>NW_027361814.1:21752500-22952500 GCF_039654945.1 Dendrobates tinctorius | reverse complement strand
GGGATACAATACTGAATTCAGCGATGTGTCACTTATTAGGCTGTGTCCTGTTATTTCAATACAATGAGTGTTTTATTAGTAGGAGATTATCACTGCCGAGAATAATGCCCACATGAGACCTTGTCCAACCACACCCCCAGCACTGATTAACAGCTTAATGTCAATATACAATGGACATAGAAAACTGTGGTGTGGGTGAAGGCAGTGGTAAGCTGCTCACTTTCAATAGACAATGTACAAGAGTTCCTGGTGTCGGCGGGGACAGCTTTCTGAATTCTGCCATATCTACTTCTAAAACTCTGATTGTTTCAAAACTGATGTACTCTGTAAACCAAGTGATATACTGTATCATTGGAATCAGGGTATTTTTTTTCCTACATTATGCTGCTTTCAGATGAGGTAACAAAAGCTTCGTGGCAGATCCCTTTAAATGGAAACAATGACTCTTGCAGCAGTCCACTCCTTGTGAATCTCCCCAAAATTTTTGACTGCCCTTTGCATAACAAGACTTTCAAGGTTGCAGTTATCCCAGTTGCTTGTGCCCCTTTTTCTACCACTCTTTTTTCTTCCACTCAACTTTCCATTAATATGCTTGGATACAGCACTATGTGAACAGCTGGCTTCTTTACCAATGACCTTTTGTGGCTTACCCTCCTTGTGGAGTGTGTCAATTACTGCCTTCTGGACATCTATCATGTCAGTAGTCTTCCCCATGATTATGGAGTCTACTGAAACAGACTAACAGACATTTTTAATCACTTAGGAAGCCTTTGCAGGTGTTTTTTGTTAATTATTATAATTTACTTAGATAATGACTTTTGACTTTTCATTACCTGTAAGCCATAATCATCAACATTAACAGAAATAAACACTTGAAATAGATCACTCTGTTTGTAATGACTCAATATAATATATGAGATTCACGTTTTGTACTGAAGAACTGAAATAAATTAACTTTTTGATGATATTCTAATTTTGTCAGATACACCTGTATATATGGTGGGCCATTTATATGGATACACCTAAATAAAATGGGAATGGTTGGTGATATCAACTTCCTTTTTTGTGGCACATTAGTATATGGGAGGGGGGAAACTTTTCAAGATGGGTGGTGACCATAACGGCCATTTTGAAGTCGGCCATTTTGGATCCAACTGTATTTTTTTCAATGTGAAGGTCATGTGACACTTCAGACTTATTGAAAATTTCACAAGAAAGCAATTGTGTGCTTGGTTTTAACATAACTTTATTCTTTCATGAGTTATTAACAAATTTATGACCACTTATAAAATGCGTTCAAAGTGCTGCCCATTGTGTTGGATTGTCAATGCAACCCTCTTCTCCCACTCTTGACACACTGATAGCAACACCACAGAAGAAATGCTAGTCTAAGTGGGTCAGATTCCTTTGATTGTCTAACCTCCCCTGGTGTGCTAGCCAATTGCTAATTTATCCCAAACCAGTTCCCACAATCACTCTCACCTGATCCTCGACTCAGTCCTATCTATTTAGAAGCACCCTAAGGGGGGCACACATGTGGGGTCTGGCACGCGTATTTCTGCAGCATAAGTATCACTGCTGCAAAAGTATCAAGAAGATGCAGTTATTTCAACGACAGCTATTCACGGCAGGAGTCAGAACCCCAAACTATGTACCTGTCTCTTATGGGTATGTATGCTGAGTAAGCACTTCTTATTACTTGGATCTAGCTTTTCTATTAACCCTCTTACTCCTTCACCATGTTTACATATGCCCTCACTCTCCTTCACTATCCCCAAACCCCAGCACCCTCTAACCAAAAAATTATCTGCCCTTCCCTCTTACCTCCCCACCTGACCTCCTCTGCTGACCTTCTCCTCAACCTCAAATCTAATTAAACATAAAACAAGCCGCCCACTCTCCTTCTCCTACCTGCTCTCCCTTTCTCTGCTTCTCCTCACTGCTTGTGACATATCTCCCAATCCTGGACCCTCACAGCTCATACCCCCCATTACTACCCCATCCTACTGCTCCCTATCTAATAAGACTTTACACGTGCTGCGCCAATTCTTTGGAATGCGCTTCCAGGTCAATATGATTAGTCTCCAATCCCCACAATTTAAAGAGTGCCCTGAAAACGCATTTATTCAGACTGGCCTACCACCTCAACACATTAACCTAATCTATCTCTGGGTGGCACAGTCGAAAGTTTTACCATAACCAGGTTCCCCGCATCATGTTCCCATATGCTTTATGCATCCATTATCCCTCTGTGTCTGTACTGTTACACACTTAACATTATGGCTGGTCCAAACAATCAGGGCAATTGTTACCACCCACCTTTCGTGTCTACCTCTTTCCTTATAGACTGTAAGCTTGCGAGCAGGGCCCTCATTCCTCTTGGTATTTGTTATAATCTATGTGGTTATTGTTATGCTGTAATGTCTATTGTCTGTAGAAATCCCCTCTGAAATGTAAAGTGCTGCGGAATATGTCGGCGCTATAGAAATAAAATTTATTATTATTATTATTATTATTATTATTATAAGAACTACCGCAATCTTTCCAACGTAAAACCCGTGCCATTGACACCCACACCCCTTCTCCCTCACTCTGGAGCACTCTGCAATGCCCGCTCCATCTGGAATAAGCTTCATGTGATTCATGACCTCTTTCTCTTTCGTAATCTTGCCTTCCTCGGCCTCACAGAAACATAGCTGACAACCTCTGACACCACCTCCCCTGCTGCGCTATGTTACGGCGGCCTCCACTTCACCCACACTTCTCGCCCTGACAACAGACACTGTAGAGGAGTGAGTCTTCTCCTTTCCTCTAACTGCACCTTTAACCCAATCCCACCTCTTCCCTCCCAAATCCTCCCCTCTTTTGAAGTCCACTCTGTCCGCATCTACGCTCCCTCCAACCTCCAAGTGGCCGTCATATACCGACCTCCAGGCCCGACCACTGCCTTCATTGACCAATTCTCTACCTGGCTTCTTCATTTTCCTTCCACTGACATCCCCACTATCATCATGGGCGACTTCAACTTTCCCACTGATACCCTTCAGTCAGCAGCCTCCAAACTCCTGTCCCTTACTTCATCCTTTGGACTTGCTCAGTGGTCCTCCTCAGCCACCCACACCCCTCTCCCTCTATCAGACCACTATCTACTCACTTTCTCATCCCAGTCCTCCTCTCCTGTTACCCATGGCCAGCAACATGCGCACCCCCCAGAACCCTTGCACACATAGACACCCACATGCTCTCTGACTCTATTCTACCACTGGCATCTATAACCTCACTCCACAAAAGAGACAGTGCCACTGCTTTCTACAATGCCACTCTCGCATCAGCTATTGACACGGTCGCCCCTCTCGTTCATGGCAGAGTGCGACGTACAAACAGACAACCCTGGCACAATAACACCACTAAAAAGCTATGGCAATTGTCCAGGGATGCAGAGCGGCATTGGAAGAAAACACATTCGCAAGACGACTTCACTGCATTCAGACAGGCAACACTCGCTTTCAAATCTGCCCTCACCTTTGCTAAACAGGCCTACTTCACAACCCTCGCATCTTCCCTATCCTACAACCCCAAACAGCTATTTAAAACTTTTAACCCCCTCCTCTGCCCACCACTGCCCCCTCCAACCTCCCTCATCTCTACTGAGGACTTTGCCACACACTTCAAAAATAAGATTGACCAAACAAGGCAAGTCTTCATTGTTCAACCACCTCAACCCCTTTTGTACCAGACCAATGCCCAAACCCCATAACCTCCCTCTCCAACATAACTGAAGGGGAACTTAATTGTCTCCTCTCCAAATCGCACCTCACAACCTGTGCACTCGACCCCATCCCATCCCACCTCCTCCCCAACCTCCCTACCACTATTATCCCATCCCTAACCCACCTCTTCAACCTATCACTAACTTCTGGTACCTTTCCTTCTGCTTTCAAACATGCCACAATCACGCCTATCCTAAAAAAGCCAACCCTCGACCCAACCGCTATGTCCAGCTATTGCCCAATATTGCTGCTCCCATTCGCATCTAAACTCCTGGAGCTGCACGTCCATGCTGAACTTTCCTCCCACCTCTCATCTAACTTGCTCTTCGACAATTTACAATCTGGTTTCCGCCCCATCACTCCACTGAGACAGCTCTAACCAAAATTACTAACGACCTACTCATAGCCAAAACGAATGGGCAATACTTTATACTCTTGCTTCTAGACCTGTCCTCTGCTTTCGATACAGTTGACCACTGCCTCCTACTACAGATCCTTTCCTCCTTTGGCATCAAAGACCTCGCCCTATGCTGGATCTCCTCATACCTTTCCAACCGCACATTCAGTGTCTCCCACTACCACACTACCTCCTCATCTCTCTCTGTTGGAGTCCCCCAAGGCTCTGTTCTAGGACCCCTACTCTTATCAGTCTAAACACTTGGCCTGGGGCAACTCATAAAGTCCCACAGATTCCAGTACCACCTTTAGGCTGATGACACTCAGATCTACCTCTCTGGCCCAGACATCACCTCTCTGCCGTCCAGAATCCCGGAGTGTCTATCAGCCATATCCTCCTTCTTCTCCTCTCGCTTTCTCCAACTCAATGTGGACAAATCTGAACTCATCATCTTTCCCCATCTCACAGATGTTCCTTACCTGACCTATCTATTACAATTAATGACATCACGCTTTCCCCCATACCAGAAGTCCGCTGCCTCGGAGTAACCCTTGACTCTGCCCTGTCCTTCAGACCACACATCCAAGCTCTCGCCACCTCCTGTCACCTCCAGCTCAAAAATATCTCCAGAATCCGTCCTTTTCTCAACCCTCAATCTGCTAAAATGGTTGTGCATGCCCTCATCTCCCGCTTCGACTACTGCAGCATCCTTTTCTGTGGCATCCCTGCTAACACCCTCGCACCTCTCCAGTCCTTTCTTAACTCTGCTGCCCAACTTATTCATTTCTCTCCTCGCTGCTCCTCCGCTTCTCCACTCTGCAAATCTCTTCACTGGCTCCCATTCCCTCAGCGTATCCAGTTCAAATTACTAATACTAATACTGACCTACAAAGCCATCTATAACCTGTCTCCCCTATATGTCTCTGAACTCATCTTCCGATACCTTCCCTCATGTAATCTCCGGTCCTCCCAAGACCTCCTTCTCTCCTCCACACTTCTTCGCTCCTCACCCAACCGCCTCCAAGACTTTTCCCGAATATACCCCATCATCTGGAATTCTTTGCCCCAACACTTCCGACTCTCAACCACATTCGGATCCTTCAGACAGAACTTGAAAATTCACCTCTTCAGGAAAGCTTACAGCCTGGAATGACCCCGCTACCTCCTCACCACTACCGCAGATATCGCCTCAACCAGCACCGGAACTGCTGCAACCCCCCAACCTACTGTCTCCTTCCCCACCATCCTGTAGAATGTAAGCCCGAAAGGGCAGGGTCCTCTCCCCTCTGTATGAGTCTGTCATTGTCAATTTGTTTACTGTAAGTGATATCTGTAATTTGTATGTAACCCCCTTCTCATGTACAGCACCATGGAATCAATGGTGCTATATAATTAAATAATAATAATAACTTGTTTGTTGTTTGGTCATTTAAAACCCTGATTTACACATATAGATAATGATGCGCACTGAACTATCTGTAATAGACCTTTCAGTCTGCATAGGATGTCATTGTTCTTGGTAGTGTGAGTCCTGATTACACAGGATGATGCCCTGACGAGTATCATGATCTTTTTATGCAATACAAAAAGATTGTTTCACCCAAAAAACATGCGTTTTTTTCGTTCATCCGTGTTCCGCACCTGTTTTCATTGCAAGCATATCGTGAAACAAGCATTCCTAGGAACACAAGTTCACAATAATATTTTAGCGCAAATGCACCTTTAGTCATTGGTATTATGAGATAGAAAATACAATATCAAATTCCACTGTTTCCAGAAATGGACTCAGTATATTTGGGCAGATTTATCAATTCTGTATAATCGTTAGACAGTGCAAACCTAGCCTAGAAAGTTTTAAAATCCTTCACATTTATCATAGTAGTTCATACTGTTTGATAAATCTGTCTGATTTTAAGAATTAGATGGTTACTGTGAGCTAAAATGTTCTTCACAGCTCAAGGAACAGAAAGAGGCCGACTCATCACCACTTTTAAGCTACAAAAGCAGCATGAAAGCTTTGTAAAAATCATAATTTTTCTTACACAGCAGAGTTGCCCTCCAAATTAGTGACTTTTTGTGCCTTTCAATGACGCTTTGGATCAGCTCCGTCAAACTAGATGGAGCTGGGGTTGGACCGGCACGGGGTGTGGTTATACCTGGTAGTCTGAAAAGTTGGCGTTTTTTAGGCCAGAAATGCCATCTCCATCTTTGACTTGAGAAGCATTTCTGACACTCAGAAGATGTGCCGAATTGTTCATAAATTCAACATCTCTGCTACTCCATCATGACTAAGGAGCTAAGTAAAACCAGGTCAGCAGGAGTGCAAAGACATTAGATAATGTATTGAAAATGATACTTTTTATTGCATAATCCACAACGCGTTTCAACAGATGATTCTGTCTTCCTCAGGTGGCAGTACTGTCTTTGCGCTCCTGCTGACCCAGTTTTACTTAGCTCCTTAACTACCTTTCCTCACCTGAGGCACCCGGCTGGAGCTGCATTGTACTGCCCTTGATAAATCTCCCTCATATTGTACAAATATATATTGGTTCTGTCAATTTTTTTTTTTTATTGGGAAGACAGGACTAAAATAGTGAAATTTATATTGCGTAATAAACCAAAAACATATAGTGATAAAAAATTTCTAGAGGCACAAAGGAAAAAAAACATTATTTTTTACCAAGCTTAGAATGAAACTTCACTTTTATTACAATTTATTAAAAAAAAAATTCTACATTAAAAAAATGTAATAAACTTTTTTAAAATTGTAATAATCCGAAATTTATTATAACCTTGGTGGAAATAAGAATTATTTGTCTGAATATGGAATGCTATTTTTTATCACATATTAAAACTTTATGCACATTTCAACGGAAAGTGATCCTTGGATTGTAGAAAATAATAATGCAACGTTCTTCCTATACACAAATATATAACAGAGATGCAACATTTGCTAACCTTGAGCAGCCTATCTGTTAATTTTGTAATGTAGTGTAAGGTACTCTGTGCAGAGCTGAGCTGTTTGCATAGAGCTTACCGTACTTTATTCTCTACCGTCTGTGACTACTGAAATGTGTTTTTATTAATACTCTAGTAAGCAGCATTAGCGAGTCAAACAGTAGCATAACAAGTCCACAAGTAAATGGAGAAAATGAGGTTCACGTAAGACAAAATAGAGATCTAATAGGAGAAGAACCCAAGCGTGCTTTGCACAAAATAGATAACAACGACCTAGGCTGGTAAATGCATTAGTACTGGGTATCAAATTGTTTCAAAGTTTAAGAGAACATTAGTTGTTGATGTTTTTTTGCTACATATTAAAAGGGTTTTCTGGGGGGTTTTTTGTTAAAAAAATGACTGGAGGAAGCCATAGAGATAATATACATATAGAGTCATGAGAACAATGGGTTTCATGTAATTGCTTACAGTCTGGTAGAAAGTTTCAGAGCAGCATTGCTGGAGCAGAGAAGATTTTGTTGTTGTGAACACCTTTGCTTCTGTACCCTAATATATCTTTTTACTTTTTTCTTAAAGCATGAAAAACCAATTAGAGGGGTAGGCCAGCGAAGTTAAAGCTGTTGTTCATTACTTGGACAACTCTTCTACTCATCTCCCATGCGAGCGCCGTTCCCACGGTGTCGGCACTCACTCTCCCGGGGCTCACGTACGGTTGTTGTGACACATAATGCCGGCACCCAATCAGCACCGGCGTCACTGTCTCCGGCTTTGGACAAACTGAACATGAAGAGAAAGTGAGAGCAGCTGATCTTGGACTTCCTCTTCCTGCTCAATTCAACAGGAGGTGGAGACAGTGACGTCAGTGCTGATTGGGTGCCAGCATCATGTGTCACAATAATAGTATCGGAGAACCAAAAGACTGAGTGCTGACATCGTATGAACTGTGCTGGCACGGGAGGTGGGTAGAGATGAGCGACTTTTCCTTTTTTCTAATTCCTTAATTTACTTTATAATAATAGTTACGCATTGAAAACTGGGGGTTATTTGGCTAAAGTTGTGGGGGGGGTAGGGCTGGCGCCAGGTTTTCATGTGCCCTGGGCCAAAGAGTGTCAGTGCACCCTTTTAACACATACTACAATTCATAATGCTCCGATACGGCACAGAAATATAGGTATAGTACAATGAAAAATACTTCACTGCTTACATGACATGACTGATTTCTATTTTAAATTCTACAATAGCTCAAAAACCAGACAGTATATTACTCCATACAGTATTATGGCCACCACCTAGTGCGCCATACAGAATAATGAGCCCCATATATTTCTCCATACAGAAAAATTGGTCCCATATAATGTTCCATACAGTATATGATGAGCTCCACATAATGCTACAGTATATGATGGTCCCAATGGATGATGCTCCACTGTCTTATAGGCCCAAATAATGCTCCATATATAATGGGCCACATTTCTAATGCTCCAGTGTATAATGGGCCCCGTAAATGCTGCTCCACTGTCTGATGTCCCCCATTTGGAATGCTCCAGTATATGATGGGCCAAATGGATGATGCTCCAGTGTATGATGGGACCCATATATCAATCTCCAGTGTATATTGCTCCCCAAAAAATGCTCCCAACATTTAAAAAAATTAAATACCTCTCCTTGCTGGGCACTGCTCTACCCTAGACTCCTCAGCATTGCCATTTTAAAGCTCTCTGCATTTGTACTATTTCAGTAGAGGGCATACAGACGTGATGTCATCGTGCTCTGTAACCTGAATGTCACTGTCAGGAAAGGCGGAAGACGTCACGGCGGTGGAGCAGGGAAAGGTAAGTATTGCAAGTGCTGTGGCCCTGAGCAAGCATGGGGGGCCCACTTGTGGGCGACGGCACTGGCACAGGGCCCCTCATAGTACGACGGTATGTCTGACGGCGAGTGGGCGCTCCCACCGGCAGAGACACTTTTGTGTACTATGAGGGGCCCTGTGCCACTGCCGTCGCCCATGAGTAGGACCCCCCCCACCTGCTCAGGGAACTGGCACTTTCATCTGCACCTTCCTCTGTGTCACCGTGTAAGGTGGTATAGTATGCAGGAAGGGGCTCCTGAGATTCATCAGTGTCACATTCTGGCTCTGTAGAGTGCGAGGGGAATGTAGTGCTGTGGGTCAATGTACCAGCAGAATCATCTAGCAGTGGCTGTGCATCAGTACACTCCATCTCCAATTCATTTGGACTGGGGAATTCAGAATTTCACTTGATAGCACAGGCATAGCCTGTGAAAGAGCTCCATGGAGTAATCTGAAGTGTGGGCTGCTGCATCCTGTTATGATTGAGTCACCATAGGAGGCAAAAACAGAAATGCTAGCTAAGTCCAGAAAACCAGAGAGGTTGGCAGCTATCGGATTGCAGACCCCTGATCCTATCCACAACAACTAACAGTAGCCGTGGGGGGTTCCTACGATGCCCTAGACCCATCGATCACAGCCGGAGAATTAAATAGGCCTAAAGAAAGAAAGGGGAAATCTAAACTGCCCCAGAGCAGACCCCAAAGCAATAGGCAGCCCCCAAAATATAATGACGGTGAAGCAAGATGAAAACACTAACACAGACAGAAAGATATGCTGAGCAAAGACGGGGCCCATGCTAACTAGATAGGAAAGGACATGAAGGCTGCTGTCTGCAATCCGTGAAAAACCCTATGAAAATAAGAGCCAACAGACTGACAGTGAAAAAGGCCCTGAAGACGCTAGGCTTCAAAAAGCTATGTCAGTACTCAGGAATATTCTGAAGACAGAGCAACCGGCAAAAGGAGATTCAGCTCACCCCAGCAGGGAATGGCAGAATCCAGAAAAGCAAGGAAAACAAAAACAAAACACAAATGCTAACAGGCAAAGCAGAAAACAGCTTTAGAGGAGCAGGAATCAGACTGGTGTCCTAGAAGTCCACAGAGAAATCACCCGCAGGGCAGAAGGGCGTCGGCAGCCTTATATCCAGTCCGAGACTCCACTCAGCCAGTCATCCTCAATAGGCTCAGGTGCCTGATAATCAGGCTCATTACCTTCCTTTACCAGAAAAGGGAGTTCACCAGAACTCAGTGACGAAGGGGAAAATGAACTCACAACAGCATCCTTCACTTTTAGTGGGGGTGAAGAAGACAAGGAAAGGGGTGGTTCCTGACCAGAAACCGGCACTGACGACTCAATGCTTGCATTTTTTTAACCTTGAGAAGAGGAGGCGATAGAGCTGGAAGCTTTTTTGGCAATGTAAGGCAGAACCAGTTCCTGATGCTCCGGCTTTAAAAGCAGTTTACCTACTCCCAGAAAAGGGAGCCTAAAAGGCCTTCTTGTGCCAGCTGATGATGCAGACTAAACACCTACTGCCTTAGCTGCTATTGTGCTTTTGGCAATACCAGCAGATGCACCACCATTAGTACCAGCTGGCTCCCCACACCCACGTCCGAGGCCTCTTCTACCATACGTAATAATTTTTGTGAAAATGGACTAAAAATATCAGCAGATATATGGTACTGTTTCAGAAGCAGACAGCTCTATATAGTCTAGGGATAATTGTAAATCTCCATATATATTTCATGAGTCAGACACAGATGGTCACAGGCTCAGTATGGATCAGACAATAATCTAAAAATTTGCAAAAGGGTACAGTATCACTAGATACAAGGTATATATAGTATAGTTTAAACATACTGAATCTCCGTATACTTTTCAGGAGGCAAACACAGGCGCTCTCAGGCCCAGTATGGATCCGAAAACAATATAGAAAGTTGAGAAAGGGTACTCTGACGCCCCTGAGGGTACGGTCACCACAGAGGTACTGCACCTCATCCAAAGGTGTGGTATCCCACCCTCAGGTAAGGTGGGATCACCACTCATGACTTCTAACCTTGCGCTCAACACACACACATCTTAGTCAGTGCTTCCTGGGTGTACCCAGCGGGAGGATGGCCTCAACCCAGACTGACTAGGAAAGGGTGTTAGGGGTTAGTTTGGAAGGTGGGAACAGTGGGAGGAGCTTAGCTAGTGGAGTGATTGTGGGCATCCAATCAGAGAGCAAGCTGACAGTTGATGGGTGAAGCTAGTCTGAGGTAAATGGATCTTTCTAGAGAGTTGTCAGTCGGTGACAGGACAGAGTAAGAGCAGGATTGCTGTGAGAGGGCTGAGGGTCAGAGAAGAGAGAAAAATCTTGTCCAAGCTCCCAGACTGGAAGGAAGGGGTCCTTGGGGCACAGGAAGTGCAATAAGCCACCTGTGAAGCCCGTTTCTGGCAGAGGAAGGACCAGGAAGGACCAGCCACCTTCCCCTCGTTGGGGAAGGTGGCTCCTGAAGGTAGTGGAGAAATACAGGACTCAGCTAGAAAGACGGTGGCAGAGGTAACTTTAAGTGCCTCAGTCGCAGTCACATTCAATACTCAAAAAGGCAGCAGTTGGAATAAAGGACCCCGGAGCCTGACCGACATCGCCCGGTGTGATCCGTGGCTGCCAGCTTGGGACACTGTTTGCGAAGGCCCACAGCAGGAAGGAAGGGAGAGATCAGTGCAGAGACACGGCCTAGAAAGGATACACAAGGAGGAGACTTGAACAGGTGTTCCTGATCTACCTTTGAGTTTGCCGGACCCCTCCCTCGGATGACACAGTACCAATTGGGTCATCTTGTGCATTAAACTTTTGGGGAAAAACTCAGAAACTGCACCCAACTGCGTCCTTGGTGGCTTTTACAACTTGCCTGCTACACACGCTACACTCACCATCACCGTCAACATCTCACAAACACCACCTCAACTGCCCTGGAATACAGCTCTGCCCATGGAGAGCTTCATTATCTTGTCTGCTTTAACACAGCACAGAGGATCTGAATTGCAGCGTCGGCTACCCTAGCATAGTACCACGGGTGGCGTCACGATCCCCCTTTTCCAAATTAATTATCATACCTTCTTCCCCCTCATCTGAACTGTCATCTTCTTTATTGGACACCCAGGGCCATGGACCGGGTCCCAATCACCACCGTGACATACTTCCCCCTTAAAAGAGCCTGAAAGGCCCGGTACTGAGTAACCCCAGGCCCTGCGTGGCGTTTCATTTTAACACCAGATAACAGGGATATATAGTATAGTAGAAAAAGGGTACAGTATCACCAGATCAAAGGTATATATAGTATAGTTTCAACATTCAAAATCTCCGTATTTATTTCAGGAGGCAGACACAGATGCTCTGAGGCCCAGTATGGATTACACAACAATGTAAAAAGCAGTAAAAGGGGAATGGATCCCAAGCGTACTGCTGTATACAGTGTTGGGGTCATTTGGCGATCTACATATATATTTCAAGAGTAACACACAGCCTCTCACAGACTCAGTATGGATCACACCATAATATAAAAAGAAGATCTGCAAGAAATAATCACACATGTGTGCCAATGTTTCAGGTGTCAATGATGCACTTTGAGTGGTGGGTGGAGGATAAATTTCGGGCACAAAGGGTACTGGATCAACAGATACAAGGTATATATAGTCTACTTAACATTCCGTATGTATTTCAGGAGGCAGACACATATGCTCACACGCTCAGTATGCATTTGACAATAATGTAACAAGTTGAAAAAGGGTACAGTATGACCAGATACAAGGTATATATAGTATAGTTTAACCCCTTAAGCCCCAAGGGTGGTTTGCACGTTCATGACCGGGCCAATTTTTACAATTCTTACCACTGTCCATTTATGAGGTAATAACTCTGAAACACTTCCATGGATCCCGGTGATTCTGACCTTGTTTTCTCGTGACATATTGTACTTCATGTTAGTGGTAAAATTTCTTTAAAATAACTTGCGTTTATTTGTGAAAAAAACGGAAATTTGGCGAAAATTTTGAAAATTTTGCAATTTTACATTTTTATGCTCTTAAATCACAGAGATACGGCACACAAAAAACTTAATAAGTAACATTTCCCACATGTTTACTTTACATCAGCACAATTTTGGAACCAAAATTTTTTTTTGTTAGGAAGTTATAAGGGTTAAAAATTGACCAGCGATTTCTCATTTTTGCAACACCATTTTATTTTTACGGACCACATCACATTTGAAGCCACTTTGAGGGGTCTATATGATAGAAAATACCCAAAAGTAACACCATTCTAAAAACTGCACCCCTTAAGGTGCTAAAAACCACATTCAAGAAGTTTATTAACCCTTTAGGTGCGTCACAGGAATTTTTTGAATATTTAAAAAAATTTAATATTTAACTTTTTTCACAAAAAAAATACTTCAGGTTCAATTTTTTTTATTTTACTAAGGGTAACAGGAGAAATTGGACTGCAAAATTTATTGTGCAATTTGTCCTGAGTATGCTGATACCTGATATGTGGGGGGAACCACTGTTTCGGCGCATGGCTGAGCTCAGAAGGTAAGGAGCGCCGTTTGACTTTTTCTATGCAAAATTGGCTGGAATTCAGATCGGACGCCATGTCACGTTTGGAGAGCCCCTGATGTATCTAAACAGTGGAAACCCCCCACAAATGACCCCATTTTGGAAACTAGACCCCCCCAAGGAACTTATCTAGATATGTGGTGAGAACTTTGAACCCACAAGGGCTTCACAGAAGTTTATAACGTACAGCGGTACAATTAAAAAATCATATTTTTTCCACAAAAATGATCTTTTCACCCACAATTCTTTTTTTTCCAAGGGTAACAGGACCCTAAAAGTTATTGTGCAATTTGTCCTGAGTACGCTGATACCCCATATGTGGGGGTAGACCACTATTTTGGCGCATGGCAGAGCTCGGAAGGGAAGCAGCGCCATTTGACGTTTTTAGCTGGAATTGAGATCGGACACCATGACGCGTTTGGAGAGCCCCTGATGTACCAAAACAGTGGAAACCCCCCACAAATGACACCATTTTGGAAACTAGACCCCCCAAGGAACTTATCTAGATGTGTGGTGAGCACTTTGACCCCTCCAGTGCTTCACAGAAGTTTATAACGCCCGGGCGTGAAAATAAAAAAATCGCATTTTTTCCACAAACATGATCTTTTAGTCACCAATTTTTTTATTTTCCCAAGGGTACCAGGAGAAATTGGACCCCAAAAGTTGTCCAATTTGTCCTGAGTACGCTGATACCTCATATGTGGATGAAAACTACTGTATGGGCACACGTCAGGGCTCGGAAGGGAAGTAGTGACATTTTGGAATGCAGACTTTGATGGTATGGTCTGCGGGTGTCATGTTGCCTTTGGAGAGCTCCTAATGTACCTAAACAGTGGAAACCCCCACAAATGACCCCATTTTGCAAACTAGACCCCCTAAGGAACTTATCTAGATGTGTGTTGAGAACTTTGAACCCTCAAGGGCTTCACAGAAGTTTATAATGCCCGGGCATGAAAATAAAAAAAATCGTATTTTTTCCACAAACATGATCAATTTTTTTATTTTCCCAAGGGTTACAGGAGAAATTGGACCCCAAAAGTTGTTGTCCAATTTGTCCTGAGTATGCTGATACCCCATATGTGGGAGAAAACTACTGTATGGGCACACATCGGGTCTCGGAAGGGAAGTAGTGATGTTTTGGAATGCAGACTTTGATGGAATGGTCTGCGGGTGTCATGTTGCTTTTGGAGAGCCCCTGATGTACCTAAACAGTGGAAACCCCCCACAAGTGACCCGATTTTGGAAACTAGACTCCCCACGGAACTTATCTAGATGTGTGGTGAGCACTTTGAACCCCCAAGTGCTTCACAGAAGTTTATAACGCCCGGGCGTGAAAATAAAAAAATCATTTTTTTCCACAAAAATGATATTTTTGCCCACAATTTTTTATTTTCCTAAGGGTAACAGGAGAAATTGGACCCCAAAAGTTGTTTTGCAATTTGTCCTGAGTAGGCTGATACTCCATATGTGGGGGTGAAACACTGTTTGGGCGCATGGCAGAGCTTGGAAGGGAAGGACCACCATTTGACTTTTTCAACTCAGAATTAGCTGGAAGTGAGATCAGATGCCATGATGCATTTGGAGAGGACCTGATGTGCCCAAACAGTGGAAAACCCCAATTCTAACTCCAACCCTAACCCCAACACACCCCTAACCCTAATCTCAGCCCTAACCCTAGCCCTAGCCCTAACCCTAGCCCTAACCCTAGCCCTGGCCCTAACCCTAGCCCTAACCCTAATGGGAAAATGGAAATAAATACATTTTTTTTATTTTATTATTTTTCCCTAACAAAGGGGATGATAACAGGGGGGGTTTGATTTACTATTTATGGCGGGTTTTTATGTTTGGCAGCTGTCATACGCTAAAAGACGCTTTTTATTGTAAAAATAGTTTTTGCATCACCACTAGAGTTGAGCGATACCAGCCGATACTTGAAAATATCGGATCGGAATGGATCGGCCGATCTTAAAAAAAAGTATCGGTATCGCCGATTCCGATACCGGGAACCAATGCAAGTCAATGGGGCCAAAATATCGGAATTAAAAAAAACCCTTTCTTTCCTTGTAGGTTAATTCTACATGAAGAAAAACAACTAAGAATAATGTAGAATGTATTGTGGGAGGTGGAGGAGACATTAAAGCCATAGAGGTTTAGCCCAATCAAATGGAATAGCAGGAATTAAACTTTTTTTTTAAAGATGTTAGGAGTTACAAAGATATTAACTATGTTAGCCTCATTTATATTTTGCCAGACATGTATGTCTTCTTCTTCTACTTCCTTTTTTTACATTCTTCTTCTTCTTCTTCTACTTCCTTTTTTTACATTCTTCTTCTTCTTCTTCTACTTCCTTTTTTTACATTCTTCTTCTTATTCCTTTTTTTACATTCTTCTTCTTCTTCTTCTACTTCCTTTTTTTACATTCTTCTTCTTCTTCTTCTTCTTCTTCTTCTTCTTCTTCCTTTTCTTACATTCTTCATATTCTTCTTATTCAACAATTATTATTCTACATATTCAGCTTCTTCATCTTCTTCCTATTCTTCTTCATCATATTCTTGTTTGTGTCAGGCATTCCTGTAGTTGTTATCTAGAAAAGTTAGAAGTTTACACCTTCCGTTCTGCCTGCCTGTAAAAAGATTTACAACAGGATTTGTCCGCGTTCAGTTTGGCCTGCAGAAGCAGGCCTTTTCCAGGGGCACCACGAGGAGGAACGGACTCACCCCCATACACTGCTTAGTCTTCTTCTGCTTATAAATAAGATAATATCATTTGCTCAGAGTATTAGTCTTATGCTTAATGTTCTTCTGCTTTGTTTTTTTTATGCTTCTTTGTCTTCTCTCTCTTGTTGTTCTGCATCTTGGTGGTTGTCCTCCTGTTCTTTGTCCTCTTGAACCAGCTGACGGTACTGGCACCCGGAGGGGCAGCAGAAGGAACAAGAGCCAATGGCACTACCGAGGACCAGCTGACGGTGCTGGAACCCGGTTACTAAGCAGGAGGTACCTGTGCTACAAAGCACTACCAAGGACCAGCAGACGTTGCCGGAACTCGGATACCGAGATGGAGGCACCTAGGCCAAAGGCTCTGACGAGAACCAGCTGACGGTGCTGGAACCCGGAGGGGTAGCATAAGCTGCAAGAGCAAATGGAAATAGCGAGGACCAGCTGACAGTGCTGGCACCCGGAGGGGCAGCAGAAGGAATAAGAGCCAATGGCACAACCGAGGACCAGCTGACGGTGCTGGAACCCGGTTACTAAGCAGGAGGTACCTGTGCTACAAAGCACTACCAAGGACCAGCAGACGTTGCCGGAACTCGGATACCGAGATGGAGGCACCTAGGCCAAAGGCTCTGACGAGAACCAGCTGACGGTGCTGGAACCCGGAGGGGTAGCATAAGCTGCAAGAGCAAATGGAAATAGCGAGGACCAGCTGACAGTGCTGGCACCCGGAGGGGCAGCAGAAGGAATAAGAGCCAATGGCACAACCGAGGACCAGCTGACGGTGCTGGAACCCGGTTACTAAGCAGGAGGTACCTGTGCTACAAAGCACTACCAAGGACCAGCAGACGTTGCTGGAACTCGGATACCGAGATGGAGGCACCTAGGCCAAAGGCTCTGATGAGAACCAGCTGACGGTGCTGGAACCCGGAGGGGTATCAGAAGTTACCCCTGAAAAGCAAAGTTGGCATGCCGCAAGCTGGCCGCAGTTACCGAATCACACAGTCCTACAGGGGGTGCTTGTCCTACTGGCACTATGGAACAAACCTTTCTTACCAGAACCCGCAGTCCACATAGGAAGCACCTAAACTGCTGGCACCCTAGCCTCGGCTAACCCAACCGCAACACGACATGGCAACTTGGGGTGGCAAACTGACATTGACACTTCCCGGAAACAGCAGGCAGGGCTGGAACCAAGCTGGGCAGGAGGGAGTACCCGTGCCAAAGTCAGTTATGAGCAGCAACTGGCGATGTTGGAGCCCAGGACAAGCACTTAGCAGGCTGAGGCCTGATGTGCTGTCAATTGGGAGGCAGCAGGACAGATTGCCATCAAAACAGCAGGGGAACAGCTGACGTTACTGAACCCCACAAACACAGGAGCTAGTGTTTTACTCTGTGAAGACGGCACTTCCGAGCAACAACTGGCTGTGTTGAAGCCCAGGGACAAGCACGGAGCAGGCTTAGGCTGCATTGAAGAAATTTTAAGATCGGTTGTAGACTACTAATTTGAACCAAGCTCCACTTAGGCCTGTGGATTCACTGATTTTCGTATTTCCCCTGTCCTCCAACCCCGCCAGTTACAGCTCCGAAGTGGCGTCTGCACAATCCACACTTGTTCCTGTGTTACAGGTGTTCAGTCCGGTCAGTTAATCCCCTGATGTGTGTCCGGCAATGTCGCCTGCTCTGTCCACATTCCGATAATGGGAATGTGGACAGAGCAGGCGACATTGCCGGACACACATCAGGGGATTAACTGATCGGACTGAACACCTGTAACACAGGAACAAGTGTGGATTGTGCAGACGCCACTTCGGAGCTGTAACTGGCAGGGTTGGAGGACAGGGGAAATACGAGAGACAGTGGAGCCACAGGCCTAATTGGAGCACGGTTAAAAATCAGTAGTGGTACGACTGTGTAGGCAGCAGGAGACTTTGCCATCCACACAGCAGGGGATCAGCTGACATTACTGAACCCCACTGAGACACGGGAGCAAGTATCTCTTTCCGTGTGGACGGCACTTCCGAACTACAACTGGCTGTGTTGAAGCCCAGGAAATAGGAGGGTGTAGGCAGAGGCCTACTGTATTTTGAATGAGTTTACAGCAGGAGAGACTGCCATCCACACAGCAGGGGATCAGCTGACGTTACTGAACCCCACTGAGACACGGGAGCAAGTGTCTCTTTCCGTGTGGACGGCACTTCCGAACTACAACTGGCTGTGTTGAAGCCCAGGAAATAGGAGGGTGTAGGCAGAGGCCTACTGTATTTTGAATGAGTTTACAGCAGGAGAGACTGCCATCCACACAGCAGGGGATCAGCTGACGTTACTGAACCCCACTGAGACACGGGAGCAAGTGTCTCTTTCCGTGTGGACGGCACTTCCGAACTACAACTGGCTGTGTTGAAGCCCAGGAAATAGGAGGGTGTAGGCAGAGGCCTACTGTATTTTGAATGAGTTTACAGCAGGAGAGACTGCCATCCACACAGCAGGGGATCAGCTGACGTTACTGAACCCCACTGAGACACGGGAGCAAGTGTCTCTTTCCGTGTGGACGGCACTTCCGAACTACAACTGGCTGTGTTGAAGCCCAGGAAATAGGAGGGTGTAGGCAGAGGCCTACTGTATTTTGAATGAGTTTACAGCAGGAGAGACTGCCATCCACACAGCAGGGGATCAGCTGACGTTACTGAACCCCACTGAGACACGGGAGCAAGTATCTCTTTCCGTGTGGACGGCACTTCCGAACTACAACTGGCTGTGTTGAAGCCCAGGAAATAGGAGGGTGTAGGCAGAGGCCTACTGTCTTTGTAATGCGGAGACAGCAGGAGAGACTGCCATCTCCACAGCAGGGGAACAGCTGGCAGTGCTGAACCCCACTAACACTTGAACGAATGTGTTTGGCTCTGTGGAGACGACACTTCTGAACACCAACTGACGCTGTTGGAGCCCAGGATTAGGCGAGGAGCAGGCTGGGGCCTACTGGATTTTGGCAGGTGAAGGCAGCAGGAGACTTGCCATCTCCACAGCAGGGGAACAGCTGGCAGTGCTGAACCCCACTAACACTTGAACGAATGTGTTTGGTTCTGTGGAGACGACACTTCTGAACACCAACTGACGCTGTTGGAGCCCAGGATTAGGCGAGGAGCAGGCTGGGGCCTACTGGATTTTGGCAGGTGAATGCAGCAGGAGACTTGCCATCTCCACAGCAGGGGAACAGCTGGCAGTGCTGAACCCCACTAACACTTGAACGAATGTGTTTGGCTCTGTGGAGACGACACTTCTGAACACCAACTGACGCTGTTGGAGCCCAGGATTAGGCGAGGAGCAGGCTGGGGCCTACTGGATTTTGGCAGGTGAAGGCAGCAGGAGACTTGCCATCTCCACAGCAGGGGAACAGCTGGCAGTGCTGAACCCCACTAACACTTGAACGAATGTGTTTGGTTCTGTGGAGACGACACTTCTGAACACCAACTGACGCTGTTGGAGCCCAGGATTAGGCGAGGAGCAGTCTGGGGCCTACTGGATTTTGGCAGGTGAATGCAGCAGGAGACTTGCCATCTCCACAGCAGGGGAACAGCTGGCAGTGCTGAACCCCACTAACACTTGAACGAATGTGTTTGGTTCTGTGGAGACGACACTTCTGAACACCAACTGACGCTGTTGGAGCCCAGGATTAGGCGAGGAGCAGGCTGGGGCCTACTGGATTTTGGCAGGTGAATGCAGCAGGAGACTTGCCATCTCCACAGCAGGGGAACAGCTGGCAGTGCTGAACCCCACTAACACTTGAACGAATGTGTTTGGCTCTGTGGAGACGACACTTCTGAACACCAACTGACGCTGTTGGAGCCCAGGATTAGGCGAGGAGCAGGCTGGGGCCTACTGGATTTTGGCAGGTGAAGGCAGCAGGAGACTTGCCATCTCCACAGCAGGGGAACAGCTGGCAGTGCTGAACCCCACTAACACTTGAACGAATGTGTTTGGCTCTGTGGAGACGACACTTCTGAACACCAACTGACGCTGTTGGAGCCCAGGATTAGGCGAGGAGCAGGCTGGGGCCTACTGGATTTTGGCAGGTGAATGCAGCAGGAGACTTGCCATCTCCACAGCAGGGGAACAGCTGGCAGTGCTGAACCCCAGTAACACTTGAACGAATGTGTTTGGCTCTGTGGAGACGACACTTCTGAACACCAACTGACGCTGTTGGAGCCCAGGATTAGGCGAGGAGCAGGCTGGGGCCTACTGGATTTTGGCAGGTGAAGGCAGCAGGAGACTTGCCATCTCCACAGCAGGGGAACAGCTGGCAGTGCTGAACCCCACTAACACTTGAACGAATGTGTTTGGCTCTGTGGAGACGACACTTCTGAACACCAACTGACGCTGTTGGTGCCCAGGATTACGCATGCCGCATGCAGAGGCCAATGGGCAGCGGTTTTTATGGAGGTTGTGGACTACTACTGATTCTAACCATGCTCCACTTAGGCCTCTGGCTCCACTGTCTCTACTATTTACCCTGGCCTCCAACCCCGCCAGCTACATCTCTGAAGTGGCGTCAGCACAATCTACACTTGTTCCTGTGTTACTGGTGCTCAGTCCCATCAGTTGATCCCCTGATGTTTGTCCGGCAAGTTCGCCAGCTCTGTCCTCATTCCCACTACTGGTTATGGGAATGTGGACAGAGCAGGAGACCTTGCCGGACACACATCAGGGGATAAACTGATGGGACTGAGCCACAGGAACACAGGAACAAGTGTAGATTGTGCTGACGCCACTTCAGAGATGTAGATGGCGGGGTTGGAGGTCAGGGGAAATAGTAGAGACAGTGGAGCCAGAGACCTAAGTTGGGCACGGTTAAAAATCAGTAGTGGTTTGAATGTTGATGGAGCTGGTGACTCTGCCGTCCACACAGCAGGGGATCAGCTGGCATTACTGAACCCCAGTAACACAGGAGCTAGTGTGTTTCTCTGTGCAGACGACACATCTGAGCGACAACTGGCTGTGTTGAAGCACAGGGATTATAGTTCAGGTGGTAGAAAAATGAACACACCAGCAGACCTGGATACAGTTGCCAACCACTAATTTAGTCTGTAAGAGGAATGGCAAAGTCTTTGGAGATCCAGGCCTTGTTCATTTTCAGAAAAGTCAGCCGGTCAACATTATCGGAAGATAGTCGCGTGCGACGGTCTGTTAGTACACCACCTGCGGCACTAAAGACACGTTCCGATAATACACTGGCAGCAGGGCAAGCCAGCACCTCCAATGCATACTGGCTAAGCTCTGGCCATGTATCCAGCTTAGAGACCCAAAACTTGAAGGGGGAAGAGCCATCTGGGAGTACAGCGACAGGGCAAGACATGTAGTCTGACACCATCTGACGGAAGCGTTGCCTCCTGCTGACTCGAGGCGTCGCTGATGGTGTAGACAATTGTGGTGGACACACAAAACTTTGCCACATTTGGGCCATAGTGGTCTTGCCTTGTGCTGCGGCACTGCCTCTGCTCCCTCTTTGTGCAGAGTTTCCTCCACTGCCTCGACGCACAGAGCTGCTTTGTAAAGCACTTGCAACAATGCTGTCGGGTGGAATGGAAAACATTATGGACTGCACCAGTGACTCTTCGTACTCCCGCATTTTACGCTCCCGGTTCAACGTTGGTATGAGCCTTTGTACGCTGTCCCGGTAGCGAGGATCTAGGAGGGTGTACACCCAATAATCAGCCGAGACGAGAATGTGGGCGATGCGGCGGTCGTTTCTCAGGCACTGCAGCATGAAATCAACCATGTGCTGCAGACTCCCAACTGCCAAAGAACCGCTGTCCCCTGTTTGAGGCGTGACCTCGACCTGCTCTGCATCACCCCACCCTCGCTGTACATACTGAGTAGAGGTTTGTGTACCTCCCTCCTCTGGAGAGATGTCTTCCTCCTCCATCGACTCCTCCTCATCCTCCTCACAAAGTGTCCCCTGCCTAGGCCTTTGTGAGGAAACACGTAGCGCAGACTGTCCAGAAGCAGATGGCATTTGGGACTCCTCATCCTCCACCTCTTCTGAAACCTCATCCCTTAGTGCTTGCAGTGTTTGTTGAAGCAGGCAGATAAGGGGGACAGTCATGCTGACTAGTGCATCATCTGCACTCGCCATCCGCGTGGATTCATCGAAGGCACGCAAAACGAGGCAGATGTCCTTCATAGAGGCCCACTCAATGGTGCTGAAGTGTGAACGGCGCACAGTGCGACTTGTTTGCGCCTGATGCAGCTGGTACTCCATGACTGCTGCCTGCTGCTCACACAACCGCTCCAACATATGTAACGTTGAATTCCACCGGGTGGGTAGGTCACATATGATGCGATGTTCTGGAAGGCCAAATCGTCGCTGCAGAGCAGCGAGGCGCGATCTTGCCGTGCTGGAACGTCGCAAGTGAGCGCACTCTATGCGGACCTTGTGCAACAGTGCATCAAGATCCGGATAGTCCCTCAGAAAGCTCTGCACGACCAAGTTAAGAACATGTGCCAGACATGGGATGTGTGTGAGGTTGCCTAGCCCAAGAGCTGCCACCAGATTTCGGCCATTGTCACACACTACCAAGCCCGGCTGGAGATTCGCTGGCCCAAACCACACATCGCTCTCCAGCTTGATAGCATTCCAGAGCTCCTGCGCTGTGTGGCTTCGATTCCCCAAAGAAATTAATTTGAGTACAGCCTGTTGACGTTTGGCCACGGCTGTGCTCATATCGGTCGTAACAGGCTCCTGCTCTGCTGTTTCTGAGGAACTTGAGTAGGAGGAGGAGTCTATGTGTACAGACTGGAGTCCTGCAATCCGTGGCGTTGGAAGAACACGTACAGCGCCACTCTCCAGATCCGTACCCGGCTCCACAACATTGACCCAGTGGGCAGTGAGGGAAAGGTATCGTCCCTGTCCATGGTTACTGGTCCACGCATCGGTGGTCAGGTGGACCTTGCTACTAACGGCGTTTAGTAGCGCATGTTTTATTTTGCCCTCAACATGTTTCTGCAGGGCAGGGACGGCTCGCCTGCTGAAATAAAAGCGGCTGGGCACGTTGTATTGGGGGACTGCCAATGCCATTAAGTCCCGGAAGGTGTCAGTGTCCACCAGCCTGAATGACAGCATTTCAACTGCCAGAAGTTTGGCAATGCCAGCATTCAGAGACTGTGCTCGGGGATGGTTTGCCGAGTAAGGGCGCCTTTTATCCCATGCCTGTGCTACCGATGGCTATGATGGATGGGAACGTGCTGTTATGGGTGGAATCTGACAGGGTCTCCGGACAACAGTGGCAGAGGTTCTTCCTTGGCGATCCTGTGAGGAAGCCGAACCAGCAGTGTGTGAGCTGGAGGAAGAGGGCCCAACACGAACTGAAGAGGTGGTAGGTGGTGCTGTACGTTGGCCTACGTCTTGAGGGTGTCTCTGCAACTCCAACTCGTGCTTGGTGCGCACATGTTTCCACATATTTGTGGTATTGAGGTTGCTGACATTTCTCCCTCTTTTGACTCTCTGATGACACAGCTTGCATTTGACAAAGCAAATGTCATCTGCAACTGTGTCAAAAAAGGACCACGCACTGCAACTCTTGTGAGCGCCCGGTTTGCCTTTGGAAGGAGGAATGCTCCTAACGGGTGCCGAAGTGGAGGGTACAGGCAACCAAGTCTTCCCCCTCCCTCTGCCTCCTGTTTTGGCCGGTAGGGGAATCTCTTCCTCCGAGCTGCTCCCACCACCTTCCTGTTGCTCACGCCATGATGGGTCAAGGACCTCATCATCTTCCCTCCCCTCTTCAAACAGCTGCTTCTCCGGGGTTGTCTCGCCAGCACCGTACGCACCAGAAAGTGGCAACTGAGTCTCGTCATCATCTGATGCGTACTGAGGTGTGCTGACCATAGGCACTGGCCCACTCGCCTCTTCAGATTCAGAGGGACAAAGAAGTTGCGCATCACTGCATACTCCCTCTTCTTCACATTCAGGAATGCTGCTTGGCTGGCCCCCTCTTTCCAAGCCAACAGATTCCGAGAACAGAAGTAGAGATTGTGATGGCTCCTGTCCATGTCTCTCTGACTGCCTGGGCACTTTGGCAGGTGGTGAAGAGACAGATGGTTGCTCTTCGGTGCTCTGACCCTGAGAGGATGCGGAAGTAATTGAAGTCGATGCGTTAGCTGCCATCCATCCGACAACGGCTTCAATTTGTTCCTCCCGCAGCAGTGGGGTACGTTGAGGTCCTACAAAGCTGCGCATAAAGGACTGTTGCCTGCTAAAACTGGGGGATGCTGATCCACTGGTGCCCGCAGCAGGCCCAGAATCCCCACGTCCTCTACCTGTAGAATCCCCACGTCCTCTCCCTGCAGAATCCCCACGTCCTCTCCCTGCTGAAACTCCACGCCCACGCCCCCGCGCCTTACTCCCTGCCTTCTTCATCTTGCAAGACTGCTTAAGATAGGCAAAAAAGGACAAAGGGGGGCCTTAGTGTGCTTATTCCTGAACAGCTGGTTACAGGTACAAGAAACACTAATTTTATGAAGTGTGTGTGTGTGGACTAGACTTTAATAGGAGCTGATGTGGCCTACACAAGTTCAAAATGTAGTGTTTGGTGAACTTTTTATGTGGTTTCTTTGTTTGAAACAAACTCAAAGTATGAGAACAAAGAATTGAAACTGATAGTATCACCAACTTTTTGGAGCTATTACAATGCAGGCAGGTAACCTACAATGCAAAAGATGAGGCTCCAAAAAAATTGGGTAATACTAATCTGGCTGCGCCGGCAGGGCACAAGCCAGAAAAAAAGGCTCCTCTATCTACTCCTATATAGTGTTTGCAACCAACCAATGTTGATGGATACGGATGGATGCACACTAATAGGAGAAGAAAAAATGAGCTGCACTCAGAGACAAATATGTGTGAGGCAGTGACGCACGTTGAGCGTCCTACAACCAGACGTAGCTGCAGGACACTCTACTCAGCGTGAGCTGCACTCACACACAGTCAGAGACCTCTCAGACAGCCGTCAACAGTGCAGCTAAGTGGGCACTGGCACTGACAGGCTGCAGAAAGGCTCCGCTGTGTACTCCTATATAGTGTTTGCAACCACCGTAGATGGAGACGGATGGATGCACACTAATAGAAGAAAAAATGAGCTGCACTCAAATAAAAATATGTGTGAGGCAGTGACGCACGCTGAGCGTCCTACAGCCAGACGTAGCTGCAGGACACACTACTCAGCGTGAGCTGCACTCACACACAGTCAGAGACCTCTCAGACAGCCGTGAACAGTGCAGCAAAGTGGACACTAGCACTGAAAGGCTGCAGAAAGGCTCCGCTGTCTACTACTAGTGTTTGCAACCAACGTATATGGATACGGATGGAAGCACACTAGATTGAAATTATTTAAAAAATGCAGCTCAAAAAATAAAAGATGTATGAGGCAGCAGTGATCACACTGGGTGGCCTACAGCCTGACGTGGCTGCAGGACCCACTCCACAGCGTGAGCTGCACTCACACAGCCCTTGCAGACAGCTGTGAAAACAGCGCTGCTAGGGAAAAGCAAGCTACAGTGGTGGTTTATGTAGCCTGGATAAAGCACAATATTGTTTTTAGAATCGCTATTTCTAACTGTCCCTCACAGTCTTCTACAGCAGCCTGTCCCTAACTGAATTCACAGCAGAGTGACCAGAAATGGCGGCTGCGGTGGCTTTTATAGTGCATCATGACATCATTTCGGCAGCCAATCACAGCCATGCCAATAGTTAACATGCCTACATGCCTAACAGGATGTGCCCACACTTCGGAGGATTCCCATTGGCTTAATCAAAGCAAGCAGGCTCATAGCATGATGGGAACTTCCTATTCCGATTCCGATCCCGGAATCCGATATGAAAAAAGTATCGGAATTAAGTATCGGAATTCCGATACCGCTAATATCGGCCGATACCCGATACTTGCGGTATCGGAATGCTCAACACTAATCACCACATATTGAGAGTTATAATTTTTCCGTATTTTGACCCACCGAGTCATGTGAGGTCTTATTTTTTGTGGGACGTTTTTATTGGTGCCATTTTCGGGCACGTGACATTTTTTAATCACTTTTTTTTCCGATTTTTGGAACGCAGAATTAACAAAAATCAGCGTTTCATGAATTTCTTTTGGGGGGGTGCGTTTACACCGTTCCACGTGCGATAAAATTGATAAAGCGGTTTTATTCTTTGGGTCGGTACGGTTACAGCAATACCTCATTTAGGTCTTTTTTTATGTTTTGTCGGTTTTATGCAATGAAAACTATTTTATATAAAAAATAATTTTTTTTTTCATCGCTTTATTCTGCGAGCTATAACTTTTGTATTTTTTTGCTGATGATGCTGTATGGCAGCTCGTTTTTTGTGGGACAAGATGACGTTTTCAGCGGTATCATGGATATTTATATGCGTCATTTTGATCGCGCGTTATTGCACTTTTTGTTCGGCGGTATGATAATAAATCATTATTTTTTGCTTAGTTTTTTATTTTTATTTTTTAAGGGGTTCCCTAAAGGGGTGAACTAATGGGAAAGTTTTATAGGGCAGGTCGTTACGGACGCGATGATACCAAATATGTGTACTTTTATTGCTTTTTTTTTTATTACCAAAAAATGAATTTTTTTTTTAATTATTTAATTATTTTAACACTTTTTTTTTTAACTTTATTACATTGTCCCAGGTGGGACATCACTGTCCTGTGACAGATTGCTGATCTCTCACATCACAGATCACTGTGACAGATCAGCGATCTGTCACAGGCAGTGCAGCAGGCTTCCTCAGTGCCTGCGCTTTGCAGGCACTGAGGAAGCCGGCTCCCTGCAGGCCCCCGAAGGTCCCCGTTGCCATCTTAGATTCGGGGGCCTGCAGGGAAGGAGTCCCCCGCAGAAGCGCTGCACATTGCACTGCCGTGGAGGGCTCAAGGAAGCACGGAGGGAGCCCCCTCCCTGCCGATGCTTCCCTTTAACCCCCGGTACACCGTGATCGTGTTTCATTGCGGTGTGCAAGGGGTTAACTTGTTGGGGGCAGTCCGTGAACTCCCCTGGCACATTGTGCCGGGTGTCAGCTGTGATAATCAGCTGACACCCGGCCGCGATCAGAGGCGCTCACCACGTGGGCGCCGCTGATCGCTATGACGTACTATCCCGTCCCTGGGAATTAAGTCCCAGGGCACATGGACAGGATAGTGCGTCATATGGGATTAAAGGGTTAAACATTCTAATTCTCCATAGACATTTTATGGGGCAGACACAGACACTCTCAGTCTCAGTATGCATTAGCCTAGAAAATAAAAAGTATAAAAAGGTTACTGTATCACCAGATACAAGGTACATATAGTATTGATTAAACATTATAAATCTCCTTATTGTTTTCAGGAGGCAGACACAGACGCTCTCAGGGTCAGTATGGATTACACAATATAAAAAGCAGTAAAAGGGTAATGGATAGTGTTGAGCATTCCGATACCGCAAGTATCGGGTATCGGCCGATACTTGCTGTATCGGAATTCCGATACCGACATCCGATATTTTTTCAATATCGGGCATCGGAAACGGAAGTTCAAAGTTGATTGACAGCCGAAATGACGTCATCATGATGGGCGGTGTGTGCGCATCATGATGCGCCGTCATTTCTGGCCTTCCGGGGGTCTCTGCCGGCCTGCCGGGGGGCTGTGCCGGCCTGCCAGGGGGCTGTGTGGACTGCCCGGGGTCTGTACCGGCCTGCCGGGGGGCTGTGCCGGCCTGCCGGTGGTCTGTGCACCCTGTGGGGGTCTGTACCGGCCTGCCGGGGGGCTGTGCTGATGTCCGGGGGTCTGTGCAGGCATCGTCCGATGGGACTACAAGTCCCATCTGGCGATGCCTGCTACCATGACAGTGATTGACACATTAGCCAATGATGGGACAGTAGTAGTCCCATCATCCGGCTAATGTGTTAAATGTTTAAAAAAAAAAAAAAAATACTACATACATACTACATACATACTACATGCATGCTACATACATACTACATGCTACATACATACCACATATATACTACATGCATGCTACATACATACAACATGCTACATACATACTACATATATACTACATGCATGCTACATACATACTACATACATACTACATGCATGCTACATACATACTACATGCTACATACATGCTACATACATACTACATACATACTACATACATACTACATGCATGCTACATACATACTACATGCTACATACATACTACATGCTACATACATACTACATACATACTACATGCATGCTACATACATACTACATGCTACATACATACCACATATATACTACATACATACTACATGCATGCTACATACTACATGCTACATACATACCACATATAAACTACATACATACTACATGCATGCTACATACATACTACATGCTACATACATACTACATGCTACATACATACTACATACATACTACATGCATGCTACATACATACTACATGCTACATGCATGCTACATACATACTACATGCATGCTACATACATACTACATGCTACATACATACCACATATATACTACATACATACTACATGCATGCTACATACTACATGCTACATACATACCACATATAAACTACATACATACTACATGCATGCTACATACATACTACATGCTACATACATACTACATGCTACATACATACTACATACATACTACATGCATGCTACATACATACTACATGCTACATACATACCACATATATACTACATACATACTACATGCATGCTACATACTACATGCTACATACATACCACATACAGTCATATGTTAAAGTTTGGGCACCCCTATTAATGTTAACCTTTTTTCTTTATAACAATTTTGTTTTTTGCAACAGCTATTTCAGTTTCATATATCTAATAACTGATGGACTCAGTTATATTTCTGGATTCAAATGAGGTTTATTGTACTAACAGAAAATGTGCAATCTGCATTTAAACAAATTTGACCGGTGCAAAAGTATGGGCACCTCAACATAAAAGTGACATTAATATTTCGTAGATCCTCCTTTTGCAAAAATAACAGCCTCTAGTCGCTTCCTGTAGCTATTAATGAGTTCCTGGATCCTGGATGAAGGTATTTGTGACTATTCCTGTTTACAAAACAAATCCAGTTCAGTTAAGTTTGATGGTCGCCGAGCATGGACAGCCCGCTTCAAATCATCCCACAGATGTTCAATGATATTCAGGTCTGGGGACTGGGATGGCCATTCCAGAACATTGTAATTGTTCCTCTGCATGAATGCCTGAGTAGATTTGGAGCGGTGTTTTGGATCATTGTCTTGCTGAAATATCCATCTCCTGCGTAACTTCAACTTCGTCACTGATTCTTGCATATTATTGTCAAGAATCTGCTGATACTGAGTTGAATCCATGCGACCCTCAACTTTAACAAGATTCCCGGTGCCGGCATTGGCCACACAGCCCCAAAGCATGATGGAACCTCCACCAAATTTTACTGTGGGTAGCAAGTGTTTTTCTTGGAATGCTGTGTTTTTTAGCCTCCATGCATAACTCCTTTTTGTATGACCAAACAACTCAATCTTTGTTTCATCAGTCCACAGGACCTTCTTCCAAAATGTAACTGGCTTGTCCAAATGTGCTTTTGCATACCTCAGGCGACTCTGTTTGTGGCATGCTTGCAGAAACGGCTTCACTCTCCCATACAGCTTCTCCTTGTGCAAAGTGCGCTGTATTGTTGACCGATACACAGTGACACCATCTGCAGCAAGATGATGCTGCAGGTCTTTGGAGGTGGTCTGTGGATTGTTCTCCACAATTCTTCTTCTCTGCCTTTCTGATATTTTTCTTGGCCTGCCACTTCGGGGCTTAACAAGAACTGTACCTGTGTTCTTCCATTTCCTTACTATTTTCCTCACAGTGGAAACTGACAGGTTAAATCTCTGAGACAACTTTTTGTATCCTTCCCCTGAAAAGCTATGATGAATAATCTTTGTTTTCAGATCATTTGAGAGTTGTTTTGAGGAGCCCATGATGCCACTCTTCATAGGAGAATCAAATAGGAGAACTACTTGCAAGTGGCCACCTTAAATACCTTTTCTCATGATTTGATACACCTGACTATGAAGTTCAAAGCTCAATGAGGTTACAAAACCAGTTTAGTGCTTCAGGAAGTCAGTAAAAAGTAGTTAGGAGTGTTCAAATCAAGAAAATGATAAGGGTGCCCATACTTTTGCACCGGTCAAATTTTGTTTAAATGCAGATTGCACATTTTCTGTTAGTACAATAAACCTCATTTGAATCCAGAAATATAACTGAGTCCATCAGTTATTAGATATATGAAACTGAAATAGCTGTTGCAAAAACCAAAATTGTTATAAAGAAAAAAGGTTAACATTAATAGGGGTGCCCAAACTTTAACATATGACTGTATATACTACATGCATGCTACATGCTACATACATACTACATATATACTACATGCATGCTACATACATACTACATGCTACATACATACCACATATATACTACATGCTACATACATACTACATGCATGCTGCATGCTACATACATACTACATGCATACTACATACATACTACATGCATGCAACATGCTACATACATACCACATATATACTACATGCATGCTACATACATGCTACTTGCTACATACATACTACATACATACTACATGCATGCTACATACATACTACATGCTACATACATACCACATATATACTACATACATACTACATACATGCTACATACATACTTCATGCATGCTACATACAATACATTCATACAATACATACATAGACATACAGTGCATATAACATAGAGTAACATACTTACCAATACTTGTCACATTGTTCCCCGAAGCCATTGTCGTCTACGGAATAAATATTAACATAACAAACCACAAAAATACTCACCCATGATCCGAAGCAGTCCACGAGTGTGTCCCATGACGATCTTGGGTAGAGAACTGCAGGAATCCAATGACAGAAGGTAGGTATCCTTCCGCACTGTATTCCTCCGCCACTTAAAAAAAAAAAATCCCTAGTCTCACTTTATGGTAAAAGCTGTGTGGGAAATTCCCACACAGCTTTTACCATAAAGTGAGACTAGGGACTTTTTTTTTTTAAGTGGCGGAGGAATACAGTGCGGAAGGATACCTACCTTCCGTCATTGGATTCCTGCAGCCCGTAGAGAGCGGCAGCATCAGCTGATGCTGCAGTTCTCTACCCAAGATCGTCGTGGGACACACTCGTGGACTGTTTCGGATCATGGGTGAGTATTTTTGTGGTTTGTTATGTTAATATTTATTCCGTAGACGACAATGGCTTTGGGGAACAATGTGACAAGTATTGGTAAGTATGTTACTCTATGTTATATGTACTGTATGTCTATGTATGTATTGTATGAATGTATTGTATGTAGCATGCATGTAGTATGTATGTAGTATGTATGTAGCATGTAGTATGTATGTAGCATGCATGTAGTATGTATGTAGCATGCATGTAGCATGTAGTATGTATGTAGCATGCATGTAGTATATATGTAGTATGTATGTAGTATGTATGTAGTATATATGTAGCATGTAGTATGTATGTAGCATGCATGTAGTATGTATGTAGTATGTATGTAGCATGCATGTAGTATGTGTGTAGTATGGATGTAGCATGTAGTATGTATGTAGCATGCATGTAGTATATATGTAGTATGTATGTAGTATATATGTAGCATGTAGTATGTATGTAGCATGCATGTAGTATGTATGTAGTATGTATGTAGCATGCATGTAGTATGTATGTAGTATGTATGTAGCATGTAGTATGTATGTAGCATGCATGTAGTATATATGTAGTATGTATGTAGTATATATGTAGCATGTAGTATGTATGTAGCATGCATGTAGTATGTATGTAGTATGTATGTAGCATGTAGTATGTATGTAGCATGCATGTAGTATATATGTAGTATGTATGCAGTATGTATGTAGCATGCATGTAGTATGTATGTAGCATGCATGCAGTATGTATGTAGCATGCATGTAGTATATATGTAGTATGTATGTAGTATGTATGTAGCATGTAGTATGTATGATGCATATATGTAGTATGTAGTATGTATGTAGCATGTAGTATGTATGATGCATATATGTAGTATGTATGTAGTATGTATGTAGTATGTATGTAGCATGTAGTATGTAGTATGTATGTAGCATGTACAATATGTAGCATGCATGTAGTATATATGTAGTATGTATGTAGTATGTATGTAGTATGTATGTAGCATGTAGCATGTATGTAGCATGCATGTAGTATATATGTAGTATGTAGTATGTATGTAGCATGTAGTATGTATGTAGCATGCATGTAGTATGTATGTACTATGTATGTAGCATGTAGGATGTATGTAGCATGCATGTAGTATGTATGTATGTAGTTTTTTTTTTTATTTTTTTTTTACATTTAACATTAGCCGGATGATGGGACTACTACTGTCCCATCATTGGCTAATGTGTCAATCACTGTCATGGTAGCAGGCATCGCCCGATGGGACTTGTAGTCCCATCGGACGATGCCTGCACAGACCCCCGGACATCAGCACAACCCCCCGGCAGGCCAACACAGCCCCCCGGCAGGCCGGTACAGACCCCCACAGGGTGCACAGACCCCGGGCAGTCCGCACAGCCCACCGGCAGGCCGGCACAGACCCCCGGCAGGCCGGCAGAGACCCCCGGAAGGCCCGTACAGACCCCCGAGAGGCTGTACAAGGGCAGGAAAGGGTTTTTCCAATTCCGATACCGGAAGTCTCATAGACTTGAATGGGACTTCCGGTATCGGCATCGGCGATACCGATACTTTTTTTAAAGATCGTCCGATCCATTCCGATCCGATATTTTGAAGTATTGGACGGTATCGCTCAACTCTAGTAATGGATCAAAAGCGTACAGCTGCATACAGTGTTTGGGTAATTGTAAATATCAGTATATATTTCCAGAGTCAGAAACAGACTCTCACTGGCCCAGTATGGATTAGACCACTATATAAAAAGCAGTAAATAGGTAAGGTATCACAAGCGTACAGCTGTATACAGTGTTGGGTTAATTTTAAATCTACAAATATATTTCTGGAGTTACAGAAAGACGTTCACAGGCTCAGTATGGATTACACAAGAATATAAAAACTTGAAAAATGGTAATGTTTTACAATCGGTCAGCTGCATACAGTGTTGGTGTCATTTTAAATCTCCTTATACTTTACCAGAGTAAGACACAAACTCTCACAGGCTCAGTATGGATTACACCCAAATAAAAAAAATGAGAAAAAGGGAAATGTATTCGAAACGTACACCAGTGTACAGTGTTGGAGTACTTTGAAATCTTCGTTTATATTTCACTGTCAGTCTGCCAGTCCAGACTCTCCGCTACAGGAAGGTAGATGGATAAAAGTACAGACGTAAAGTCGAGTGATTTTAGATGTTTTTGAATTTGTAATTACGGGAAAACGTCCCGCGAGAATTCGCAGAGGTGATGCTGACCCTCAATAACTTTAACTGTGCATACAGCTAAAACGCAAATTAGTGAAGAAAGGGTTGCTGTATCGCAGTTGCGTCGATCCCATCATCGTAACTCGTCTCCATCAAATTGTGATCACAGGGAGAGCTGTAGACATGGTCCTCACTGCCTATCATGATCTGTCTGGTCACTTTGGAGTGCAAAACACACAAGCCACAGGCCGTAGGGGATTCTATTGGATTGTCATGAGAGGATACATTGAAAAATGGTGGCAGGAATGTCACATGTCTGTGACTATGAAAAATGAGAAAGGACCATTGCATCCGATTGGGAGTTGACGTCCATTACAAATGGTAGCCATTGGTAATCTGAAGGTAGAGGCCAGCAGGACAGGACATAGCTACATCTTAACCATTATCGATCAGTACAACAAATTTGTAGTGGCCGTCCCAGTGATGGATTTAACTGGCCAGACTACACAGCGGTGGAGCAGGGAGAGGTAAGTATTGCAAGTGCTGTGTCCCTGAGCAAGCAGGGGGGACCCACTCGTGGGTGCCGGTACTGGCACAGGGCCCCTCATAGTAAGCCAGTGTGTCTGACGGCGAGTGGGCCCCCCACCGTCAGTGACACTTTATTGTACTGTGAGAGGCCCTGTGCCAGTGCCGTCACCCAAGGGTTCGGCCACACACCTGTTCAGGGCAACAGCACTTGCCCGGGTGCGGCAGGTGTTGACCCAGGGCCTGGGGTGGGGGGGCACAGCCCATTTCGGGTGGTTTAAAAAATGGCATATGATGATGTGTAGGCTGGACTTTCAGCTGCTGCAAATGGAGGAATTGGAGAAGTCAGAGGAAGAGGAGGACAAAAGCGAGCCTTTTTTCTGGCAACCTATGTGTTATCAGGGGAGGGTGGGACAAAATCTTTTGAAACCCATGCATGGTTCATTTTAATGAAGGTTAGATCATCAACATTTTGAGTCGACAGACGGGTCCTTTTTTCTGTCAGGATTGATCCAGCAGCACTGAAGACTCTTTCAGAAAGCACACTACCAGCAGGACAAGCGAGCTCCTGTAAGGCATATTGTCCAGTTTTGAGGCCCAATAATCAAAGTGGAATGACCTGTGAGGGAGAACCTCGATATGGGAGGAGAAGTAGTTTGTAACCATAGTTGACAACTGCTGTCTCCTGTCATTTGCAATCGATTCTGTATTAGCTGTCGTGTGCGCGGGACTTGAGAAATCAGACCACAACATGGTCAGGAAACCCCTGTCTCCAATGCCAGTTTGGCTGTGTGCACCACAAACACCTCTTCCATTTTACCCACTACGGTGTCATCAGTAGGATTTTGTTAAAAAAAGTGCCACACTGCACTCTTCCTACTATGGTACAAATTTTCAGGGCTTTCACGCTGTGCTAATTTGACCATCTGGCCAAGCTGTCCTACAACTCTTTTAGTTTTCTTGCCAAGTTTTTTGACAGCTACAGGCCTGCCGGATAACTGCTGCTGCGATGACGATGCCTGCTGCGGATCCTTCACCTGTTCTGACCTATTGTCACCAGCACCCTCTTCCCCAATGGATGCCAATTCGGGTCAACAACTGGGTCATCCATGACCTCATCTTCAATGTCAACTGCACCTTCCTCTGTACCTTTCTCTATGTCACCGTGTAAGGTGGTATAGTATGCGGGAAGGGGTACCTGAGTTTCATCAGGGTCTGATTCGGGCTCAGTAGACTGCGAGGGCAATGTAGTGCTGTGGGTGAATGTACCAGCAGATTCGTCTAGCAGTGGCTGTGTATCAGTGCACTCCATGTCAGGTTCATCTTGGACTGGGGAATTCAGGATTTGACTTGATAACCCAGGAATAGTATGTGAAAAGAGCTCCATGGAGTAATCTGAAGTGTGTGCTGCAGCATCCTTCACTTTTGGTGTGGGTGAAGGACACAACGAAAGGTGTTGTTCCTGACCAGAGGCCAGCACTGATGACTCTGTGCTTGCAGTTTTTGTAACTTCAGAAGAGGAGGCAATAGAGCTGGAGGCTGTTTCGGCAATGTAAGCCAAAACCTGTTCCTGATGCTCCGGCTTTAAAAGCGGTTTACCTACTACCAGAAAAGGGAACCTTAAAGGCCTTCTTGTGTTAGACAATGAGGCAGGCTCAACACCTCCTGCCTTAGCTGCTATTGTGCTTTTGCCAAAACCAGCCGATGCACCACCACCACCATCAGTACCAGCTGCGCCCCCTCGCCAACATCCGCAGCCTCTTCCACCAGACTTCCTCATGTTTGGGAAAATGTACCAAAAATACCAGCAGAGAAATGGTACAGTATGAGTAGCGTACAGCTGTGTAAGGTGTATGTAAGAAGTGAAATCTCCGTATATACAGTGGGGAAAAAAAGTATTTAGTCAGTCAGCAATAGTGCAAGTTCCACCACTTAAAAAGATGAGAGGCGTCTGTAATTTACATCATAGGTAGACCTCAACTATGGGAGACAAACTGAGAAAAAAAAATCCAGAAAATCACATTGTCTGTTTTTTTTTCATTTTATTTGCATATTATGGTGGAAAATAAGTATTTGGTCAGAAACAAAATTTAATCTTAATACTTTGTGATATATCCTTTGTTGGCAATGACAGAGGTCAAACGTTTTCTGTAAGTCTTCACAAGGTTGCCACACACTGTTGTTGGTATGTTGGCCCATTCCTCCATGCAGATCTCCTCTAGAGCAGTGATGTTTTTGGCTTTTCGCTTGGCAACACGGACTTTCAACTCCCTCCAAAGGTTTTCTATAGGGTTGAGATCTGGAGACTGGCTAGGCCACTCCAGGACCTTGAAATGCTTCTTACGAAGCCACTCCTTCGTTGCCCTGGCGGTGTGCTTTGGATCATTGTCATGTTGAAAGACCCAGCCACGTTTCATCTTCAATGCCCTTGCTGATGGAAGGAGGTTTGCACTCAAAATCTCACGATACATGGCCCCATTCATTCTTTCATGTACCCGGATCAGTCGTCCTGGCCCTTTTGCAGAGAAACAGCCCCAAAGCATGATGTTTCCACCACCATGCTTTAAAGTAGGTATGGTGTTTGATGGATGCAACTCAGTATTCTTTTTCCTCCAAACACGACAAGTTGTGTTTCTACCAAACAGTTCCAGTTTGGTTTCATCAGACCATAGGACATTCTCCCAAAACTCCTCTGGATCATCCAAATGCTCTCTAGCAAACTTCAGACGGGCCCGGACATGTACAGGCTTAAGCAGTGGGACACGTCTGGCACTGCAGGATCTGAGTCCATGGTGGCGTAGTGTGTTACTTATGGTAGGCCTTGTTACATTGGTCCCAGCTCTCTGCAGTTCATTCACTAGGTCCCCCCGCGTGGTTCTGGGATTTTTGCTCACCGTTCTTGTGATCATTCTGACCCCACGGGGTGGGATTTTGCGTGGAGCACCAGATCGAGGGAGATTATCAGTGGTCTTGTATGTCTTCCATTTTCTAATTATTGCTCCCACAGTTGATTTCTTCACTCCAAGCTGGTTGGCTATTGCAGATTCATTCTTCCCAGCCTGGTGCAGGGCTACAATTTTGTTTCTGGTGTCCTTTGACAGCTCTTTGGTCTTCACCATGGTGGAGTTTGGAGTCAGACTGTTTGAGGGTGTGCACAGGTGTCTTTTTATACTGATAACAAGTTTAAACAGGTGCCATTACTACAGGTAATGAGTGGAGGAAAGAGGAGACTCTTAAAGAAGAAGTTACAGGTCTGTGAGAGCCAGAAATCTTGATTGCTTGTTTCTGACCAAATACTTATTTTCCACCATAATATGCAAATAAAATGAAAAAAAAACAGACAATGTGATTTTCTGGATTTTTTTTTCTCAGTTTGTCTCCCATAGTTGAGGTCTACCTATGATGTAAATTACAGACGCCTCTCATCTTTTTAAGTGGTGGAACTTGCACTATTGCTGACTGACTAAATACTTTTTTTCCCCACTGTATTTTGAGTCACAGACGCTCACACAGTATGTATTTCACCGTAATCCAACAAGCAGCTATACGGTACTGTATCAGAGGTGTACAGCTGTATACGTAGTTGGTGAAACTGTCAATCTCAGTACCAGAAGGGCATTTACGAAAACCATAATGTTTCAAGCCTATGGCACGTTGGGATAAGTGGAGCATGTCTCTAGTCTTAATACATTTGGTGCATCTCTCACAAACTGAAAACTTGTAAATCATAGTAAATATGGCAGATCATGATGGACCCTGCCTCCCTCTGGTAATCCCTGGCAACTTTTTAAAAAAATTAGAAAATGTCAAAATTTTTCCAAAAATGAGACTTGGGCAAAAAGTTTTCTTAATAGATCCCATAATAAATGCTCAGTATCTATTTTTAAACATTTCAGACAAATTTAGAAATAATGCAATCTCTTATAAAATGAATGTAAGAGCTAAAGCTGGTTATACACATTAGAGTTAGCAGAGTGATAGGCTTTCCCGACGATCATCCAATATGCACCGGAGCTCCAGAATGGGATTGGGCAGTTTGATTTCAACTTCATCCTTTTGTTTCCAGGGAAGATGAGCCGCCACCACAGCTGTTTCCCCTCTCCCTATACAGAACATATGCCCTTGCAGCTGGACATGGGTACAGCGGTGGAGAGAGATGGCTATAAGCCAAGTAGTAAATATTCTGCCAACATAAGGCCAGCCTAAGACGAGAAGGTTGATTTTTATGTCCCAGTAACATACAGTATAGAATCATTTTATCAGACTCATCATGGAACAACTTTAGCCGCCATTCCTTTTATGTATCTTTACCACTAATCCTACGCATGGATTAGCAATGAATTATTTTTGAAACCAATCTTTTGGCATATAACAAATACAGACAGGGGGAAAGAAAAAAAAAAATCACTAGGAAATTTACATTTTAAATATGTCATTGTTAAGTACAGCTCCTCTCATCTCAGATAATGTCTTTCAAAGACACATCAAAGAAGAGTGTTTCGCCTCTGCAATAATTTTCAATGCTAAATAAAATAGAAAATTGCATGAACGTGTAGAGGAGGAAGACAAAAATAAGATTACCAAGTAATTACATTGAACAGCGTGTACGACGCGTTTCCTAGACATGGATACGGCTATTACTGTAAACATGGAAAATGTGCTAAGCTACAATATGTAGAAATCCTTACATACGTAAAGATAAATTAGCATATGATCATACCGCTAGCCTTTTATGTGCTTTCTTGACTTATCTTCATTCACAGCCCACACAGATATATTTAACTCTGTCCCATAAATTGCAAATATTCGCTGTAATCAGGGCCAACCTTTGAAAAAGGACAATGTAGGTCTGAAACATATTGCTTTGGAGCCCAATGGATATTTCTTTTCTCCCTTTTTATTTTTTGTGCTGTTGTTGTGTTCAAACATTTATTTTGCCTTTTATACTACTGGATCAATTAAGCAATTTTTTAAGAAGATGTTAGTGCTGGCTATCGTTTGGACTTACTATTCCTAGAGTATTTTGCCGTGCACACAAACAGGTGAGCTGATTGCGCCTTTTTTACCTTTTCTATCGGTATATTGACTGCATTATGTTTACTACCTGTACATATAACAATTTTTTGGGGCTTGATAATTAACTGGTATCGTTTTGGCTAATGGGCTCCCAGTGTGGCTTCAGCTTTTTGTATTGATACTCTCCCTTTTATATGGTTTTGATCTTGCTTCTAATTTTCTCAATACAAAATTTATTGATTTTATCTTGGCTGCTTATATTTTCGTAGGTATTTTGTATTTCATACGGTAATTTAGAAATTTGAATATTGTTGTGAATTTAGCCGGGTAGATATCAAAGGGGTGCTTGCGCAATGAGGTGAGATTAGCTTAAAGCCTACATAGTTTTTATTCGGGAATCAATGTACTTGGCTGAGGAAGCATTGAGTTTTCAACAATGACATGTGTTCATTTTTAGGCAGTTTATAGCAATAGTTGACCAAATTTTGTTTAAATTTGTTTTTAGGATAATTTTTTAAAATAAACTCTAGTTTTTTTACTTGCTGAATGGATGTGTAGGGACCAGAGTGTACAAACTAAGCAGCTGTAGATATTGGAGAATTTCATCACTGTCATGTTCCATTGATGCCATTTTTAATTTGGTTGATATCAGGCATAAAGTCGGTAAGTCAGAGTAATTTGCCTTGGATGAAAAATGTTTGCGGTATATCACAGCTCCATAAATTGTTTCTTAGCCGAATATTGGAATTTCTCTCAAATTGAAGCAAATAGATACGTCATGAATATGTGACTCCTATATAACTTCTTTAACCCCTTCAGCCCCCAAACCTTGATGACCAGGACAAATTTTACAATTCTCACCAGTGTCACTTTTTGTGGTAATAACTCTGGAACGCTTCAACGGATCCCACTGATTCTGAGACTGTTTTCTTGTGACACATTGTACTTCATGACAGTGGTAAAATTTCTTCGCTATGACTTGTGTTTATTTTTTAATAAAATGTACATTTGGAGCAAATGTTGAAAATTTTGCAATTTTCAAACTTTTCAATTTTTATATCTTTAAATCAGAGTTAAATCATACAAAATAGTTAATAAATAACATGTACCACGTCTACTTTACATCAGTACAATTTTTGAATCATATTTTTTTTTGTTAGGAAGTGATAAGGATTAAAACTTAAAGTAGTAAAGGGCAATCACTGAAATGCTTGGATGCTCATTGCTCGGATCAAGCAAATTGGAATACTCGGGTACTCAGACAGAACAATGAGCCCAATGTAAGTGTATGGGAGACCTGAGCATTTTTACCGCGATCACCCCCGGGGGTCCTTTCAAGGTCTAATAACGTCAGAAAATGATGGAAACACTGGTCAAATGACACTTGAACATCATGGCAACTGCCCCTGGAAGCATTCCTGACTCCGAGGTCACAGCTCTAAACAAAGTTGTTATAGTTTCACGCCCTTTTTACAGGCACACCAAAAAACCTACAAAAACGAAATGAAAATGGATTTTGCTGGGAAAATATGTTAAGGAACATCCTTTCCAGGTTAATGACTTTAATAAAGCCAAAATAATTAACCCAAAACAAAAATATTCACACACAGCGTTTTTGAGGCATTTTGCAACTTTAGCATTGCTTTTAACCAATACAAATGCATACACTGGGAAATGTCATTGTAACATTTAACAATCCTAGCTGGCCATGTGGTGTGTGACACATAAGCAGACTCATCTTATTTCATTTATGAAGGAGGGACTCTTAAAGTCACAGATCCTATTTTCACAGGGGATTCAGGCAGTATTAATCTTCTTAAAGGGCCTTTATTAAACAGTGGGTCTATGCTGTTATTGCCTATGCAGTGAGTGGATGGGCTGCCAAGAATTATGATGCACCCCAATACCCCTTTCACGAGAGGAACAAGAGGGCTTCCTGAAAAACTGTAGCATTGAATGCAAGGCCTGGCCTGCCCCAAAGTTGCATGCACCACGATAAGCTTTTGAAGCCACGTACTGGAAGGGCACAAGAATATCCACTTCACATTATTCATTTTCTACTCCCGTGCTGTTTTCTTATGCATTGACTGCAAGGCCTGCCCTGCTACCAAGTTATGTGCACCACAATAAGCCTTTGAACCCATGTACTGGATGGGTACAAGAAAACTCACTTCACATTATTCATTTCGCACTCCCATTCTGTTTTCGTATGCATTGACTGCAAGATCTGCCCTGCTACCAAGTCATATGCACCCCAATGAGCCATTGAACCCACATACTGGATGGGCACAGGAAAATTCATTTCACATTCTTCAGTTAGTCCTGCCATACTGTTTCCTTATGCATTGATTGCAAGGGCCGCCTTGACCGAAATTTGCACACAACCCAATCCCCCTTGGAAGAAACATGGAGGAGGGCCTCATAAAAAAAAATGTCCCATTACAAAGGATCGGGTCTCCTAGACTTGTAATGCCCGTATGGGCTGGCAAACATTTTCCCCTGTTGGGTACACCTCAACCTGTTTCATAACAATTATTTTACGGCCAGCATAACCACCCACCCTTGTTAGGAATCAACACTGGCTGTAGCAGCATGGAACACGATAACCCTGGTGACCTAGTGGGGGTGAATGATGAGACGTGGAGGAAGGCCTCATTAAAAAATAGGCCCAATTTAAAGGAGCAGGTCTCCTAGACTTGTAATGTCTATACACTAAATGTATGGACTGGTAAACATTTTCCCCTGTGGGGTACACCTCAACCTTTTTCACAACAATTACTATACGCCCAGCATAACCACACATCCTTGTTAACAATTCGACACTGGCTGTAGCAGCATGGAACATGTTAACCCTGGTGATCTAGTGGCGGTGGAAGATGAGACTTGGAAGAAGGCCTCATTAAAATATAGGCTCAATTGAAAGGAGCTGCTCTCCTAGACTTGTAATGCCCATACACTAAGTGTATGAACTGGCAAACATTTTCCTCTGTGGGTTACACCTCAACTTTTTTCATAACAACTATTTTACGCCCAGCATAACCACCCACCCTGGTTAGGAAATCGATACTGGCTGTAGCAGCATGGAACACGTTATCCCTGGTGATCTAATGGCGGTGGAAGATGAGATGTGGAGGATTGCCTCATTAAAAAAATAGGCCCAATTGAAAGGAGCGACTCTCCTAGACTTATAATGCACAAACACTAAATGTATGGGCTGGCAAACATTTTCCCCTGTTGGGTACACCTCAACCTTTTTCATAAAAATTATTTTACGTCCAGCATAACCACCCACCCTTGTTAAGAATTCGACACTGGCTGTAGCAGCATGGAACATGTTAACCCTGGTGATCTAGTGGCGGTGGATGATGAGATGTGGAGGAAGGTCTCATTAAAAAATATGCCCTATTTAAAGGAGCGGGTCTCCTAGACTTGTAATGTCCATACACTAAGTGTATGGGCTGGCAAACATTTTCTCCTGTTGGATACACCTCAATCTTTTTCATAATAAGTATTTTACATCCAGCATAACCACCCACCCTTGTTAATAAATTGACACTGGCTGTAGCAGCATGGAACACGTTATCCCTAGTGATCTAGTGGTGGTGGATGATGAGACGTGGAGGAAGGCCTCATTAAAAAATAGGTCCCATTGAACGGAGAGGCTCTCTTAGATGTGTAATGCAAACATTTCCCCTGTGGGGTACACCTCAACCTTTTTCATAACAATAATTTTACGTCCAGCATAACCACCCACCCTTGTTAAGAATTTGACACTGGCTGTAGCAGCACGGAACATGTTAACCCTGATTATCTAGCGGCAGTGGATGATGAGATGTGGAGGAAGACCTCATTAAAAAATTCTTTAGGGTCAGTGCAAAATCTATGCAAAGGCCTCCAACCAGGGGTGGACATAACATTGATGCAGCTGCACACTAGAAAAAGAGGTAAGGGAGCCCATTACCACTTCCACACAGCTACTCTTTTAGGCAGAAGTCACACTTGCGAGTGTGTTGCGAGAAACTTGCGCATCAATACTCGTCACTGACGCCGGCACTCGGACCGGAGTGAGCGGCTGCATGTATTTCTATGCAGTTGAGTGCTGCCGGGTACTGATGCGCGAGTTTCTCGCATTGTACTCACAAGTCTGACCCCGGCCTTAGCCAGAGTTATTGTACGGCAAAAGGCCCATATACCGTTCTTGTACAAAGGCCCTTTTCCAAATGTGTCCGCAACTGCCCTAATCCATCACATGCCATTGAGTACTGCCACTCACTGAAGTGGCAGAAGGGTCATAGGGATCAGAACTGTGAAGTCAACACTCATACACCAAAATAGTTTTCTTTTGTGTCTTTCACTTTACAACTTTATATTGTATTTTCATTAAATGTTACAAAAAACTGCAGGGTTAATCAACAGGTGAATTTAGCGAAGTGAACTAATAATCAGTGAGGCAAGATAATTAAAGAATGACTTAGATAACCATTTATCACAGAGCCCGTTTGTACCTGTCACCAGGATATTATGTTAGCACAGGGAAAGATAATTTATTAGCAAGAATGCAAATGCAAATAAAGTTTAATGAGTATCTGCGAGCTTCATATAATTAAAGTTTTCATAAAATGTCAAAATTAGTAGCAAGTAACAGAAAACTAACAAGGTGATGTCTTCATCTACAATTAATTAGGACCATACGTTTCACTGCTTGGTGGCCTGATCCTGTGGAGGTCAAATATCAGCGTTTTAGTGTATAGAAAGTGTAGTGTTCCATGAGTACAAATGTATGTACAATTTCATGGGGTTGGAGGTTTTAGAGCAATGAGTAAAAACATGCTACAAACAATAAACCATAAACTGAATGAATATGGGAATTTCACAGAGTGATTATGTAAATGAATGCACTAGTATTGAAAGGACACAAAGATGCTCTTTAAAGTGTTGTTAGATCTACTAGATTTTAATATAGAGAGTTCATGTGCTAATTAATGGTACAAAAATGACCACAAAAACACGTTCACAATGTGGTCTCATTATCTCTAGGATTGTATCAGCTGACTCCTTGTATTTCTTAGGCACTCATGTGGTGAGGTGGATTCACAAAGCTGCAGGTCATGGTGGGCATCTGTACCTAGGGTTGTTGGCACAGCAGGCTGGAAGGTACATGGAATTGTAGGACCCGGACAAGAGGCCATCCATGCTGAATGACAGAAAAGAAGCAAAGTGTTAACACTGGAAGCCACAGAACCAGGAGGGTAGATGAAGAAGAAAACTGCAGGACAGGAGTAGAACTCAGATGTAGGTAGCAGAATGCAAAGCAGATTGTGCATAATTTAAACACACTCCAATAATAGTAAGTAATACTTACAGCAAACAATGGGTTAACCAAGAGATAATAGAAGCAGCAGATGCAAAAATAGAATCCACAACAGATTGCAACATAATGCTAACAGGCTCTAATAACTGTTTGTGAGGCTTTTAGAAAACACTGGGTTAACCAACAGATCACAGAAGCAAAAATAGAATACACAGCACATTACAATAAGTAGTTAACAAAGAGTGATAGTGTGTGATGTTTACAGCAAATGATGGGTTAACCAACAGGTCACAGAAGTAGCAGATGGAAATATAAAAATCACAGGAGCAGGAGGAGATGATGGAAGCAGAGGAACCTGGATGATAGCAATCTCCAAACAGAAAAGACAGATGCCAAAGTGAGCCGCACAACCCCCCAAGCGGCTAAGTGGAGGCCCACATGACAGTGGGTTGGAAGGAGGGGGTTAACTATCCCTGGGGGTGGCTGGGGGTGGAGTATGGAAATAAGGGGGGGTATTTGAGGTAGGCTTATGGGCAGTTACCTCAGTTCCCGCTCTGGAGCCACGAGAGATTGTCCGTCCTGTAGCCATGGAGTCCATATCAGCGGTATGGAATAGGCTGCGTGCTGCAGCGGAGTCGCAGCCTGCTGGCTGGCTGGAGGAGCAGGTGGCGGGGATCATCGGAGGAAGCAGCGGGTCGGCCGCTGGTGTCTCTCCCCGTGCGAGGCGGTGGGTAAGGCCCTCGGAGCGCCTATCCCGCGACGCTGCTTCCAGGACCCAGCGCCTTTGTCGGAGCCCCTCCAGGGACCCTCCGGCTCGGGTGCTGGCAGGCCCCGGGCTGGGAGGAATCCATGAGCCGACCTGGGTCCAGCGGCGGTTGCAGGGCCTTCTCCCTGGGCTGAGCGGGAGGCGGGGCCTGCAAGCGCTGGGCCGGCGCGGAAAGATGACTTCACGGCAGGCCACCATGGAGACGGGCGGTCTGCCTTCTCTGCGTGGGGCAGTGGTGAGACTCACCCGGATGGGGGATCGTCGGGCAGCAGCTCCCGTCGGACAGGGCTGTCAGGTATGCCCAGTACTGCGGGCCCCCTGACTGGACCAACAGCGGTGGACCAACTTGGACGAAGCGAGAGGCAGTCGGTAGGGGGTGCGGGTGGTGGTTGGCCACAGGCGGCAGCCCCTGTGCCTGTGCAGCCCGCTGGCCTCAGCGTGGGACGGAGCAATGAAGAGCTCAGAACAGAGAGGCCTGGGAGGGCAGCAGTGTCGAGAGAACCTGTTTCTGCAGGTGGCGGACCTCTGGGGACAGAGGGTCTGAGGCGAAGCTCCGGAGTTGACGCACAGCGGGATACGGGAATGGCGCCTGGAGGAGACACAGCGTCCTCGCAGCCCGGTGAGTATGTATCCATGTCTTGTTTGTCTTCATCCCTAGTGAGGTCCCCTGCGGTCGGGAGTAGGTTGGGGGGCCGGCCGGTGGTGTTAGGCCAGGTAGTTGGGGAGCAAGTTCCGTCAGGGATCAGGGGGCTTGGGGAGATTTCGACTTCCATGCGGGATTTGTTTGCGTGGATGGAGGGAGCTGGAGTGCCCCTGGTGCATTTAGCCACCCGGGTGGGGTCGCAGGAGCGAGGGACCAGCCTGTCGGGGGTGGCTACCGGGGTATCAGTTGGCCGAACTGACCATGTGTCTGTTTCAGTTCAGACTGAGAAAGAAAAGGAATGTCAGATCCATTTAGATGATAGGGCCCATGGGGAGGTATATGTATGCTTTGAGGGCCCACTGGGCACTCATCTTAAAAAGGAGGTGCAGGAAAAGATCTGGATGGACGAATACGTCGAGATTTTTTCTCTGTTTCCACTGGAAAAGTTTAATTTGGATAAAGGGAAGGATGATGGCGTTTGATTCCGCAAACATTCGCTAATTGGCTCCAGGCGTTTGCTATTTTGGTTAGCATGATTGGTGAGAAGGCGCCTGAGAATTGTTCTCCTCTTTTTTGTTGTTTGGATTCGATTGGGGAGGCTTATAGGGTCTACGGGGGGTCAGGCTTGGCTCCGTTACGACGAACAGTTTAGACAGAGGAATGTGGTTAGTCCAGCGATTAGGTGGGACCAGAAAGACATAAGTCTGTGGTTGAAGGTTATGACTAGAGTTGAGCGATACCAGCCGATACTTGAAAATATCGGATCGGAATGGATCGGACGATCTTAAAAAAAAGTATCGGTATCACCGATTCCGATACCGGAAGTCCCATTCAAGTCTATGGGACTTCCGGTATCGGAATAAGAAAAACCCTATTTTTGCCTTGTACAGCCTCTCTGGGGTCTGTACGGGCCTTTCGGGGGCTGTGCCGGCCTGCCAGGGGGTCTGTGCAGGCTCCGGTGGTCTGTGCCGGCCTGCCGGTGGTCTGTGCAGGCTCCGGTGGTCTGTGCAGGCCTGCCTGGGGGGCTGTGCCGGCCTGCCGGTGGGCTGTGCAGGCTCCGGTGGTCTGTGCCGGCCTGCCGGGGGGCTGTGCCGGCCTGCCGGTGGGCTGTGCAGGCTCCGGTGGTCTGTGCCGGCCTGCCGGGGGGCTGTGCTGGCCTGCCGGTGGGCTGTGCAGGCTCCGGGGGTCTGTGCCGGCCTGCCGGGGGGCTGTGCCGGCCTGCCGGTGGGCTGTGCAGGCTCCGGGGGTCTGTGCAGGCATCGTCCGATGGGACTACAAGTCCCATCGGTCGATGCCTGCTACCATGACAGTGATTGACACATTAGCCAATGATGGGACAGTAGTAGTCCCATCATCTGGCTAATGTGTTGAATGTAAAAAAAAAAAAAAAAAAAAAAAAAAATTACATGCTACATACATGCTACATACATGCTACATACATGCTACATACATGTAACATACATACTACATGCAACATGCATACTACATACATGCTACATACTACATGCATACTACATACATAATACATATATACCACATGCATGCAACATACATACAACATATATACTACATGCATGCAACATGCATACTACATATATACCACATATATACTACATGTAACATACATACTACATATATACTATATATACTACATGTAACATACATACTACATATATACTATATATACTACATGTAACATACATACTACATATATACTACATGCTACATACATGCTACATACATACTACATACATGCTACATACTACATACATAATACATATATACTACATGCATGCAACATACATACAACATATATACTACATATATACTATATATACTACATGCATACTACATATATACTATATATACTACATGTAACATACATACTACATATATACTACATGCTACATACATGCAACATACATACTACATACATGCTACATACATACTACATACATAATACATATATACTACATGCATGCAACATGCATACAACATACAGTCATATGTAAAAGTTTGGGCACCCCTATTAATGTTAACCTTTTTTCTTTATAACAATTTTGGTTTTTGCAACAGCTATTTCAGTTTCATATATCTAATAACTGATGGACTCAGTTATATTTCTGGATTCAAATGAGGTTTATTGTACTAACAGAAAATGTGCAATCTGCATTTAAACAAAATTTGACCGGTGCAAAAGTATGGGCACCCTTATCATTTTCTTGATTTGAACACTCCTAACTACTTTTTACTGACTTCCTGAAGCACTAAATTGGTTTTGTAACCTCATTGAGCTTTGAACTTCATAGCCAGGTATATCAAATCATGAGAAAAGGTATTTAAAGTGGCCACTTGCAAGTAGTTCTCCTATGAAGAGTGGCATCATGGGCTCCTCAAAACAACTCTCAAATGATCTGAAAACAAAGATTATTCAACATAGCTTTTCAGGGGAAGGATACAAAAAGTTGTCTCAGAGATTTAACCTGTCAGTTTCCACTGTGAGGAACATAGTAAGGAAATGGAAGAACACAGGTACAGTTCTTGTTAAGCCCAGAAGTGGCAGGCCCAGAAAAATATCAGAAAGGCAGAGAAGAAGAATGGTGAGAACAGTCAAGGACAATCCACAGACCACCTCCAAAGACCTGCAGCATCATCTTGCTGCAGATGGTGTCACTGTGCATCGGTCAACAATACAGCGCATGCATAACGCCTTTTTGTATGACCAAACAACTCAATCTTTGTTTCATCAGTCCACAGGACCTTCTTCCAAAATGTAACTGGCTTGTCCAAATGTGCTTTTGCATACCTCAGGCGACTCTGTTTGTGGCGTGCTTGCAGAAACGGCTTCTTTCGCATCACTCTCCCATACAGCTTCTCCTTGTGCAAAGTGCGCTGTATTGTTGACCGATGCACAGTGACACCATCTGCAGCAAGATGATGCTGCAGGTCTTTGGAGGTGGTCTGTGGATTGTCCTTGACTGTTCTCACCATTCTTCTTCTCTGCCTTTCTGATATTTTTCTTGGCCTGCCACTTCTGGGCTTAACAAGAACTCTACCTGTGTTCTTCCATTTCCTTACTATGTTCCTCACAGTGGAAACTGACAGGTTAAATCTCTGAGACAACTTTTTGTATCCTTCCCCTGAAAAGCTATGTTGAATAATCTTTGTTTTCAGATCATTTGAGAGTTGTTTTGAGGAGCCCATGATGCCACTCTTCATAGGAGAATCTAATAGGAGAACTACTTGCAAGTGGCCACTTTAAATACCTTTTCTCATGATTTGATACACCTGGCTATGAAGTTCAAAGCTTAATGAGGATACAAAACCAATTTAGTGCTTCAGGAAGTCAGTAAAAAGTAGTTAGGAGTGTTCAAATCAAGAAAATGATAAGGGTGCCCATACTTTTGCACCGGTCAAATTTTGTTTAAATGCAGATTGCACATTTTCTGTTAGTACAATAAACCTCATTTGAATCCAGAAATATAACTGAGTCCATCAGTTATTAGATATATGAAACTGAAATAGCTGTTGCAAAAACCAAAATTGTTATAAAGAAAAAAGGTTAACATTAATAGGGGTGCCCAAACTTTTACATATGACTGTATATACTACATGCATGCAACATGCATACTACATATATACTATATATACTACATGTAACATACATACTACATACATACTACATGCTACATACATGCAACATACACACTACATGCTACATACATGCAACATACACACTACATACATGCTACATACATACACACAACATGCTACATACATGCAACATACATACATGCTACATACTACATACATGCTACATACCACATGCATGCAACATGCATACTACATATATACTGCATATATACTACATGCATGCAACATACATATATACTACATACAATACATACATATAGACATACAGTACATATAACATAGAGTACATACTTACCGTCACTTGTCACTTTGATCCCCGAAGCCATTGTCGTCTGAGGAATAAATATCAAAATAAAAAAACACTAATATACTTACCCCGTTCCGCAGAAGTCCACGAGGGTCCCACCTCGATCTTGCGTGGAGAACAGCAGCATCAGCTGATGCTACCGTTCTCTACCAGCTCCAGGAATACAATGACGGAAGGTAGGTATCCTTCCGCACTGTATTCCTCCACCACTGTAAAATGCATCGGACGATGCCTACACAGACCCCCGGAGCCTGCACAGCCCACCGGCAGGCCGGCACAGCTCCCCCGGCAGGCTGGCACAGACCCCCGGAGCCTACACAGCCCACCGGCAGGCCGGCACAGACCACCGGCAGGCCGGCACAGACCACCGGAGCCTGCACAGCCCACCGGCAGGCCTGCACAGACCACCAGCAGGCCGGCACAGACCCCCGGACAGTCGGCACAGCCCCCCCGAAGGCCCGAACTGACGGCGCATCATGATGCGCACAGACAGCGCATCATGATGACATCATTTCGGCAGCCAATCAGAGCCACAAAAGTGGCTCATTGCATTTTGGACTTCCGATTCCAGTATCCGATACGAAAAAAGTATCGGTACTCGGTATCGGAATTCCGATACGGCAAATATCGGCCGATACCCGATACTTGCGGTATCGGAAAGCTCAACACTAGTTATGACACCAACTAAGTTCGGCCATTCTCTTCATGGGGGAGCCGGGGGGGCTGGTTCTTCAAGTGCGCAAAGCAGTGGTCAAGGGGCAGGCGGTCAGTCGGGGCAATTGGGCAACCAGAAACAGGGTCTCTGCTGGCAATTTAATGATGGGCAGTGTAAATTCGGGGCGAGCTGCAAATTCAAGCACCTTTGCTCCCATTGCAGCGGAACCTCACATGGGGCTTCCAGATGCTTTAGGAAGCAGAAAGTAAAAGCAAAGAGTACTAATTCCAAAGGGGGAGACACCAGTGAAACTGGCCATGATGGTCCCTTATCTAAGTAGGTTTCCGGATGGGGTTAAGGCGGAACTGTTGATGTCCGGTTTCAGGGACAGTTTTAAAATTCCTGCCCCTCCTTTTGAGATACCATGGGTGCTTAAGAATCTCCGGTCAGCTGACCAATATGCTGAGGTGGTGTCGGAAAAGTTGGGGAAGGAAGTTAAGTTGGGAATGATGTCGGGGCCGTTTAAGGATCCTCCGTTTGAGGATTTGGTCGTCTCGCCCCTGGGTGTGGTGCTGAAGAAGGAGCCGAATAAGTTTAGGCTCATTCATCACCTGTCTTTCCCTCATGGGAGGTCGGTAAATGATGGAATTGACCCGGAGCTGTGCTCTGTGGTTTATACGTCATTTGATGAGGCAGCAAAGTTGGTCCGGAAATGTGGAAAGGGGCACTTTTGGCTAAAACGGATATCGAGTTGGCATTTCGGTTGCTCCCGGTCCATCCAGATAGTGTTAGATTGTTGGGGTGTTACTGGGGTGGGGAGTTTTTTGCTGATAGGTGTTTGCCAATGGGTTGCTCGGTGTCTTGTGTGTTTTTTGAGGCGTTCAGTTCCTTTCTCGAGTGGGTTGTCTGGGAAGTGTCGGGTTTTGATTCTTTGATTCATTACCTGGTTGATTTTTCGTGTATTGGTCCGGGTAACTCGGGTTGTTGTGAGAGGTTGCTTAGAGCGGTGGAATGGGTGGTGGAGCATTTTGGTGTACCGCTTGCTCCCGGTAAAACAGAGGGGCCTTGTACGTGTCTGTCGTTTTTGGGAATCATGATTTATTTGGTGGAATCGGAGTTCCGTTTACCGGAGGATAAGGTAAAGGCCTTGCAGGATGAGGTGTTTCGAGCCAGGCGGTTGAAGAAATTGTCATTGAGAGAGGTTCAGTAACTACTTGGAAAATCGAATTTAGCTTGTCGCATTATTCCAATGGGTCTTTTCTTGGTGGTTGGCGGGCGCTACGGCAGGAGTGCCGGCCCTGCATCACTTTGTTCGGCTTACCAGTGAACATAAGGCTGAATTGGAGGTGTGGGACAAGTTTTTGGAGCAATACAACAGACGTTCTTTGCTCATGGAGGAGGCAGTTGTAAATGATGAGTTGGATTTGTTTACAGATGTGTCTGGTGGTGGGTTTTGGGGGCACATTTTAAGGGCCAATGGTGCGCGGCTGCGTGGCCTGATGAGTGGTTTCAGCTGGGCCTTGTTAAGAATATTGCTTTGTTGGAAATATTTCCTATATTGGTGGCTGTGAACTTATGGAAGGAGGAGTTTCGGAACAGAAGGGTCCGTTTTAATTGCGACAACATGGGAGTCGTCTGTTCCATTAACAGCTTGGCGGCGTCCTCTCCTCCAGTGATTCGAGTTTTGCGGCATTTAGTTTTGACTTGTTTATCGCTTAATGATCATGTGATGGCTTCTCATGTGCCAGGTATTAGGAATTCCATTGCTGATTCTTTATCTAGTTCACAGTGGGAGCGTTTTCGGACCTTCGCCCCGGATGCGGAGGAAGCGGGTTTGGAGTGTCCAGCCGGGCTTTGGAAGGTGGTCGCAGGGCTGCAGAACCTTTAATACGGGCATCTCTGTCTTCTGGTACTTGGTCGATCTATGAGTCAGTGTGGAGTTCTTGGGAAAACTGGTTGGGTGCACGTTCGTGTGGGAACTCGGTGGAGGATCAGTTAGGTGCGTTGCTGACATGGCTGGGTTTTGGGGTGGATGAGGGTTGGTCAGTGTCTAGGATAGCACAGGTGAGGGCTGGTTTAGCTTTTGGATTTAAATTGCGGGGTCAAGTTGATTTGACCAAGTGTTTTTTGGTCAGCCAGGCCATCAAGGGTTTCAGACGTCGGGGTAATCAGGAGGATTTCCGGTGTCCGCTGTCATTTGGCATTCTCGAACGGTTGGGGGTGGTGTTGGACTAGTTTTGTGTGTCAAGGCTTGAGTGTTCACTTTTTCGGGCGGCATTTTCCCTTGCCATTTTTGGGGCATTGAGGGTTGGGGAATTGGTATCTCCAGGACGGTATTCAGGTGGGGGTTTGTTAGCTAAAGATGTGGTGGTGGGTGATGGTGGTTTGTAGTTTTGGATCAGGAGGTCTAAAACGGACCAGGAGGGTAGGGGGTAAAGAGTCGTCTTGGGAGCAGTGCCAGGATCTCTGATGTGCCCAGTGCATTGTCTGTGGGATTATACGTCGTGGCAACAGAGTGGAGAGGGGCCATTGCTGCGTCATGCTGACGGTTCCTTCTTGTCAAGGTTCCAGTTTGGGCGGTTTTTCGTAAAGGATTGACCAGATTGGGTATTGAAGGGTCTAAGTTCGCTTCTCATTCCTTCAGGATTGGGGCAGCTACAGAAGCGGCGGTTGGGGGCTTGGGATCGAAGGTAATAGAACGGATTGGAAGATGGGACTCTGGGCATTACAGGTCGTATGTTCGCCCAGGGGCGTTGGGTGCTAAGCTGCATTAAGTATGGAGTGGTTGGTTAATTTGTCTGCGCCTTGGTTTTGGTTAATGGTGGTTTTTTGTCGTTACAGGTTGCACTTCTTTGCTGGTGTGGATCCTGGGCCATTCCTTTGTTTAATGGAGCGCTTGGCGTGCAGACATGCGGCGAGAAGGACGGCAGCTGGGTTTTTCGCGAAGTGTGGCAGTAATCAGGTGGTTGGGTTTTAGGGGTATGGGTTGGAACAGGGTCCTGCAGGAGGTGCATAGTAGCGCTAGGCTTGATAAAGACCCTGATATTTTAGTCCTTCATGTGGGGGAAAATGACTTGGGGGTTTGTCCTTTTCGTGAATTAGTTAAGGATATTAAGCACCATCTTCTCCGTTTGTGGTTGTCATTTAAGGGGTTAACTGTGGTGTGGTCGGAGATTGTCCCGAGAAAGACTTGGCATCATGCGAGGTCGGTTGTCAAGATAAATAAGGCAAGGATAAAGGTTAATAGGGCGGTGTCCAATTTCGTGGTTAGGAATAGGGAGATGTCGGTTCGGCATTTTGACCTTGAGAAAGGGAGTGGGGAGTTCTGGCTGGCTGATGGTGTTCATCTGAATGATGTGGGCATTGATTTGTGGGCATTGGGTCTACAGGACGGTATTGAGAGGGCCATAGCATTTTGGCGTGGGGGGGGTCTCAGGCAATTGAGGTGTTCAATTGCCTTCGTTATGGCTTTTGGGGGAGGGGGTCCTTGAAGTTGGTGCTAAATTTGTTTTGGGGGATCTGTGGTAATATGGATTCCTCAATTGTTATTATCCGTGGTTTGGGTCTGGTGATTTGGGGGGACTTCCGTCAGTGGTTGGTCGGATCCCCAGGGATTAAGTGGACAGTGCAACCCCGATAGGGTATTGGTGCTCCCGAGCCAGTGGGGTAACGGCTGGGAGTAATTTATGGTATGTGTTTGTTGTGAAGTATTCTTCACGTTTTGGTCACCAGATTGGAGAGCTTCAAGGACCCTCCCAAGGTTGCGTATATATTTATAACTGTTGTATGTTACTTAAATAAAAGGCTGCTGTGGCCATTATATCCATTCTGGTGTCCTGGTGTTATTTGGGGTTCAGGTGGGTTGGGGGTTTATTGGGAGTTAGTGGTTGGTAGATGCAACCCGACCGCAGCTCGACAACTCCAATGTCATGTAACACATTACAGTCTAAATACTCAGACACAGGGGTCTGTCAATGAAGTCTTATAAGGTTTTGGGAGATGATGGATCTGCCGTGAAGCATAGCAAAGGGTGGCAGTCATAGGGGAAGGGAGAAGAGCTTGTCCCTGGAAATGATGCAGGTTCTGTGACTTTAAAAAATTCATATGGCACATGTATGATAAGGTGGACCTAGTAGCTATTGTTAAGCTTTTATTAGGCCTTCTAAGATGTGTTCTAGATATACTTCAGTTTATCAACTTTCTACGGATTTTGGTGTGACTTCTTTATCAGCATTTTAACAGCACTATAAGCTCTTGAACTTTCTTTCCATCTATTCCATGCACATAAAAGTTAATTAGAAATTATGCTCTCTTATCCCTGAACTATTCCCCCTAAGTGATGGCTACAAGTTGTATTCCTTCTGTCAAACACTTTTAGGGCAGCCATCTGAATCTCCACTCCATTTCAATACAGGAAAGATGTATATCTTTGTACCGTGTTAGCCAGTAGATAGAAAAATATTTAGAATTGAGAGTTCTCAGTGGTTGATACCTTTTAATGGCTAACTGAAAAGATGGTAACAAATTGCAAGCTTTCGAGACTACTCAGGTCTCTTCATCAGGCATTGACTAATACAAAATCTGAAGAATCACTTATTTATGCTCAACACAGCACAGAAAAAATGCAATAGATACGACAAGTGACGTGAAGCAGAACTATCTTTATGGGGAGTGATAGACAGTTATGGCCATAAATATTGGACCAGTTCATAGATAAGGAGTGACAGTTTTATTGTCCTCTGATTGGGGTCTGGTAATGTGTTGTGATGCCCCCACAAGGTCATAGGAGCAAATTCCTTAATTGATGTTAAAAAAACACATAAATCCATGCGACACATTCATTCCTGCACTGAGAGTGTAAAAGGTCATCATGACTTTGTACTCCCAGATTTTTCTGTCTCTCTGAAATGTGAAGTTACCTTTCAATACCAAAATATTCAGGACTGAGAGTCCTCAGTAGTTGATACCTTTTAATGGCTAACTGAAAAGATGGTAACACATTGCAAGCTTTCGAGACTACTCAGGTCTCTTCATCAGGCTAGACTAATACAAAATCTGAAGTCTCATATTTATGCACAATACAGCCTAGAAAAAATGCAATAGATAAGACAAGTGACGTGAAGCAGAACTATCAATATGGGAGAGGGAGAAACATAAATATAAACATTGGACCAGTTCATAGATAAGGAGTCTGGATGTTTTATGGTCCTCTGATTGGGGTCTAGTTCTGTGTTGCCCCGCAAGGTTTTAAAAGGAAATTCCTTAATTGATGTAAAAAGACATAAATCCATGCGACACATTCATTCCAGCACTGAGAGTGTCAAAGTTCGTCATAAATTTGTACTCCCAAACTCGTCTCTCTCTCTGAGATGTGAAGTTACCTTTCAATACCAGTAATTTCATATCCATGCTGCTGTGATCAGGGATACAGAAATGTTTTGCCACAGGTAGATCCATTCTTTTTTCTCTTATTGTGTGACGATGAGCATTCATCCTTGTTCTAAGCTTTTGCCCTGTCTCCCCCACATACAGACCCCCAGTTGGACATTTAGTACAAATAATTAAGTATACCACATTAGATGTAATGTAAGTGAAAGTACCTGGGATCTTGTAGTCCTGATGTGAGTTGGGGATCTTTATCTTGTCCGTGGTCATTATAAATGGACAGGTTTTACATTTTTTCTGGTTGCACGGAAAGGTTCCTGCAGCTGTTGGAGAGGACAGGGAGCTTCTGACAATGATGCTTCTTCATTTGGGGGCTGCCTAAAACACAGCAGTGGGGGGTCTGGAAAAATGGATTTTAATCGGGCATCTTTTTGTAGTAAAGGTTGTAATTTCCGTGCAGCTCTCCCATATTGATAGTTCTGCTTCACGTCACTTGTCTTATCTATTGCATTTTTTCTAGGCTGTATTGTGCATAAATATGTGACTTCAGATTTTGTATTAGTCTAGCCTGATGAAGAGACCTGAGTAGTCTCGAAAGCTTGCAATGTGTTACCATCTTTTCAGTTAGCCATTAAAAGGTATCAACTACTGAGGACTCTCAATCCTGAATATTTTTCTATCCACTGGCTAACACGGTACAAAGATATACATTTTTCCTGTATCTTTCAATACCAGTAATTTCATATCCATGGTGCTGTGATTAAGTAATTAATTGTACTAAATGTCCAACTGGGGGTCTGTATGTGGGGGAGACCGGGCAAAAACTGAGAACAAGGATGAATTCTCATCGCCACACAATAAGAGAAAAAAGAATTGATCTACCTGTGGCAAAACATTTTTGTATGCCTGATCACAGCACCATGGACATGAAGTTACTGGTATTGAAAATTTGTATCCTCTTAATATTTTGCAATCATCATATTATATAGCACTGTGTACTTACAATTGCTCATTTTGCTCTTCTTCCCAGATAATTATATAACTATAATGACTGTAATATATTAAGATGATAACAACTTTGATAAGAGTGCTTCTTTAACCTTACTCCATTGGTATTTCCGCATGAAGCAGAGGTACCATTGTTTGTTCCTGATCGGTATGTTACGGCTGCAACCAATAAATGCCCTCAGAGGTCCCAAGCAGCAGGGATCCGGGTAAGCATTAAAATATGAGTGGCAGAGGATATGTTAGGTCAATTAAAAGCCACCATACACAATAGATTAATATCAGTTGAAGTTGCCTGTAAAGACTGGTTTGGTCAATGCTCTCATGTCTGGGGGTCCTGCCCAACTGATCATCAGCGGAGATGTTGATCTAGCCTATCTGATCACAGATTGCTGATCACTTTGTTCTCCTGTAGGTGAGCCACCAGCAGAAATATCTGTTGGCCACTTTTTTTAGTTAGGTGCAGACGAGCGTATTTTTTGTCACCTGAGAAAATCAGATCAATGACGCTAATCACACACTCTGATCAGACTCTGATCCTAGTTTGATCAAAGTATCATCAGAACATGATCTGATTTTCTCTGCTGTGGAGAAGACTTAGAAAAAAACAATTCTCCATCTTCTCCATTGTGTCAGTCCGGGGAAATCAGACTACATTCAGATGTCATCCGAGTATGATCCAATGTTTCCCACGCACTCATTGACTTGCATGGCCAATTACGTTCCAAATACCAGCTCAAACTCAGGCATGCAGCTATTTTTTTCTCGGACAGACATTGTCCGAGGAAAAAATCTGACAAGTACACAGCTTCATTGAATAACGTGGGGATGAGTGTGATTTGGTCAAAACAACGGATAGCACTTGTCCGATTATTATGGTCGTCTACATGAGCCCTCAAGAGAATACAGGAGCACTGAGGCGAGCTAGTGCTTGTGTACAGGAGAATTGACCTTGATGGCTGTCAGACAAATGGTTGGTTGAATCAACATTTGGCCAACAGTCATATTATGTATATAAACTTTTGCAGTATTCAAAGATGTATTTTATACTTTTTAGTGATCAAACAATCCTTTTTGATTTCATAATTGCTGATGTTTTTCTTTTACTGTTTTTTTTTTTGCTATCTGTGCAGTCTTCCTAAAAGTTTGCAATTCATTATTTGTTTAATAAAAAAATAATAGTTCAGTCATTTCAACTCAGTCCAATTTTTCCTTTTTACTGGATCCACTTAAACCTTGGAAGATAATTGAACAAGCTCATAAAGGTAAAATATATGATGCCGAGTCTGAAGAATACATGTAGAAAAAGACAATAAATATGATAATCAGGCTTTGGGAACACAGCGCGGAAAAGATTACAATGCCTACACATTACAAGTTCTAAACATAAGTCATAGACTTGTTTAGCATAATACATAATCGCTTAAGCAAAAGAGAAAAAAAAATAAAACCCTCATCGCTCCTCTATGTGCCTCGAACAATGGCTCCCCTGTAGCTAAAGCCATTTATTTTTTTACAGCTTTCTTTAGCTTGTCCAATATTTTAGCGTTCAACAAATTGTTATAGTTTAGAAAATGGAGCGGGGTCTAAGTTCAAGTTTTTACTTACAGCGTCCCATTTATTTTGCAATATTTTTTTTCCCCATCTTTAAGCTGAAAGAAGATAGCTTTGGGCTGACGGCATAAATTACATTTAATAACTGAGCATCTTTCAAACCTGCGTGAGACTGTGGCTGTTCTTCCAGGTCTTATTAAAAATTCCTTTCAAATCCGCTTTGTCCATATTAGCACAGTGTATCATTTCTGTACAGCTAGTGTTCTTCGGAAATGCTTTAATTTGTGAAGGAACCTGCCTGAAAATTTTGTTTTGGATGTAAATTGATTCAGGCTCAGTCGAACTTTGCAAGTATCCCTCAAACGGATAGGAGGAAAACTTTGGAATTTTGATAGTGTAGCCATAGGTTTGTTACAAGGCTTGTTAAAGAGAATTTGTCAACCCATTTTCAGCCTATAAACTGCGGCCACTGCCATCAGGGGCTTGTCTATAGCATTCTGTAATGCTGTAGATCAGCCCCCGATGTAACCTGAAAGATAAGAAAAACAAGTTAGATTATACTCACCGGGGGGCGGGGGTGGGTATGGTGGGTGTCGCGGTCCGGGTCCGGCGCCTCCCATCTTATAAAGATGACGTCCTCCTCCCTACTTCTGCCACGGCTCCTGCGCAGCCATACTATATCTGCCCTGTTGAGGTCAGAGAAAAGTACTGCAGTGCACAGGTGCCGGAAAAGGTCAGAGAGGTCCGGCGCCTGCACACTGCAGTACTCTGCGCTGCCCTCAACAGGGCAGAGAAAGTACGCCTGCACAGGAGCTGCGGCAGAAGTAAGGAAGAGGATGTCATCGTATGAAGATGGGAGGCGGCGGACTGCGACACCTATTGGACCGGACCGGATCTCCGGGTGAGTATAGTCTATCTTGTTTTTCATTCTTTCAGGTTACATCGGGGGCTTATCTACAGCATTACAGAATGCTGTAGCTAAGCCTCTGATGGCGGTGCCGGCAGCCTATAGGCTGAAAATGGTGTGACAGATTCCCTTTAAAGAGCTGGACATTGATTTAGGACAGGTGCAGATGACCGTATAATTGGTCCAAGTGCGATCCGACCAAACACCGGATCGCACCTGCACCAATATTATTCTTATGGGGCTTTGCACATGTCTGAAATTTTTCTCTGACAGAGCCGATTCAGGAAAAAAAATCACAGCATGCCCGAGTTTGATTCGATATTCGGATCACACTACGCCATGCAAGTCAATGAGTGCGTGGGGAACATCAGAATACACCCGGATGACCACTGAGTGCAGCACGATTTCTCCATTTTTGGAGAACTGGAACAGAGTTTGATCAAATTGTGATTTGCATAATTGTCCCAATTCTCCCGGATGATAGAATATACGTTCTTGTAACCCTTAGCATAGGTAATTTGCTTTAATAGGTGGCACTAGCATGATAAATATTCTTTTTTTTGTCCTCAATTTTCATATTCGTTTCAAATGAACACTTAAAAAAAAAACTATACTCAGCTGGTCTCCTTAAAGCGCTATTCTAAAGTTATTATTATTATTATTACTTATTTATATAGCGCCATTAATTCCATGGTGCTGTACATGAGAAGGGGTGTTACATACAAAGTTATAGATATCGTTAACAGTAAACAAATTTACAATGACAGACTGGTACAGAGGGGAGGGGACCCTGTCCTTGCGGACTTACATTGTGTGGGATAGTGGGGAATAGACAGAAGGTTGGGGGTGCAGCAGCTCTGGTGGTTTTGAGGCGGCGGCTCGGGCGGTGATGAAGCGGCAGAATGGTAATTGCAGGCTGTAAGCGTTCCTGAAAAGATGGGTTTTCAGGTTCCGTTTGAAGGATCCGAGGGTGGTGGATAATCGGACGTGTTCTTGAATATGTAAAATTGCAAAGAACTTGTAAAAGCAAGCAACTTCGCTATTTACTTGTTACTAAAAAATCCTTTTCATTTTATAGTTTACTGCTAATGGCCTCGACTACCATCCACCACTGCAGCCTATCAACAGTGGCCAGTTTCCTAGGCAAGAGAGCAGGGCTTACAAGCTCTTTGTTATAGAACTTGCAACCACTCCTCTATAGCTGGCTGGATCAGAAGGTGCACAGTTCAGGCCAATGATATGACAAGGTTGCCGGTCCATTCTTTTTATTAATTCTAAAATGCACTACCCCATTGCAAATAGAAAGCTGGGAAGTTAGGGAGTGGTGCACTGTTTGAAATCAGTCATTAGACATTGTCTTTAAAAATAGTCAGTCCACACACAGTTTAACATACAGGAAACAAGAGCAGGGATACAAGGAACTGACCCGCATCTTTTAATCCATCTAGTCTTCTCTGCTTTTAGAGAAATATTACACTTGACAACAGGCAGTCAACAGAAAGTTAGACAGTAGGGGGATAAGTAGTGGGTGGCACTTTGAAGTGATTTTTCAGGGAGAAGACAAATTAATTTCTAAATAAACTGATTTGCAGATTGTCTATTTATCACAACATCTATCAAATAATGTCAGTCTGTCTAATATTACAGTGATAAGTAAAAAATTGTAGGACTCTGACTTATCTACCTATAATTATAGCATTTCCAATCTTCTTGATAGCATAGCAGAGGAATAAATGTTGGCAAGTTTGCATTTAAAGAACTGGAACCATAAAAAAATAGCTGTCATTACCCAATTTGTGAATTTATTGGATGGTAGAGGTAAGTCCTACAGAGCGTGAACTAGAGACATATGATGATTTACAGCTTTGGTGGGATGCCGGTGCTTCCCGCTATGCATCTGCCTTTACTCCCTCTTCGAGACCGACGAGATTCAGATTAGATTCCAGGGGCTTGAATGTTAGTAATTTCGGAGTCATAAGGCACCTTTACATGTTGTGGTAATTACACAGCCCAGAGTATTTGCTATGTATATTCTCAGGGGCTTCTCTATGGAGATCAGTTCTTTGTAAAGATCAGTGCAGTTTTTGATATGATAAAAGTGACAGTAATGCTAATTACAAACATCAAGATAGAAATTCATTTGAATAACATTATTCATTACATGTCAGTATTCTGACAAGTTAAAGGGAATAACTTGTTTTCCTATGCAAGTTTGATACTACAGATGGGAAAGTCAGATTTGCATTTATTAGATTGAAACTTCATGACTGTAGTCAAGTCACAATGCTGTGGGCTTAGGGCCGGACTGGTCATCTGGCACTTCTGTCATATTCCAGAAGGGCCTGTCTGCTATGTTGTTAACAGAGTTGGTGTTCTCAAGACACTCAAACTGTTAAGAGTGGTGACGGAGGTATCATTAGAAATATTGGTCTTGTAGTAAATCTTGTATTCCTCCATCCAGGGTAATATTAGTAGTAATATGTCCCATCTGGTGCTTGGAGATGGGGACAGCATGGGCCTGTGTGATTTCAAATGCCAGGGCTGAATTTTAGCCCCAGTCTGTACCTGTGTGGGCAGCAGGGACATAGGTGGATTTTGTAGGATTCAATGTCAAACTTATATGGACTGACCCACCAGGATACCAGAGGATCCCAATGTTGGCCTTGCAGAAGACAACCACATTTGGAGGTGACACTGGAAGGTGTTCATGATCTATTTACTGCTTGATGGGTGGGTCATGAAGATTATCTTCTAGTGGTCCCAAAGAACCCCAGTCTGACACTGCCCGATTTATTATACTTTGCTGATATAGGGCTGTCATATTCCACAGAACATTACAGACATTATCATTGCTGTTCCTGTTGGCAAACAAAAAGAGAAAAGACTGCACTGCCAATAATATATAACAGGGTGCTACATTATAAAGAAAAAGAAACGATGACCAAACAAAAGCAATAGAAGAGCGATGCGCACAACCATAAAAGTCAAAATTTGTTATGAAAAGACACACACATCTGCAATGCAAAAACATAAAAACATTAAAAAACGTGTAAACGCAAACTGTAATCTACTATATATAGTGGCAAGAAAATCACATACAATAAGATATGAAACAGGTACAGACACAAAAGGTGATCCAAAAATGGCCAGTTACAAATAAGCCTGTAAGGACACACATGAGATAAATATCCTTAAATGGGTCTGTGTCTAACCTAAGTCCCTATGTTGGGTGAGTGACGATAAAGATACCAAAATGGATGCCATAATCAAAGTGTATAAAGCCTCGTGGTAAAATATAGATGCCAATAAATTGCAAAATGGTCCACACCAGCACAATCCCAACAAAGAAAATAGCCTAAAAATAGCCTTAGACTGAAGTAATGATCATTGAGAGTGGTTCCCGACTCATTGGATAGCAGTGGATGAGATTTTTTAGGGTAGCTCCTTTGTGTGAATCATTCAGTCAGTTGATGAGCTTGAGCCAAGAAATCATTGTTACGTGTGCAATTCCATCTAATCCTCATAAATTGCCCAGTAGGAATCCCTTTCTGATATGGAGAGCATGTAAGCTGGAAAATTGAAGTAAACCATTTGAAGTTGTTGGTTTGCAAAACAAGTCAGTAATCAATTAATGCTCCTGGAATGATACCACCACAGGTATCCAATTTACCATATTATACCATTACCTATATGTAGCTTTTTATTCGTTCCTTCTCTCACACTTTCCCTAATGAAGCTGCACCCATGCAGCAATGCATGTGGAGTTTGATTCTTTTATCTATGGACCATGCTTGTTTCAAGACAATGCTTATTTCTATTCTCCACAGACGCCGAAAGTCTGTGGAGAAAATCCAACCTACCCGAAGATTTCATCCATTATAAGTTTATGCTTCGAACATACAACACTGCCCTTCACCTCTCAAAACAAACCTACTTCAACACCCTCATCACTTCACTGTCCAATAACCCTAAACGTCTCTTTGACACTTTTCATTCTCTACTCAACCCAAGAGTACAGGCCCCAACCACGGAGCTTCGAGCTGACGATCTGGCCAATTACTTCAAAGAAAAAATTGACCAGATCCGACAGGAAATTATCTCCCAATCACCTCATACCATGCACTGTCCTCCCTCCCCCACTGCATCTAGCTCACTCTCTGATTTTGAACCAGTCACAGAAGAAATAAGCAGGCTCCTTGCATCTTCTCGCCCAACCACTTGCACCAGTGACCCATTTACGTCACATCTACTCCAGCCCCTTTCCCCTGCTGTCACCCCTCACCTAACTAAAATATTTAACCTCTCTCTTGTGGTATCTTTCCCTGCATGTCATCATACATCCACTACTTAAAAAACCATCCCTCGACCAAAACTGTGCCGCTAACTATAGACCTGTTTCTAATCTTCCCTTCATCTCTAAACTCCTGGAACGCCTGGTCCACTCCCGTCTTATCCGCTATCTCTCAGAAAACTCTCTTCTCGACCCTCTCCAATCCGGTTTCCGCTCTATACACGCTACTGAAATTGCCCTCACTAAAGTCTCTAATGATCTACTAATCAATAGTATAATATGGCACAGCTGTGTCGGTGCACAAAAGAAGGTTCCTACTCCAGTATAGAATAATCTAAAAAAAAATTTTGGCACTCAACTTGTTGCAAAGATGAAGAATTTTTATTTGCAGTCACAAATATAGACGTTTTGGCTGTATCATCTAGCCTTCATCAGTAAACAAGACTGCTCCTATCTCTATAATTTTCTGGACATTATATTGTATGACCAATAGTTAATTAGGTGCTATTGGAGGTGATACCATCCACCATGTAAGAACTGGTATATAAACCTGTAGATTTCAAAGAGAAGGGGTAGTAGAGAAATATTCCAAACGAGATCATATACAGGATTATTAGATCTGTGACTTTGAAAAGCTCCAAAGGTTGCAACAACCAGAAGTTGGCATAAACATCCTATGGCTATGCCTGAAGGGAATTGTCCCAAAGGGGATTACTTGTGGGATTGTTAAATCCTGTGACTCACAGAAAACCCCAATTTTGCGCTGTAACAACAGCAGCAGGCTGTAGTTTCAAATGTCTGTCATTGGTGTGTGGCAGCAGGTCTGCCACACCAGCGGTGGATGCCGCATTTACACAGGTCCTGCTGCCACCCACCAATGACAGACATTTGAAACTACAGCCAGCTGCTGTTCTTACAGCGCGAAATTGGGGTTTTTCACATTAACCTAATCTATCCCTATGTGTCACAGCCAAAAGTTTTTTACCATAACCAGGTTCGCCGCATCATGTTCCCACATGCTTTATGCATCTATTAGCCCTCTGCATCTGTACTGTTACACACTTAACATTATGGCTGGTCCATACAATCAGGGTAACTGTTACTACCTACCTTTCGTGTCTCACCTTTTTTCCTCATAGATTGTAAGCTTGCGAGCAGGGCCCTCATTCCTCTTGGTATCTGTTATGATCTATGTGATTATTGTTATGCTGTAATGTATATTGTCTGTACAAGTCCCCTCTGAAATGTAAAGTGCTGCGGAATATGTCGGCACTATAGAAATAAAATGTATTATTATTCTATTGCTCTGCACATTGCTATGTCTCTAATAATTAATATCTTGCATTTTTGTTATGGTATTTTCCTTGCTGATATTATGTTGTGGGCCATTTTATTTATTTATTTTACTCTTTTATATAGCGCCATTAATTCCACAGCGCTTTACAGATTTTATTGGCAGTGTCCCCGATGGGGCTCACAATCTAAATTCCCTATCAGTACGTCTTTGGAATGTGGGAGGAAACTGGAGTACCCGTAGGAAACCCATGCAAACACGGGGAGAACATACAAACTCCTTACAGATGTTGTCCTTGGTGGGATTTGAACCCAGGACCCCAGCACTGCAAGGCTGCAGTGCTAACCACTGAGCCACCATGTAATTTATTGACATCATCTAGGTTTTGCCATGATACTTTATACACTTTCTTTATGGCATACGTTTTGGTCTGTGTTTATCTTTACCACCACTCACCCAACATGGGGACTTATGTTAGGCACAGGTCCATTTAGGGCTATTGTCATAGTTTTCTGGGTTCTCGGGCCAGGTAGTCACAGGGTTAACTCAGTTGGCCTTGTTCTGGGTCCTGGGAGGCTTTTAATAGCCTCACTATGAGGCCAATCCTTGTCGTTTATACTCTGACCTTTGGCTGAGTGTGTCTGACCCTGTTGTGCCTGTGCTACATTTCGTCTGTCTGGTTCTGATTTTGCTGTGTCCCTGTTACGAGTTTTGCCTGACCCTTTTGTACTGTTTGCCCTCTCTGTGTATGACCCTTGGCTACGTCCTGACTACCCTCTGTCTTCTTCTCTTGCACTACACTGCCCTCTCTGTGTTTGACCCCTTGGCTACATCCTGACTATCTGTTCTGTCTATGCCACTTGGTTACTTTATCCCGAAGTTACCCTGCTAGGAGTTTTCCTTCACCTCCTAGATCTCTGGAGCTTAAACCACGCCCCCAGCAGTCAGGTGATTCAGGTCCTACTGTGCCTTAAGCACTCCCTATCTGTTCCTGCTTCCTCTGAGAGACCTGTGGCCAGCTCCGCCCCTTGGCAGTCATGTGCTTCAGGTCCTGTTTGTCTGAAGCATGCATCTTTCACCACTGCTGCCACGCTCCCCAGGTATCTTTTGGGCACAGTTTGTTTATTCAGTACACGCGCACTGGCTCAATGACAGCTATTTACCTCACTTGTGCCCTTACAGGCTTTTTTGTAACTGGCCATTTTTGGATCATCTTTTATGTCTGTATTTTTGATGAGTTCCTCGATCGAGCATCGCGATTGCTCAAGTGTCATGCTCAAGTCCCCGTCCCGCATGTTTTGCAGCTGTTAAACAGCCACATGCGGGGATTGTCTGCCATACTTGGCAATGCCGTGGAAATGTTGGCTTCTCTGCATTACTATGATTGGCCGGATGCATCACGTCATCGAGTCTTGTAGAAGACATGGTGACACGATGCTCGGCACGCTATCTTCTGGAAGCAGAGGATAATCCCGCCCACCTATCAGCGGCTGTGAAGATTTTTACTATCATTGAAGCCGGTGCCGAGACATGGGTGCGGAGAGCAGTAAATATTCATTTTGAATTTATATCTGTTTAACTGGCCAACACGTAGCTCTCACTTCTCGGGTGTGTCATTAGCAGAGCGGAGGGCATGGGTAGGGTGGTAGACTGAGATGTGGGAGGAGATATAGAGGGTGCTGAATTGTGGAGGGCTTTGTGGGTGAAAGTTATAAGTATATATGAAACTGTGTATTGGATGGGCAATCACTTCAGCGATTGGCACAGGGTAGAGGTATCAGTGTAGCGGTTTTAATGATCCTGGCTGCTGCATTAAGAACAGATTGGAGAGGGGAGAATTTAGTAAGAGGGAGACTGATTAGTAAAGAGTTACAATAGTCCAGACAAGAATGAGTAAGAGCTACAGTAAGAGTATTTGCGGAGTCACAGATAAGAAAAGGTCTAATTTTAGAGATGTTTTTAAGGTGTTGGTGACGTGAGCAGGTGAATGATTGGATGTGGCGAGTGAAGGAAAGATAGGAATCAAATCACCAAAACAGTGGGAATGTTGCCGGGGAGCAATGGTGGAGCCATACAGGGAAGTGGCAATATCGGGCATAGGTAGGTTAGTGGAGGGAGGGAAAATGAGGAGTTCAGTTTTTCACAGATTCAGTTTTAGGTATAGAGGGAGGACATAATGTTAGAAACAGCAGAAAGACAATCACTGGTATTTTTCACTAATGCAGGGTTAATGTCAGGAGGTGAGGTAAATAATTGGGTGTCATCGGCATAGAGATGGTAACTGAAAACCAAATCTACTTATTGTTTGTCCAATAAGTGTGGTGTAAAAGGAGAAAAGGAAGGGGCTAGGGCTGAACCTTGAAGAACCCCAACAGTAAGGGGAAAGGGAAAGGACGAAGAGCCAACAAATGATACAGTGAAGGAGCTGTCAGAGTGGTAGGAGGAGAACCAGTAGAGAGCAGTATCATTGAGGCCGATAGTGAGGAGGAGCTGGTTATCCACAGTATCAAATGCTGCAAAGAGTTCCAGGAGAATCAGTAGTGAGTAGTAACCATTAGATTTAGCCATTAGGAGATCATTAGAGACTTTAATGAAGGCAGTTTCAGTAGAATATAAAGAGCGGAAGCGAAACTGTAAAGGGTCAAGAAGAGAGTTTTCTCTGGAGATAGCGGATTAGATGGGAGACCAAGAATTCCACTAGTTTAGAAATGAAAGGAAGATTGGAGACAGGTCTGTAGTTAGCAGCACATACTGCTTGAGGGATGTTTAGTAAGTAATGGTTTATGCTGGCGTGTTTAAATGAGGAGGGAAAATATGAGATGACAGAGAGATTAAATATTTTAGTTAGGTGAGTGGTGACAGCAAGGGAAAGAGACTTGAGGAGAAGTGAGGGAATATGGTCACTTGTGCAGATAGTAGGGCGAGAAGATGCAATGAGCCTGGTCACTTCTTCATGGGTGACCCTTTCAAAGACAGAAAGTGAGCAAGATGCAGTGCAGGAGGAAGGAGAATGCATAAGTGGTTATCCGGTTATTTCTTTTTTTTTCTTATGGGGCAGATACAGACAGATAGCTGCTAATTTCCTGCCTGTTTTGCTCTGTTCCAATCTCTGGTGGCTCCTGCTTGATGTGCTGCCAGATGAACTCATCTTGTGCGTATCTGGTCGGGGGGACACCAACGTTGACTCGTTTAGTCTTACATAGGTCTTGCTGCAAGGGTGCTTTAAAGGCACTTTGAACTTTGGGTGCTTCATGCAGAGATTCACAACCAGGCCTGTTTTCTGTTTCCACTGGGAGTGATGATGTCATTTCCTGTGGTTCAGCGGGCATGGCAAACTATTAATCCTCGTCGCTGACATCTTTTCCCATTACGGCATTATCCTGTTCTTTCAGGGACTCCGTCTTCTTATTTTCTTCCGTTTCTGAGAGAGAGGGGCAAAGCATGTTTTGGTGCAGCAACTGGCCAGGGACCTCTTCCTATCCTTCAGATTGAACTCCATACACCGGGTTGTCATTTCGAACTCTTTTCGCTATCTGGTGGGATACTGCCTCCCAGTGATAATCTAGTTTGTTTTTAGGTTATTTGTCCTGCACTAGCAACCACTACCCCAGCTGAAGCGGCTCTTCCTATACTGGAGTTACATCTTGATGAACCAGCTCCCTGGAATTTCTGCTCCACCACTCATCTTATCGCATAGTTGCCCCTAGGATACAGCTCTATTTCAGTGATTTTTCAACCATTACGACCAAACAGCAGCATGTCGGACATCTGCCGGTGGTGTACGTCCCTGATTATTGTACACAAACTCAGCGACAAATTCAGGCTACCTCACTTTCCGATCTTCATCCAATATCTGCAACATTTGCAATAACATCATACTGAAGCATTTGTGTGCCCCATTACCCTTTGGATGGTATGGTGTTGTTCTGGACTTTTCAATGCAGTAGAGTTGGTGTAATTCTTCCATCACTGTCCTTTAGAAACAGGCTCCCTGGTCCGAGTGTATCTTCTTTGGGCACCTGTACATGTGAAAGAAGTCCCGGCAAATAGCCCTTGCCACCGCCTCAGCTCTCTGGTCCTTAGTTGGAGTCACAACTGTGAACTTAGTGAAGTGACCAGTCATTACCAGACAGTATTCGCAGCCATTATGGGACATAACAATCATCATCTAGTGGAGCAGAAGTTCGGATCACTTGGATGGGGTCCCTTTGTTCTGGGGTTTTAGTCAGCTCACACTATCAACACCTTTGTCAATATCTTCCAATGCTCAGCGTAGTTTAGGCCAATACACCAGTCGTGCAACCATCGGAAGGTCCTCTCAGTGTCAAAGTGTGCACCTCTTTCATGGGCTTCTTAGCGTCATTCTTTCTGGGACCACCACTTACCATATGACACCGAATTCCCAAGTCAGCTGTATTCTTCGATACAATAAGCCATTTCTCATGCAGAGTTTCTCCCATTGCCCTAGGATTTGAAGGGCACTGGAGGATAAAGTTACTCTTGCTTCCCTCTTGGGTTTCTGACTTAAGATAACTCACTTCCGCAGCTCTGCTAATTCAGGTTCAGACTGTTGGAACTGCACCCACTCATCCTGATCTGAGTGGATTTGGGTTCCTTTCCTGATTCTTGAGCGGCTACTACAGCTGTCGTGAAGTGCTTAAAGTCATCCTCCAGTTCATCATCTGTATCATGGTTTGGAGATTCCTGGGTTACTCTAGACATTGCGTCTGCATTTCGAGCTTTTGACTGATAGAAGATCTTATAACGGTATTTGGATAGTCTTGCAACCCATCTCTCTGCAATGCACCTAGCTTTGCATTTTCCAGGTGGACACCTGGACTGTTATCAGCTCATACATATACTTTCAATCCCGACAGGTACTCCGCAAACTTTTGAACTTGAATGAGCTGTAGTTATTGGGATTCTTCTCAGTGTCCTTCAGTAGAGTTGAGTGAATATCTTCGGTTCCCCTCTTATTCGGCATGCTATAGCGCTTGCCGAATAAGCTATAGCAAGAACCCAGCTTCCTGGATCGTGCCTGCTGAACAGCTGATCGCTGCCGCAGCTGCATGTGTCACTGTCACAGTACATACATGGAGAGCTCAACACACAGGCTCTCCATGCATGTGCTGTGACAGTGACACAGCCGCTACACATGCAGCTGCTGCGGCAATCAGCTGATCTGTCGACATGATCCTGGAAGCCGGGTTCCTGCTGTAGCTTATTTGGCAAGCACTATAGCCTGCCAAATATGCGAGGAACCAAAGATATTCGCTCAACTCTATCTTTCAGTGACTGGCTGGCATACACGATCACCAATTCACACCCTTGTTGAACCTGAACCAACACTGCCCCAAGACCGTAAAATCTTCCATCGATGTACAACACGAAGTTTGGGAGAATTCCGCTTATGCCAGGATGGGGGGGATTGGTCAGTGCAAGATTCAGGCCTGAAAAGCTTCTTGCATTGGGCCCTATTGAATCAACCGTCCCTCCAATCCGTTTCCCTTAACAGTTCTTGAAAGGGTGCCGCAATCTTTGCAAAATCCTTGAGAATTCTTCAATAGTATCTGGAAAGTCCCAGGAATGCTCTCAACTCCCTCAGTGTTGTGTGAATAGGTCATTTTTTTACAGCAGCTACCTTATTTGTGGTGGTATAATCCCCTGTACTGGAGATTGTGTGTCTCAGGTACTCGATCTCTCTTTGGAACAGATGACACTTTGTGGGCTTGATTTTAAGCCCATGCCTCTGAAGCCTCTCCAACATGTGCCCCAATCTGATAAGATGTTCCTCAAAAACAGCAGAATAGATTATGATGTCATGTAGATATATTAGGGTTGCTTCAAAGTATAGGTCCCCCAGGCACCTCTCCATCAGACGCTGAAATGTTCTTGGCACATTAGTTCGGGCGACCAACTCTGGGATTGTTTCTTTCCACACTGAGGATTCGACTTGTAGCTCCATTCCCTCCAACAACACACATATCCGCACTGGCATGGGGAGTATGGTTTGTCCTAATTCTAGGGTCACTGTAGCTTCTGGGGCCACTACCATCTTCCTGACATATTGAAATGCAGTTGGTAACTTCTAAATCTGGTTGACCTGGATAAGTTGCAGGAACACTCTCTTTCTCAGATAATGTCAGGTTACACGGGCCCAGCTGCTCCCTTGCTATCCATAGTAGAGAAACTCCCACTCCTGTCAAAACATTCATTCCCAGTGTCACGATGGGTCCACCCTACTGATATGATCCCCTTTCCCAGATCTTTTCCACACACTCATATGGTCATCCACACATTTCTTTTGCTATATGAAAAGATAGCTGGTTGGAAGCTACCAGTCATATGGTTGGTTCCTCCCTGGAGCGTGCGATGTCCAGGAAGTGGCCCCAGAAGTATTCTTCTAGCATGATCATCACCTGAGACCCAGTATCCATTAAGCAATTAATTCTTTGTCATTAAATTCATCCCAGGTAGTGGGACTTTCCAAAACAGTGTCTTTGGAATCTTCGCTCCCCTTCTGGCGGTATTGATCCCCACAGTGTGCTCCATGGTCATGGAGCGTGCTTATTTAACGGCCACCCTCTCTGTCGGCTTTCCTGTGTCAGACAGTTCCAAGAGATGTGTCCTCGTCCAGCATTCTACACTACACTTCCTCTGGGGTACAATGTGATCGGTATTGTTGTCCACAGGAAGGGAGATATTTCTCCTATGACTTCTCCCCATACCAGGCCACAGTGCTAGGCATTGTGATAATAGCTGGGGTTCCTCTGATGCTGCATGATTCCCTTCTACTGTCACACATCTCATGCTGTAATTCTATGTTCTCATCTGGCTCATTGTTTGGTGACTCAGAGACAGTTTAATTCATGGCTTCAGACAATAAAGGACATGACTGGGACCTCTCATTCTCAAACCTTGGCTTCCACCCTAACTTTCAAGAAATTTATATTGGGGTTATAGCATAGCTGTTTTTTCAGGGTCTGTCTTGTCCAGCGGTCCCAACTCTAAATACTCTTCATAAGTCTTCATAGTGGTATAGGCAATTACTTCCTGCAGGGCATTTCCATACTGGGCCACTGTCTCACCCACTCTCTGAACCCGACAGAACAGCCATATGCACAAGTTAGCTAAGTCAGTGGTGTCACCATGCATGTTCTCTAGAATTCTGATCACTTCATCTGCTGTATCATGGTCCCTTAGCTGTCGGAACATAATCATCTGTCGGGCCTCCCTATGTAGGGTTAAGCCCCCGTTACACACTGCGATATCGCTAGCAATATCGCTGTAAAGTCACCGATTTTGTGACGTTGCAGCGATATTGCTAGCGATATCGCTGCATGTGATACTTACCTCCGACCGGCTCCCCCGCTGGTTATCGCTGATCGCGTGAGAAGCTCCTGGATCATTCCTCGTCGGTCACTTCTTGCGGTGCTTCCTGCTGTGACGATGAGCAACGCGTGGAGCCGGGCGGGAGGACGCAGGATCGCCGCGTCTGACAGGTAAGTAGAGATCCCCGTCCCCAGCGATGTCGCTAGTGAGATCTGCCTGTGTGGCAGCTCACTAGCGACCACCTAGCGATGCACCAGCGATCCTGACCGCGTCATATCGCTGGTCGGAATCGCTGGTGAGTCTCTAGGTGTAACGGTACCCTTAGAAGGGTAATCTCCGCTTGTAAGGCATGTGTCATGGGATGCATGTTTAACATACTCAAGAGCCCCACCCAGTCCGATAGTAACAAATTGCTCACTGTAAATTTTGGGAGGTTGCTAAGCATAGCCCCCAGGGGAGTGCTGCCACTGGCGAACTTGTTTAGTGACTGATCCGCTATTTCTGTGCTAGAATGTTGCATCCTGCCGGCTACACCAAATGTTATCAGGTTACTGGGATGCAACATGCAGATAATGTGGAGGTGAAATTAACTAACTTAAGCTATTTATTACTCTAACATAGAAATGAAATTGCTAATTATGGAAACAGTCAGTTGCTCAAATACAGGGTAACAGGGCGCACTATTAGTAGTGATGGCAACAGCAACCATATAACAGTTTCAATATCCTCCTCTGCTTTATCTAACTATCCCTTAGTGTGAACGGCCCTTTAGTCTCCTCTGTTGCACAGTCACAGTCCGCACCCTGTACCGTACAGCTATGTTGGAAATAATGATCCAGCATCTCCTGGTCAACACGGAAAACATCCAGTCCTTGTTCGACCTTCATTGCTTGACCTGCAGAGTCCAGATATCAGGTCTTGGCTTGGGTTGACTGGACTTTGGGTCTTGACCAGCGGAGTTTGGGTTCTCCTCAAATTCATCCCCCAGAAAAGCTTCCTCCACCTTCTGGTTCCACCTTACTCAGCTGGTTCAGCAACATTTCATCACAAGTGCCGTGTAGCTTTTATGAACGACATCTTGGACACCCCATCCCCTTACAGTGGCATGTAGGCTAAGAAACCTGAGGGGACCAGAAAGTCTCTTTGGCCTAAGAAAGGAGAACAGTACTTTAAATTATAGTAAATATCTCCACCAAACCCCAAAATGTATGTAATAAATGTGCATAAATATAAGTGTGCTGTATAATGAACAGTCAGGGATCAGGAAATATTGCCAGTATCCCACATTCACTTTTACTTCTTTTCCAACAAGTTTCTTTGTGTTTCCTTAACACAGAAGCAACTGAGCCCAGGGTGAGAGTAGCACTTGGATTGTAAGCACTGCTGACTGTTGTGAACGTCCTTGCACCTGTATACATTTCATTCTGATTGAAGCGATGTCAGTAACAAGCTGTGCTTGATCTCAGCTCCATGATCATTTTGTATGGTAGGATCATTAGCGAGGTGGCCTTTGTTCTCCGCTTCAAAAATGAAGCACTTCAGCCTTTAAGTCTTTAAAAATGCAGCAAACTTTACATAATTCGATGCTCCAAATTTGGAGGTAAAAGAATTTGTCTTTATAGTTTGAAATTAGAGAACTGTAATAGGGAAGATAGGAAATGATAGAAGAAAAAACACGGTTGTTCTGCCAGCTATGTGGTGCTTTTTATACAGCTGCTTTTTAACACACGCTGGGTCTAATCAGAAAATCTAAGATTTCCAAGTTGTTTTCCGATTGGACACAGCAGTCATCGGGAACCAAAACGCAAGATAACCACTGAACTCCAAGCCATCTTCTGCTCTCTTTTTATTAAAACCCTTATTCCTTCTGTCACAGTCTGTGCTTGACTGTAGACGCACTGTTGAGCATAATTAGGCTTATTTTTAGCAATATAGCCTGTGATTGAAAAGTCCGCACTAGGGATGCAGATGAAAAAAAACAGTGCAATGTGGAACAATACCTTTATGTTCATGCATCCTTCTATCTAATATGTCTGTTTTATAGGTTAATGTCAACTTTCATTATGCGAGTACACTTGCAAATAAGGAAATGATTGGCATTTGTTTGCATTCTGAATTGCAGTTCTAAAGCAAATACCTCCCAAAACTGCACCCATCCACATCCCGAAACACTCACCCGCAGTATTCTGTGCACGCACGATCTTGAAACAAAATCATATATCCATTGACCACTGTGGGTTGGCGTAGTTTTGGCCATGCCGCCCCGTGCTGTTTTGCCCTAATATCAATGCTTACTCATGATTTGTTGAAGAAGCAAGAAACGGAGATGGTGATCTGTTTATTGGACTGGCAGTTTAGCCATTTGGGCTCCGGCCAAGGGTTCCTTGATGTGTTGGAGTATCACAATAAATGCATTATATTTTGAAACCTTTTGTATTTTAACCCCTTAACACCCAATGACGTGCAGTGTCCGTCATTTGGTGCCTCACCCCCGAAGACCACACCTTTTCCGGCACATGACAGCTAATCTAATCAGCTGTCATGTGCCCCTAACAGCCACGGGTGGAATCGCAATAAACCCGAGCGGTGCAAACCACGCCCATCGGAGCCTGTGTCACATGACCGTGGGTCGCCGATGGGTTGGCATGACAACCCGGGGTCTGCAGTAGTCCCCTGTGGTTGTCATAGCCGGATTACTATGAGCTCTGCCCAGTGGCCAGCGCTCACAGCAAATGAGCATTGAAGCCCTGGCCGAAGCCCTGCTCTGTGTAGCCCAATCGATTAGGTGATCGCAGCTTCTAGTCTCCTATGGAGACTATTGAAGCTAGTGTAAAGTGAAAAAAAGTTTTTAAAAATATAAAAAACTAAAAAAGTAAACTTTCAAATCACCCTCATTCGCCCCATTTAAAAAAAAACAATAAAATTAAAAATACACATTTGATATCTCCGCATTCAGAATTGCACAATCTATCAAAATATACTGCTCAGAAAAATAAAGGGAACACTGTTCCATTTGCAACAGGCTGTTTGTGTTCCCTTTATTTTTTTGAGCAGTATATAAAGACAATTAATCTGATTGGCAAATGGCGTAACGCTAAAAAAATCAAAACGCTAGAATTACGTTTTTTTTTGGTCGCCTCAACATTGCATTAAAATGCAATAATGAGTGATCAAAAGGTTGTATCAGTAAAAATGTCAGCTTGGTGCTCAAAACATAAGCCCTCACCCAATCCGATATCATGGGTGTCTAGGAAAATTATAACTTTTCTTTTTATAAACTTTGGATTTTTTTTCCCATTTAAATAAAAAAGAACCTATACAATGTTTGGTATCTACAAACTCATAATTACTTGGAGAATTGAATGGCATGTCAGTTTTAGCACTTAGTGAACATAGTAAAAAAAAAAAAAAAAAAAAGACCAAAAAACAATCGTAAAACTGCACTTTTTTTGCAATTTCACCGCACTTTGAATTTTTTTCCCGTCATCCCGTAAACTGTCTGGCAAACCAATGGTGTCGTTCAAAAGTACAACTCGTCTTGCAAAAAACAATCCCTCACATGGCCATATTGACAGAAAATTAAAAAAAGTTATGGCTCTAGGAAGAAGGTGGGCAAAAAACGGAGACGCAAAAATGTAAACACCCCTGGTCCTTAACCCCTTAGCGACCAGAGGTATTTTTGGTTTTGCATTTTCATTTTTTGCTCCCCTTCTTCCCAGAGCCATATCGTTTTAATTTTTTTTGTCAAAATGGCCATGTGAGTGCTTATTTTTTGCGGGACAAGTTGAACTTTTGAATGATACCATCGATTTTACCATGTCTTGTACAAAAAAACGGGAAAAAAATTCCAAGTGCGGTGAAATTGCAAAAAAAGGGCAATCCCACATTTGTTTTTTGCTTGTCTTTTTACTAGGTTCACTAAATGCTAAACCTGACCAGTCATTATGATTCTCCAGGTCATTATGAGTTCATAGACATCAAACATGTCTAGATTCTTTTTTATCTAAGTGTTGAAAATAGAATTAGACTTACCGGTAATTCGGTTTCTAGAAACCTTCCACGACAGCATAGGAGGATGTCTCCACGCCCTAATGGGGGACAGGAAGCACGAGAGGTTAAAAGGTCCCTCCCACCTCCCTCTCACCAGAAACTTATAACTGATTACCATAGCACCGGTTATCTTAAGATTCTCAGAATTTGTCCAAGAATGCAGGGAGGGAAATAGTGGTGTCGTGGAAGGTTTCTAGAAACCGAATTACCGGTAAGTCTAATTCTATTTTCTCTAGCAACCTTCCACGACAGCATAGGAGGCATAACAACCTATACTGCACTAGGGGGGACAACGGCCTGAAGAGCTTTTCGGCCAAAGACTAAATCACTGTTGGACACAAGGTCTAATCTATAGTGTTTAGTGAAAGTATCTAAGGATGACCAGGTTGCTGCCTTACAAATCTGCTCTGAAGATGCGCCTGCCCTCTCAGCCCATGAAGTGGAGGTAGATCGTGTTGAATGTACTTTGATCCCTGTAGGGGGAGTGATGTTTTGCGCCAGGTATGCTTCAGAGATAGCCTTTTTAATCCAATTGGCAATGGTGTTTTTTGCCACCTTCTTTCCTCTGTTTGGACCAGAGGTATGGATAAATAGGTTGTGGTCGATTCTATATGGTTTGGTGTACTCCAAGTAGTGGAGAATTATTCGTCTTACGTCTAGCGTGTGAAACACCTCCTTTTTGGGGTCTGCTGGGTTTTGACAGAATGAAGGAAGAATTATATTTTGAGACCTATGAAAGTCAGACACAACCTTTGGTAGGAAAGATGGATCAAGGGAGAGAACTATGGAATCGTCTCTAACTGTTAAGTAGTGTTCCTTCATTGAGAGAGCCAGGAGCTCTCCTACTCGCCTTGCTGAGGTTATTGCTATAAGAAAGGCTAATTTGTAGGTGAGCAGCTGAGAAGTACAGGATGACAGAGGCTCAAAGGGTGATTGAGTGAGTCCCGTAAGCACCACATTCAAGTCCCATGGTGGGACAGAGACTAGTTTTCTTGGATGTAGCCTAGCGGCCGATGTCATGAATCTTTTTATCCACCTGTGGTTAGCCAAGTCACAGTCAAACATAGAGCTTAATGCTGATACTTGTACTTTTAGTGTGCTAGGTTTTAGACCTAGTTCCAGCCCCCTCTGTAAGAAATCTAGGATACGGGAAATGTCAGGGTTGTCTGGGTCGGGCAGGTCTGGCAGACACCATGAGGAGAATCTCTTCCATATTTTATTACATATGGCAATGGTGACTGGCTTCCGAGATTTCTGGAGGGTTTTAATTACCGCCTCTGATAGCCCCCTGGCCCTCAAGATCTGGGCTTCAGAAACCAGGCCGCCAACTTCATTCCCCTGAGGTTCGGGTGATGCAGAAGGCCCTGTAAGAGAAGATCATCTTTTATGGGTAGGATGAATGGCCGGTCTACCTGTAGTTCTGTTATTAAAGAGTACCAGCTCCTCTTTGGCCATAGCGGAGCTACTAGAATTGTTGGGGTGTGATCCTCCCGGATTTTCCTCAGGGTTGCAGCAAGGATTGGAACTGGCGGGAAGGCATATGCCAGATGGAAACTCCACTTGTGGGCGAAGGCGTCCACTCCCAGGGATCTGTCCCTTGGGTTCAGGGAGAAGTAGTTTCTCACTTGAGCATTCTCTCCTGAGGCTAGTAGGTCCACCTCCGGGAGGCGCCACCTGCTGACTAGTGTTCGAAAGACTCTTCCATTCAGGGCCCACTCACCAGGCTGGATGTTTTTTCTGCTCAGGAAATCTGCCTGAAGATTGTCCGTACCCCTCAGGTGGACTGCTGTCAGGGAACGAAGGTGTCTTTCGGCCCAGCAAAATATTCGGCCTGAGAGGCCCTCCAGGTTGCTGGATCGTGTGCCACCCTGGTGCCTGAGATGTGCCACTGTTGTTATGTTGTCCGAGTACACTCTGATATGTTGGTCTTGAACCAGGTGTCTTGCTGCCAGGAGAGCTTCCTCCACTGCTGTCAGCTCCCTGAAGTTTGAGGATCTTGCACTCATTTTCTGGCTCCATAGCCCTTGGAATGGCTGACGAGATACTACAGCTCCCCAACCTTTTTTGCTGGCGTCTGTTGTTACCGTAACCAGGGGGATCTGGGACCAGTTGACTCCCCTGCACAGGTTTTTGCGGTCCATCCACCATGCTAGTGAAACTTTCACTGTTCCCGGGGTCTGGACCCTTTTGTTCAGGCAGGTGTGATCCCTGGTCCAGTTTCTTAAGATATGAGACTGGAGTGTTCTGGAGTGGGCCTGTGCTCAAGGCACCGACTGGATGCAGGAGGTCATTAACCCTAGTATGGGCATGGCTGCCCTGAGGGTCGGGGATCTCTGTCCTCTGAAATCTGAGACTCTTGACATTATAGACGTCTGATGTTCCTCCGAGAGGAAGGACATTTGATTCTTTGAATCTAGTAGGATTCCTAAAAATGTTATCTCCTGAGAGGGTTGGATTTGCGACTTCTTTATATTCGGGATCCACCCCAATGATTGGAGAATGTCTAGAGTCTGGGCTACCTGGTCTTCCAGGGCCTGGTAGGATGACCCTATTACCAGTAGGTCGTCCAGGTAAGATACAATACATATTCCCTGGCTTCTGATGTAGGACACGGCCTCTGTCATAATTTTGGAAAACACTCGAGGGGCAGAGGTTATTCCAAAGGGAAGCACATTGTATTGAAAGTGCTTGACTTCCGGACCCTGACGGATCGCAAACCTTAGATACTTCCTGTGGGAAGGATGTATGGAGATGTGGAAATAAGCATCCTTCAGATCTATAGTTGCCATGAAGTAAGATGGCCCTATCAGAGGAATGGCGGTCTTTACTGACTCCATTTTGAATTTGCGGTATGCAATGTGTCGGTTGAGGCCCTTCAGATTTATTATTATCCTTGCCTCCCCTGTGGGCTTTTTCACTAGGAACAATCTGGAATAATGCCCCTTTCCTTGCTCCTCCACAGGGACCCGAGAGATAGCATTTGAGTGTAGAAGAAGCCGAATGCCGGATTTTAGTGCTGGGGACTCCCGAGGTGGTAGGGAGGTAACTCTTATACCCCGCGGAGGGAGGATTCGATCTCTAGCAGTAGGCCCTCTCTGATCACACTGAGGACTCAGGGGCTGTTGGAAATCAACTGCCAGGCAGGAAAAAACCTCGAAAGCCCCCCCGACCAGGGTCGAGTCATTGTTTTTCTTGTGGAGGTTGCTGCTGCTGCTGGGGGACCAGGATGTTCCTGCCTCTCCCTTTAGCGTAGCTCCATCTTCCAGTCTTTCCCTTTCCTCGCGGTTGGGATGACTGACTCTGGGGGGCTCAAAAAAGACGCTTTCTTGAGGTCCTCTGATCTGGAAGCACCTTCTTTTTATCTGTGGCCTTTTCTAAAATTTCGTCCAAGGCAGGGCCGTAGACATGTTCGCCTTTGAAGGGTAAAGAGCAGAGTTTAACTTTGGAAGTAACATCCGCGCTCCATGTTTTAAGCCAGAGGGCTCGCCTGGCGGAATTTGACTGGACCATAGCCCTGGCAGAGGCACGGATCATCTCCATTGATGCATCTTCCAGGAAACCCATAGCTCTCTGCAAGATAGGGAGGGAGTTAAGGAGGTCACTTCTCGAGGTACCACGAGAAATATGGCTCTCTGGCTCCTCAATCCATTGGAAGAGGGACCTAGAGACACAAGTGGACGCGATTCCTGACTTTAAGGTAAAGGCAGAGGTTTCCCAGGCCTTCCTTAGGAGGCTTTCTGCTTTACGGTCCATCGGATCTCTAAGCTGGGATGCATCATCAAACGGCAGAACCGTCTTTTTTACCACTCTTGCCACCTGGACGTCAACCTTCGGGATGTCCCATTTAAATTCCTCTCCCTCCAGGGGAAATCTATGTCAGATTTCTGAGGGGGCCGAGCAGCGTTTTTCTGGATACTCCCATTCCTGGGAAATCATATCTGCTATACTCCTGTGGATTGGAAAGCCTGTTCGTTTAGGCCCCTCGTATCCACCAAACATGCGATCCTGTGCTGTCTGCGTGACAGTTTCATCCTCTAGGCCCATAGTGGCACGTACTGCACTGACCAGCTCCTCCACATATTCTGTGGAGAGGAGGTACCTTCTAGTGTCTGCTGACCCAGAGGTTCCCGGTTGTTCCCAATTCTCGGATTCCGATTTGTATGATCCCTCTGATTCAGACTCCGAATCCTCTATTTGAATTTTCCGCCTTTTTGGGGGTGGTGAGCCCACAATCAGGGGGAGTGGAGGTGGTGGAGGGGGGGGCAGGGCAGCTAAAGAGGTTTGAACCTGATGGGTAACCAAGCTGCGGATCTCGTCGATTAATGACGGGTGCTCAGCCCTAACCACCTTATCTGTGCAAGCTTGAAAAACCAACAAGAGAGTGTTCGAATTTGGGTCAATAAAGAAGTATTATATTATAATCTGAATACAGAAATTCCGGATAATAATAAAAGAAACATTATCCTTAAAAAGTATACCTTTATTTAAATGGGGTAACAATAGTATACAACCGTGTCCTCCGTGTAAAATAAATAATTTAGAATAAAAAATAATAAATAAAAATAGACATAGCAGGCTGGCAAGTCATTAATCTCAAAAATACATATATATATATACATATATATAAAAAATAATCACAATATATACAAAATCTTTCTCATATAAATACGTAGGGATAAAAATAGTGATAAACACCCCAAGAAAAAACTTTTTTGGATGTGAACAAAATGTAAATTTCCAAACATCAAAAGATTATCATCTTAATATAAAGTGCCAAGTGCCAAAGAAAAAACAATATAACTATTGCAAAATATATGGAATATATAGTGCTTTCCCAATAGCAACAATATGTGACTTTAAACAAAGTGCCAGGTGCAATATAACCAAACAAGGGTATAATCATTCAAAGTGCCAAAGTGCATATGACTGGGATGGATAATGAGAGAAAATGAGAAAGATATGTACCTGGAGCACAGCCTGCCGGTCACAGAGAAACACAGCCCCGACGCGCGTTTCGGAATTAATCCTTCGTCAGGACGAAGGATTAATTCCAAAACGCGCGTCGGGGCTGTGTTTCTCTGTGACCGGCAGGCTGTGCTCCAGGTACATATCTTTCTCATTTTCTCTCATTATCCATCCCAGTCATATGCACTTTGGCACTTTGAATGATTATACCCTTGTTTGGTTATATTGCACCTGGCACTTTGTTTAAAGTCACATATTGTTGCTATTGGGAAAGCACTATATATTCCATATATTTTGCAATAGTTATATTGTTTTTTCTTTGGCACTTGGCACTTTATATTAAGATGATAATCTTTTGATGTTTGGAAATTTACATTTTGTTCACATCCAAAAAAGTTTTTTCTTGGGGTGTTTATCACTATTTTTATCCCTACGTATTTATATGAGAAAGATTTTGTATATATTGTGATTATTTTTTATATATATGTATATATATATATGTATTTTTGAGATTAATGACTTGCCAGCCTGCTATGTCTATTTTTATTTATTATTTTTTATTCTAAATTATTTATTTTACACGGAGGACACGGTTGTATACTATTGTTACCCCATTTAAATAAAGGTATACTTTTTAAGGATAATGTTTCTTTTATTATTATCCGGAATTTCTGTATTCAGATTATAATATAATACTTCTTTATTGACCCAAATTCGAACACTCTCTTGTTGGTTTTTCTTAATATTTCGAATGGTCTACCATTCTTTTAGCTGCTATATACAGTGGAATTATTATCATTATATATAAATACTTGACTGATTTATTCAAATATCTGCTAAATTCAGGTTATATTGGTGTTATTATTATTATATCTGTGCAAGCTTGGCATAGCTTTTTCTCCCAATTTGAGAAGTTTCTTGCTGCATATCGCACATTTAGCCGACTTGCTGGATGTATTGGTGCTCTTATGGGCAGACTTTTCTCCCTATGAAACAAGGGGGAGAAGTATTTTGAGGACCTATACCCAGAGACCGCACCACTAGGACCCATCCCCGGACACTTACTGTGTCTGGGGCAGCGCTGGGCTCTGCAGACGCAGGGCAGGAAGACCCGTCCATGCTAACAGGGGATTCTCATCTTACCTGTCGGCATCTTCTGGCGGGTTAATAACAGATTAACCCCGCCCTCAGCACGGTATTCGTTTTCCCCCTCCTCCTCCCTGGGTCCCGGAGCAGGCACAGCAAGCGCTGGTGAGCTCAACGCGCCGGCAACAGCATGGGGGATGCCACGACAGCGCGACCTCCACATACCCTGGAAGTGACCAGTGCGTGTGACGTCACTTCCGGGTGTCACACTGCACGCAGGGGGAGGAGGAGAGACCAGAGAGCTACAGGAGGCCTCCGGTCAGGGATCATTGGCCCGCTTTACTCCCCATAGGGGCACGCGGGAGGGCCAGGAACAGTCCCAGTCCCGAATCCAGGAGGAGACGGGAGCAGCTCGGAGGAGGGGAGGCAGCGCCACCGACCACCACTGCCCGGCTTTTTCTTTCCTCAGGTATGCTGCAGCAGCCGGCCACACAGCACACCCGACCTCTCCATGCCCCATGGGGGACAGGAAAGTCACTGGTGAGAGGGAGGTGGGAGGGACCTTTTAACCTCTTGTGCTTCCTGTCCCCCATTAGGGCGTGGAGACATCCTTCTATGCTGTCGTGGAAGGTTGCTAGAGAAAAACCATTTTAAACTTTGTTAAAAAAAAAAATTGTGCCATATTCTCATACCCGTAGCTTCTCCAATTTTTACGTTCTCGGGTTGGATAAGGTATTATTTTTTGCTTGCCGAGCTGACGTTTTTAATGATACCACTTTTGTGCAGATACGTACTTTTGATCGCCCGTTATTGTATTTTAATGCAATGCCGTGGCGACCAAAAGAACATAATTCTGGTGTTTTGACTTTTTTCTCGCTAGGCCTTTTAGCGATCAAGTTAATCCTTTTTTTTATTGATAGATCGGGCGATTCTGAACTCGGCGATACCAAATATGTGTATTTTTGATATTTTTATTGTTTTATTTTGAATGGGGCGAAAGGGGGGTGATTTGAACTTTTATATTTTTTGGTTTTTTTTATATGTTTAAAAACATTTTTTTTGCTTTTGGCATGTTTCAATAGTCTCCATGGGTGACTAGAAGCTGCCATATCCTGATCAGCTTTGCTACCTACAGGTGATGTTCAGTCCGCCTGTAGGTAGCTGAATTACTCATTTTCTATGAGCACCGATCACTGGGCGGCGCTCACAGCAAGCTGGCAGTGACAACTATAGAGGTCCCCTGGAGACCTCTGGTTGTCATGCCAACCCATCAGTAACCTATGATCATGTGACTGAGGTCACCGGTGGGCGGATTTCCGGCATGATTAAATGCTGCTGTCAAAGTTTGACAGCGGCATTTAACGAGTTAATAGCCGTGAGTTGATCACGATTCCACCCATGGCTGTTCCGGGTACATATCAGCTCTTCAAAACAGTTGAAATGTGCCGGAAAAGATGTGGGCTCACTGCCGGAGGGAGGGTGTCTGACATTGGCGTACTGTCATGCCCGATATTAGAAAGGGATTAAGAGGTTAAGCCCAATAATTTGTTACAGACCTTGTGAACTACATAATTCACTAACATGATGTGATAGATACAGTGTAGGTATCTTTCTTACCTTTCAGAGCAAGAAATTTGGCTTAGAGATGAGGGCCATCTAAAGGGGTTTTCTTATGACAACAGCACCTACCTATACACCCTATACGGGCATAGGGACATCAAAGTGGCACCTACTTTTAAAACCCTCTTAAAAGCTGGCTTTGATGTCTGAGATGAAACTACTTATTTACCTCTGTCATTCAGAAAATCTAAGATTTCCAAGTTGTTTTCCAATTGGACACAGGAGTCATTGGGACCCTAAAGTAAGATAACCACTGAACTCAAAGCCATCTTCTGCTCTTTATTTTATGAAAAAAAATCCTTATTCCTTCTGTCACACCCTGTGCTTGATTGTAGATCCACCTTTGAGGATCACGATAGCGGCATCATTAGAGGGATTTGTTGTAATACCCATCACCCCAATTCATCCCCCAATCATGGGATGCCAAGGATTTACGTCAGCTATTGGGGGCCTACTGATTGCTCCTATTAATGCTAATTAATTAGGACATCATACATTTCACAATATGCTGCAAAGTTGGAGGAGTTATCCAGGATTTTTGTTTTTATTCCACTATGGGGCTAAGAACATATCGTAACTGTCTGCCGGTCCTGCCCTACATTTAACTTTTCCAGCTCACAATGGTCACAGACCGCTCCTGCCAGAAGTTCTCCGGCTTCTTGTAATGTCAGGTTGACCGAACAGCTCCTCCGTCAATGGTGCATCATTGCCAGCATCATTCTGATTGACAGCTGGCTTCCCAGTAACCCAACTTCAGGGAGCCGGCTATCAACCAGCATGATGTCGACAGTGATGCCCTGTCAACAGAGTAGAAGAGGAAGAGCTGCCCTATAACTACTTTTTGACTATTACTTCATGTAGTCAAAGGAAGCAGGGCTTTCACAGTATGAATCGGGCAGGACAGGCAACTACTTGCCAATAAGTTCTTTCTACATAATTTAAAGAAAAAACTATATAGCCAATTCAGTGTTCGCCATAAACAAAAAAAAATAGAAAAGACAAATTCACGCTTTTAGGGTAAGTTCACACTGGGCGTTTTTGCTGCTTTTTTTTCTGCAGCAAAACCTGATTTCTTGGCGGGATAGAAGCTGCGGCAAAAACGCAGGTTTAGGTGTGTTTTTGGTGCGGATTTGGTGTGTATTTTTGGTGCTTTTTTTGTGTCTCTTTGTCCTTGCTAATGTCCATGACTTTTCTGCAGAAAAAACTCTGCAAATAATGATACCTGCGTTTTTGTTGCGTTTTTTCAACACCCATTCAAGCCAATGGGAGAAAAACGCTACAAAAGCGCTGCAAAAATGCTGAAAGAAGTGACATGCTCCATGTCCAAAAAAGCAGCAAAGCACAAAATCCTTATGACGCCAAAAAAAACAATGTGCGTGCATGAGATTTCTGAAATCTCATAGGCTTTGCTGGTACTGTAAAAAGCAGCTCACAATTAGCATAAAAAAACAGCAAAAAATGCAGCAAAAATGCCCAGTGTGAACATACCCTTATAGTCACCACATTTCCCCCGAACATGCAATACTATGCAGTCAAAACATGATATAAATTAAAAATTCAGCTCGGCAACCAATACAGAACTCCATTGCTGAAAAAAGTTGAGCCTCAGAAAATGGAAACACAATTTTTTTTTTCTAATTTTCACCAAAAGAAAAAAAACAAGTAAATTATATATATATATAAAAATCTTGGTTTCATCATAATCATATTGACTTGCAGTATCATACTGCCAGATTATTTTTACCAATAAAAAGATGAACTCCAGCACGCTAAGAATAAATTTTCAGAGTTTATTACAATCAAATTGATTTAGATAGCAGACTCAAAAGGAAAAAATGAAAATGCAGACACGTATAATTCAACATTTCGGCAACCAAGCCTTTCTCAAGAAATGTCTGTTTTGTGTGATGAGTCTTCTTAAGGGTGAGTGCACACAGTGCGGATTCTGCTGCGGATTTTTCCATGCGGATTTGCATGTAAATCCGCAGGTAAAGTGACCTGCGGTTTACCTGCGGTTTCCCCCTGCGGTTTGACACCTGGACAATGGAACAGGCATCAAACCTCTGCGGAATCCGCAGAAAGAATTGACATGCTGCGGATTTAAAACCGCAGCAAATACGCACGGAAAAATCCGCAGCATGTGCACTTTTTAAAATCCATTGATTAGCATTGTACTGTACTTGGCTTGTGGATCTGCAGCGGATCCGCAGAGGCAAATCCGCACCGTGTGCACACACCCTAAGGGTAATAGTTATTGATAACACTGAGGGTTCTATCTTCTTCTATATCCGGACACCTTCACCCGAACTTCTTTACGGAGCCATTCACCCGGAGACCCTTTCCCGGATACCCTCATTGAAATGAATAACTATTACCCATAGGCCGGGGTCACACTGGCGAGGAATACGGCCGAGTGAGAGGCGCTAAAAGCACGCATTAGACACGGACCAATGATTCTCTATGGGGTCCCTCGCACCAGCCGTATATTTCTCATCCGTATTCTACGCTCCGTGCCAATCGCAGCATGCTGCAATTGTCAGCGTACTACGCCCGTAGTACGTCAATGCAAGTCTATGGGTGCGCAAAAAATACGGATTACACACGGACCACACATGTGACCTGCGAGAAATACGCACCCAGTGTCTTTTAGAAAAGCCGGCAATTCAGTGCGCTATACAGTAAACTCACACTGACAGTTTTAATAAAGAAACAAAAGAATAGATATAGACACATAGAATACACATATATATATATATATATATATATATATATGTGCATTCTATGTGTCTATATCTATTCTTTGGTTTCTGTTATAAACCCTGTCATAGGGCTCCATTATATGTCCATTTTGCAAGGCGGCGAGAAAATCTCGCCATACGGATTACATACGGATGGTCACATGCGCAAAATACGCGACCGCACCTTGCTTACGGATGACCTACGGAGCACTATTTAGGGGTCATTCATCCGTATTTCGCCTGTAAACTACGGACCGTATTTTGCGCAGGTTAGTGTGACCCCGGCCTTAGGGTACGTCTCAACGCTGCGTACTGTCAGCGGAAACCTTCGCTTTGCTTAAAGTGCAGCCCCCTGTTGTACGCGTGGTGGTTCCGAATGTGTTCATTGGACACATGCGGAATCACCACATCGTATCCATAGACTGGGTTATTTATCTTGTAAGGGAATGGAAAATGTTATTACATTATTCTATCTTTTACCTCTTTCTCGTATTTTACTGGTACTGCTACACGTTCATGTGCATTACCATTAGACTGTGTTCCAAATTATTATGCAAAAAGAGTTTAGGAGTGATAAGGTTAGAATTTTTTTGTTTGTCATTTAAACTCATTGATGGTGATGTGTGTCAGGGCTCTTTATATCACTGAAAGCAATTGCAGATACCTGTGCAAATTAGTTTGGCAGGTATGTCCAAATAAAGGCAAGACTACTTAAGAAGGCTGTTCCAAATTATTAAGCAGCCTACATTTTTTGCCAAAATGGTAAAGAAAAAGGATGTGTCGGCTGCTGAGAAGCAACAAATTGTGGAGTATTTAGGTCAATTCATGACTACAATCAACATCGCCAAGACACTTCATCGTGATCATCGCACAATCAAGAAGTATGTATCTGATTCCCAGCACACACGTGTGCGTGCTGATAAGGAAAAATTGAGGACTCTTTCCAACAGGCAATTGCGTCAGGTTAAAAGGACAGCTGCAAAAATGCCTTGTCATAGCAGCAGACAAGTTTTTGAAGCTGCTGGTGCCTCCAACGTCCCCCGAACAACAAGATGGAGGGTCCTTCAGAGGTTTGCAGCTGTGCGTAAGCCATCCTGTCGATCACCTCTATCCACTGCACACAAGCAGAAACGGCTCCAGTGGGCCAAACGATACATGAAGACTGACTTCCAAACTGATGAGTGCCGTGCAACGCTCGATGGTCCAGATGGATGGAGTGGAGTATGGCTGGTTGATGGACACCCCATGAAAACACGGCTAAGGCGCCAACAAGGAGGAGGTGGAGTAATGTTTTGGCCTGGAATCATGGGGAGAGAGATTGTCGGCCCCTTTAGGATCCCTGAAGGGGTAAAGATGAACTCCATAATCTATGTGGAGTTTCTAAAACAGCACTTCCTGTCATGGTTCAAGAGGAAGAACCGTGCTTTCCGCAGCAAGATCATTTTCATGCATGATAATGCACCATCTCATGCTGCAAATAACACATCTGCATCTCTGGCTGCTATGGGCATAAAAGAGGACAAACTTATGGTGTGGCCACCATCTTCCCCTGACCTCAACCCCATTGGGAACCTCTGGAGCATCATCAAAAGGAGTGTCTATGATGGCGGGAGGCAGTTCACATCTAAGCAACAGCTCTGGGAGGGTATTCTGTCCACATGCAGAACAATTGAAGCACAAACCATCCAAAAACTGACAAATTCAATGAGCGAGAGAGTTCAGAAGCTTCTTTCCAACAAGGGGTCCTATGTGCAAATGTAACCTCACCTAGAATAAAGTTTTGACTTGAAAACTGTTTGATTTCATTTTGTAATAAGCTAATAATGCTTATAATTTCACAATTGACCATTTTTTTGTTCAAAATAAAAAGGTTGAAAACTCTGCTGTGCATAATAATTTGGAACATGCATTTTTTGAGTGTTTCTTATTTTTAAAAATATACTGTTTTCATAGGCAGTTTGTTCAAAAACATTGCAATTATACTAGAATATTAGATGACTGGAAAATAACAATGACTGCAATTCATATAGGTAATTTAGAGAAAATGAGGAAATATTTTTTGCATAATAATTTGGAACACAGTGCATGAATGTGTCACACAGGTACTGCTGCACTATTCTGTGTATTACCTTAAGGCTATGTGCACATGTAGTTTGGAGAGCTGCGGATTTTTCCCCGCGGATTTGTAAAAATCCACAGGTCAAAAGTCCTGCGGTTTACCTGCGGATTAGCCTGAAGTTTAGCCCTGCGGTTTCACACCTCACAATGGATAAGGTGTGAAACCACAGAGGATTCCGCACAAAGAATTGACATGCTGCGGATTGTAACCCGCAGAAAATCTGCAGCATGTGCACAGAGTTTTTGGTTTTACCATTGGAAACAATGGTACTGTACAACGCAGCAGAAACTTCTGCGGACCTGCAGGGCCAGAAACGCTGCGGATTCACAGCAGAATCCGCAACGTATGCACATAGCCTAAAGGATAAAAGTGTAATGTATATTTATGTAAATGCTATGTGTAACTACTGTTATGGTTGTATGGAAAGCGTAGTACTCTAGCTAGGCCACTAGACAGGGGGTGGAGTGCATACTCAGCCTGTAAATAGTTAAGGTAGGAGGAGCTAACAGCATTAAGCTGGGGAACAGCTGAGATTTGAATCAGTTGGGCAGGAGTGCTCTGACAGGGCAGTCAGCTCCGTAACATTAAAGACACAGGCCCAGCCGTTCAGGGCCTGAGAGCCACAGATGACAACACTGCAGAACACAGCAGCGCAGATCACAGCTGCACAGTTCACAGCAGAGCATAGCGGTGCAGATGACAGTTGGCAGCGGTATGGCAACACAGTTCGCTCATTATGAGGCAGCTTGCTACATAGGCAGATGCCCTTTTTTCTCAGGCGAAACAGACAGGGGAACTGCCAAAAATGGTGAAGCTGGACAGAGAGTATGCTGTGTTGCTGAACGGGGCGGTACGTCCTGGAGATATGCTGAAGGAAGACAATGAGAGCATAGGGAAAGTGACAGAATTGTGCACTGTGGAATTTGAGGTAACCACTGTAAAGAAAATGGATGTGCTGCATACAAAAATGAGTAAAGCTGTTATTGATAAAGTTGAATGGGACTGTGACTCTGTTTGTTCCACATTGTCTGAGGAGAACGTGCAGCGCATTACAGAAAACCCTGAGAAGAATGGAGCTGCAGGTATGCTGACAGGAAGCTGTCATGTCTATGTGAGGGGTGGCCAGGACACCGTTTCCCCGGAGTCCTCGGCCACGACTATGGTCCTGGCCGACCCTTACAATCTTGCGAAGAAAGAGTGTCTCCGCAAGATACATAAACATTCTGCGGTCTATAAAGACACGCCACATGACCCTGTTACGCAGGGCCACCAGATGCGGCTCTGCACTCTTAGTGGAGACGGGATTTCATAAAATCCCCTCCACTATGCTGTAACATCTGGACGCTGCAGATTGGACACTGGGGGTGTAGACAGCGTCCAATCCGCAGCAAATACTGAAGTATAACGCCACGTGGAAACATACCCTTAAGAAGACTCATCACATAAAAAGGCTTGGTTGCCGAAACGTTGAATTATACGTGTCTGCATTTTCATTTTTTCCTTTTGAGTCTGCTATGTAAATCAATTTAATTGTAATAAAAATGTATTCTTAGAGTGACGGAGTTCATCTTTTTATTGACTTTTCTTTCTCCTGAACACCTACCTTTTGGCAGTGAGCACCCCTTATTCTAACTACAAGGTCATTTTTACCAGTCATGGATGGTTTTAAAAACGAATCTCAATAAAAAACAATGTCAACATTTTTCATCATTTTTCCCGACTGGGGATTTCTTTTTTCCAGTTCACTATATTGGGAAGGTGTATGGTGTCATTCAAAAGTATAATTGTCCAGAAAAGAAAAAAACGCAAATTCCACATCCAGCTACGTTAATGGAAAAATTAAAAAAAAAAAGTTTTGGCTCTTGGAAGAAATGGTGGAAAAACCAAAAGTAGAAAAAAAAAGAATGAATGAGTTAATAAACAGGTAACAAATGCTGCTAATATGAGATGAAGCATGAATGAAGAGAACAGCGCTCATGTATCTAGCTCTCATTAAATGCACTGATTAGCCATGATTGGAAAATATCCCTCAATTAATGATAGCCTAAACGTCCTTGGTTCGGCTGCCGCTGGTTTTAGTGCTATTGATTATCAATGTCAACATATAAATATAGGAAGCTGCAAATCAGAGCACATTGCTTTCCATGGGCATTTGTTCTGCACTAAGTGTAGTTAATGGTCATGTTTACAGCCACAAAAGCATTATTTGCAAGCATTAAAATAACGGAATTGATGGCTACAGAGAACACAAGGGAGTGCCAGCTGCTCTTTAGCATTTCATATAAGCTTGATTGATGCTGATTAGAGATTAGCTATAAGCTATGCTCCGAAATGGCAAAAATGTAGATGAAGACACACAATCATTATTTTCTTCCTCCGCTAGGAAAGTGTAAAGAATAGCACTGATTGTAATCATCAAATAAACACCTTCACTACGTGGAATAAGACTGTAGTAAAATAATAATGCAAAAAAAAGTAAAGTGAACAATATAACAGTATAGCATCTACTTTGTGCAAGTTCTTGGTTTCATGCCAAGGTCTTCAATGGGCATGTAGACAGATGCCAACGATAATACCACACCTGTGCCAGAGTATTGACTCCAAACATGAAACTGTACTAGAAATAAAAAAGAATAAAGTTAATCATGTTAGTGTCTGAAAGAAAACCATTCCTCCATGTTCCGGGATTTCTGTACAAGTACAAATATCCTCATAAATGTACAAAATATATATGGTACATATTTTCTTTTGCATACAGTTACATTTCCAAGTACAGGTGCTCCTCAAAAATTAGGATATTATCAAAAAGTTAATTTATTTCAGTTCTTCGATACAAAAAGTGAAACTCATATATTACCGTATTTTTTGGACTATAAAGATGCACCGGACCATAAGACGCACCTAGGTTTTAGAGGAGGAAATTAGGAAAAAAAAAGCTGAAACAAAAAATGTGGTCAATTCTGTACTTAATATCCCCTATCCTGGTAAATATGGTCCCCTCATCTCCATCCTGATACAAATGGCCCTCATCCTTATCCTGGTATGCATGGCCCCCTTATCCCTATCCTGATATGCATGGCCCTCATCCCCATCCTGGTATGTGTGCCCCCTCATCCCTATCCTGGCAGGAGAGGTCCCCCTAATCCTCATCCTGGCAGGAATTATCACTCTCATCCCTATACTGGTATGCAGGGTCCCCATCATGTCCAAGTATGCATGGCCCCATCCCTAACCTGGTATGCAGAGCCCCATCCTTAAGACTGGGTTCATATTGCATTAAAGGGGTGCATTTAACGCATCCGTTACCTAGAGGCATTAACGCTATGCAACGGATGTGTTAACGCACCCATAGACTACTATAGACGAGCGCATCGCTGATGCATATCATAATCGGCATGCGTTAGCGATGTGCCATCATTCTGCTATGGACCCTCGGGTGCGGTCTGCAGCGTTCGAAGGTCCATCACTGCTAGCGTAGATGAAGCATCTGTGCTAGTGGGATTGCATAGCGCGATCGCAGCAGGGAGTAGCGTTAATGCAGTCCGCCAACGCTATGCATTGAACGGACTGCATTAACGCAATCTGAACCTAGCCTAACCTGGTATGATTGGCCCCCATCCCAGTTCTGGTATGCATGTCCCCATCCTTATCCTGGTATGATTGGCCCATCCCAGTCCTAGTATGCATGGTCCCATACTTATCCTGGTATGTTTGGCCCCATCCCAGTCCAGGTATGCATGGCCCCATCCTTATCCTGGTATGATTGGCCCCATCCTGGAGAATATTCATTTCTCTTAAGTATCGGCACAAGTGACCGCCGGGAGCAGCAGGGAGGTTCCGGCCGACACTGTGCGCTAGTCCTAGTATGCATGGTCCCATCCTTATCGTGGTATGTTTGGCCCCATCCCAGTCCAGGTATGCATGGCCCCATCCCAGTCCAGGTATGTATGGCCCCATCTTATCATGGTATGATTGGCCCCATCCCAGTCCTGGTATGCATGGCCTAATCCTTATCCTGGTATGATTGGCCCCATCCCAGTCCTGGTGTGCATGGTCCCATCCTTATCCTGGTATGATTGGCCCCATCCTGGAGAATATTAATTTCTCTTAAGTATGGGCACAAGTGACCGCCGGGAGCAGCAGAGAGGTTCCTGCTGACACTGTGCGCTAGTCCTAGTATGCATGGTCCCATCCTTATCCTGGTATGTTTGGCCCCATCCCAGTCCAGGTATGCATGGCCCCATCCTTATCATGGTATGATTGGCCCCATCCCTGTCATGGTATGCATGGCCTCATCCTTATCCTGGTATGATTGGCCCCATCCCAGTCCTAGTATACATGGTCCCATACTTATCCTGGTATGTTTGGCCCCATCCCAGTCCAGGTATGCATGGCCCCATCCTTATCCTGGTATGATTGGCCCCATCCTTATCCTGGTATGATTGGCCCCATCCTGGAGAATATTCATTTCTCTTAAGTATCGGCACAAGTGACCGCCGGGAGCAGCAGGGTGGTTCCGGTCGACACTGTGCGCTAGTCCTAGTATGCATGGTCCCATCCTTATCCTGGTATGTTTGGCCCCATCCCAGTCCAGGTATGCATGGCCCCATCCTTATCATGGTATGATTGGCCCCATCCTAGTCCTGGTATGCATGGCCTAATCCTTAACCTGGTATGATTGGCCCCATCCCAGTCCAGGTATGCATGGCCCCATCCTTATCATGGTATGATTGGCCCCATCCTAGTCCTGGTATGCATGGCCTAATCCTTATCCTGGTATGATTGGCCCCATCCTGGAGAATATTCATTTCTCTTAAGTATCAGCACAAGTGACGGCCGGGAGCAGCAGGGAGGTTCCGGCTGACACTGTGCGCTACTGAAGAGCAATAAATACTCACTGCTCTCTGTGATTAACAGTGCCGGTGAGTATTCCGGCAGCTGTGCTCTGCTTGCGAGCAGATTATGACATCCCTGCCATGCGCTGCTTACAAGCATCAAGCAGCTGCTGGCAATGAAGGAAGGTAAGTGTAATGCTTTGTTATTTTTTATCTTTTTTGATGGGGCCATGCATACCAGGACCAGGATGTGGCCAATCATACCAGGATAAGGATGGGACCAATCATACCAGGAACGGGATAGGGCCAATCATACCAGGATGCCAAAAAGAAATGAATTTTCATTGCCCTCCACACCCATGGGTATGGAATGAAATGAATATTCATTTCTCTTTAGCAGCTGGCACAGGAGTTAACCGCAGCCGCCGGTCCCGCTCCCCCACCTCCCCACCACAGCCAGAGCCGGTACATCCAGACTATAAGACACGACCCCCATTTTCCTCCACATTTTAGGAGGAAAAAAGTGGGTCTTATAGTCTGAAAAGTACTGTATATAGAGTCATTGCACACTGCTTGAGGTCTAGTGTGAAATTCCACAATCAGTGATGGTTTCGGGAGCCATGTCATCTGCTGGTGTAGGTCCACTGTGTTTTATCAAGACCAAAGTCAGTGCAGCCGTCTACCATGAAATTTTGGAGCACTTCATGCTTCCCTCTGCTGACAAGCTTTTTGGAGATGAAAATTTCATTCTCCAGCAGGACTTGGCACCTGTCCACACTGCCAAAAGTATCAATACCTGGTTTACAAACAACAGCATCACTGTGCTTGATTGGCAGCAAACTCGCCTTACCTTAACCCCATAGAGAATCTAAACCCCAAAGAGAATCTATGGGGTATTATCAAGAGGAAGATGAGAGACACCAGACCCAACAATGCAGATGAGCTGAAGGCTGCTATCAAAGCAACCTGGGCTTCCATAACACCTCAGCAGTGCCACAGGCTGATCGCCTCCATGCCACGCTGCATTGATGCAGTAATTGATGCAGTACCAAAGGAGCCCCGACAAAGTATTGAGTGCATTTATTGAACATACATTTCAGTAGGCCTATATTTTAGATTTTAAAATCATTTTTCAAGCTGAAGTTATAAAGTATTCTAATTTACTGAGATAATGACATTTGGGTTTTCATTGGCTGTAAGCTATAATCATCAACAATAACAGAAATAAACACGTGAAATAGATCACTCTATATGTAATGACTCTACATAATATATGAGTTTCACTGTTTGTATTGAAGAACTGAAATAAATGAACTTTTTGATGATATTCTAATTTTGTGAGAAGCACCTGTATAGTTGACTAAAAGCTTTTCAATAGGCAAAAAATAAATATATACACTTGTCAAGTGAATAGTCAAGAAACTTTTGTGAAATACAGTTGGTTATTGATGGGTTGGAAGAATATTCTAGTATATGTGCAAAGGTAGTGCCTAAATGTGGTGTGGACCTGCCATTACAGATCTTAAAATACAGCTAAGGTACTGCTTGCTTCCCAGAGGTTCCCAATCCCATAAATGCATTTAGGACTCAGTACATGTGTTGTCCCTCCGAGAGATAAAAAAATATGTCTCTGAGGGGATCTCAATTATATGTATAAATACCTGTGTGGTCAGTGCAAAGAACTGGGGCATGACTTATTCCTTCCAAAAACTTTACAAAGGACCAGGAGGCACTCACTGTGAGTAGAGGAAAGGTGATTCCGACAGCTAAATAGGAAAGGGTTCTTTACAGTTAGAGCAGTCAGACTGTCGAAGAGTTAGTAATGGGAGACAAAATGACAACTTTTAAAAAAGGGCTGGATGATTTTCTCATTACACATAGCATAGTGGGTTATAGATAATTTAGTGACAAAAAAATGTGTAATTGATGGAGGAACCTATGTAATTATGTAACTATTCTATGAATTTCACAGAGCTAAGATTGGCGAAAGATCCCATGCAGCTGGGCTCCATTGATAAAGCAATATGTTGGTTCATAGCTTTTTTTTTTTTTTTAAAGGGACTATATAATCAAAATCCTGTTGACATCTAATTTTTAGATCTTATATAATTGCTATTATGTGACAATGTATACAGTAGTTAAAGTGAACCTGGTAGATAGCTGATGCAACTAATTTGTTTCAGCCTAGTAGTAGGGGGTGAGCAACATGTAGTTGCCCCAGTTGTGTAGGTATTGTGGTGCAGGGGTGAAAGTCACATCCAAGTCCTGATAGATTTTAAGCCCACGGTAAAAAAAAAAAATGTGGGTAAGTCATTAGGTTGATGAATTGAATAGGATTGTGGACACAAAAGTGCCTCGCAGGAATCCACTGAGTTTTCATGGGTCATGTTGGAATTCACTTTGCATAAATTGTGTAGCCCCATCCTTCATTAGTTCAGTTATTCAACCTTAATACATAAAACATGGCTTATAAACCATATAACACATTTACAAACTGTATATTTGCTACATGATAATGATTACTTTAATTTTTTTATTATTTTGTAGAAAGTTTTCTTGAAAGCCAGGACTGAAGAAGACATCTTTGCCCACCTTGGCCTGGATTACGTAGACCCGGAGGACAGGAATGCATAGCTACCATTAGTTTTTGTTACAAAATATATGTATTCTGCTTGAAGCTTAATGTAGGAATCTGTAACATGTAAGCCTACGCATTTCTTCTTGTGTAGAGCAAGACAGGGAGGGGGGGAGCAGGTGAATAAGCCCCGCCCAGCGGACCGGACAGCGGCAGTTTACATACATCTGAACCGATATAAAAACGGTATTTATGCATGAAAGGTGCGGGGTCAGGGGGAAGCAAAAGTACTAAGAGAATCCTTATGTGACACACAATTGAATGATATCATTATGTGATATCTCAAAAAAGGGGTGACAGATTCCCATTAAAGAAGCACTCCTCCTTCCATCAGTTTCATCCTCTTATTATATTGTAGCACTGTGTACTTACAATTGCTTACTTTGCCTTTCTATCCAGTTAATTATTTTCTTCTCTCTGCTCCATGTAGAAACAGGAAGTCTTTTGTCCCTGCATTTATCATTTCCCTCTTCAACTCCTGACCCAGCTGCTCCTTCTCCCCCAGCTAGGGACCTTTGCAATGACTTATGACTCATACAGAAAAAAATGACCTCCTGTTTTTACATAGAAGCTTAGAAGGATTCAGCTAGTCCATTTTTAATGATGTGATGTCATAGCCCTAATGGAAAAGTGAAGAATTATGTGAGTAAAAAGGCAAAATGAGCAATTGTGAGTACACAGTGCTGTCTGTTACTCTATCTATTTATCTATCCACATTGTTCCTTCTTTCTTTATTTTTCTCACCTTCCCTCCTTCCTTCCTCAGTCTCCCGCTCCTCACATGCGGCCACACAGTATACTTTGCTGTGGTACAGGAAGAAGGGAATAGAAAAGGGGACAGGTGGCTGTAGCAGAGTGGGAGGTCGCAACCCTATGACTGAATTCTTCATTTCATGAAAGTGAAAACATTTGGCATCAATTGTGGAGGCCATGTTGACATAGGTGGTGGTGACCCGTAACCTTTTTAGCATTTCTGTCCGGGCATCGGATGGCAAAACCCCAAGTACTATACTGATGGCGGTCCTACCTGCACTACCAAAATAGTGCTGATTTGAGCCTGTGATCAATTGGCAGTTGTAAAAAGGCCAAGAAACATAATTAGTATGATTTATAGACTCAAAGGGAAAAAATATGATTACTTAGTGGAGAGGTTCTATAGAAGCTGCATTCACCCCACTCTATCACCCATATCCACATGGTGGAACGACCTCTGCCTTTCTGCTCTGACACTGCACTGTCACTTGCTTTTCTTCTCTTTTAACTTGCCATTTTTTTCTGGGTCCTTTTGAGCTTAACCCATCGGGTTTTAGTATTTTTATTTTTAGTATCTATTTTCCTTTATACTGGTTTTCTTTTAGAATAGAATACATTACTTAATTTTCTGCAGCCCAGAACTGCTGCTCTCCTGAAAGTTCAAAGTGTTTTTATTCCTGACAACTAATGGTACATAAATGCCACTATATTTATCAGCTGCAAATTCCAATCATTTCTGCCATTTTCTTTTTCATACTATTTTGAACACACAAGATAATCATACAGCAGGTTCACATTCTGAAATAAAAATATTTCCAGTATTTTATAACACTTTATTATTGTATTGATTGTTTTCTTTTTGTGCATCTTTGTATCATTGTATGAAGCAGATGGTAATAGATTAGATAGGCTTTTATCATCCACAATCAAACAATGAAGCATCTTGTCTTTGCTAAACTTCTCTGTTGTGTTGATGGTTAATCTTTTGTTGGTAACAAATAATAAAGGTAGAAATATATATATATATATATATATATATATATATACTGTATATATACATACACAACCCTTGAAAATGTGAGATTGCTCCAGAAAATGAAGTATATCTCCTAGAAATTATTATGCTATACTCATGTTTATATGTATTGTAACACAAAAAATTGGAGAAAAAAGGCAAATTGGACATAATTTCACACAAAACCCCAAAAAGGGACAGGTCAAAATTGTTGTCACTCTCAACTTAATATTTGGTTGCACACCCTTTCAAATAAATAACTGCAATCTGTCTCTTCCTATAAGATCTCTCATCTCATATATCTGGCCACTTCAGAACTTCCAGAGCTTTGTTTCCATCCATTTCTAGGTGCTTCTTGAAGTATGTTTGAAGTTATTGTTCTGCCGGAAGACACATGACCTAGGAAGCAAGCCCAGCTTTCTGACACTGGGCTCTACATTGCGACCCAAAATCCTTTGGTAATCTTCAGATTTCGTGATGCCTTGCACGCAGTCAAGGCACCCAGTGTCAGAGGCATCAAAATAATGCAAAAACATCTTTCAACCTCCACCATATCTGACTGTAGGTACTGTGTTCTTTTCTTTGTAGGCCTCATTCCATTTTCTGTAAACATTAGAATTATGTGCTTTACCAAACAGCTCTATCTTGATCTCATCTGTCCACAAGAATATTTCACAAAAGGATATTGGCTTACATACATTTTGTAAACTTCAGTCTAGCTTTTTTATGTCTCTGTGTCAGCAGTGGGATCCACCTGGGTCTCCTACCATAGCGTTTCATTTCATTCAAATGTCGACAGATAGTCCACAATGACATTGATGCACACTGAGCCTGCAGGATGGCTTCAATTTCTTTGGAACTTGATTGGGGCTGCTTATCCTCCATATGGACTATCCTGCGTCTCAACGTTTCATCAATTTTTCTCTGCGATACGTTGCTGGAATCAGGGTCTCTGCACCTACATGATGTTGCTGTCAGATTTCATGACAAAAATCTGCTGACAGATTCCCTTTAAATTTACCTTGGGCCCAATGAAAAATCTCTAACAAGGCCAAATAGTTGTCATATTCTATATACAATTCTGACATTGTATGGGGCATAGGGTCCTTTGAGCTGTCTTACACACCATGTCCTAGATGTACATGCTTACTCTGCACCCCTTACAGCCCATGTTCACCCACCACAGAACAAATCCACTGGTGCTGGTGGAGAAATATGTTTGCTGCCAGAGATTATCACAATTTGCTTTATTTCTATTGATTATATTATTGTTGTTCTATGATGTGACAATGGATATGTACTGATTTTTTTGTACCTGTAGCTTGTTTCTAGACCTCAATTAAAGGTGTTATCTGGGACTTTGCTTGTTTTTTTTTCTCAAAACTTACTAACTACCTACCTGTTCTGCCCAGCATTGATCATTGCTGGCTCAGAACAGTCACGGATCGCTTCCTACAGTGATTCCCCTGCTTCCAGAGAAGTCATGTTGACAGCATAACTTCATCTCTTCTGCTCTGCTTTGTAGATGGGGCATCACTGCCGTTATGCTGATTGACAGCTGGCTCCCCACTGCCTAACTGTAGAGAGTCAGCTGTCAATCAGCTTAACGGCAGTGATGCCCCATCAGCAGAACCGAGCAGAAGAGAAAGAGCTCCTCTGCTGACATGAGGTTAAAGGAATCAAGAGAGTCACCGACTGAGCCGGAAGAGCAAGCAAGTAGTTAATAACTACCTGCCGGTATGTTTTCAGCCCCACATGATAAATAAACAAAGCAACCCAACAATCTAAGAATGAGAATATTGAGAATTTTTTTGTAATTTTAATTAACATTTGGTTAGTACCCTAATGAGAAAACTTACAAAGTACCCACCAATCACTGGATTCTTAATACTGCCAAATACATCCACATATCTCTCTATATAATAAAAGTCAATGCCCCGAGGGTTTCCAATGTATAATAACCCAAACATCCCAATAATATTATCGGGAACTTTGTCCTTATATATAAATGTTTCAAAGTGTCATTTACTATCCAAATTGTACCATTAGTATTCTACAGAAGGTTAAGTAGTTTTAAGAAAGAGCCCTCCATAACTTCTCCTTAGTAGTAATTGATGATCGTGACATTGTAACCTAAAATACTTGAGCCATTTTTACCAATATAGAGCAAGATTTGTTACTTTTCTCCCGCTATTAAATTCTCACTGTCATCTGTCTTGATGCTGAAGTTTAATCACAGAGACAGCTCCTTGAGTTCTCTATGGAAGTCTTGTTTTACATGTAATGTATTAATCCTCTAATGAGCCTCCATTCACCAAGGACATCTATCTGTATAAAGAGTAAGGTCATTTAGTAAGTATTAATTTGTCACTTTTAGATTAAAGGTGATTGAGAGCGCCCAGCTCTTACAAACTCATTTTCTTTAACAATGGAGCTTCTGAAACCATTCAAATGATTATAACACTTTGTACATTGGGAATAAGTGGAACATGTACGACAATTATCCTCAGAAACAATAGACTTCTCTTTAAGCTACAGTGAAGGTGCTATTATGAGAAGGGATGTGGTGGCTTCAATTGCTTCTATCGTATAGTGCAAAAACAAGTTGATTAATCTATGGATTTTAAGTATCATGCAATGCCGTTTTAGACAAAAAGTTGCATGACATGCTCTTCGAAAGGAAATGACTTGATGAAATAACCGTAGGATATGTTTCGCTCTAATTTAAAAAAAAAACTGTGTCTCGTAATTCCTGTAACCTTGCTTCCAGAAGTGACTATGCGCCAAGCTAAATGGTAATTATTTGAGTCTTCTTTGCTTTTTAGTAATAAATTGAGTTACTTTGATTTAAGCGTTCCTCCAGCTCAAGATGAAAATGCAACATTGTCTTTGCATTTCTTTGCAATTTCTACCTTTGACTTCTGACTTCAATTTTTGAGAAAAGAAGAATCCCTGTACTACTAGTCATATTGAGTAGGGATGAGAGAACCCAAACTGTAAAGTTCAGGCTTGTTGGCAGCGGATTATTCATGATACTCTCCAAGCGTGTGACAACAGAGCTTCTTTATTCAGGAACAAACAGGAACAATACATGATAAGCTTAATAGATCAGGAACAAATCATTCGTGTGTCTCTATCTGTGCAGAATCTGCAGCAGGCTGCTTCATCTTCCATACACAGAGACAGGAAAAACAGGATATACAGTCACATGCTCTCCCTGTGTGAGCCTCTGGGAGTTTTTTTTGCTATAACTAGAGTTGAGCGAAACTGGTCGGTCATATTCAAAAGTCGCCGACTTTCGTTGAAGTCGGGTTTCAAGAAACGAAACCTGACTATAGCGTGAGGTCGGCCACGAGGTCGGCGACCAGAGCACCAAAGTCGCGTTTCAAAAGATGCTTCCAGGGCCCTTTTTCAGCCAATGATGGAGGACACACGCTGTGGGCAACGCGATGACATAGGCATCGGTCACCACTAGAGTTGAGCGAAACTGGTCTGTCAATTTCAAAAGTCGGGTTTCATGAAACGAAACCCGACCATAGCAAGAGGTCGGCCATGAGGTCGGCGAACATGGCGCCAAAGTCGCGTTTCAAATGATGCTTCAGCGCCCTTTTTCAGCCAATGATGGAGGACGCACACTGTGGGCAACACGATGACATAGGCATCGGTCGCCACCATCTTTGAGCAGGGCATGCAAGTGATTGGCTTGCTTTGTGTGGCGTCACAGGGGCTATAAAAGGGCGTGCATGCCGACCGCCATCTTACTTCTGCTGATCTCAGAATAAGGAGAGCTGCTGTTGCTGCTGATTCTGTAGGGAGAACTTTAGGCAGGGAAGAAGATACAAAAAAACTGCTTCTGCTGGTAGCGATTTTGCCTGTACAACACACCAGTTAGTGTGCAGTGCAAGGGGAGGCTATATTTTGGTGCATCAGCTCTGTTGGTTATTAGGCTGCCTTATAAGGCTCCCTGATAGCTGCATTGCTGTTTTCACACTGGTGTGCAAGCTGATTTTTTAAAAGCAAAAATACTTTTCATCCTCTTTTTTGCCCAGTTACCAAGCGTTCATTTTTCCACACTTTTGTGTGCAGCAGTCCTGCTTATTAGGCTGCCTGCTGCCATACTTGGGACTGAGAGCATCATTGTCAGCTTGCTAAAATCTCTAGGGAGATTCAAATCCTCCCCAGTCCTATATAGACATTTTAAACACCATCCAATTTCAGCCTGTTATATTGAGGTGTAATCTACACTGGGCCTGAGATAATAGTTCAGTGTCCTCAAGTCTGTAGGGAGATTCAAATTCTCCCCAGTCCTATATAGACATTTTATACACCATCCAATTTCAGCCTGTTATATTGAGGTGTAATCTACACTGGGCCTGAGATAATAGTTCAGTGTCTTCAAGTCTGTAGGGAGATTCAAATTCCCCCCAGTCCTATATAGACATTTTATACACCATCCAATTCCAGCCTGTTATTTTGAGGTGTAATCTACACTGGGCCTGAGATAATAGTTCAGTGTCCTCAAGTCTGTAGAGAGATTCAAATTCTCCCCAGTCCTATATAGACATTTTATACACCATCCAATTTCAGCCTGTTATTTTGAGGTGTAATCTACACTGGGCCTGAGATAATAGTTCAGTGTCCTCAAGTCTGTAGAGAGATTCAAATTCTCCCCAGTCCTATATAGACATTTTATACACCATCCAATTTCAGCCTGTTATTTTGAGGTGTAATCTACACTGGGCGTGAGATAATAGTTCAGTGTCCTCAAGTCTGTAGGGAGATTCAAATTCTCCCCAATACTTTATGCACCTTGTACCTTGTTTTACAGTACCATATTGCTGGTGGTATTTTGGGTACATTTTCCCAAAAGTGAGGAAGTGTGGTGGAAGTGGGCGTGGGTTGCCAGCTGGTAATGATGGTGTTGGTGGTGGTGGTGGATCTGCTGGTAGTGGCAAAAGCACAATAGCACCTAATGCAAGAGGTGTTGAGCCTGCATCATTGTCTGGCTCCACAAGGCCTCAAAGGCTCCCTTTTCTGGGAGTAGGTAAACCGCTTTTAAAGCCAGAGCTTCAGGAACAAGTTTTGGCTTACATTGCTGACACAGCCTCCAACTCTATCGCCTCCTCTTCTGAACTTTCAAAAAATAAAAGCACTGAGTGGTCATTGGAGGCTCATGGTCAGGAACCACACCTTTCCTTGTGTCCTTCACCCCTACCAAAAGTAAAGTATGCGACAGGCCACACTACAGATTACTCCATGGAGCTCTTTTCACATACCATGCCTGGGTTATCAAGTCAAATCGTGAATTACCCAATCCAAGAAGAATCTGACAAGGAGTGCACTGATGCACAGCCACTGCTAGATTTATCTGCTGGTACTTTCACTCAGAGCACTACATTGTCCTCTCAGTGTATTGAGCCAGAATCTGACCCTGATGAAACTCAGGTGCCCCTTCCCGCATACTATACCACCTTACATGGTGACACAGAGGAAGGTGCACATGACATTGAAGAGGAGGTGATGGATGACCCAGTTGTTGACCCAGATTGGCATCCATTGGGGGAAGAGGGTGCCGCTGCCAATAGCTCAAAAGAGGAGGAGAAGCATCCGCAGCAGGCATCGACATTGCAACAGCTGTTATCTGGCAGGCCCAGAGCAGTCCAAAAACGGGTTACAAAAACCAAAAGAGTTGCAGGACAGCTAGGCCAGACGGTCAAATTAGCACAGCGTGCAAGGCCTCAAAATGTCTTCCATAGTAGGAAGAGTGCAGTGTGGCACTTTTTTGAACAAAATCCTAATGATCAGGCAAAGGATATCTGTAAGAAGTGCGCAAAGACCTTTAGCCGAGGGAAAAATCTGAGAAATTTAAATACCAGTTGCATGCTTAGACATTTAACCACCATGCATTTGCAAGCGTGGACGGACTACCAAACCTCACGTACCACATGTGCAACTGCTCCCAATGAAGGCAGTCAGCAACGCTACATCGTTTCCCCCACTGTAACCCCACCGGTTAGCACACCACCAGAAGCAAATGTTGAGGTGTCGTCACAAGGCCAAAGCAGTCTGGGAATAACAATGTTATTGCTACGAAAGACTGAATCTAGGCCATCAGAAAGAACAACAACTCCATCACCATCATCAACTCTCTCTCAGTCAGCCATGTCCACCGCTAGTTCCACCATATGCAGTTCTCAAGTCCAGCTCACCCTACCAGAGACTGAGTAGGACAAGAAAGTACTCATCCTCTCATCCGCGTACACTGGGTTTGAACAACCAAACTAATCTCGCTAGAAATGATGCCCTACCGGTTGGTTGAAAGCGAAGCTTTCCGTGAACTCATGGTCTACGCAGTACCACGCTATGACCTTCCCAGTAGGCACTTCTTTTCTCGCAAAGCCATCCCAACCCTCCACCTTCATGTGAAAGACCGCATTGTCCATGCACTCAAGCAATCAGTGAGTGGAAAGGTGCACCTCACAACAGATGCATGGTCCAGTAGGCATGGCCAGGGCCGTTACGTGTCCATCACTGCGCACTGGGTTAATGTGGTGGATGCAGGGTCAACAGGGGACAGCGGCGTTGGGACAGTGCTGCCTAGCCGATGGTATAGGAAACAGTTGGCTGTAGGCATTCGACCCTCATCCTCCTCCTCCTCCAGAAGCGAAAGCTCGTCCACAGAGCACAGTCGCAAGAGCACTCCATCCGCAGCTGCCAGTGTTGCACACTCGGTGTCCCACTATCGAACAGCTAATGGTAAGCATCAGCAGGCTGTGTTGAAGATGATGTGTTTGGGCGACAGACACACCGCGGAGGTACTGGCCGACTACTTGCAGCGACAAACTGAGTCATGGCTGGGCAGTCTACATCTTGAGGCAGGTAAGGTAGCTAGTGATAACGGACGGAATTTTGTGGCAGCCATAGCCCTTTCAAAACTCAGAAACATACCTTGCCTGGCTCACACCTTGAACCTGGTGGTGCAGTGCTTCCTCAATAATTGTCCGGAGTTAATAGGCCAGCTCCAGAAGGTGTGAAGACTGTGCTCGCACATCCGCCGGTCGGCCGTACACTCCAGTCGCATGCAGAAGCTGCAGTGATTGCTCCACCTTCCCAAGCACCGCCTAATTATCGACGTTGCAACAAGGTGGAAATGCACCCTGCACATGGTTGAGAGGCTGTGCGAACAGAGGCAGGCTGTAATGCATTTGTGGGAGGATACACGGCCAGGCACTTTGAGGGCAGACATGGAGTTGTCGGGTGTGCAGTGGTCGAGGCTGAAAGACCTCTGTAAAGTCCTTCAGTGTTTTGAGGAATGCACACGACTGGTAAGCACAGATTATAACCATGAGCATCCCACTTATGCGTCTGCTCATGCAAACTTTGACGCACTTTAAGGCGCAGGCGTCTGCAGCCGAGGAGAAGGGAAGCCTTGTCATTGTCTGCTCCGGGACCTCTCCTGGACGAGGTGGAGGAAGAAGAGGAAGAGGAGGAGGATGATGATGATGGGGATGAGTATTTAGGGGAGGAGGATACTTCTCATGGGGCAAGAGAAAATGTTGGCATGGCAAGGTCTGGTACAGGGTTTGTGTGTGACCGGAGGGATGTGGATTTGCCAGAGAGTGCTCCTCCAACCAGCACTCACAGTGCATCATTGACACCTGGAACATTGGCCCACATGTCAGATTATGCCTTGCAGATCCTAAAAAGGGGCCCCGCATTGCCAAAATGATGAACAATGATGACTACTAGTTGGCCAGCATCCTGGATCCACGCTATAAAGGCAAATTCCAAAACATCATGCCACAGGAGAACCTTAACCTAATATTGGCTAACAAACAAGCAACTCTGGTAAACCGTTTGTTTGAGGCATTCCCAGCACACAGCAGCGATGATTGTTCTCCAACGAGCCGTGTGGGGCGACATGGAAGTGGTGTTCGTGGTGCACACATCAGAAGTGGCGTTGGAGACAGGGGTTTCATGACCATGTTATGGACTGATTTTTCAAGTCCCTCTTGAAAAAGCCATCTTGCACAGCGTGTCCACATCGGGCAACGCCTTTCTGAATCCTGCTCATGTAGGTACTTTTCACATGATCAGGTTTTAAATACATTAGATAGGACTGCTCCGAGACGAGTATACTGTGACGTTGGTGGAGTGGCTTAGTATACATTTTTTGCAAAAATCGTGTCAACTAAATACCCTGTTTTTGTTATCATCTTTTTACTAACACTTGATGTTTACTGTTATAAATATTTTTTACAACAGAGTATTTTTGCACGTTTGTTATACTGTGTTTTTTTCTGTGTTTCAGTCTTTGGGTGGTGTGAACACTGTCCTACGACTTGTTCACTTTTGTGTATGTCTCATGTGTTTTTAATTTACTTATCCTGTTAGTCCCATTGCAGTTCTGAAGTCCACAAACTTGGCTCTTCATAATGGCTTTGTCATACCATCGACTATTATCTTGTCAGACTCGCAATAAACAAACTCGAGTACACCACTCTCCACTAAGTGACGTAAATGGTGATGTTTTACATCAATGTGCTGCTTAGTCCTTGCACTAATCTTCTCACTGCTGGCAAGTTTAATGCATTCTTGGTTGTCCTCATAGATAACTGTTGGTTGAGCTAATGGCTTGCAAAAATCTTCCAAAAGTTGTTTCAACCAAATTACTTCTTGTCTTGCATAAGCAGCAGACATATATTCTGCTTCTGTAAAAGATAATGCGACTGACACTTGTTTTCTGCTGGACTAAGAAATTTAATTTTCTCCTAACTTGAACAAGTAACCACTTGTTGATTTCCAACCACTTGAATCTCCAGCCCAATCTGCATCCATATAACCTCTGAGAGTGAGATCTCCTGATGCAGATATCTTAAGATTTAGTCTTTGAGTTTCTTTAAGATATTGAATAATTCTCTTAATTGCATTCCAGTCTCTTTGGTGTGGCTTGCTTACACGTCTGCAGAGGATTCCAACTGTGGCTGTGATATCTGGACGAGTTGTGATTGCTATGTACAGAAGCGCCCCCACTGCTTTTCTGTAACTCTCATTGCTGGGTAGAAGATCTTCTTCTTCCAAATTTAAGTAGGATGGATTCATTGGTGTTGACACACCTTTGGCTTCTGACATTCCAAACTGGTTTAATATTGTGGAAATTGTAGAACTTTGGTGGATAAGAAAACTCCCATCTTCCTCTCTCTGGATTTGGGGATTCCCAAATAATATGTCACATTTCCAAGGTCCTTATTCTTAAAGTGCTGGTTGAGAATTTCACCTAGCTTTGCAATTTCCTTATTCATTGTGGTAGATCAGTAAGCTCCCACGTCAAGAGTTGGTGAAGGGACTCCATCTCCTCATTAGAAGCATTTATTCACTTCTGCTTCTTGTGGACAGGCAGTTTTTGGTTCAGGAAGTGTTCTGACCATATAAGAAAGGCGTCTAGCTGAGATACCTTTGTTTGGCCTTTCTGATCTCCTGAATAGAGGTTGACTTGGTTTTTCTGTGTCTTCCTTGGTGGCTTCAGAGCTTATCCACACTGCAGTGTTTTCTTTTTTGGCATCTGGGTTTGTTGATTGAGATTCTTGCTCTTGCTTCTTAGGTTGAATAAGTGGTGTAAGGCTGGTTTCAGATTTGCGCTTTTTACATGCAGCGCACAGCGCCGTTAAGCCCCGCCCCCGCCCACCCCATCCGGTCATCACTTCCTACTATCGCACACGGCTTCATGCGATCTGCGCACCCTATCTTTAGCATAGGGTGCGCAGACCATGCGCTGGCCGTGCACTAGTAGGATTTTGGCATGCGCTGCGCACTTTTGAAGGTGCGCCGAGCGCGCAAAAATGCAACATGGTGCATTTGGCGCACACCGGCGCACCTTCAAAAGTATGCAGCACACGCCAAAATCCTACTAGCGCATGGCCAGCGCACGGTCTGCGCACCCTATGCTAAAAATAGGGTGCGCAGATCACATGCAGCCGTGTGCGATAGTAGGAAGCGATGACCGGATGGGGCGGGCAGGGGGGCGGGGCTTAGCGGCGCCGTGCGCTGCATGTAAAAAGCGCAAATCTGAAACCAGCCTAACTTCATGGAATTTGAGCGATACAGAGTCACTTTCACTATATCACTATATCTCTGCTGATTGTTATTGTGTTGGTCTCTGGGTGCAGGATTCTGCATCCCTTTTGAGTTTCGCTATAGCACACCAGGACTCCTTGCTTTGCATGTGATTCCAACTTGAAACGTTTTTATTTGGGAACATACACAAATGTTTTGCTTCCATATATTCTGAGGTGCTTCAGGTTAGGCGTCTCGCAGTTCCATAGCTCATATGGAGTTTTATTTGTAGCTTTACCTGGCACTCTGTTTTGAAGATAGTAAGCTGTCATGATGATTTCCCCCCAACACATTGTAGGTAGATTCGCATCAAACAACATACTTCTTCCACTTTCACAAAGAGTACGGTTCTTTCTCTCTGCAATGCCATTTTGTTCTGGGTTGTATGGAATGGTAGTCTGGAACACGATTCCATCCTTTTTCAAAATGGCTTTCACCTTACCACTGGTATATTCGGTTCCATTTTCTGCATGCATGGCTTTTGGCATTCTTCCAAATTTGTTAAACACTACAGCAAGATATTCTTCAAGTTTCTGTGGCACTTCATCCTTACTATGAAGCAGGTAAGCGACTGTATATCTTGAGTAGTCATCAATAAATGTGAGAAAATATCTCTTCTTGCTAGGAGTTTCAACATTAATTGGACAACATCAGTAGCGTAGCCACCGGGGGGGGGGGGGGGGGGCAGAGGGGGCGGTGGCCCCGGGCCCCGTGCTCTGAGGGGGCCCACCCAGAGCTACACTGCAGTAACTCTATCCTCGTGCACAGCGCGCTGATGCAGGTACATTCTGTGGCACAGCAGGAAGAATCGATCTCCTTACTTTGCCGCCCGGCCGCTATGAGCCTGAGCAGGCAGGGGGGCCCTGGTGCCAGCAGTGGCCCCCACCTCACAGCCTAGCAATGAAGTTGCTGGTTGCTGGGCTATTTTGTGCACACAGGACCTGTGATGAGGTCACAGGAGGGGAGGAGTCAGGGGTCACATGATCAGGGGCTTCTTTCTACAGGACTCTACTGTGCTGGTTGCCATGGTGCTGGATGAGGTGAAGTTTATGTGTGGGGTCAGGAGGGGTTTACAGGGTGGATGTAGCAGAGCTGTGTGTGTATGAATTGTACGGAGTGGAGTCATGTGTGTGTGAGCTGTACAGAGCAGAGCCGTGTGTGTATGAGGTGTACCGAGCGGAGCGTATGTGTACAAGGTGTACGGAGCAGAGATATGCATGTATGAGGTGTACGGAGGAGTGGAGCCGCATGTGTATGAGGTGTACAGAGCGGAGCTGTGTGTGTACAAGGTGTACTGAGCAGAGATATGCGTGCATGAGGTGTACGGAGAAGCAGAGCCACGTGTGTATGTGGTGTGCGGAGTGGAGCCCTGTGTGTATGGGGTGAGCGGAGCCATTTGTGTACGAGGTGTATGGAGCAGAGCTGTGTGTGTACAAGGTGTACGGAGCAGAGCCGCATGTGTACGGGGTGTGCGGAGCAGAGCCGTGTGAGTATAAGGTGTGCGGAGCGGAGCCATGTGTGTGCAAGGTGTATGGAGCGGAGCCACGTGTATATGGGGTGTGTGGAGTGGAGCCGAGTGTGTATGGAGTGTGCAGAGCAGAGCCATGTGTGTACAAGGTGTACGGAGCGGAGCCATGTGTGTATAGGGGGGTGCGGAGCGGAGCCGTGTGTGTATGGGGTGTACTGAGCGGAACCATGTGTGTACGAAGTGTACAGAACTGAGCCTTGTGTGTACGGAGCAGAGCCATGTGTGTACGAGGTTTATGGAGTGGAGCCATGTGTGTACTGAGTGGAGCCGTGTGTGTGGGGGGTGTACAGAGCGGAGCTGTGTGTGTACGAGGTTTATGGAGTAGAACCATGTGTGTACTGAGTGGAGCTGTGTGTGTGTGCAAGGTGTACGTAGCGGAGCCGTGTGTGTACGAAGCATAAAAGTGGAACCATGTGTGTATGAGGTGTGTGGAGCTGTGCGTGTACAAGGTGTATGGTGGGGAGCATTCATACCTAACAAACTGTCATGATCCATGCTGGATTGTGACAGATAAGAGCACATGTAACCTTTTTTTTTTGCTGTTTGCTTAAAGTTAGTTTTGCCCCCGGTGGCCATAAGGGTCATTACACAGTGGTGTCTTTAGTTCTAGTTTTGCCTCCGGTGCTGGCTAGTATTATTACACGGGAATCACTAGCAGGTGTGATGGCTTTGGCTCTTGCCTATAAAGGAGAGTCAGGTGGTCCCACTCACTGTTGGTGATATTGGTCATTTCCAACCATCCTTGGTGGAGGAAGGAGCTACAGAGGAGTTCCTTGCAGCTCAGTCAGAGCCCTGGTGTGGAAGGAGCAACAGTGAGGAGTTCCTTGCAGCTCTGACAAAGCTTTGGTGAAGTAGCAGCTGTTCAGGAGGAAAGCTGCACTCAGGTGCTGGACTCTGTTGCTGGGAGCAATAGCAACAGAGCAAAGCTAAGTGGTTTTTCCCTATTTGTAACTTTCCTTATGTGTGTTTTAGTGCAGTGGTGGGATTAGTTTCTGCACCGTCCAATTCATTAGAAAGGGATAGGAGCAGGGCGAGCTAGGGTTTTTAGGTATCCTGCTCGTCGCCAGGTGAGGAACCTGCCTAGGGACCATCAGGAGTGTAGAGACACTGACTCAGGGGAGTGCAGGAGGTCTCCACGTCCCCATTCCCTATTGCAGGGCCCTTCGTTGTATCGGTTTCCCTGGTGTTTCCCTTATCTCTGTAAATTCGCCCTGCTGAAGGCGGTGTATCCAGATACACGTGTAACTATTGAAATTCGCCTGCTGGAGGCGGTGTATCCGGCTGCACGTTTCATTGTTTAAATTCGCACTGCTGGAGGCAGTGTATCCAGGGTCACGGGTGTCATAGAAATTCGCCCTGCTGGAGGCAGAGTATCCAGTCACCTGTGACATTACACTAACATCCCGGATCCAGCGGGACAGTCCCGATTTTGAGAGTCTGCCCCGCTGTCCCGGCCAGGAGCTTACTTTCCCGCGGACACAAGAGTACACGGCGGAGCCCCGAGGAGCACTTTAAAACTCGCACGTGACGTTCCACTGGAAGTAATGTGCTGGAAGCAGAAATGAGGTAATTTCGGGAGGAGATTGTGATGGAACCATGGAGGCACTTTAGAGAATACTTCAGATCCATCACCATGTCCTCCTCCAACAGCGCGGACAGCGGGATTGCTTTGGAATCAGGAATGCTGGCCATGTGAGCGGATCATCATATGTCCTGCACCGGGAGGCTCAGGTGGGCACTACAATGGCAGCCGGGTTGCTATAGTATCTTTATAGAATCTATCTTTCGTTCTATGTTTCTTTCTTTCTCTGTTCTTTCTCTCTCTCTGTTTCTATAGGGGATGGGGGGGTGCTGCCTTATACTACAGTCTGTCTATAGGGGATGGGGGCTGCCTTATACTACAGTATGCCTATAAAGGATGGGGAGGCTGCCTCATACTACAGTCTGCCTATTGTGGGAGTGCTGCCTTATATTACAGTCCGCCTCTAGGGGGGTTTTGCCTTACATTACAGTCTGCTTATGGGGCGCTGCAATGTACTATTGAGTCTGCCTATGGGGGGCTGCATTATACTATATTGAGGACTATCTGGTGTATTATACTATATTGAGGCTATCTAGGGGGCCATCATACAGTCAGGGCCGGTTTTAGACAAAGTGGGGCCCTAGGCAAAAGTTTAAAGTGGGGCCCCAAATGTTAACATTGTAAAATCACACACTTAGGTTACATTACATGAGCAGTATGCGGATACAGGTGGCAGAGGGACCTGTGCTGGCACTGTGGCCCCCATATTCAGGGGCCTTATATCAGCCAACGGGTCTGCCACTATTAGCATTACACAGGAGCGTTGCTATGGTCAGAAAAGATTGGGGGGCCCAAGCCCCAAGACAAAGAGTTGTAACCCAACCCCCTCTTAATTTTTTTTTTAACACTGCAGATAGCACAGCAGGGCTCCCAACTGTCCTGGATCCAGTGGGACAGTCCCGATTTTGACATTCCCACCATCCCAGTCGGGATTGTAGTTTTCCCGCACTGTGAATCAGCCACCACGCCCACATGTCATTTCAGAAAGGAGTGTGTACCGATCGCCATACAATTCCCTCAGCACAGCACACTGCAGAACAGAAGCCCTCCCCGGATCATGTGACTAGTCACATGACTGTGACCTCATCCAATGTAACACCACAGATAGCACAGTGATAACTCTTTGAGAACAGATAATGTAGTACATGTCACCTGCAGTCCTATGTAACACCACAGACAGTCTTACTCTGAAACGCTATGGCTATGTTCACAAGTATTTTTTCAGTAGCCAAAACCTGTTCTGTTGCGTTGCTTGTTTTCTTTATACTTTTTTCAGCTTTTTTTAAAGTGAGGGTGTTTGCTTTGTCTGCAGTATGTGTAAGGTCACGTTCACACGTTGAGTATTCGGTCAGTATTTCACATCAGTATGTGCAAGTCAAAACCAGGAGGGTGATAAATCCAGAAGTGGTGCTGCGTTTCTACTATACTTTTCCTCTCATTGTTCCACTGCTGTTTCTGCATTACAAATCCTGATGTGAAATACTGACCAAATACTAAACATGTAAACGAGACCTAATAGTTTAATTCACCAAAACCACTTAAAAAATTGCAGCGAAAAATGCCGTTCAATATCTGCATTTTTCTTTCTTATATTCTTTCATTGCTTTCTACGGGTGAAAACACACTGAAAGAAGTGACATGTTGCAGATATAAAAAGCGCTACAGTTCTGAAATTCAGTCAGAAAAAAAAACAAGCGCATGCAGGAGATTTCAGAAATCTCATGTTTTGCTGGCACTTTAAAAAGCCGCTCTTGGCCATGTTCATAGGCAGAATTTCTGAAGCTTTTTCTTCTGCAAATAAGAAGTTTACAGCATTTTACAGCACAAGCAAAGACTGAGATTTTCAGGATTCTCCTGAACACCCTTTTATTTTCTCCTGACTGAATTTCACAACTGCAGCGTTTTTTAAATTTGCAGCGTGTCACTTCTTTCAGCAATTTTTTTCACCCGTAGAAAGCAATGAAAAAGTTTTAGAAAAGCTGCAAATGTCGCAACGTTGTTTTTCCGCTGTGTTTTTGGTGAATAAAACTAACTTTATTAAACATGTACTGTAGACAAAATGCATATTGTAAAAAAAAACAGCAAAAGCTCTAATGGTATGTGTCCACAATCAGTAAACTCTGGATGCTGCGTACATCTGCAGCATTTAGCCCGCAGCGGCCAGATGTTACAGCATAGTGGATGGGATTTCTAGAAATTCCATGTCCTCTGTGCGTGCACATATGCCCGCACCTCACCCACAGAGACTGACATGCAGCACGACTCTCCAGACTGCAGCATGTCAATTTATCTTCCATAGATGCGATTCTCTGCAAGAGAAATGTCACCCTTACAATGCATAGGATGCGGTGATTCCGCACGGTTCAATGAACACATGCGGAATCACCTGCGTTCAAAAGATGGCAGCACTTTAGACAGAGCACATGTCCGCTGTGTCCAAACTGCTGCCATTTCCGGATCATCTGCACATACCCTAAAAAATGGGCATTTTGAAAGCAGTGTTTTTACTGCCAAGAGAGCCGACTTTAGCTGCAAAAAAAAATGCACCAAAAATGCTGATTCCTATGCACACCTGTACTGTATATGTGTATGGTGTACTCTTATTATTTCACATGGGAATTCACTTATTTCTATATCATAAATATCCCCTGATTCAGCAGACAATATCCCTGTCTTGTGTCATCCAGACAGTAGTGACAGGAGGTCGCCCTGTCACATTACAAGCAGTGATTAGTGACTGTGGTCAGAGCTGATGCTGATCGCTGCTGTATGTGGCTGTGGATCCTGATCCTGCAGCGATCAGCACAGAGCTCCGGACCACAGTGAGTAAATCACTGCACTCAGACCTGTTATTGCTGCTGTTACTAGGTTCTGTGGCTTCACTTAGGCATATCCATTCTCAGGACAGTGCTAGGAGCAGCCATGATCAGGACTCAGGAGGAGACATACAGTGTCACTGTACTGTAATCGGCCCCTCCCCCTCACTCTCAACTTTTAACCTGACTGCAGGGAGAAAGAGACAGGGGGGCTCCACGAGCTTTGCGAGAGACACTCCAAGACTTCAGAGCAATGCACAGCATTATTCACTGCTGTACACCCTCTGGGCACTTCTTAAATGGACTGCAGATGCAGGGGGCCCCCTTTGTAGGTGGGGGCCCCAGGCATCTGCCGAGTCTGCCTGGTCCAAACGCGGGCCCTGCATACAGTGTGGGGATTACAGTGAGGGGGCCATCATACAGTGTTGGAGCCATCATTGGGGGATATTAAGGGGTCAGTATGTATATAGTGAGGGGGCATTATACTGTATATAGGGGTGCTGTACTGGAGGGAGACTCAGGACATTATGAAATGTAAAGTGGGCACTTATTGTTATAGGGGAACTCAGGTTACTGTGACTGTCAAAGGGGCACACACAGGGCAACATTACATTCTAGGAGACAGTATGTGGGCACTGTTTTCTAGGTGCTTGCACCCAGCATTACTATATTATAGAGGGTTGCTTTAGAATTTAGAGGTCACACAGAACCACACAATAGGTGCAGTAATAGGGACACATACAGCAGCAGCGGCTCAGCATTGGGGTATCAGGTGCAGTAATAGAGACACATACAGCAGCAGTGGCTTAGCATTGGGGTATCAGGTGCAGTAATAGGGACACATACTGCAGCAGTGGCTCAGCATTGGGGTATAAGCAGGATGAGGGGTTTTTGCAGGTTGGGGATACATGGTGATGGAGCTGGAATATGAGAAGTGAAACATGTCTTTTTTGTATTCTCTGTAGCCGAGTCCTGGCTGGAGACGTTGTCAATGTCAGTCTGGGGCAGATGGAAAAGACATGAAAAGTGAATGATTCCATCAGAAAGAATGTCAGCGGTAAGTCACCAACTATAACTGTGCAGTAATCACTTGTATGTCTTGTAGGACTGTTATTTACCACTGACCATATGGCGGTAATATCCATGTTGGTCTTTATATAGAGATTATTTTCAGTAACAGCGCAGTCGTCTCCTACATCCACTATTAGGGTGCGTCACTGAGTTGTAATCAAAGTTACCTAGTTAGGGGCCCACTCAGAAGTTTCGCCTCCCCCCCAAACCAAAACCCTAGCTACGCCTCTGGACCACATACATCTGTATTGTCACGCTGCAGCACTGCAGGTATGTCATGGTATGCCTAGGTTACTTTAGGCAAAAACCCCGGGACCCCTGCGATGTCCCTCAGACTAGGGGAACCCGGTCTGTCCCTCTACCCAGGGTTTACACTGAAGGTGTGCCTGCCTGAGCCTCCACCCTGTCCCTGTCTCCTGTCCAGCCCTAAGCTGAACCCACCACCCTCCACCCAGTGAGGGGACCAGACACCAGACCCCACAAATACGTATGGACAGGGGTAAAACAAACACCACACAGTTAATACACAAGGGAAAACAATAATGTGCAAGGGCAACCAAATATATATATAACAGATTGGAGAAAGAACCACTGAGGGATATACTGCACCAGATATCAGACGCTCCAAGACCACCACTGCTGACCGGTATTGCTAGCACTAGGCTAAAGCTATAGTCGGCGACGCCCATAGTCAGGACGAACTATTTAAAGACCAAGGGCGTGGCCCAGCCCTCAGCCAGCATGACAACCTGGTTAACCCTATCCCGACTGGAACAGAATACCCAACAGGGTATTACCGCTGTCTGCCGGACACCCTGGTGTGAACAGTGTCCGACATGACAGTACCCCGCCTTCTACGAGGGACCTCCGGAACCTCACCATGTCGAGGACCTGGCTTGTCCGGATGGCGACGATGGAACATAGTAACCAGTCGATCAGCATGAATGTCAGAGGCCGGCACCCATGTCCTCTCCTCAGGACCATAGCCACGCCAGTCGACCAGGTACTATAGAGTGCGACGCACAACCCTAGAGTCCACCACTTTGGACACCTCAAATTCCAACGCGCCATCCACCAAGACGGGAGGTGGTGGCCCGGGGGAACCATCCACCAAACCCACGACCTTCTTTAGCAATGCTTTGTGAAATACATTATGAATCTTATACACAGCCGGCAACTCCAAACGAAATGCCACTGGGTTGATCACTGTGGAGATTCTAAATGGGCCAATGAACCTGGGACCCAACTTAAGTGACGGTATCTTGAGCTTAATGTTCCTAGTAGATAACCACACCCAATCACCCACACACAGGTCCGGACCTGGCACACGTCTGCAGTCAGCCACCCGTTTGTACCTGGAACCCACCTTCAACAAGCGCTGCTTGACTCTCCTCCAAACAGACGACAATTGAGCTCCCAACTGGTCCTCTTCAGGGACGCCAACTGAGCACCCCTGACGCAAGGTGCAAAATTGAGGATGTTGACCATACACACAAAAAAAAGGAGATTCCCCAGACGATTCCTGGCAATGGTTGTTTATTGCGAATTCTGCCAGAGGAAGAAACGCTGACCACTCTTCCTGATTGTCGGAAATAAAGCAGCGCAAGTATTGCTCCAGGTTTTGGTTCATCTGCTCAGTCTGTCCATTCGACTGAGGGTGGAAAGCCGATGAATGAGATAATTTGATTCCAAGGCGAGAACAAAAAGCTCTCCAAAACTTTGCCACAAACTGCGTACCTCGATCAGACACAATGTCAGACGGGACACCATGAAGTCTGACCACCTCGCGAATAAATATCTGAGCAAGAGTCTTAGCATTGGGCAAAGACGGTAAAGCAACGAAATGTGACATTTTGGAGAACCTATCAACAATTACCAAAATGACCGAGTTCCCTGCCGAGGCGGGCAAGTCAGTAATAAAATCCATGGAAATCTCAGTCCATGGCTTACTGGGCACCCCGAGAGGCTGCAAGCTACCAGCGGGACGGGAACGAGGAGTCTTGGCCCGTGCGCACGTGGTACAGGCAGCCACATATGAGGCCACATCCTGCCGGATTTTAGGCCACCAAAAACGACGCAATACCAGTTCCAGAGTGCTCTTAACCCCTGGATGACCTGCCAGTACCGTGTCGTGATGTTCGCCCAACACTCTAGAGCGTAGATGTAGCGGCACAAAAGATTTATTAGCAGGCAACCCCGGCGGTACCACCTCCTGAGCCTCCGCAATCTCTGCCTCAATCTCTGTCGTGATGGCAGATACCACCACACCCTTTTGGAGAATAGGCACCGGCTCTTCACATAACTCTCCACCAGGAAAACACCTGGATAAAGCGTCTGCCTTAACATTCTTCGACCCAGGTCGATAGGTAACAATGAAGTTGAACCGGGTGAAGAATAATGCCCAGCGAGCCTGTCTGGAGGACAGGCACTTAGCAGATTCTAAATAAAGCAAATTCTTATGGTCGGTTATCACAGTAATCTGATGAACAGCCCCCTCCAAGAAGTGTCGCCACTCCTCAAATGCCAATTTGATGGCCAATAGTTCCCTGTTGCCAATATCATAATTACGCTCCGCAGGCGACAGCTTCTTGGAGAAGAAGGCACACGGATGCAACTTGGCCCAAGAAGGGCCCTGAGACAGTACAGCCCCCACTCCAACCTCCGACGCATCCACCTCCACGACAAACGGTAAGGAGACATCGGGCTGCACCAGAATGGGCGCTGAGGCAAAACTATTCTTGAGGAATTCAAACGCCTTTACCGCAGGCTCAGACCAGTCAGAAAAGTCGGTACCCTTCTTAGTCATGTCAGTCAGTGGTTTGGCAATCATAGAGAAGTTCTTAATAAATTTCCTATAGTAATTGGAGAAGCCAAGAAATCGCTGAAGCGCCTTAAGATTATCAGGCCGATCCCAATGTAGTACCGCCTGCACCTTTGCGGTGTCCATCTTAAAACCTGAGGCGGAGATTATATAACCCAAGAACGGTAGCTCCTGTACGAAAAACACACATTTTTCAAGCTTGACATAGAGCCTGTTCTTTCTGAGCAACTGCAGAACCTGTCTAACATGCTCTATATGTGTATCATGGTCGCGAGAGAAAATGAGGATGTCGTCAAGATAAATTATAACGAACCTCCCCAACAACTGAGAGAAGACATCATTAATGAAGTGTTGAAAGACCGCCGGTGCCATAGTCAACCCAAACGGCATTACCAAACTCTCAAAGTGACCCTCAGGGGTATTGAACGCTGTCTTCCACTCATCCCCCTGACGGACTCTTATAAGATTGTACGCCCCCCTGAGGTCCAGTTTGGAGAACCACCTGGCACCAACCACTTGGTTGAATAAATCGGGTATAAGTGGCATAGGGTAAGGCTCACGGACCGTAATCTGGTTGAGTTCTCTGAAATCCAGACACGGGCGTAAACCGCCATCCTTCTTTTTAACAAAGAAGAAGCCAGCAGCCAGAGGAGAAGAGGAAGGTCTAATATGACCCTTGCTCAGGCTATCCGCAATTTATTCCTTGAGAGCTAGCCTCTCGGGACCTGAGATATTAAACATTCTAGCTTTAGGTAACTTGGCCCCTGGTTTCAACCTAATAGCACAGTCATAGGGGCGATGTGGTGGTAGTTCCGAACAACCCTTCTCAGAAAATACATCCGCATAATCCAGCAACGGCTCCGGGATACTGGGGGTCAAAGCGGAAATACATGTAGCCAGGCACCTCTCCTGACACTCCCTGCTCCACTGAATTATGTCCTGGGTCTTCCAATCAATAACAGGATTATGCATTGACAACCATGGAAAGCCCAGAACCATCTGAGCCGGTAAGTTACTAAGCACCTTACAAGTTACCCGCTCTGAGTGTAATACTCCGATGTGGAGTTGTATATCCAACACACACTCTGTGATCTCCCCTTGAGACAACGGAGAAGCATTGATGGTAACCACCCGGATGGGGTTCGGCAATTTCTCCACCGGAAATCCCGCTGTATGCGCGAACCTCTCATCAATGAGATTGGCAGCTGAGCCACTATCAATAAATACTGTAATAGAGAGCATTTGCCCCCCAAGTACCACCCTAGCAGGGAGCATACACTGGGAAACCATGACGGAGGATACACAAAGGCTCAGACTAGACTCCTCCAAACCCTCTGAGCCTATCAGTTTTCCGCCGGCGCGCCCTTCTTAGGTACCAGGGGGCAAGCGTTAATAAAATGTCCTCCTTTGCCACAAAAAAACCAGAGCCCCTGCCTTCTGTGCCAAGGACGTTTAGGCTTGTTACTCGGTGACTGTGCTATACCAGCGATCTGCATGGGTTCCACGGATTCACCCGCGGCAACCTCACCGACCACTCCCCCACCTCCCGGAGGCAACGAAACCAGCGCCCCCTGACGGAGACGTCGGTCTATGCGTACTACAAGTGCCATCGCAGCCTCCAGAGAGGCGGGAGTCTCGTACATTAGGAGAGTCTGTTTAACCCTTCCAGAAACCCCATGCAAAAATTGACTTCTAAGCGCAGGGTGATTCCACTGCGTGTCCACCGCCCAGCGCCGGAATTCCGTGCAGTAATCCTCAGCTGGTCGATCACCCTGTAGCAGTGAGCGTATCTTAGACTCTGCTAAGTTTAATCTATCCGGATCGTCATAGATCAAACCCAGAGCAGAGAAAAAAAAATCTACAGATTCAAATGCCTGTGAGTCTGAAGGGAGTGAAAAGGCCCAGGCCTGTGGGTCACCACTCAGCAAAGAAATCACCAAGCCCACGCGTTGAGCCTCATTACCTGAGGAATGTGGACGCATACGGAAATACAATTTGCATGATTCACGAAACACCGTGAACTTACCACGATCACCAGCAAATCGTTCAGGAAGGGGAAACTTGGGCTCAGCTGCCCTGGCTGCAGCCTCAGCAGGTACTGCAGGAGCTGACAGGCCTTTTTGCTGGACCGCCCCCCTGAGTTCAGTGACCTGTATGGATAGAGCCTCCAGCTGCTTGGTTAGGGAAAGTATAGGATCCATAGTAAGTAACCCCTATATTCCCTATCTATACCTTTTTTTTTTTTTCTCTCACTTTATTATTTGGGCCGACTATAATGTCATGGTATGCCTAGGTTACTTTAGGCAAAAACCCCGGGACCCCTGCGATGTCCCTCAGACTAGGGGAACCCGGTCTGTCCCTCTACCCAGGGTTTACACTGAAGGTGTGCCTGCCTGAGCCTCCACCCTGTCCCTGTCTCCTGTCCAGCCCTAAGCTGAACCCACCACCCTCCACCCAGTGAGGGGACCAGACACCAGACCCCACAAATACGTATGGACAGGGGTAAAAGAAACACCACACAGTTAATACACAAGGGAATACAATAATGTGCAAGGGCAACCAAATATATATATAACAGATTGGAGAAAGAACCACTGAGGGATATACTGCACCAGATATCAGACGCTCCAAGACCACCACTGCTGACCGGTATTGCTAGCACTAGGCTAAAGCTATAGTCGGCAACGCCCATAGTCAGGACGAACTATTTAAAGACCAAGGGCGTGGCCCAGCCCTCAGCCAGCATGACAACCTGGTTAACCCTATCCCGACTGGAACAGAATACCCAACAGGGTATTACCGCTGTCTGCCGGACACCCTGGTGTGAACAGTGTCTGACATGACAAGGTAAATGAAAACTCCACTATATGGCAGCAGAGTGGACAGAGGGCTGAAATCCTGCTCTGAGCAGACCAACATAACTGCAGCCAGGCTCCCACCAGGTGGCAGCAGAATAATCAGACAAGCTGGGTCAATACCAGAGAGTAGCATAGTACAAAGGGGAATCCCAAACACAAAGTCAGAAAAGCGCCAAAAGTTCAGTACCGGTCCATAGCAGAAGTACCAGAAGGAAGAGACAGAATCAGGTCAGAGCCAAAGCAGAGTCGAATCCAAACACAGAGGGACACATAGAGTCAGGGAGGGTAAGAGAGGAATGAACAGACATGGGCTAAGACAGCTAAATGCAGCAGGACAAATCAGGGCTTTACCAGAGCCAGCTACATATGCTGTAGGCAGGAAATATAACTGGTACTGCCTGCAAGATGCAGCGCAGAGAAATAGCAGACCCGACACCGGAACGAAGCAGAGAAAGTTAACAATTGACCTGACCAGACCGGGAAATAGAGACAAGCCCCAAAACCTGGTCTGGATCATGATATGTATGTATCAGATCCAATGGCTGTGCAGATCTAGTGGTGCTCATTTTAGGAAAGGATTTTCTGGACATTTTCCCTTTAAAACAGTTTGTGTACTTTAGCATTTGACTACACTTGTTGATTTCAATGCCATTTGCAAGTTGATCTAGATTCCTTACTGCTTTGGGGTCTCTGTGCCCAAGACGTCTCTGCCATACATGGATACAGTTCATATGCAGATCTTGCCTAGCACTGTACACTCTTTCTTTGCATTTTAGCTGATAAGGTTCATCTTGGATTTTTCCTTTTACAAGAGTGTGACCCTTCTTTGAGATGGTGCAGCTGTTATCTTTAAAAGTAACTACTAGAGTTGAGCGAAACGGGTCGGCCTAATTCAGAATCCGCCGACTTTGGCTAAAGTTGGGTTTCGGCAATCGAAACCCGACCATAGCGTGAGGTCGGCCATGAGATCGCCGACTTGAGCGCCAAAGTCGCGTTACCCACAATGCTTCCAGCGCCTTTTCTCAGCCAATCATCATGGACGCACACTGTGGGCAACACGATTACATAGGCAGCTGCCCCCACCATGTTAGAGAAGGGCAGTGAAGTGATTGGCTGGCTTTGTGTGGCGTCACAGTGCCTATAAAAGGTCGTGACCGCCGACCGCCATCTTACTTCTGCCGATCTTAGCATAGGGAGAGGTTGCTGCTGCTCGTTCTCAATAGGGAGAGTGTTTAGGCAGGCCAAAAAAAAAGCAATTGCTTCTGCTGATAGCGAATGTCACTGTACAACACAACAGTATAGTGTGCAGTGACAGGGGAGGATATATTTGTGTGAAGCAGCTCTGTTGGTTATTAGGCTGCCTTATAAGGCTCACTGAGAGCTGCATTGCTGTTTGCACCCTGCTGTGCAGAGTGCTTTTTTAAAAGCAAAAATATTTTTATTCCTTTTTTCTGCACAGTTACCAATCGTTCATTTTTTCACACTTTTTTGTGCAGCAGCTCTGTTGGTGATTAAGCTGCCGTATAAGCTGCATTGCTGTTTGCACAGGGGACAGTGGCGGTGAAACAGTGCGGCCTAGCCCACGGTATAGGAAATAGTTGACTGTAGGCGTTCAACCCTCCTTCTCCTCCAGAAGCGAAAGCTCGTCGACAGAGCGCAGTCGCATGAGCACGCCATCCACATCTGTGAGTGTTGCACACGAGGTGTCCCATTATCGAACAGCTAATGGTAAGCGGCAGCAGGCTGTTTTAAAAATGATATCTTTGGGCGACAGCATACACACCGCAGAGGTACTGGCCGACTACTTGCATCCTCAAACTGAGTCATGGCTGGGCAGTCTACATCTTGAGCAAAGCAAGGTAGTCAGTGATAATGGGCGGAATTTTGTGGCAGCCATAGCCCTTTCAAAACTCACACACATACCTTGCCTGGCTCACACCTTGAACCTGGTGGTGCAGTGCTTCCTAAATAATTATCCGGAGTTAACAGCCCTGCTCCATAAGGTGTAAAGACTGTGCTCGCACATCCGTCACTCAACCGTCCACTCCAGTCATATGCAGAAGCTGCAGGGATCTCTCAACCTCCCCAAGCACCGCCTAATCATAGACGTTGCTACAAGATGGAACTCTACCATGCACGTGGTTGAGAGGCTGTGCGAACAGAGGCAGGCTGTAATTCATTTGTGGGAGGATACACGGGCAGGTGTTATGAATGAGTCACCGTAGGAGGCAAAAGCAGAAATACAAGCTAAGTCCAGAAAACCAGAGAAGTTGGCAACTATCAGATTGCAGACCCCTGAACCTATCAACACAACTAGCAGTAGCCGTGGGGGGTTCCTACGATGCCCTAGACCCCTCGATCACAGCCGGAGAATTACATAGGCCTAAAGAAAGAAAGGGGAAATCTAAACTGCCCCAGAGCAGACCCCAAAACAATAGGCAGCCCCCAACATATAATGACGGTGAAGCAAGATGAAAATACTAACACAGACAGAAAGATAGACTGAGCAAAGACGGGGCCCAAAACTACCTAGATAGGAAAGGACAGGAAGGCTGCTGTCTGCAATCTGCCAAAACCCTATCAAAGACATAAGCCAACAAGCTGATATGAAAAAAGGCCCTGAAGCAGCTAGGCTTCAAAAACTAAATCAGCACTCAAGTATTTTCAGAAGACAGAGCTAAATGAATTCAGCAAACCCCAGCAGGGAATGGCAGAAATCCAGAAAAACAAAGCAAAACAAAGTCAAAGCACCAAAGCAAAAGGCCGAGCAGCAAACTTAGCTTTAGAGGAGCAGGAATTCAGACTGGTTTCCAAGGATCCCACAGAGAAATCACCCGCAGGGCAGAAGGGCGTCGGCAGCCTTATATCCAGTCAGTAACTCCACTCAGCCAGTCATCATCATCAGCCTCAGGTGTTTGATAATCAGGCTCACTACCTTTCTTTACCAGAAGAGGGAGTTCCTCGGGCCTCAGTAATGAAGGGGAAAATGAACTCACAACAGGCAGGCAGTTTGAGGGCAGACATGGGATTGTCGGGTGTGCAGTGGTCAAAGCTGAAAGACCTCTGTAAAGTCCTTCAGTGTTTGAGGAATGCACATGGCTGGTAAGCTCAGACGATGCCATCATAAGCATGAGCATACCACTTATGCGTCTGCTCATGCAAACTTTCACGCACGTTAAGGATCAGGCGTCTGCAGCTGAGGAGCAACAGGAGGAGGAGGAGGAGGGAAGCCTTGATGACAGTCAGCCATTGTCTGTTCAGGGAACTGGCGAGGACGAGGTGGAGGAAGAAGAGGAAGATGAGGAGGAGGATGAGGGGATGATTATTTTGGGGAGGAGGATGCTTCTCAGGGGCCAAGAGAAAATGTGGACGTGCCAAGGTCAGGTACAGTGTTTGTGCGTGACTGGAGGGATGTGGATTTGCCAGAAAGTGCTCCTCCACCCACCACTGGCAGTGCAGCATTGACACCTGGAACATTGGCCCACATGTGCAACTATGCCTTGCGGATCCTAAAAAGGAACCCCCGCATTGCGAAAATGATGAGGGATGACGACTACTGGTTGGCGAGCATCCTCGATCCACGCTATAAAGGCAAATTACACAACATCATGCCACAGGAGAACCTTGACCTAATATTGGCTAACAAACAAGCAACTCTGGTAAACCGTTTGTTTGAGGCATTCCCAGCACACAGCAGCAGAGCTGGTTCTCCCATGAGCCATAGTGGGCAAAAAGGAAGAGGTGTTTGTGGTGCACACAGCCAAACTGGCGTTGGAGACAGAGGCTTCCTGACCATGTTGTGCTCTGATTTCTCAAGACCCGAGCACACAACAGCTAATACAGAATCGAATGCAAGTGACAGGAGACAGCAGTTGTCAACTATGGTTACAAACTACTCCTATATCGAGATTCTCCCTCACAGGTCATTCCCCTTTGATTATTGGGCCTCAAAACTAGACACATGGCCTGAATTGGCACAATATGCCTTACAGGAGCTCGCTTGCCCTGCTGGTAGTGTGCTATCTGAAAGAATCTTCAGTGCTGCTGGATCAATCCTGACAGAAAAAAGGACCCGTCTGTCAACCCAAAATGCATGGGTTTCCAAAGATTTTGTCCCACCTTCCCCTGATAACACATATGTTGCCAGAAAAAAGGCTCGCCTTTGTCCTCCTCTTCCTCTGACTTTTCCAATTCCTCCATTTGCAGCAGCTGAAAGTCCAGCCTACACATCAACATATCCCATTTTTTTAACCTCCCTAAATGGGCTGTACCCCCCACCCCAGGACCGGGGTTACCACCTGCCGCACCCGGGCAAGTGCTGTTGCCCTGAACACGTGTGTGGCCCCACCCTTGGGCGACGGCACTGGCACAGGGCCTCTCATAGTACAATAAAGTGTCTCTGACAGTGGGAGGGCCCACTCGCCGTCAGACATACCGTCGTACTATGAGGGGCCCTGTGCCAGTGCCGTCGCCCACAAGTGGGCCTCCCATGCTTGCTGAGGGCCACAGCACTTGCAATACTTACCTCTCCCTGCTCCACCACCGTGACGTCTTCCGCCTTTCCTGACAGTGACATTCAGGTTAGAGAGCACGATGACATCACGTCTGTATGCCCTCTACCGAAACAGTACAAGTGCAGAGAGCTTGAAGATGGCAATGCTGAGGACTCCAGAGTAGAGCAGTGCCCAGTGAGGAGAGCTATTTAGTTTTTTTAAATGTTGGGAGGATTTTTTGGGGATCAATGTACACTGGAGAATGATATGTGGGGCCCATCATACACTGGAGCATCATCCATTTGGCCCATCATATACTGGAGCATTCAAAATGGGGGACATCAGACACTGGAGCAGCAATTACGGGGCCCATTATACACTGGAGCATTAGAAATGGGGCCCATTATATATGGAGCATAATTTGGGCCCATAACACAATGGAGCATCGTCCATGGGGACTAACATATACTGGAGCATTCCAAATGGGGGACATCAGACACTGGAGCAGCATTTATGGGGCGCATTATACACTAAAGCATTAGAAATGGGGCCCATTATATATGGACTCTATGGAGCATTATTTGGACACATAACACACTGGAGCATCGTCCATGGGAACCATCATATACTGTAGCATTATGTGGAACTCATCATATACTGTAGGGAACATAATATGGGACCAATTATTCTGTATGGAGAAATATATGGGGCTCATTATTCTGTATGGCACACTAGCTGGTGGCCATAATACTGTATGGAGTAATATACTGTCCATCTTTTGAGCTATTGTAGAATTTAAAATAGATATCAGTCATTCAGACTGGCCTATTGCCTCAACACATTAACCTAATCTATCCCTGTGTGGCACAGCCAAAAGTTTTACCATAACCAGGTTCCCCGCACCATGTTCCCACATGCTTTATGCATCCATTAGCCCTCTGTGTCTGTACTGTTACACACTTAACATTATGGCTGGTCCATACAATCAGGGCAACTGTTACCACCCACCTTTCGTGTCTACCTCATTCCTCTTGGTATTTGTTATAATCTGTGTGATTATTGTTATGCTGTAATGTCTATTGTCTGTACAAATCCCCTCTGAAATGTAAAGTGCTGCGGAATATGTCGGCGCTATAGAAATAAAATGTATTATTATTATTATTATTATTATGTCATGTAAGCAGTGAAGTATTTTTCATTGTACTATACCTATATTTCTGTGCTGTATCAGAGCATTATGAATTGTGATATGTGTTAAAAGGGCGCACTGACACTCTTTGGCCCAGGGCACACGAAAACCTGGCGCCAACCCTACCCCCCCAACAACTTTAGCCAAATAACCCCCAGTTTTCAATGCGTAACTATTATTATAAAGTAAATTAAGGTTGACAAGCTTAAGTAATAAGAATTGATGTCGTTGGCATTGAAATGGGCACTGTACGTGTGTTTACTGTCCTCCACTTCCTGCCGACTTTGCTTCCCCATTGACTTGCATTGGGTTTCGTGTTTCAGTCGGACCCCGACTTTTCCCTATAGTCGGCCGATTTCATTCGACCCGACTTTAAGAAAGTCGGGTTTCATGAAACCCAACTCAACCCGAAAAAAGGCAAAGTCGCTCATCTCTAGTAACTACATTCCCCTTTAGCATGAGCTTCTTTACTGACAGAACATTGCTTTCAAGGCTGGGAACATAGAGAACATACTTTACTGGGATCTTTCTTCTTTGTGCTGAGGAAACCGGACAATGAAGGTAGCATCTCCTGCTCCTTCTGAAGTCATATAGTGACCATAAGTTAAGTTGACCTTTTCTGACTTGCTTTTATTAAGGTCAGTGAAGACATCCTTGTGATTTGTCAAATGACTGCTTGCACCAGAATCTATACACCAGATATGCTTTGCAGATTGGGCTGTACTGGCATTAAATGCAGCTTCAACACGTGCAGAATCTTCCTTTACAACTGTTTTAACCCTTTGATGACTGTTATGCTTTTTAAGCTGACTCATTCTTGCTTTCCAAATTCTGCATTCTGCTTTAAGTTGGATGGGCTTTTTACAGACAAAACATTCACGAGTTTCTCTAAGATTGCTCTTATATTTAAGGAAATCCGGTGTCTTTTATGCTGTTTCTGCTCTGTATTTTTTGCTGCTGCTTACATGTTTCATTTTTCTCTTGAATTCATTCACAAGTTTGCCTTTAACATACTCTACTGTCAGCTCATCATCTGGCCTTGCATCTAAAGCAGTCATGAGTGTGTCATAGCTTTCTGGAAGACCACTTAATAGAAGTGCAGAAACATGTAATTCTTTAAATTCTTCTCCAATACCCCTGAGAAGCTCCACAATCTCTTGGTGTTTCTTATATAGTACTGCATGTTCTGTCCATCACTTAGCTTAGAATGATATAGCTTTCTCATGAGATAAAGCTTATTGCTGACATTTTATCTTTCATGCACTTTCTATAACTGATCCCACATCTTTGCAGTTGCACACTTGCATATATGCACAATCTGATTATCATCTACACTGAGGGAGATTGTGAGGATTGCCTGTTTGTTAGGAAATCCCAACATGTATTCACAGTGTCTAACAGCTGTAAATCATGCAGCTACAGTGACAGAAACTAAATCTCCAGCACATCCAAATCCTTGGAGGTCACCCGAGCATGCTCGGGAAATCTCGAGTAACGAGTATACTCGCTTATCACTAAACAGGGATATGAAATATCATATAGCATTCCACAGTACAGAGATAATAAACACAGTGATATGATATCACAGTGCAGAGATAGTAAACACAGTAACGTCACAATACAGAGATAATATAGTCTCATTATCACGTAAAATAAATGTAGGTACATGCTCACTATTTGTAAAAAAATAAACAAAGAAACTGCACTGATAATACCAGTTCTGCATAATCAGTGCAGTTTCTAATGAAAGAACGAAAATTCTGGTTTGCGTTACACGTCTTTCCTTACTCCTTGCTTTCACCATGTGTTCCTTTGTGGATTTGCAGCCTTTCTATTTGACTCTACAATGTGCACATTCCAATAAGAACAAGGAAATCCATTGCATGAACAGGTGTGTCCAAACTTTTGAATTGGACTCCATACATAGGCTACTTTCACACATCAGGTTTTCGGCGTCAGGCGCGATCCGGCGTCGTGCCGGAACGCCGGATCCGGCAAATGTTTCGTAAAACCGGATGTGACGGATCCGGTTTTCTGCCGGATCCGTCTTTTTCTTGACAGACAAAACCGGATCCGTCTCATCCAGTTCATCCGTTTTTCTATCCGTTTTTCGACGGATTACGCCGGATCCGGTTTTTAAAATTGACCCTTGTTGCCTTCCAAACGGGATTGGCTACTGGAAAACTATATATAGCATGTTCCTACAGCCCTTCTTTGACAGGTTGTAGAGGAGAAAGTGCAGGTTGGAGAGAAGAGCAAGTTACTGGCGAAGATGGATGTTGTCATTGGAAATATTTTGAAGAATTTGGCGGATTTTACAGCGGAGGCGAATCGTTTGAGGGTGATTGTTCTGGAGAAGGAGAGAGCGAGACAGCAGCGCATCAGGCATCGTAGACGACGTTTGTGGATCCACCCCATCACAGCCAAGAGAATGACGCGTGGGGTCTATTCTACACTATGCATGGACCTTCGACGAAACCCGGATAAATTTTTTGGATATGTTCGGATGAAAATGGAGAATTTTGATTACTTGGTGGAGCGCATTGCACACCTCATAAGAAAAGCGGACACCTAATGCCGCTTCTCTGTTTCACCCGCAGAGCGTCTGATGGTGACTTTAAGGTAAGCCACATTTATTGGATATGCTCGCATCAGAGCACACTTTCACTGCAATCTTGTTGGTGGTAGTTTGCATCTCCAAGTGTTATAGGTCAGTTTTGGTATGTAATGCTGTGATTTAAAACTAATTTATTGTTTTTTAATTCCCCACAGATTTCTTGCAACAGGAGAATCCCTTTCGTCACTGCATTTCCAGTACAGACTCGGGATTTCCACCATATCTGGAATAGTGAAGTACACATGCCGTGCACTGTGGGACTCCTTAGCTGAAGAGTTTTTACCAGAGCCCACAACAGAGAGGTGGATTGAAATTGCTGACAAGTTTCAACAGATATGTCAGTTTCCAAACTGCTTGGGCGCTGTGGACGGGAAACATATCCGCATTGTAAAGCCAGCTGGATCGGGATCGGAATATTTCAATTACAAGAAATATTTTTCAATTGTCCTCATGGCCATCGCTGACGCGGAATACAAATTTATTGCGGTTGATATTGGGGCCTATGGCCGCTCCAATGACTCTCAAGTTTTCAAACTGTCTGCCATGGGGCGTAAACTGTATGGAAACACCTTCCAGTTCCCACCACCTAGACCGCTGCCGCAAACATCTGGTCCACCTATGCCATTTGTCTGTGTAGGGGATGAAGCCTTCCAGCTGTCAGAACACCTTTTGAAACCGTACTCTAGCAGAGGATTGACAAGACCAAAACGCATTTTTAATTACCGCCTCACAAGAGCAAGAAGAATGGTTGAATGTACCTTTGGTATTCTGACAGCCAAATGGCGGGTCCTATTGACTGCGATCAACCTCAAGACAGAAACTGTGGACGAGGTGATCAAAGCGTGCGTGGTACTCCACAATTTTGTTATCTGCAAGGAACCCATTTCCATTGAGGACACCTCTGAAGAAACCACCTTGCAAGATTACCATGACATTACCACTAGAAGTTCTGTGACGGTTTCAGTAATGAGGGACAATTTTGCACTATACTTTATGTCACCTCAAGGCAGAGTACACTGGCAGGATGACAGAGTGTGAAAGATTTGTGCCCAACCAAACTTGTGTACCTTCTGTACCAACAGTATATACCTTTGCCAACCAAAGTTGGCTATCTTGTCATGGTCTCTATTTTTAGCTTTAGGCCACAGGTGTGTACCTGGTTGTGTTTTATGCAAAGTATTTCACCTTTTAACAAAAGTTGTGTACATTGTTAGGAAATCACCAACAATAAACACAACTTTTTAGGTGAAATACTTTGCTTCAAACACAACCAGGAACACAACTGTGGCAAAAAGCTAAAATTTACCCACAGTTATATACTGTACCTAGTTTTGAATACCATTTCACCTTTTAAATACCCTGTATTTAACCTTTTTCGCCGCAGAAAGAAATGACAGACAACCAGTGTAAAATAATTTAACTTTTATTGAAAAATGTTTTTTTTAGTAAACTTTTTTAAAATTTTAATAAACTTGTTTAATAAAACTTTGAAACTATAAAACTGAAACCATAAAACTGGTCATTTTTATTTAAATACACACATTATAAATCTGTGTAGTGTGTGGTGGAAATACTGCTGTAGGGGCTGCGGGACACTTCGACACTGGGAGTGTGGAGAGAGGACTGGGATCGTGGTGGGGAAGGAACAGTTAGAGGTGAAGGTGTGGAAAAAACTACAGAATGGGTGGACATGTGGGAAGCAGAAGAGGTGGTGGGTGGTGGAGTGGAGGGTTGGGCAGGGACTGTAGGAGCAGATGATGTTGATGGCAAGTTGTATGGGGAAGGAGTTTGGTACGGGGCAGGTTGCTGGAAGTGGGGAGATGTCTGGTACGGGGCAGGTTGCTGGAAGTGGGGAGATGTCTGGTACGGGGCAGGTTGCTGGAAGTGGGGAGATGTCTGGTACGGGGCAGGTTGCTGGAAGTGGGGAGATGTCTGGTACTGGTGAGGTTGCTGGTACTGGGGAGTTTGCAGGTACTGGGGAGGTTGCTGGTACTGGGGAGGTTGCTGGTACTGGGGAGGTTGCTGGTGCTGGGGAGGTTGCTGGTGCTGGGGAGGTTGCTGTTGCTGGGGAGGTGGATGGTGCTGGGGAGGTGGATGGTGCTGGGGAGGTGGATGGTATGTAATAGGAGGGGGAGGATGGAAAGTGGCTGGAGGGGGTGTAGATGTAATAGGAGGGGGAGGATGGAAAGTGGCTGGAGGGGGTGTAGATGTAATAGGAGGGGGAGGATGGAAAGTGGCTGGAGGGGGTGCAGGTGGAGGAACTACTGTGGTGGGAGGAGGAGGTTGGGAGGTAACTTGCTGGAGAGCAGCGTGGCATGAATGCATTACATGCATCTGCTGGGCAGGAGAGAGCGTTTCCATGCGCTCCACAACAGACCTGAAAAAGGTGTGGTTTGGCGAAGATCTTGCTTCTGAATGCATGGTTTGCAGAAGTGTCTTCACCTCCAGAATGCTGGAGTTGATCTGCTGATAGCCTGCGGAGATTTGCTCTGACAAGACTTTTAGACAGTTCTGGAAAGATGCATTCAGATGCAAGAACTCTGGCGCATAAGTCTTTTCCTGACCCCTCTGCCGCTGCCGCCCAGTACCCGCAGGTGTACTAGAGGTGGCAGGGGCAGAAGGGTGGGGTAAAGGGAAAGCGATCTCCTCACCAGCAGCTTCATGTAATGTAGGCGGCCACGATGCTCCTGTGCTGGTGGATGGGACAGATGGGTCGAATGTGTGGGAAGGCTGGGAAGGTGCAGATGTACCGGGGCGGTCGAAGTGTCCCTCGGTGCCGGTCTCCTCAGGGATCGCCTCAGAAGGGTCCAATCGTGCAGGCTCCCGAGTGCTGCTCACCGTGCTGTGGAATAAAGAGAAAAAAAAACAATTAAAATACTGACATGGTATGGCCCTGGCTGAAAAAAAAATTTACATCTAACATTTGTTTTCACATGTGGTGTGTAATATTTACCTTCTGGTGACCATTGTTTCCCGGAGGAACGACAGGGCTTCTGCGTACTTGTACTTGCTCCTGCATCCTCCAGATCCACTCGGGGCCCGCATCTCTTTATTGAACTCCTTCTTGAAACGATCCCTCACAGACCGCCACCGATTCACAATTCTGTTCCCTGAAACGAGAAAGGAGTGGTTAGTATACAACATCAGTGTTTCCCAAACTCCAGTCCTCATGGTCCCCAGGGGTCATGTTTTCAGGATTTCCATAGTAAATAGAAATCCTGAACACATGATCCGTGGGGACCACGAGGACTGGAGTTCGGGAAACACTGGTTTACATCAAGCAACCGGTACTGTATATACTTACGCTCTGTAATCTGGGCCCGAACATCGAGGTCCTCCCAGCGGCCCACAAGGAGCGAACAGATTTCCTCCCAGAGTCGTCGGGTAACGATAAGGTCAGCGTGGCGGCGGTCAGCCATATTCCAGAGCGGCTCCCTTTCTCGGACGAGATCGATGAGGTGGTCCACATCGAGTCCTCCATCCTCACCGTCAGAGTCGGGAGCACGCTGTGAAGGCTGTTAAAGAAAAAGACAAAAATAACATAATTAGCCTCCACATAAGAAATGAAATAAAAAGTGCAAAAAAACAAAGCAAAAATATTTATACTTACACGCTGGTGACCGCCGCGTTGCTGTCGCCGACGACCCTGGGAGGCACTGCGAGGACCTCTTGGCCGAGCACCAGATTGGGAAGACTAGAGAAGAAAACAAAAAATGTTATGTCTTTGGATGTAGGCATTTGTTTGCTGTGTGTGGTCTGCAGAACATTGTTTTCTATGTGTTGTGTGTAGTGTGATGTTGTGTTTCTGCGTTTGATGCAAAAAACTTACCAATTGTGAGCCCACTCCAGGTGTCTGTCCACCCCTTCCTTCTTCTTCTGGAAGCTCCTCTTCATCTTGTGAATCCTGTTTTGAAATAAAAGGCAATGAATAGACATATATTACAGAGAAGATGGATTTTGGAAATAAAAACTTACCGTCAAACGCTGACGATGCGAGGGAGGGCTCCCAGAAGATGATGTGCTGTCTTCCTGGTGGCCACACTCCATGCCTGTGGGTGGTGTTCCAGCTGCTGCCATTGCTGCTGCTGCTGCTGCTGCATCTATTGGGCGGCTGTTGAATAAAGAGAAACAAAGGGCCAATGAATATCTTGATATTCAATAGCCCTAGTTTGGAGGAATGGGGGATTTGATAATTACCGTCTCTCATCTGCTGCTGGCCTCCCCTCCTCAGCATGTTCCATTTGCTGCTCCATTTGGGGTGGTGGTGGTGCTGATGGTGCTGCAGTGGTTTCCTGCCTTCTCCGGCTTCGCTTGGTTGCTTTCTTGGGTGGCATGTTGGGTGTGGCTGTGGGTCCCACTGTCTTGCTTTTATATATGTCTTGTGGGCAGAGCTACTGAGCATGCTCAGACCAAAAAACCGGATCCGGCGCATTGTGGCGCTCATAGGCTTTCATTGTGTGAAAAAGCCGGACGCGCCGGATCCGGCGTGTCCGGCTTTTTGCCGGAGACAAAAAACGTTACAGTAGCCGTTTTTTCCAGACGCCGGATCGCGACACATTGCCGGATCCGGCGAAAACCGGATGAAACGCATGGCCATCCGGCGTGATCCGGCGCAAATGCAAGTCAATGGGGGGGAAACCGGATCCGGCATTGCATTTCGCCGGATCCGGTTTCTGTCAAAAGCGCCGGATCGCGCCTGACGGCGAAAACCTGATGTGTGAAAGAGGCCATATACATAGTATTGTGGTAGATTGACTCACTCAGCTGCTTACAGAGGCAGACATAGAGACACGGGAATGTTTCTTTCTCTAGTTTAAATCAAGGCATAAACCAACCAAAATAAACATGGCCTTTCTGGCAAAACCAGGAAGCAAAGAGATAACATATAGCACAGTCCTTATGGCTGTGGGAGTCCCCCCACTCAGGGTACAATCAACACAGTCCAGCACTTCTCTGGAACTCTCCTGCCTTCAAACCCACAGACAGAGAAAAAATATCAGCGGCAGAACATTTAACTTACCAAACCACACCCTTGGATAGAGAATATGGCGAGTAACCATCCTGCCCATCTCTTACAGATACTCACAAAAAAACCCAAACCTGTCATGGCCTTCTGGGTTTTCACATCATGAAAGCTAGCAATCTTCATGATACATATCTGCCCTCACTTACATTTCCAGTGACCCTGTCCAATACACAAATATCTATTTGAATGTCCCTTTCCATCAGCCATAATACAGGTCTGCACGCGAGTGCCACCTCTTATCAGTAGCATGTCATCAAGCTTGGCCAGGTAATCAATAGGAGAGTTGTCCGCAGGTAAGAGACCTACTGTTCTTATGCAGGGGTCACAGACAACTGCCATGGACTATGGAATTGGCCATGCAATTTGATTCACTGCCTCTCTAATAAATAAATATATACAGATGCTTCTCACAAAATTAGAATATGATCAAAAAGTTAATTTATTTCAGTTCTTCAATACAAAAGTATCATATATTATATAGAGTCATTACACACAGAGTGATCTATTTCAAGTGTTTATTTCTGTTAATGTTGATGATTATGGCTTACAGCCAATGAAAACCCAAAAGTCATTATCTCAGTAAATTAGAATACTTTATAACACCAGCTTGAAAAAATGATTTTAAAATCTGAAATGTTGGCCTACTGAAATGTATGTTCACTAAAAGCTCTCAAAACTTGGTCGGGGCTCCTTTTGCCTCAATTACTGCATCAATGCGGTGTGGCATGGAAGCGATCAGCCTGTGGCACTGCTGAGGGGTTATGGAAGCCCAGGCTGCTTTGATAGCAGCCTTCAGCTCGTCTGCATTGTTGGGTCTGGTGTCTCTCATCTTCCTCTTTACAATACCCCATAAATTCTCTATGGGGTTAAGGTCAGGCGAGTTTGCTGCCAATCAAGCACAGTGATACTGTTGTTTTTAAAACCATCTATTGGTACTTTTGGCAGTGTTGACAGGTGCAAAGTTCTGGAGAATGACATTTCCATCTCCAAAAAGCTTGTTGGCAGAGGGAGGCATGAAGTGCTCTAAAATTTCCTGGTAGACGGCTGCGCTGATTTTGGTCTTGGTAAAACACAGTGGAGCTACACCAGCAGATGACATGGTTACCCAAACCATCACTGATTGTGGAAACTTCATACTAGACCTCCAGCAGCTTGGATTGTGGCCTCTCCACTCTTCCTCCAGACTCTGGGACCTTAATTTCCAAATGAAATGCAAAATTTACTTTTATCTGAAAACAACACCTTGAGCAACTGAGCAACAGTCCAGTCTAGTTCTTTTTATCCCTGGCCCAGGTAAGATGCTTCTGGAGTTGTCTATTGGTCATGAGTGGCTTGACAGAAGGAATGCTACACTTGGAGCTCATGTCCTGATATGTCTATGTGTGGTGGCTTTTGAAGCAATGATTCCAGCAGCAGTCCACTCCTTGTGAATCTCCCCCAAATTTTTGAATGGCCTTTTCTCTCAACTTTCCATTACTATACTTGGATACAGCACTCTGAACAGCCAGCTTCTTTAGCAATGACCTTTTGTGGCTTACCCTCCTTGTGGAGTGTCAATGACTGCCTTCTGGACATCTATCAAGTCAGCAGTCTTCCCCATGATTGTGAAGCCTACTAAAACAGATTAATGGACCTTTTTAGATGCTAAGGGAGACTTTGCAGGTGTTTTTTGTTAATTATTCTAATTTACTGAGATAATGACTTTTGGGTTTTCATTGGCTGTAAGCCATTCTCATCAACATTATCAGAAATAAACACTTGAAATAGATCACTCTGTGTGTAATGACTCAATATAATATATGAGTTTCACTTTTTCTGTTCAAGAACTGAAATATATGAACTTTTTGATGATATTCTAATATTGTGATAATCACCTGTACATGTATTTATACTGAACAATATATATCTATCTTATACAGTGTATGGCTGTTTGTGGGTTTTTACACTTTATATACAAATATGGTATATTTTGTATAGGATTACTTTGGTAAACTTTATCTAAAATAGTCTACAGTGCAGGACACACAATTCTCTACATTTAATTAGTTTTCCTTTTTTCTCAAGTCAGATTTATGCCGCAATTGTATCCACTGGAAAGTGGATACCTATGGAAATAGTTTTCGTGCATTGAAACCTTTACTCGCAGTTATATTTGTCTTTATTCTTTATCGTGAATCTTTTATACCATTTACACTTTTACATAATAATCTGTCCTAGTTTATGATGTGCGGTGTGGAAAGAGATATTCTCAGGCAGAGAGGCTAAGATTCATTAGAGCAGACATTTGTTCACTGAAGTCGTCCGGCTAACAATACAGTTGACAGGCAATCTACCAATCCCATTCAGCACGGAAATTGATTCCATGGTGAACCACACAGCTAGTCAAAGCCTGAAAAGCAATGAGAGTTTGAATGAAAGATCGAGGGTCCTGCTCCGTCCTGCTAATAACTACTGTGTCCCAATAAATAGGAATGGCTTACAAATTGCGCACAGCTCTGACTTCTTTTGAGTTTGACATACTCTGTCCAGCTCCTTATAAACAAAAGGCAGCGGGCCAGAAAAAAAATAAAGTAATCTATTGAGGTATTAATCATTTGCTGACACGACCTCGCTGTGTCCCAGCTAATAGACCAGAATTCCCTGTAATGTCTACACTGAAGACAAGTCAAAGTGACCATGCACATGGCCATATTACTGCACTGTACAGTGATCTCGCTACTCAAACTATGCAATTCCTAATGCTCATTTAGAGTAACAAATATAACTTTTCCGGCAGACCCAACAAAGAAGCTTGGGAGAAAGAGAATATGTTGAAATGAATGGAAAAAGTGCTGAATGGAAGGAGAACAGGATGGAGAAGCCCCCTGGAAGTGTCTCTGACTCCCAGATTGCTGCTGAGAGCATTCGTGTCACACTTTTATTCCACTTTAAGGACTGACAATAGAACTGTCATGATCCAGTATGGGGTTTCTCTTTGGCCCGTCCTGGTCAGACAGGGGTTAATTGTTTCTGCTTCTATATGGCTGAGGGCGGCTATTTAATGGTCACTTGACCTAGGTCCAGTGTCAGTTATACTCCTGCCCTCGGCTGAGTTAGTTGACCTCGTGCGTACGTGTGCCTGATAACTTGCTTGCTTGTTTGGTTTTGATCCGGTTCTGTCCCTGTTACGAGTTCTGCCTGTCCCTTTTCTACTGCGCTACCTCTCTGTGTATGACCCTCTGCCTGTGACTTGACTATTCTCTGCTCATCCCTCTGGTACTGCACAGCCCTCTCTGTGTACGAACCCTCGCTTGTCTGACCTGCGTTTTCCTCTCCTCTTCTACAGTTTCCCTGCAGTAGGTTCATTACATCATCTACAGCAGAAGGACGCTAAGTCCCGCCCCCTGCAGTCACATGATCGTAGGTCCTGAGACTCCTTACTGTTTTCAGTGCTGCAGGTCCTGTTTGCTTGAACCATCACTACATTGTTGGACCCCGTGCTTTCCCATAGTGTGGGTAAGTCACCCTGCTCTGCATGGAAGTTTGCAGACGCTGACAGGGTCCTGACATTAGGGTCCTGACATTATAACTGACTGTTACCATTTTTTTTTCTCCGCTCCCCTTCTCCTGTGTGTGTGATGGATCCTATGCACGCTCTTTCTGAGCAGGTAAAGCACCTGACTCAGATGTCTCAGAGACTCTTGGGGGAACATCTAGCCCTGGCTCAGTCTCAGCAGCTGATCGCTGACACTGTGTAGGGGGTTTTGTCATCGGGGGCTCGGGATGTTACATTAATTTCCCCTGAGTCTCCAGTTAAGTTACCGGATACGTTTTCTGGAGATAAAAAGAAATTCAAAGTGTTCAAGGAGGGCTGTAAGCTTTTCTTTCATTGAGACCACACTCTTCTGGGGATGAAAGTCAGAGAGTGGGGGTCATTATGTCTCTATTAAGGGGAGCCCCCCAGGCTTGGGCTTTCTCCCTTCTGACCACTGCCCCTGAGCGTATGACTGTGGATGCATTTTTTGAGGCCCTGGGGCATATTTATGATGAGCCTGATTGGATGCGTATGGCTGAGGACATGGTGATGAGTGTGTGCCAGGGGGAAGCACTCAGCCGAGTGGTTTTGCTCAGAGTTCAGATGCTGGGCTGCTTAGGTCTGCTGGAATGGTGCCGCCCTCCGGGGTTTGTTCCGTAGAGGCCTGTCTGAACATCTGAAAGATGCCTTGGCTCTCCACCCTCTGCCTGATTCCCTGGAGGAGGCTATGACACTGGCCGTCCAAATGGATAGCAGGCTACGGGCGAGGGGAGTGATGCAGATTGAGACCCCGTTATTCTCCCAAGGAAGGGGAGGCAGTCCTACATTGGACACCATGGAGATGGGAACCATCGACCTCAAGGAGAAAGAAAGGAGACAACGGCGCTTGGGAAAATGCTGTTTTCACTGTGGCGATTCTGGACATTGGAAAAAGGATTGCCCCTCCTGTCCACTGACCAACAAGCGACTGAGCCTGGGTGATTGTCGTGGTGGTCACCCAGGCTCTCAGGTACCCTTTTCTGCCTTCTCTAAAATGTTGTTGCAAGTGGAACTTTGTTGTGGGAGTGTCTCCACATCCACTTCTGCCTTCGTGGATTGCGGATCGTCATTGAACTTTTTTGACTCTGACTTAGTGTCCAGGTATAAGTTAGGGACAATTAGGTTGGAGACTCCTATTCACATTGTTGCCATTGACAAAACACCACTGGTTAAGAATGACGTTATGTTTCGTACTGAAGAGTTTCTCCTTAAAGTGAGTTCCTTGCACCAGGAACATATTTCATGCTTTGTTATGGACAACCTGCCTGCGGGACTGGTGTTGGGGTTCCCCTGGTTACAATTACATAATCCTATGATTAATTGGGAATCTCGGGACATTGTTAAATGGGGTCCCTATTGTTTTGAAAAATGTCTTGCTACTGTGTCTGTGTTGTCCGTTGGTCTGGAAGGTATTCCGGAGTACCTAAAAGACTATATGGACGTTTTCTCTGAAAAAGAGGCTGAAGTTTTACCACCACTCTGCCCATTTGATTGTGTCATTGACCTGGTTCCAGGTGCAAAATTGCCCAAGGCCCGCTTGTTTAACCTTTCGGGTCCCGAGCGGGCTGCTATGAAGGAATACATTTCCGAGAGTCTCCGTAAGGGACACATTCGTCCTTCTGTCTCTCCCGTGGCGGCGGGGTTCTTTTTCGTAAAGAAAAAAGACGGTGGTTTGCGCCCATGCCGAGATTTTCGAGAGTTAAATAAGATAACTGTGAGAAATACGAATCCCCTCCCACTTATTCCTGATTTCAACAACCAGTTGTCTGGAGCTAAGTGGTTTTCGAAATTAGATCTACGGGGAGTGTATAACCTTATCCGAGTCCGGGAAGGAGATGAGTGAAAAACTGCTTTTCTCACTACTGAAGGGTTGTTTGAAAATTTGGTCATGCCTTTCGGTCTGACCAAAGCTCCAGCAGTCTTCCAAAATTTCATCAATCACGTGTTCTCTGATTTTATTGGACGTTTTATGGTGGTGTATTTGGATGACATACTGATCTACTCACCTGATAAACAGGCTCACATTGGTCAATTTCGGGCAGTTCTCCAAAGGCTTCCGGAGAATTGTCTCTTTGCTAAACTAGAGAAATGTTTATTTTTTGTTCAGGAACTGTCTTTTCTGCGATTCATTGTGTCTGCTGAGGGGTTTTGCATGGATCCTAATAATGTGCAGGCCATTGTCGATTGGGTTCAACCTTGTGATTTGAAGGCTCTGCAGCGTTTCCTAGGATTCGCCAATTATTATCGCAAATTTATAAGGGGGTTCTCACAGGTGGTTAAACCCCTCACAGACATGACTCAAAAGGGGGCCGATATCAAGAATTGGTCAGCCGCAGCGATAGTGGTGTTTCAGTTTTTAAAAAAATGTTTCATGTCTGCTCCGTTTCTTATTCAACCGGACCCGTCTGAACCATTTATTGTTGACGTTGACGCCTCAGAGGTGGGGGCGATATTGTCCCAGGGACCCGCCACTTTGACTACTTTGAGAACTTGCGCCTTTTTCTTGAAGAAATTCTCCCCTGCGGAGAGAAACTATGATGTTGGGAATCGAGAACTTCTGGCCGTGAAGTTGGCCTTTGAAGAATGGAGGCATTTTTTGGAGGGGGCTGTTCATCCTATAACTGTAATTATTGACCACAAGAACTTAGCTTACATTGAGTCAGCTAAAAGGTTTACTCCTAGACATGCTAGATGGTCACTTTTTTTTCCCGATTCCACTTCTCTATCACTTTTCGGCCAGGATCCAAAAATGTCAGAGCTGATGCCTTGTCACGTAGTCTAGATCCGGTTTTCCTCCCTAACCTCCATCCTCCATTCTTCAGCCTGGGGTGGTGGTGGCAGATATTTCTAATATGTTGGAATGGGAGATTCGGGAGCCCAGTCTCTTGCACCTCCGGCTAAGCCGGTGGATAAACTTTTCATACCAGCTCAGTTTCGTCTCTTCAAACCAGCTCAGTTTCGTCTCAAGGTCCTCCGGGAGTTCCACGACTCAGTTCTAGGTGGACATCCAGGGATCTCGGCTACCTAGAAGGCCATCGCTAGAATATTCTGGCGGTCTTCTTTAGCCTCTGATGTTGGGGAATATGTGTCTGCTTGTGATGTTTGTGCCCGTGCGAAAACCCCCCCATAACCAGCCGGCCGGGGAATTGGTACCACTGCCAGTTCCTGAGAGACCATGGACTCATTTGTCCATGGATTTCATCACCAACCTTCTCCCTCCAAGGGTAATACCGTCGTTTGGGTTGTGGTGGGCAGGTTTAGTAAGCAGGCACATTTTGTACCTTTGGCAGCTCTACCTAATGCGGAAACGTTGTCCAGATTGTTTGCTGAGCATGTGGTGCGGTTGCATGGGGTACCCTTGAATGTGGTGTCTGATAGGGGAGTACAATTTGTTTCCAGATTTTGGAGGGCATTTTGTAAGAGGTTGGGTATTGGTCTGTCCTTTTCATCCGCTTACTATCCAGAGACTAATGGGCAGACTGAGCGGACCAATCAGTCTCTGGAGCAAATTCTGCGTTGCTTGACCTCAGCCCGACAGGATGATTGGTGTACTGCATTACCTTTGGCCGAGTTTGCGTTTAACAACCGCATTAACCAGTCTACGGGTATATCTCCCTTTTTCTGCAACTATGGGTTTCATCCTCATTTTGGAGAGTTTTTATGTTTGGACTCTGGGTGTCCTGGGGTGGATGAGACTATCCAGCAGTTGGGGGAGGTATGGCGGGAGGTCCAGAGTAACATTACGAAGGCCCAGGATAAATATAAGTTTTTTGCAGACAAAAAACGGTCCGTGGGGCCGGTGTTCCTGGTTGGGGATAAGGTATGGTTATCTACCAAGAATATAAGGCTCAAGGTCCCCTCTGCAAAGCTTGGTCCTAAATTTATAGGTCCCTATGAAATCACTGAAGCGGTTAACCCGGTGGCTTTTCGGTTGCGTCTCCCGCCATCTCTACGGATCTCCAATGTTTTCCATAGGGCCCTTTTGAAACCCGTGGGGTCCTGTGGAGAGGGATCATCGTCTTCCCCGCCACCGGTTTTGGTAGACGGGCAGTCTGAGTACGAGGTGGAACGAATTGTTGAGTCTAGGTTGGTCCGTCGTGCCCTTCAATATCTTGTAAATTGGAAAGGCTACGGTCCTGAAGACTGGTCGTGGGTTCCTGCTCGATCGGTTCCTGCGGATCGGTTGGTCCGGGCCTTTCACACCAAGTATCCTGAGAGACCCAGGGGTCCAGTGGCCCCCCATTGAGAGGAGGGTGCTGTCATGATCCAGGATGTGGTTTGTCTTTGGCCCATCCTGGTCAGACAGGGGTTAATTGTTTCTGCCTCTCTCTGGCTGAGGGCAGCTATTTAATGCTCACTTGACCTAGGTCCGGTGTTAATTATACTCCTGCCCTCGGCTGAGTTAGTTGACCATGTGCGCACGTGTGCCTTGTGCCTGATAACTTGCTTGCTTGTTTGGTTTTGATCCGGTTCTGTCCCTGATACGAGTTCTGCCTGTCCCTCTTGTACTGCGCTACCTCTCTGTGTATGACCCTCTGCCTGTGACTTGACTATTCTCTGCTCATCCCTCTGGTACCGCACAGCCCTCTCCATGTACGAACCCTCGCTTGTCTGACCTGCATTTTCCTCTTCTCTTCTACAGTTTCCCTGCAGTAGGTACATTACATCACCTACAGCAGTAGGACGCTAAGCCCCGCCCCCTGCAGTCACATGATTGTAGGTCATGGGACTCCTTACTTTTTCAGTGCCGCAGGTCCTGTTTGCTTGAATCATCACTACAGTGTTGTGTTATGAGCTCATTTTCTGTTCCACCAGTTGAGAGTTCTCCTTCCGTTCTCCATCTGGTGGTGACAGAAGGTAGTGAGGTTGGTTTAATTGGTAGTTATCTGCCACCTGGTGAGGAGGATAACGATTGGATCTCTGGAGTATCAGACTGGATATAAGACAGCTGACGCCCTATCCTGGTGCTGGTGATTCAGTCTGCTTCTCAGGTCTTGGACTCAGCTCTGTTCCAGTCTTCTCAAGTTAAGTTTGTTTTTGCTAATGTTCACTTGCTCTTGTTGGTTAATTCAGTTTTTTGTGTGATCAGCCAGCCCGGCTGGGCTGTGCTGAATTTCCACTCTTATTTATTTGTATTTGCCAATTTGTTTTTTTTTGTCCCTTATTAGATTGGCTTCTTTTTGCTCTGTCTCAGAATATTTCAGTGTGCTGATATAGTGGGAGAAGTCTAGTGACTTCAGGGTTAATTTTGCTATCAGAGGTGTTGGACATTATTTTTGGTAGGGTTTTTGGCAGATTGCAGACAGTGTCTTTCCTTTCCTGTCCTTTCTAGTTAGTTTGGCCCCATCGTTTGCTTGGCCTATTTTCCTGCCTTTGTATGTGTTTTCATCTTGTTTCACCGTCAATACATGTGGGGGGCTGTCTTTCCCTTGGGGTCTGCTCTGGAGCAGTTAGTTTTCCTCTTTTCCTGCTTTAAGCTTATTTAGCTCTCCGGTTGTGACGAGGCGTCTAGGACCAACGTAGGAACACTCCACGACTGCTGCTAGTTGCGTGGTTAGAATCAGGGATCTGCAGTCTGCATAGTTACCAACCTCTCTGGTTTTCTGAGACTTAGTTTGTGATGTTTTTTTTTCCTCGGCGACCTATTCATAACAGTGTTGGACCCCGTGCTTTCCCATAGTGTGGGTATGTCACCCTGCTCGGCGTGGCAGTTTGCCGATGCTGACAGGGTCCTGATATTAGAGTCCTGACAAGAACTTTCAAAATTGACAAGAAATTGGAGTTTACATGAAAAAAATGTTAAGAAACATTCGTTCCTGTATAATGACTTTTATACAAGGCAACATTTAAAAATTATTTTTAAAAAAATTATAATTTATGTAAACAAAAATTGAAATTTGTGGTAAATTTCAGTGTAATTTATAAAGGAAGCAAGAACTGCCAAAACTGTGATATAAGGACTCAGATACACCATGTATTAGATATAAAGGAGGGCCTCACACACATTCTGTTCAAATTGTCATGTAGTGGTACTCCTAACCTCATAAAAGCTATGCACTAAGTGCAAAGCCTTCCAAAAATTATAAGTAGGGTCATCCATATACCTTGGAAGGCACCCACTGTAGTGCCTCATTCAAATTTTGTGAGCAAAGTATAGTTGTGGTACTCCTACACTCATAAAAATTCTTCACAGTACAAAGTCTGCCAAAAATTAGTAGCAGGGTCATCCATACAACCTTGAAGGCACCAACTGTAGTACCTCATTCAAATATTGCGAGCAAAGAATAGCTGTGGTACTCCTACACTCCTAAAAATTATACAAAGTGCAAAGCCATCCAAAAATTATAAGGAAAGAGAAGTACGGCTAATTAGGGTGCTCAGACCAAGACAGACACTTGTTTTGGATGGAAAAGAAACTTCTTTACTTGGTCATTATGTCCTCACAAAGCTTTTCGGTGGTGAATCCGCCTTCATCAGGTTCACCTGATGACCAAGTAAAGAAGTTTCTTTTCCATCCAAAACAAGTGTCTGTCTTGGTCTGAGCGCCCTAATTAGCCGTACTTCTCTTTCCTTGCATTTTGCACCCTTCTGGGTGAGCGGCTTGGTGCAGCACGGACCTAGCAGACTTCTTACCATCCTGCGAGACCTGAAAGACGGAGGACCTGTGGTGACATCAGCATCATGTGACACCCCTTGTGACCGGCTAACCTCTGAACCTGGAAGCCAGGACAACGAATGGTGCATGATAAGCACAGCAAGCTCTGCAAACGTGGCTATGCCGGCAGCATAACCACGGCTGGTTAGTGTACTTTGTTCCTAGCCTCTATTTGACCACCAGGTATTACACCAGGAGCGCCTCCTCCTCTCTTCTATTTTGTTTCATCCAAAAATTCTAAGCAGGGTCATCTATACACCCAAGAAGGCAACAACTGAACGGCCTCATTAAAATATTAAAAAAGTGTACACCTGTAGCAGGACAATTTTGGTTTTGATTTCAAACCAATGAAATTTCACGCAAAGCAGGTTCTACAGTATATATGACAATAGTCAATTTTTTGACCAAAAATATTTTGTGAACGGTACAAGGCCAAGCATTTTTTTAAATTTTTAACCCACTGCAATTTTACACAAAGTGTTGGGTTGGTGGATCGCAAATAGTTACTTTATTTAGTGCAATCGCAACCCGGGGTACACCGTAAAGAGAAGTTAACCTGCTGCTAGTGCACAATGGATGAGCAGTGCGGTGAGTGATCACCAAGAACACACGGGGTTAAACTTCACCCTGTGTGAACTGAGCGCTGATCTCCCAACTCTGATAACTTATGAGAGGGGGGAGCACTGGCCGAGGAATACCAGCTCAGCTAATCGCTGAGTAGCAACAAAAAACAGCTAATTCAGTTCCACTGCGTGGCGCAAAAATAAGATAACCAAGCTCAGCTAACCACGAGTGGTACCAAAAGAGGTGTGTGCTACACCCAAAACAAAAGGGTTAAAGCACATTGGTTTGACTGTGCCCTGTAAACAGCCCATGCTAACAGCACACACGGCCGAGACAGGTGCTAGGCCAAGCCAAGGAAAAACCTGCCTCTCTAGGCAAAACTAGATGTTCACACACCGACAGAGCGGCAGAGTCTCCACCCACACACACACGACTGCAAATGATCTTAGCGCACCGACAGGTGCCCCAAAGACCCTTTTATTGACTATGCTTAAGTCCAGTCAGACAGGATCTTGCTCGTGGACCAATCCAGGACTGCCACATCACCGGAGCAGCTGACGACCAACCACCAATGAGAGGTCACCACCTCACGAGCATGTCCAGTAGGGTGATTCCCAGACAGCCTCAGGAACATCTGTTCGCCGCTGCCTATTGCTAGTTACTATAGTTGAAGCTGGAGAGCTTGGGATCTAATTTATGCAGTTGGAGAATCCCGGCGAATAACACAAAGTGAGTTAAAATGTATGCATTAATCAATAAAGACTTTTTCAAGATTTTTGTTATTTTTATATAACACCAAAATGTAACAGAAAGCACATAAAACTGTATGGATGTATTGAATCCAAGCAAATTTCTCACAGTTTTTTTTTCTAGTGCTGTATATACCAGTTGACTGTACCACAGAGGACAGAATACAGTATGGATCGGTAATTGAATCCAGACAAATTTCCCACTGCTTTTTTGTAGTGTTATTGTGGCGCCCCTGAGGCTCGGTCGCCACAGAGGTACTGCACCTAAGGTGTAGTGCCCCACCATCCAGATAAGGTGGGAACTCCTTGCCACACTCCAACACCTGCATCCCACACACAGGATAGTTCAGCAGAGGACCAGATTGCAGCTCAATGCTTAGTGGGTAGCAGAGCACCTTTCGTGGATCCTTGCTTCATAACACGAGATGTGCTGGGAGGTGGGTGGAGTTAGTATAAAAGAAGGGGAAAGATAGGATCTAGAGTTCAGTTGAGTTCAGTCAGTAAGTATGACCGGAGAGTGAGAGAGCAGGCTGAAAGGAGGTCAGCCTGCCAGGAGGTCAGGCAGAGGAAAGACAGTCAGTCAGGAGAGGCTGAGGACTGGTCTTAGTGGAGAGCTCCCGATGAAAGGAATAGAAAAAGGAGTGCTGCAGCTGCCTCAGTGATCTGAGCCAGCTGGCACGGGAAAGGAAGGAGGAGAGAGATGAAGAACTGTAACCTGCATTTCCATAAGAGATAGAAAGACAAGTACGGAACGAAGAAGGAGAGAGAACAGAGAGGAGGAGTGGGTTGGATAGGAACCCTGCCTATAGGTTCTCAGCGCAAGGCCGGGGCCCGGTCCTCGAGGTTGTATGGACACTTATGGTTCTGCAGCAGACACCGGTGGAGTAGTTGGCTGTAAATGCACTACTCCCATCCAAGACTTGGGACACAACAACAAACGGATAGAGAGCCGGGATCCAGGAGGTCCCTGATCAGGCTACAGCTGTCTGTCATACAAGTGAGAGTTCTAGGAACATGTAGACAGGAGGTATTCCAGGGTAACTAAGTACTGGAGTGCTTCACCATTAAAGGCGCATTGGCGGAGTCATTCAGAAAGGCACATGTTGGCAAAGTGTTGGCAGGGAGAGTCCTATCTCACCTGGAGGTTGGCTGGGCCTCTGCCCCGGAGGACACGGTACTGAAGCAGGCACCAGTGTGTACTACGAACTGTGAGTAAAGCTTTGAAACTGCAAGCTCTGGTGTCCTCCACTCATTCTCGCATCAGCACCGCTACATCTGGGCATCAGCATCCACATCATTCTGTGACTCTCCTCAGCCATTGCACCCACACTGCCCTGGGACTACAGCTCCACCTGTGGGGAGCTATACCATCTTTGCTGCATCACACCATCGGTCCCAGTGGATCTGCAAGCTGCGTTGGCTTAACATCTTATTTGCCAAACACCACGGGTGGCGTCACAAACTATCCATATAAACTACATTACAAACATCAACCGCCATTGACTTGGGTGCCCAGGGCCACAGACCGGGTCACCGCTGCTGTGACACATCCCCCTGACACCGGCCCGGTACCGAGTACCCCACAGCCCTGGGAGGGCGACCCATTATATTTACCAACAAAATGTACCACAGAGCACCAAATACTGTATGGATCAGTAATTGAATCCAGACAAGTTTTTAAAAGCTTTTTTAGAGTGTTATATACCACCATAATGTTACAATAACTATGTTAAACTGTAAGGATGAATAATATAATCCTGAGAAAGTTTTTGAATATAAATATTTTGAAAGTGTAGTTGATGTACATCTACACTCATAAAGAATTTACAGATAATTCAAAGGCAGATTAAACATTTTAAGGAGGGTCATCCAGTCATTCATAGACCTCTGAAAGGCAACAGCTAGCAGGCCGCATTCAAATATTTTTAAAGAGTAGCTGCTATAGTCCTGCATTCATAAAGGCTTTGGACAAAGTGTTAAGACAGGAAAACATTATATGGAGGGTCAGCCATACAACCTTGAAGGTATCAAGTGTGGTGCCTGATAAAAAAAATTAACAAATTGTAGTTGATGTATTGCTACGGACATAAAGGCTTTGCACAAAGTGCTATGGCAGGATAAAATAATAAAGAGGGTCATCCATATAAACTTGAAGGCACCAAGAGTAGTGCCTGATAAAAAAACATTAACAAAGTATAGTTGTTACACTCCTACACTCATGAAGGCTTTTCACAAAGTACTAAGGCAGGAAAATATTATAAGGAGGGTCATCGATACAACCTTGAAGGCAAGTTTTGTGCCTGGTAAAAAACATTAACAAATGGTACTGTAGTTGATGTATACCTACACTCATAAAGGCTTTGCACAATGTGAAAAGCCAGGAAAACATTATAAGGAGGATAAGCCTTATACTCTTTAAGGCAACAACTAAAGGGCCTCATTCAAATATTGAACATTAAAAACACTTGAGCTGCTGTCATCTGGTGGTGTGGAAAAGTGTGGGCTAATCCAGGTTTTGTCCATTTTTACCAGAGTGAGCCTTTCAGCATTCTATGTTGACAAGCAAAAACACCTCTCTATTATGACCACCCCGGCAGCACTAAAAACCCGCTCAGACAAAATGCTAGAGGTAGGGCAGCACAAGACATCTAAGGCAAAGAGGGACAGCTCATGCCAGGTTTCCAACTTTGAGACACAATAGTTGAAGGTTGCAGAGAAATTAGAGAACATCTTTAAAAACTTTTCCCTCCTTGTCAAAAATGCCCAGTCTTCAGGGCCATGATGCAGGGATGGTGTTATGAAATTGGCCCAGGCCTTTTACAGTGCAACCCAGCCTCTGCTGTGGATCTCCCTAGCCATTCCTCCATGATTTGACAACGAAGAAGTTTGCCATCTGTTGCTAGTGTTGTCTGATGGGAATTTTTTCAACATATTTGTAACAATGGCCCCCTGGTATAGCAACATTTTAGATTACCTTTCTGCCTCAGGAAGGAGAGATGCAAAGTTCTCCTAGAAGGGTGAACAACCTTTACTAATTTTTTGGCCAAGATAAATATAACGCGAGAGTCATGGGAAAGGCAGCGGTATATAAAGCCAGCCATATGTGCCAAGATCCCTACAGCAAACATTTCCCTTTCTCCACCATGATGACAACTTTCATCTCCTCCTCCTCTTCCTCATTTCTCTCCTCACCCCATCCATGTACGAGAGACAGAGCGAATGTTGCGTGGGTACTAACCTCTGTTGCACTAGTGAATGGCTCCTGTTCCTCCTCAACCTCCTCGTTGTTACCCAATCCGCGTTGAACAGATGAGATGAGGGTGTGCTGGGTAATGTTTCCATGTCTCACATCTTCCTCTATCTCCAACTGTTCCATAGCTTCATATTTAATTGTGAGCAGTGGCTGTTTAATTAGGCACAGTAGTGGGATCATTGCGCTGACTATGGCATCATCACCGCCCACCATATTGTGGAGTCCTCAAACTCTTGGAGACCCCCACAAATGCTAATTCTTCAGTTGTTATGTGTGAAGGCTGACAGGAATACTGAGGGGCATGTTGGAGCTGATACACAATAACTAGCCTCTGCTGCTCACAAAGCCTCGCCAGCATGTGTAGTGTGGAGTTCCAGCATGTCGGCATATTGTACACCAGTCGGTGAGCTGGCACTTCCATGTGCTGCTGCAGCACTGCCATAGCAGCAGCTGCTGTAGCCAACTTTCGGAAATGGGCAATGAAGTGAAGTAATTTGACCAGAAGCTCTGTCAAATCTGGGCAGGTTTTAATGAACTTCTGAACTACCAAGTTAAGCACATGTGCCAATCATGGTACATGTGTAAACTTGCTAAGCTTCACAGCCTCCATCAGGTTACGACCATTATCAGACATGACCATGCCTGATTGGAGGTTCAGTGGCAAAAGCCACAGATCTGTCTGGTCTGTTATTTCTTAAGTAACTCTGCCGCGGTGTGCGGTTTGTCTCCTAGACAAATCAGTTTTAGCAGAACCTGTTGCCACTGTTAGGGTCGGTGGAACGCACCAGATATAAATAATAGGAGGCGCGTTCGCCGCCCGGGGTCCACCGTGCGGTAGGTGACAAGACCGCTGCTGGACAATGGCAGATACGCTAGGAGTGCGATACAGCGCTCGGGTTAACGTCACCCGAGAGCCTGAGGGCAGACTCTGTTGAGTCACAGAGACGCCTGAATACACAATAGACGTGAAGGCTGAACCTGTTAGCTGCACAGGTCAGCCGACGTGTGGCGTCGCAGCCGCGAACACCAAAAGCTGCTGCTACTGCAGCGCGGCCGTAACTGAAGCCGCTAAGCGACGGTGCCGGAGGAGCCGGGCGCCGACGGACGCTAGTGTAGGTGAGGAAGGCTCAGTGGCGTGTAGCTTGCCACAATCTGGAGCTGACTAACCCAGCAAACTGTCACCATTCGTAATATCCAAGGGAAGGGGTTTCATAATAAGTCAGTCACCAGTCCATGCATCCATCACCATACACACACAGCATAATATGCTACACTAGCGCATGGCCGAGCCGCCATGCGGGCTTTTTATAGCCATGCGCTTCCGGGACCTTCCAGTACTATAGGAAGGACCAATCAGATCTGACATAGGACCTGCACATGTGACCCCTGCTCTCCACTGAGAGGACAAGTTGCGGACATGCCCAGTAGCACTGCACGAGGACTTAGCCTCAGGAGCAGTTCCCTGCAAAGCAGGTTGCGCTATCATTGCTGCACCAGAGGTGGCAGCAACATCCAGGCTCACAGAACGAGTCTGCGGGGAATGCCTGGTTCGCCAAGATTGCTGAGCAGGAGTCTGAGCGGTCAGAGGAGAATGGGAGACCGCAGGATGTCTGGCTCTGGATTCCCGCTGTGCAGTGCCAGGAATCAGACGCCTAACATTACCCCCCCCCCTAGGGCCCCCCCCCCTCTGAACCTTACTGCGCTCAAAGGCCGCGATCAGGAGCGGTGCATGAATGTTTTCCACCGTCTCCCAGGTCCGAGCCTCGGGCCCATGAACCTTCCAGTCCACCAAAAAAAAATTTTTGCCACGGACAAACCTGCGCCCCACGATGGCGTTAACCTCAAACTCATCAGACGATAAGTCTGATGACCCGGCAGATGACTCAGAAAACCGGACCATGTGAACTGGTTTGAGGAGGGACACATGGAACACGTCCGAAATGGCCAAATGTGGAGGAAGAGCCAGGCGGTAGACCACCGAGCTAAGTCGCTCGAGGACCTTGAATGGTCCAATGTATCGCGGTGCGAACTTGGGAGACTCGACCCGCAGTTTAATGTTTCGGGTGGAGAGCCATACCATGTCACCAGGGGAGAAGCTTGGCGCGGGCCGCCGATGCGTGTCGGCGGACGCCCTCATCCTTTCTTTAGATGCCCGGATAGCATCCTGAGTGCGATCCCAAATGTCCCGGGCCTCCACTGCCCAGTCTGCCACCCTGGAGTCAGTGGAGGACACTGGCATCGGGACACGTGGATGTTGACCATAGTTTAGAAGGAAGGGCGTCTGACCAGTGGAATCGGCCACCGCATTGTTTAGGGCAAATTCAGCCCAAGGTAGCAAGGATGCCCAGTCATCCTGCCTGGCAGAGACAAAATGCCGTAAATAGGTGACCAAGGTCTGATTGGCTCTCTCGACCAAGCCATTCGTCTCGGGATGGTAAGCGGAGGATAAATTTAGCTCGATGCTGAGTAAACTGCAGAGCTCTCTCCAAAAACGAGACGCAAACTGGGGACCGCGGTCACTCACGATTTTATCCGGCATGCCATGCAAACGGAATACGTGTTTAACCCTCCGTCAGGCGCAATATAGATTCTCCTCAGTTCATGCGCAATGTGCCTGACAAGCACAGGTCAGAAAACCACCTATAGTAGCTACATATTTCAATTTCAGGACTATAGAAGTAGTCAGTGACCTTCATAGGAATGTATTAAAAGAGATTACACCAAATCAGATGCAAAAAAAAACATTTATTAACCATAAACTTATTAAAACTAAAAGTACCACTTTTCGGTAGTACCGCCAAATAGGCTCCAGTTATCTTTACTTAACTATTGCTTAAATATAAAATTATGGAAAAAAACTTAAAGGATATTGCACTTAGATGTTACTTAATTATTTTCTACTCATCTTCAGTGGTTTCAATTGCAGCAGAAGCAGCACAGGTACACTTAGAAAAGCAAGGCTGGCAGACGAAAGTTGCATGGGAAAGGCAGATTGATTCTTTACATATTTTGCAGTCATATTTAGAAAGCCTTCTGAAACCAGATACAAATGAGCAGGTAGTACAACTGCGTCTTTTAGAAGGTGGTAGAGTCGGTGTTTGTTCTGGAACGTCCTTGGGACGTCCTTTGTATTTTTATCTTTGCCCAAATAATAAGCTAGATCTGTGTCTGTTTCCTCTGTATCAGTGTCATCACCATCCTGCTCTGTTCCAGAATCAGTGTTCCATTCTGCTACCTCATCTTCAGATGAAATGTCACTAGATTCCTCTAAATCCTCAGTTACTGCTGGTTCTTCCTCATCATCTTCTAACAAAAAAATCTTCATTTCTTCTAAATGAAGGGGTTTAGATGAATCATACTGTTTTCTGGCCATTGCAGCAGAAAATCTGAAGCAAGCGAGAAAGAGTATGTGTTAGGGCGCAATGTGCCTTAGAAGCCACCCTCCTTTTGTCTAAGAAAACAGTACTTATGTACACTAACTTAGCATTAATCCTTCATAAAACAAGCTAAATACACAATCGTGATGAATAAAAAAAGAAAATACTAACCTTTCAATTTGTGTTGAAATCAGGCGCAATGTGCCTGAGAAGCCAAAGTGTTGATATCTGCTCACTAGAAGGTCTGCTGAGTCACTGTGATATCAGGTTTCACAGAGCCTGTAGAGTCAGGAGATAACTAGGAGGGGTGGGGTTTTCTGATAAGTGGGCAAGGAGAGAGAAGTGAAACTAATTACTGTGTGCCTGTCAGATCTATTGCGCCTGACGGAGGGTTAACAAGGTGGCCAGACCTCGAGCGGAAGGCAGGCGTGCGAGTGGCACCAGATGCACCATTTTGGAAAAATGGTCGGTGACCACCCAGATGACCGTACTGCCACCAGACTTGGGCAGGCCAACTATGAAGTCCATGCCAACCATCTCCCAAGGTCTATCCGCCACTGGCAGGGGAAACAACAGCCCCGCCGGCCTCTGTCTAGAGGGTCTGTTCCGAGCACACGAAACACACGCTTGCACGTACTCCTTGACATCCCGAGCCATATGTGGCCACCAATATGACCTTGCCAGGAGTTCGGCGGTCCGTTTTTTACCAAAATGGCCACCCACTCTGGAGGCATGTGCCCAGGCAAGAACCTCCGGCCGTAGCTGAGGAGGCACCAAGGTCTTGCCCGGTGGTACCGCCTCGAGGGCAACTGGAGCCACGGTCGTAAAACTCTCCGGCGGGAGAATTAACCGAGGCTCTGCTTCTCCTTCTTCCGCTGAGACCACTGAACGTGAGAGACCATCCGCACGGACGTTCTTCTCTCCAGAGAGGTAGTGGAGGGTAAAGCGGAATCGTGAGAAGAAGAGCGACCACCTGGCCTGACGGGAATTCAGGCAGTTGGGCCGTCTGTAGATAGACCAGGTTTTTATGGTCCGTGTATACAAGAAAGGGAAACCGGGCTCCCTCCAGGAGATGTCTCCACTCAGAGAAGGCCAACTTCATGGCTAGCAGCTCCCTGTCGCCGATGGAGTAATTTTTCTCCGCCGGTGAGAAGGTCTTGGAATAGAAGAAGCAGGGGTGCTTCCGACCTTGAGCATCCTTTTGATAAAGGACTGCTCCTGCACCGACGGAAGAAGCGTCTACCTCAAGGATAAACGGCTTATCCACATCGGGACGATGTAATATGGGAGCGCCAGCAAAATGTGATTTTACAGCCGAGAAGGCCTTGGAGACATGTTCTGACCAAGCATTGGGGTTAGCTCCTTTCTTGGTGAGAGCAACCAAAGGAGCCACCAGTGTGGAAAAGTGTGGAATGAACTGGCGGTAGTAATTTACGAACCCCAAAAAGCGCTGCACCGCTTTGAGGGAATGGGGTTCCTGCCAGTCCATTACCGCCTGTAGTTTGGCCGGATCCATGGCCAGCCCCTGGGCCGAGATGATATAGCCCAGGAACGGCAAGGACTCCTGCTCAAACTGGCACTTCTCCAGCTTGGCAAATAACGAGTTCGCCCGCAGACGGTCAAAGACCCTGCAGACATCTCTCCGGTGGGTGGTCAAATCTGGCGAAAAGATGAGTATGTCATCCAGATAGACCACCACCGAGGTAGAGAGCATGTCGCGGAAGACGTCGTTGACAAAATCTTGGAAGACAGCTGGCGCATTACAAAGACCAAAGGGCATAACCAGGTATTCGTAATGGCCATCCCTGGTATTAAAAGCTGTCTTCCATTCGTCTCCCTCGCGAATGCAGATCAGGTTGTATGCACCCCGCAGATCTAATTTAGTAAAGATCCGGGCCCCCCGCAACCTGTCAAATAACTCCGAGATCAACGGTAGGGGGTATTTGTTTTTAACCGTGATGGCATTGAGACCTCGGTAGTCGATGCAGGGGCGTAGCTCTCCGTTCTTCTTCTGTACGAAGAAGAACCCGGCACCAGCTGGTGACACAGATTTTCTGATGAAACCCCTAGCCAGGTTCTCCCGGATATACTGGGACATAGCCTCCATCTCAGGGAGTGATAAGGGGTAAACACAGCCTCGGGGAGGCTCTGTGCCTGGCAGGAGATCAGTCGGGCAATCATAGGAACGGTGCGGTGGGAGCGTCTCCGCAGACTTCTTAGAGAAGACGTCCGTGTACTGGTGGTAGGGTTTGGGGAGCGCGGAGAGATCAGCAGGCACTTCTGTGGAAGCCACCTGAACGCTGCCCCTCAGGCACCTTCCCTCACAGTCCTTGCCCCAGCCCAGTATCCTCCCCGAAGCCCAGTCAATATGAGGGGAGTGGCAATGAAGCCAGGGAACTCCGAGGAGCACCTGATCGATGCCATTGGGCATAATTAGCAGGGACAGAGTCTCCTGGTGTGAGGGTGAAATAGAGAGTCAGTCCGAGTGGGACTGTCTGATGGGTCACCTGAGATGGTAACGGTGCCCCATTTACCACCCTGATAGTCAGAGGTTGGGAGAGTAACACCAGAGGGATAGCGTGTCTCTGGGCAAAAGTCGAGGACATAAAGTTCCCCTCGGCCCCGGAATCCAGGGTGACCTCTGCCTCCCAGGAGGAGGACCCACTATCTAATGTACCCCGGAACACCGGTTTAGGTGAAAAGGGTCCCACCTTGGACTGACCACCACCTACGGCTACTGAACGTGGTCATCTTTTCGGCCGCTGAGGGCATGTGCCAGCCGAGTGGCCGAACTGTCGGCACTGATAACAGCGCACAGAGCTCCGCATCGGACGCGACTTAGTGCCGGTGCGAGACACCTCCATAGGCTCAGAGGCAGGGAGCTCCTGTGCGGGATATATCAGCGGCTCAGTAAAGGTGGGAGCCAAATTAACCCTGCATCTGGATTGCGCTCTTTCCAACCCGCGCTCCGTGAAGCGGCGGTCAATGCGGGTGGAAACGGCGATCAACTCCTCCAGACTGGTGGGAATTTCCCTAGTAGCTAGAGCATCTTTTACGTGCTCAGCTAGGCCTCTCCAAAACACCGGGACCAACACTTTGTCCGGCCACTCTAACTCGGAAGCCAGTGTCCGAAACTGGACAGCATGATGGCTAACCGAAAGTGACCCTTGTGTTAAGGATAAGAGTTGGAGAGCCGTATCGTGTGTGACCCGTGGTCCCAAGAAGACTTGCTTCAGAGCCGCGAGGAACTGAGCAGCCCCCTGTACCACGGGATCATCACGTTCCCACAATGGCGTGGCCCACTGTAGTGCCCGGCCAGACAACAGAGAGACAATAAATCCCACCTTAGCCCGCTCCGTAGGAAACCGTGCAGCCAGCAACTCCAGCTGAATGGAGCACTGACTAACGAATCCCCTACAGAAGGCACTATCACCCGAAAACTTATCGGGGAGTGGGAGGCGAGACATTGTCGGCAGGGGCAAAAGTGTGGGCGCACGTGAGACAGCCTCAGCGACTGTCTGAGCAGCAGCCAGCGCAGCATTCGCAGCTGAGTTGGTGCTCTCAATAGCCGCCAACCTGCTCTCCAGCTGCCGAATGTAGCGCTGCAGCTGCTGCACGTCTGCCATTGCCAGCCAGACCCTGGCGCTAGTGTAATGTTAGGGTCGGCGGAACGCACCAGATATAAATAATAGGAGGCGCGTTCGCCGCCCGGGGTCCACCGTGCGGTAGGTGACAAGACCGCTGCTGGACAATGGCAGATACGCTAGGAGTGCGATACAGTGCTCGGGTTAACGTCACCCGAGAGCCTGAGGGCAGACTCTGTTGAGTCACAGAGACGCCTGAATACACAATAGACGTGAAGGCTGAACCTGTTAGCTGCACAGGTCAGCCGACGTGTGGCGTCGCAGCCGCGAACACCAAAAGCTGCTGCTACTGCAGCGCGGCCGTAACTGAAGCCGCTAAGCGACGGTGCCGGAGGAGCCGGGCGCCGACGGACGCTAGTGTAGGTGAGGAAGGCTCAGTGGCGTGTAGCTTGCCACAATCTGGAGCTGACTAACCCAGCAAACTGTCACCATTCGTAATATCCAAGGGAAGGGGTTTCATAATAAGTCAGTCACCAGTCCATGCATCCATCACCATACACACACAGCATAATATGCTACACTAGCGCATGGCCGAGCCGCCATGCGGGCTTTTTATAGCCATGCGCTTCCGGGACCTTCCAGTACTATAGGAAGGACCAATCAGATCCGACATAGGACCTGCACATGTGACCCCTGCTCTCCACTGAGAGGACAAGTTGCGGACATGCCCAGTAGCACGGCACGAGGACTTGGCCTCAGGAGCAGTTCCCTGCAAAGCAGGTTGCGCTATCATTGCTGCATCAGAGGTGGCAGCAACATCCAGGCTCACAGAACGAGTCTGCGGGGAATGCCTGGTTCGCCGAGATTGCTGAGCAGGAGTCCGAGCGGTCAGAGGAGAATGGGAGACCGCAGGATGTCTGGCTCTGGATTCCCGCTGTGCAGTGCCAGGAATCCGACGCCTAACAGCCACTTTCCTAAGGCAGTGCCGCAGAGCTTTCTGTTTCTGATTCATATGGACGAAGTGCACTGAGATAACACGTCAGGGATGGAGGATGAGAAGGAGCAGGAGCTGATGTATGAGATGGAGGAAACCCTGACAGAAGTAGGGCCAGCAATACTCGGTGTCGGGAGCACATGTGCCATGCCAGGGTGCAACTCAGCACCTTGTTCACTTATTGTGCTGTCAGTGAAATGTAGCATCCCTGGCCACAAGAGCTTGCCCATGTGTTGGTCATTAAGTGGAAAATCTAAGTAACAACATTGGTAATGGCACGGGTAATGTTCCTGGACACATGCTGGTACAAGGTGGAGGCACCACATGGGGAGAAAAAGTGGAGGCTAGGGACTGAGTACTGAGGGATGACTGCTGCCATAAGTTTACGAAAATCCTGGGGGTGTCAACAAGCCAAAACATCAACATATCCATGGCAAGCAGCCAGGAAATGAGTCGCTCTAGCCTGTGGGTGGCTGGAACCTTTCTCTTTCATTCCAAGGTCTGGAGTAAGGATAGCTGAACGCTGTGCTGGGATAAGGATTTGGAAAAGCCTGATGATGGGAAGTCAGAATGTGCAAGGATAGGTGCAGGGCAGGAGACTTTTGCTCCAGTGTTATGGACAGGGGATTGAGAAGCACCTAACACAGTGGAAAAGGCAGTGGTGTCACCCGATGGCATCAATCATGGATCCAAGCATTCGGACCACAAACTCGAGTGCTTAGATAACATGCGCCTGATTATACTGGTGGTGGTTAGGTTCTAAGTGGCCAGGCCCCTTCTAATTTGGCATGGCACAGGTTGCAAGTTGCCATTTTACTCCTCAGAACCCTCTTTAAAAAAAACTCCCAGACTGGGGAACAACTAACTCTTTGACCTAGAAATTCAGGAGTGTCAGTGCTCTACAGAACAGTTACCCACCTTGTCCCTCTGGTCACACCAGTGCCCCTTCCTGCCTGTTTTGGTGCTTCTTATCCATCCCCCACAGCACTGCTGGCCTCACTCTGCATGCCAGATTCCCAGGTTGGGTCGATGACTTTGTCATCCACCACCTCGTCTTCTGCCACTGTGTCCTGGACCTCCTGACTTGGTAACTTACTAACAACAAGATGACTTATTGGAAACTATGTCTCCTCATTAGAGTTGAGCGACTTTTGGTTTTTTAGGGTCGCGTTTCGTTTCGTGAAACCCGACTTTTCCAAAAGTCGGGTCGAGCAAGATCGTCCGATTATAGGGAAAAGTCGGGGTCGTCCCGAAACACGAAACCCAATGTAAGTCAATGGGGAATAAAAGTTGGCAGTGAGAGGAGGACAGGAAACACACCTACAGTGCCCATTTGAATGCCAAAAGCATCAATTCTTCTTACTTAAGCTTGTCAACCTTAATTAACTTCATAATACAAGTTACGCACTGAAAAATGGGGGTTATTTGGCTAAAGTTGTGGGGGGGGAGGGCTGGCTGCAGGTTTTCATGTGCCCTGGGCGAAAGAGCGCCCCTTTAACACATACCACAACTCATCATGCTCCGATACGGCAGATAAATAGCGGTATAGTACAATGAAAAATACCTCACTTTTTACATCTCATGACGAGGCCCATCTATTTCTCCATACAAAATCATTGGTCCCATATAATGTTTGAAACAGTATATGATGAGCTCCACATAATGCTACAGTATATGTTGGTCCCCATGGATGAAGCTCCACTGTCTTATGGGCCCAAATAATGCTCCAAACATAATGGGCCCCATTTCTAATGCTCTAGTGTATAATGGGCCCTGTAAATGCTGCTCCAGTGTCTGATGTCCACCTTTGGAATGTTCCAGTGTATGGTGGGCCCCATCTATCATTCTCCAGAGTATAGTGCTCCCCAAAAATTGCTGTCCCAACATTGAAAACAATCAAATAAGACTCCTCGCAAGGGAATCCCTGTACTTGTCTGGACAGGTGCTGTAGCTTGCCTAACAGCTCGCCAGCCGTTCTCACGCCCAGTATGGATTGCACGTGATTGCACAAAGGTTAGAAAGGGTACCGTATCCCTGGATAACATGTATGGATAGCGTACACATTCAAAATATATGTCTATACAGCATGAGGCAGGCTCAGACGGTGTTAGGCCCAGTATGGATTGCACGTCATTGCACAAAGGTTAGAAAGGGTACCGTATCCCCGGATAACATGTATGGATAGCGTACACATTCAAAATATATGTCTATACAGCATGAGGCAGGCTCAGACGGTGTTAGGCCCAGTATGGATTGCACGTCATTGCACAAAGGTTAGAAAGGGTACCGTATCCCCGGATAACATGTATGGATAGCGTACACATTCAAAATATATGTCTATACAGCATGAGGCAGGCTCAGACGGTGTTAGGCCCAGTATGGATTGCACGTCATTGCACAAAGGTTAGAAAGGGTACCATATCCCCGGATAACATGTATGGATAGCGTACACATTCAAAATATATGTCTATGCAGCATGAGGCAGGCTCAGACGGTGTTAGGCCCAGTATGGATTGCACGTCATTGCACAAAGGTTAGAAAGGGTACCGTATCCCCGGATAACATGTATGGATAGCGTACACATTCAAAATATATGTCTATACAGCATGAGGCAGGCTCAGACGGTGTTAGGCCCAGTATGGATTGCACGTCATTGCACAAAGGTTAGAAGGGGTACCGTATCCCCGGATAACATGTATGGATAGCGTACACATTCAAAATATATGTCTATACAGCATGAGGCAAGCTCAGACGGTGTTAGGCCCAGCATGGATTGCACGTCATTGCACAAAGGTTAGAAAGGGTACCGTATCCCCGGATAACATGTATGGATAGCGTACACATTCAAAATATATGTCTATACAGCATGAGGCAGGCTCAGACGGTGTTAGGCCCACTATGGATTGCACGTCATTGCACAAAGGTTAGAAAGGGTACCGTATCCCCGGATAACATGTATGGATAGCGTATACATTCAAAATATATGTCTATACAGCATGAGGCAGGCTCAGACGGTGTTAGGCCCAGTATGGATTGCACGTCATTGCACAAAGGTTAGAAAGGGTACCGTATCCCCGGATAACATGTATGGATAGCGTACACATTCAAAATATATGTCTATACAGCATGAGGCAGGCTCAGACGGTGTTAGGCCCAGTATGGATTGCACGTCATTGCACAAAGGTTAGAAAGGGTACCATATCCCTGGATAACATGTATGGATAGCGTACACATTCAAAATATATGTCTCAGGAGGCAGGCTCAGACGGTGTCAGGCACAGTATGGATTTGACGGCCCAGATTACACAGCGGAGGAGCAGGGAGAGGTAAAGATTGCAAATGCTGGGGCCCTGGCCAAGCAAGGGGGGCCCACTCGTGGGCGTCGGTACTGGCACTGGGCCCCTCATAGTACAGCGGTGTGTCTGACGGCGGGTGTGCACCACCACCGTCAGACACTTGATTGCACTATGAGGGACCCTGTGCCAGTGCCCGCGCCCAAGAGTCGGCCTACCCACCTGTCCAGGGCAACGGCACTCGCACGGTGTCGTGCGGTAGGTGGTGACCCCGGCCATGGGGGGGGAGGCAGCACAGTTATGGAGTTTTAGAAAGTGGCATATGTTGATGTTGGACATTCAGCTGATGCAAAAGGCGAAATAGGTGAAGTACCAGGAAGAGGTGGACCAAAGCAAGCCATTTTTCTGTCACCCTATGTGTCATCAGGGGAAGGTGGGACAAAATCCTTGGAAACCCATGCGTGGTTCATTTTAATGAAGGTTAGATCATCCACATTTTGGGTTGACAGACGGGTCCTTTTTTCTGTCAGGATTGATCCAGCTGCACTGAAGACTCTTTCCTATAGCTCACTTGCAGCTGGGCAAGCGAGCTCCTGTAAGGCATATTGGGCCAATTCAGGCCAGGTGTCCAGTTTAGCGGCCCAATAGTCAAAGGGGAATGACCTGTGTGGGAGAACATCGATATGGGAGGAAAAGTAGTTTGTAACCATAGTTGACAACTGCTGTCTCCTGTCACTTTCCATCGATGCAGTATTACCAGTTGTGTGAGCGGTATTTGAAAAATCAGTCCACAACATTGTCATGAAACCCCTGTCTCCAACGCCACTTCTGCTGTGTGCACCACGAACACCTCTGCCAAGCTGCCCCCGGCCCGTACGGCTCTTGTGAGAACCATCACCGCTGCTGTGTGCTGGGAATGCCTCAAGCAACCGATTTACCAGAGTTGCTTGTTTATTAGCCAATATTAGGTCAAGGTTCTCCTGTGGCATGATGTTTTGTAATTTGCCTTTATAGCGTGGATCCAGGATGCTGGCCAACCAGTAGTCGTCATCGTTCATCATTTTGGCAATGCGGGGGTCCCTTTTTAGGATCCGCAAGGCATAATCTGACATGTGGGCCAATGTTCCCGGTGTCAATGATGCACTGCGAGTGCTGGGTGGAGGAGCACTTTCTGGCAAATCCACATCCCTCCAGTCACGCACAAACCCTGTACCAGACCTTGCCACGCCAACATTTTCACTTGCCCCACGAGATGCATCCTCCTCCCCTAAGTAATCATCCCCATCATCCTCCTCCTCCTCCTCTTCTTCCTCCACCTCGTCCAGGAGAGGTCCCTGAGCAGACAATGGCTGAATGTCATCAAGGATTCCCTCCTCCTCTTCCTCCTCATCAACATTGGCTGCAGACGCCTGCTCCTTAAGGTGCGTCAAAGTTTGCATGAGCAGACGCATAAGTGGGATGCTCATGCTTAGGATGGCGTCGTCTGCGCTTACCAGCCGTGTGCATTCCTCAAAACACTGAAGGACTTTACAAAGGTCTTTCAGCTTCGACCACTGCACGCCTGTCAACTCCATGTCTGCTCTCAAAGTGCCTGGCCGTGTATGCTCCCACAAATGCATTATGGCCTGCCTCTGCTCGCACAGCCGCTCCACCATGTGCAGGGTGGAGTTCCACCTTGTTCCAATGTCGATAATGAGGCGGTGGTTGGGAAGGTGGAGCAATCGCTGCAGCTTCTGCATACGAACGGAGTGTACAGGCGACCGGCGGATGTGCGCGCACAGTCTTCGCACCTTCTGTAGCAGGGCTGTTAACTCCGGATAATTTTTGAGGAAGCACTGCACCACCAGGTTCAAGGTGTGAGCCAAGCAAGGTATGTGGCTGAGTTTTGAAAGGGCTATGGCTGCCACAAAATTACGGCCGTTATCACTAACTACCTTGCCTGCCTCAAGATGTACACTGCCCAGCCATGACTCAGTTTGTCGCTTCAAGTACTCGGCCAGCACCTCGGCGGTGTGTCCTCGCCCAAACACATCATCTGCAACACAGCCTGCTGACGCTTTCCACTAGCTGCTCGATAGGGGGACACATCGTGTGCAATAGTGGCAGCTGCAGATGGAGTGCTCGTACGACTGCGCTCTGTGGACGAGCTTTCGCTTCTGGAGGAGGAGGAGGAGGAGGGTCGAACGCCTACAGCCAACTGTTTCCTATACCATGGGCTAGGCAGCACTGTCCCACCACCGATGTCCCCTGTGGACCCTGCATCCACCACATTAACCCAGTGCGCAGTGATGGACACGTAACGGCCCTGGCCATGCCGGCTGGACCATGCATCAGTTGTGAGGTGCACCTTTCCGCTCACTGACTGCTTGAGTGCATGGACAATGCGGTCTTTCACATGATGGTGGAGGGCTGGGATGGCTTTGCGAGAGAAGAAGTGGCGACTGGGTAGGTCATAGCGTGGTACTGCATAGGCCATGAGTTCGCGGAAAGCTGTGCTTTCCACCAACCGAAAGGGCATCATCTCAAACGAGATTAGTTTGGCAATGTGGGCGTTCAAACCCAGTGTACACGGATGAGAGACTGAGTACTTTCTTGACCTACTCATAGTGTCTGGGAGGGTGAGCTGGACTTGAGAGCTGCATATGGTGGAAGTAGCGGTGGACAGGGCGGACTGAGAGAGGGTTGATGATGGTGATGGAGTTGGTGTTCTTTCTGATGGCCTAGAATCAGTCTTTCGTTGATATAACAGTGGGATTCCCTGACTGCTGTGGCCTTGCAACGACACCTCAACATTTGCTGCTGTGCTAACCGGTGGGCTTACAGTGGGGGAAACAATGTAGCGTTGCTGACTACCTTCGTTGTGATCAGTTGCACATGTGGCACTTGAGGTTTGGTGTTGTGTCCACGCTTGCAAGTGCATGCTGGTTAAATGTCTAAGCATGCAACTGGTATTCAAATTTTTCAGATTTTTCCCTCGGCTAAAGGTCTTTGCGCACTTCTTACAGATAACCTTGGCCTGATCATGAGGATTTTGTTCAAAAAAGTGCCACACTGCACTCTTCCTACTTTGGCAGACATTTTGCGGCCTAGCACGCTGTGATCTTTTGACCCTCTGGACAAGCTGTCCAGCAACTCTTTTGATGTTTGGAACCTGTCTTTGGAGTGCTCCGGGCCTGCCGGATAACAGCTGTTGCGATGTCGATGTCTGCTGTGGATGCTCCTCATCTGAGCTATTGGAAGCAGCACCCTCTTCCCCCAATGGATGCCAATCTGGGTCAACAACTGGGTCATCCATCACCTCCTCTTCTATGTCATGTGCACCTTCCTCTGTGTCACCGTGTATGGTGGTATAGTGTGCGGGAAGGGGCACCTGAGTCTCATCAGGGTCAGAATCTGGCTCTGTACACTGCGAGGACAATGTAGTGCTCTGAGTGAATGTACCAGCAGAATCATCCATCAGCAGCTGTGCATCAGTGCACTCCATGTCAGATTCATCTTGGCCTGGGTAATTCACCATTTCACTTGATAATCCAGGCATGGTATGTGAAAACAGCTCCATGGAGTAATCAGTAGTATGGCCTGCGTCATCCTTCAATCTTGGTTGGGGTGAAGGACACAAGGAAAGGTGTGGTTCATGAACATGAGCCTCCAATGACGACTCAGTGCTTTTACTTTTTACAACTGAAGAGGAGGCGATAGAGCTGGAGGCTGAGTCAGCATTGTAAGACAAAACTTTTTCCTGATGCTTTGCCTTTAAAAGCGGTTTGCCAACTCCTAGAAAACTAAGCGTTCGAGGCCTTATGTAGCCAGACGATGACGCAGGGTCAGCACCTCCTGCATTCGGTCCTATTTTGCTCTTGCCACTACCATCAGATCCACCACCAACACCATCATTACCAGCTGCCAACCCCCGCCCAATTCCACGGCCTCTTCCACCAGCCTTCCTCATTTTTGGTAGAAATGTAGACAAAATCCAACAAACTATATAGTAATGTAAAAACAAGGTACAAGGTGTCTATAGGACAGGGGAGTTTTAGAATTTCTGCACACACTTGTGGACAGTGGACACTTGTGGATTGTGTGAGGCCCACTGATATCTGAGCGCTATGTGACACGCTCGATGGCACAGCTGCCTGTGACCAAAGTGACGAGAGGATAATGGAGATTTTGAATCTCTGCGTACACTTTTGGACACTGGACACTTGTGGATGGTGTGAGGCCCACTGATATCTGAGCGCTATGTGACACGCTCGATGGCACAGCTGCCTGTGACCAAAGTGACGAGAGGATAATGGAGATTTTGAATCTCTGCGTACACTTTTGGACACTGGACACTTGTGGATGGTGTGAGGCCCACTGATATCTGAGCCCTATGTGACATGCTCGATGGCACAGCTACCTGTGACCAAAGTGACGAGAGGATAATGGAGATTTTGAATCTCTGCGTACACTTTTGGACACTGGACACTTGTGGATGGTGTGAGGCCCACTGATATCTGAGCGCTATGTGACACGCTCGATGGCACAGCTGCCTGTGACCAAAGTGACGAGAGGATAATGGAGATTTTGAATCTCTGCGTACACTTTTGGACACTGGACACTTGTGGATGGTGTGAGGCCCACTGATATCTGAGCGCTATGTGACACGCTCGATGGCACAGCTGCCTGTGACCAAAGTGACGAGAGGATAATGGAGATTTTGAATCTCTGCGTACACTTTTGGACACTGGACACTTGTGGATGGTGTGAGGCCCACTGATATCTGAGCGCACTGTGACACGCTCGATGGCACAGCTGCCTGTGACCAAAGTGACGAGAGGATAATGGAGATTTTGAATCTCTGCGTACACTTTTGGACACTGGACACTTGTGGATGGTGTGAGGCCCACTGATATCTGAGCGCTATGTGACACGCTCGATGGCACAGCTGCCTGTGACCAAAGTGACGAGAGGATAATGGAGATTTTGAATCTCTGCGTACACTTTTGGACACTGGACACTTGTGGATGGTGTGAGGCCCACTGATATCTGAGCGCTATGTGACACGCTCGATGGCACAGCTGCCTGTGACCAAAGTGACGAGAGGATAATGGAGATTTTGAATCTCTGCGTACACTTTTGGACACTGGACACTTGTGGATGGTGTGAGGCCCACTGATATCTGAGCGCTATGTGACACGCTCGATGGCACAGCTGCCTGTGACCAAAGTGACGAGAGGATAATGGAGATTTTGAATCTCTGCGTACACTTTTGGACACTGGACACTTGTGGATGGTGTGAGGCCCACTGATATCTGAGCGCTATGTGACACGCTCGATGGCACAGCTACCTGTGACCAAAGTGACGAGAGGATAATGGAGATTTTGAATCTCTGCGTACACTTTTGGACACTGGACACTTGTGGATGGTGTGAGGCCCACTGATATCTGAGCGCTATGTGACACGCTCGATGGCACAGCTGCCTGTGACCAAAGTGACGAGAGGATAATGGAGATTTTGAATCTCTGCGTACACTTTTGGACACTGGACACTTGTGGATGGTGTGAGGCCCACTGATATCTAAGCGCTATGTGACACGCTCGATGGCACAGCTGCCTGTGACCAAAGTGACGAGAGGATAATGGAGATTTTGAATCTCTGCGTACACTTTTGGACACTGGATACTTGTGGATGGTGTGAGGCCCACTGATATCTGAGCGCTATGTGACACGCTCGATGGCACAGCTGCCTGTGACCAAAGTGACGAGAGGATAATGGAGATTTTGAATCTATGCGTACACTTTTGGACACTGGACACTTGTGGATGGTGTGAGGCCCACTGATATCTGAGCGCTATGTGACACGCTCGATGGCACAGCTGCCTGTGACCAAAGTGACGAGAGGATAATGGAGATTTTGAATCTCTGCGTACACTTTTGGACACTGGACACTTGTGGATGGTGTGAGGCCCACTGATATCTGAGCGCTATGTGACACGCTCGATGGCACAGCTGCCTGTGACCAAAGTGACGAGAATATAATGGAGATTTTGAATCTCTGCGTACACTTTTGGACACTGGACACTTGTGGATGGTGTGAGGCCCACTGATATCTGAGCGCTATGTGACACGCTCGATGGCACAGCTGCCTGTGACCAAAGTGACGAGAGGATAATGGAAATTTTGAATCTCTGCGTACACTTTTGGACACTGGACACTTGTGGATGGTGTGAGGCCCACTGATATCTGAGCGCTATGTGACACGCTCGATGGCACAGCTGCCTGTTACCAAAGCGACGAGAGGATAATGGAGATTTTGAATCTCTGCGTACACTTTTGGACACTGGACACTTGTGGATGGTGTGAGGCCCACTGATATCTGAGCGCTATATGACACGCTCGATGGCACAGCTGCCTGTGACCAAAGTGACGAGAGGATAATGGAGATTTTGAATCTCTGCGTACACTTTTGGACACTGGACACTTGTGGATGGTGTGAGGCCCACTGATATCTGAGCGTTATGTGACACGCTCGATGGCACAGCTGCCTGTGACCAAAGTGACGAGAGGATAATGGAGATTTTGAATCTCTGCGTACACTTTTGGACACTGGACACTTGTGGATGGTGTGAGGCCCAGTGATATCTGAGCGCACTGTGACACGCTCGATGGCACAGCTGCCTGTGACCAAAGTGACGAGAGGATAATGGAGATTTTGAATCTCTGCGTACACTTTTGGACACTGGACACTTGTGGATGGTGTGAGGCCCACTGATATCTGAGCACTATGTGACACGCTCGATGGCACAGCTGCCTGTGACCAAAGTGACGAGAGGATAATGGAGATTTTGAATCTCTGCGTACACTTTTGGACACTGGACACTTGTGGATGGTGTGAGGCCCACTGATATCTGAGCGCTATGTGACACGCTCGATGGCACAGCTGCCTGTGACCAAAGTGACGAGAGGATAATGGAGATTTTGAATCTCTGCGTACACTTTTGGACACTGGACACTTGTGGATGGTGTGAGGCCCACTGATATCTGAGCGCTATGTGACACGCTCGATGGCACAGCTGCCTGTGACCAAAGTGACGAGAGGATAATGGAGATTTTGAATCTCTGCCTACACTTTTGGACACTGGACACTTGTGGATGGTGTGAGGCCCACTGATATCTGAGCGCTATGTGACACGCTCGATGGCACAGCTGCCTGTGACCAAAGTGATGACAGGATAATGGAGATTTTGAATCTCTGCGTACACTTTTGGACACTGGACACTTGTGGATGGTGTGAGGCCCACTGATATCTGAGCGCTATGTGACACGCTCGATGGCACAGCTGCCTGTGACCAAAGTGACGAGAGGATAATGGAGATTTTGAATCTCTGCGTACACTTTTGGACACTGGACACTTGTGGATGGTGTGAGGCCCACTGATATCTGAGCGCTATGTGACACGCTCGATGGCACAGCTGCCTGTGACCAAAGTGACGAGAGGATAATGGAGATTTTGAATCTCTGCGTACACTTTTGGACACTGGACACTTGTGGATGGTGTGAGGCCCACTGATATCTGAGCGCTATGTGACACGCTCGATGGCACAGCTGCCTGTGACCAAAGTGACGAGAGGATAATGGAGATTTTGAATCTCTGCGTACACTTTTGGACACTGGACACTTGTGGATGGTGTGAGGCCCACTGATATCTGAGCGCTATGTGACACGCTCGATGGCACAGCTGCCTGTGACCAAAGTGACGAGAGGATAATGGAGATTTTGAATCTCTGCGTACACTTTTGGACACTGGACACTTGTGGATGTTGTGAGGCCCACTGATATCTGAGCGCTATGTGACACGCTCGATGGCACAGCTGCCTGTGACCAAAGTGACGAGAGGATAATGGAGATTTTGAATCTCTGCGTACACTTTTGGACACTGGACACTTGTGGATGGTGTGAGGCCCACTGATATCTGAGCGCTATGTGACACGCTCGATGGCACAGCTGCCTGTGACCAAAGTGACGAGAGGATAATGGAGATTTTGAATCTCTGCGTACACTTTTGGACACTGGATACTTGTGGATGGTGTGAGGCCCACTGATATCTGAGCGCTATGTGACACGCTCGATGGCACAGCTGCCTGTGACCAAAGTGACGAGAGGATAATGGAGATTTTGAATCTCTGCGTACACTTTTGGACACTGGACACTTGTGGATGGTGTGAGGCCCACTGATATCTGAGCGCTATGTGACACGCTCGATGGCACAGCTGCCTGTGACCAAAGTGACGAGAGGATAATGGAGATTCTGAATCTCTGCGTACACTTTTGGACACTGGACACTTGTGGATGGTGTGAGGCCCACTGATATCTGAGCGCTATGTGACACGCTCGATGGCACAGCTGCCTGTGACCAAAGTGACGAGAGGATAATGGAGATTTTGAATCTCTGCGTACACTTTTGGAAACTGGACACTTGTGGATGTTGTGAGGCCCACTGATATCTGAGCGCTATGTGACACGCTCGATGGCACAGCTGCCTGTGACCAAAGTGACGAGAGGATAATGGAGATTTTGAATCTCTGCGTACACTTTTGGACACTGGACACTTGTGGATGGTGTGAGGCCCACTGATATCTGAGCGCTATGTGACACGCTCGATGGCACAGCTGCCTGTGACCAAAGTGACGAGAGGATAATGGAGATTTTGAATCTCTGCGTACACTTTTGGACACTGGACACTTGTGGATGGTGTGAGGCCCACTGATATCTGAGCGCTATGTGACACGCTCGATGGCACAGCTGCCTGTGACCAAAGTGACGAGAGGATAATGGAGATTTTGAATCTCTGCGTACACTTTTGGACACTGGACACTTGTGGATGGTGTGAGGCCCACTGATATCTGAGCGCTATGTGACACGCTCGATGGCACAGCTGCCTGTGACCAAAGTGACGAGAGGATAATGGAGATTTTGAATCTCTGCGTACACTTTTGGACACTGGACACTTGTGGATGGTGTGAGGCCCACTGATATCTGAGCGCTATGTGACACGCTCGATGGCACAGCTGCCTGTGACCAAAGTGACGAGAGGATAATGGAGATTTTGAATCTCTGCGTACACTTTTGGACACTGGACACTTGTGGATGGTGTGAGGCCCACTGATATCTGAGCGCTATGTGACACGCTCGATGGCACAGCTGCCTGTGACCAAAGTGACGAGAGGATAATGGAGATATTGAATCTCTGCGTACACTTTTGGACACTGGACACTTGTGGATGGTGTGAGGCCCACTGATATCTGAGCGCTATGTGACACGCTCGATGGCACAGCTGCCTGTGACCAAAGTGACGAGAGGATAATGGAGATTTTGAATCTCTGCGTACACTTTTGGACACTGGACACTTGTGGATGTTGTGAGGCCCACTGATATCTGAGCGCTATGTGACACGCTCGATGGCACAGCTGCCTGTGACCAAAGTGACGAGAGGATAATGGAGATTTTGAATCTCTGCGTACACTTTTGGACACTGGACACTTGTGGATGGTGTGAGGCCCACTGATATCTGAGCGCTATGTGACACGCTCGATGGCACAGCTGCCTGTGACCAAAGTGACGAGAGGATAATGGAGATTTTGAATCTCTGCGTACACTTTTGGACACTGGATACTTGTGGATGGTGTGAGGCCCACTGATATCTGAGCGCTATGTGACACGCTCGATGGCACAGCTGCCTGTGACCAAAGTGACGAGAGGATAATGGAGATTTTGAATCTCTGCGTACACTTTTGGACACTGGACACTTGTGGATGGTGTGAGGCCCACTGATATCTGAGCGCTATGTGACACGCTCGATGGCACAGCTGCCTGTGACCAAAGTGACGAGAGGATAATGGAGATTTTGAATCTCTGCGTACACTTTTGGACACTGGACACTTGTGGATGGTGTGAGGCCCACTGATATCTGAGCGCTATGTGACACGCTCGATGGCACAGCTGCCTGTGACCAAAGTGACGAGAGGATAATGGAGATATTGAATCTCTGCGTACACTTTTGGACACTGGACACTTGTGGATGGTGTGAGGCCCACTGATATCTGAGCGCTATGTGACACGCTCGATGGCACAGCTGCCTGTGACCAAAGTGACGAGAGGATAATGGAGATTTTGAATCTCTGCGTACACTTTTGGACACTGGACACTTGTGGATGTTGTGAGGCCCACTGATATCTGAGCGCTATGTGACACGCTCGATGGCACAGCTGCCTGTGACCAAAGTGACGAGAGGATAATGGAGATTTTGAATCTCTGCGTACACTTTTGGACACTGGACACTTGTGGATGGTGTGAGGCCCACTGATATCTGAGCGCTATGTGACACGCTCGATGGCACAGCTGCCTGTGACCAAAGTGACGAGAGGATAATGGAGATTTTGAATCTCTGCGTACACTTTTGGACACTGGACACTTGTGGATGGTGTGAGGCCCACTGATATCTGAGCGCTATGTGACACGCTCGATGGCACAGCTGCCTGTGACCAAAGTGACGAGAGGATAATGGAGATATTGAATCTCTGCGTACACTTTTGGACACTGGACACTTGTGGATGGTGTGAGGCCCACTGATATCTGAGCGCTATGTGACACGCTCGATGGCACAGCTGCCTGTGACCAAAGTGACGAGAGGATAATGGAGATTTTGAATCTCTGCGTACACTTTTGGACACTGGACACTTGTGGATGTTGTGAGGCCCACTGATATCTGAGCGCTATGTGACACGCTCGATGGCACAGCTGCCTGTGACCAAAGTGACGAGAGGATAATGGAGATTTTGAATCTCTGCGTACACTTTTGGACACTGGACACTTGTGGATGGTGTGAGGCCCACTGATATCTGAGCGCTATGTGACACGCTCGATGGCACAGCTGCCTGTGACCAAAGTGACGAGAGGATAATGGAGATTTTGAATCTCTGCGTACACTTTTGGACACTGGATACTTGTGGATGGTGTGAGGCCCACTGATATCTGAGCGCTATGTGACACGCTCGATGGCACAGCTGCCTGTGACCAAAGTGACGAGAGGATAATGGAGATTTTGAATCTCTGCGTACACTTTTGGACACTGGACACTTGTGGATGGTGTGAGGCCCACTGATATCTGAGCGCTATGTGACACGCTCGATGGCACAGCTGCCTGTGACCAAAGTGACGAGAGGATAATGGAGATTTTGAATCTCTGCGTACACTTTTGGACACTGGACACTTGTGGATGGTGTGAGGCCCACTGATATCTGAGCGCTATGTGACACGCTCGATGGCACAGCTGCCTGTGACCAAAGTGACGAGAGGATAATGGAGATTTTGAATCTCTGCGTACACTTTTGGACACTGGACACTTGTGGATGGTGTGAGGCCCACTGATATCTGAGCGCTATGTGACACGCTCGATGGCACAGCTGCCTGTGACCAAAGTGACGAGAGGATAAGGGAGATTGGATTGCTTTTAAAAAAGCAGTTTGCGGAGCAGTGGGTAAACAGCAATGCCGGCGTGTCAGGAAGCCTTAAAAGGCAGCCCAACAACCAACACCACTGATACACCACAATATAGCCTACCCTTGCACTGCACACACAGTGACTTGTGTGTTGTGCAGGCCAAATCGCTAGCAGCAGAAGCAGTTTTTTTGTCTTCTTCCCTGCCTAACGCTCTCCCTACAGAATCAGCAGCAACCTCTCCCTATACTAAGATCGGCAGAAGTAAGATGGCGGTCGGCGTGCACGCCCTTTTATACCCCCTGTGACGCCCACCAAAGCAAGCCAATCACTTGCATGCCCTTCTGAAAGATGGTGGTGACCCGTGCCTATGTCATCACGTTGCCCACAGTGTCCGTGGATCCTGATTGGCTGAAAAAGAGCGCAAAACAAACTTTTGAAACGCGACTTTGGCGCCTAAGTCGCCGACCTCGTGGCCGACCTCATCCTAGGGTCGGGTTTCGTTTCATGAAACCCGACTTTGCCAAAAGTCGGCGACTTTTGAATTTTTTCGACCCGTTTCGCTCAACTCTACTCCTCATCAACTTCCTCCTGTGACAAAATTTGACATTCCCTACCGTCATCTTTTTGTGGCCGTGGCTGCTCTAAGTTTTGTGCATCACTAAACAGCATCTACATCAGTCCCTCTTGGAACATGCATAGTGAGAGGCCACAATCGAGAAGTAATGTAAAGAGATCTTTGGACTGTCCTGGTGTGTGTTCACTAGTGGCCTGGGATTTAAAATGGTGGGAGGAAGGAGCATCAGGGTAAGGATGAAGACTGCTAGTGAGACTGGACTGTGTGGAATACTTGGTGGTGCTTCCAAGCAGGCTAGAAGCATAATCTGCTATCCAACCTACCACTTCTTCGCCCTACTGTGGCTTCAGAAGTGGTGTACCATGCTTCCCTGCAAAGTAGGACAGAAAACTATGTGTCGTGGATAGGCATGTTTCTTGTGCTCCAGCAATAGGTTTAGTCACACCTGCCCCACATCCTCGGCATCTGCATGCATCATAATCATCACTTTCACTTTTTAGTCCCTTACTGCACACTTTACCCATTTTACAACTGCTAGGTCTCTGAAAAACAAGTTTATTTTTATGGAAAAAAAAATTGTTCATGTGCAGCAGGCAAAGCTTTTTTTTAGTTTAATGCCACCATAATGTAATACAAAGCACGTAAAACTGTGTGTATGAGCAATTCAATCAAGAATAATTGCACAACGCTTTTTGTCAATGCTATATACCGATGAAATGTACCACAGACCACACAATACTCTATGGATGAGGAATTGAATCCAGGAAAATTTTTCAACACTTTTTGTGAATGTTAGAAAGCAACGAAATGTACCATAAAATGTGTACTACTATATGGTTGTGTAATTGAATGCAAAAAATTTTTACAACACTTTTTCTGACTGTTAAATGCAAACAAAATGTTCTACAGACCACGTAATATAATATGGGTGAGTAATTGAATCAAGAAAAAATGTTAAACGGTTTTTGGAAGTGTTTAATAACATTGAAATGTACCACAGAGCACATGAAACTATATGGGTGAGTAACTGAACCAAGAATAATTTTACGATGCCTTTTGTGATTGTTATATACCAGCGAAACGTACCACAGACCACTTTATACTCTATGGATGAGGAATTGAATACAGACAATTTTTACATTGCTTTTTCTGACTGTTAGAAGCAAATGAAATATACAACAGACCACAAAATACTATGTGGGTTAGTAATTGAATCAAGAAACAATTTTAAATGCTTTTTGGAAGTGTTCTATAACATCCAAATGTACCATAGACCACGTAATACTATATGGGTGAGTAATTGAATCCAGAAAAAAATTGAAAAGCTTTTTGGAAGTGTTATATAACACAAAAATGTAACACAGACCATGCAATACTGTATGGATGATGAACTGAATCCAGAAAAATGTTTCAATGCTTTTTAAGACTGCTATATACAAACAAAATGTACTACAGATCATGTAATATTATGTTGGTCAATAATTGAATCCAGAAAATTTTTTAAAAGCTTTTTGGAAGTGTTTTATAACACCTAAATGCACTGCAAAGCACGCAATACTATATGGGTGAGTAATTAAATTCAGAAAAAAAAATTTCAACTCTTTTTCTGACAGTTAGATACAAACAAAATGTACCACAGACCAAATAATACTATATGGGTGAGTAATTGGATCAAGAAAAACATTTAACACTTTTTGAAACTGTTCTATAATAATGAAATATACCACAAAACACGTAATAATATATGGTTGAGTAACTGAATCCAGAAAAAAATATATACTCGTACGCTTTTTGGGAGTGTTATATATCATAGAAATGTATCACAAAGCACGTAATACTCTATTACGTCAAAAAATGATAGTGAATTTTTTCACCCCTCAAAACAAATCTGGTCACATGCAGCAGTTAGATATTTAGCAATGCACTGTGAAGCACTCAGCACTACCTTGAGCCTTTATTCTACCACTCACCATGCTCCTGCAACTGTCCCTAGGCTAAATGCACAATGTATTTGACACAAACAGCAAAGCACAATATTAGCCTTTAGAAGGACTGTTAGTAATATGGTTCAGTATCAGTAACAGTATCAACACTAGAGGACTTAGATTAGTTTAACTGTTCACCACAGACCTGAATAGCTGCTCTCTCCCTCCAATATGAACTGTCCCTGAGCTGTGCAATGGCATCAGTGAGCCGAGGGTGGCGGTGCCTGGTCTTTTATACCCCTGATGGTGTAATATGACCAGAGAATCACAGTGATACCGCTACCAATATGGCTATGGCAGAACAGTGACTGGCAGGCAATCCCTACATGCTTAGTGTCTATGTAAAGGGCACCTAACATGTGGGGCGGGGATTAGAGTTTTAATTTGAGCACCGTCATCCTTATATGGCACCCATAGAAAATGCTATAGACTGTATCCATCTAAAGCCCTATGCACACACATGCCATCTATATGCTGTCTTTTTTTAACTGACCTTTTCACTCAAATGGTCAAGTCTGAAAACTGGACCAGAGATGGCCTAGTTTCCACCTCTCTATGCAGACCGTTGATCAGCGATGAAAAAACGATTGTGAGTTACCCTACAGAATATAATTGTTGCATGCACAACACTCAGTATACTGTATGAAGGCAATGCAAAGGAAACATAAGTTATGCCTTAACCTAAGCAGAAATGTATCTTTATCATGCAGTCATGGGAGGGGGAGGGGGATGAGTTTGGTGCTGCTGCTCTCTCACTTCTATCTTAAGGTAATAAAGATGCTCCTGGCTGTCCTGACTGCTTCACTGATTACAGCAATCGCTTCTCTGGAAAAACTGGTCAATACAGCATGTCTGATTTCAATATGACAGGAGACTCTCGACCACACACCTAAGTCTTGGATGTGCCAGACACAATAACATCTTTCCCAGTATCCCCTAGGGCTGAGCAAACCACTCCCTGTCTGCTATACCATTTCAACCCCTTTAGTTTCTGGATCAACAGTGCAACTTCTATCTGTCACATAATGCATCATACTTGATCCCAAATCCTAAAGGGACTCCATAAGCTGCTATTTCCCATTCATCAGAATTGGCATTTTGTATTCCAATTTTGATCCAAAGTCTAGGGTAAAATTAAGGCTGAGTTCACACGTGGCGTTTTTTTCGCGTTTCCACGGCGGCTTTAACAGCGCGATTTTGCCACGAAAATGTGAAAAATAAGCATACCATGCATTCCTGTGGGATTGCGCAATGCTGTGCTAATGCTGCGGTTTTTACCGCGGCGGAATCGCTTCACGGTAGAAAACACAGCATGCTCATTAATTTCGCGGAATCACGGCGATCCTGCACCCATAGGAATGCATTGTTCTGCTTACTTTCCACATGTGGCTGTGCACACCATGCGAAAAGTAAGCAGAACATTTGCGGATGGTACCCACGGTTCGGAGGAGAGGAGACTGTCCTCCGGGCTGTGGGTACCATATCCCTGTAAAAAATAGAATTTAAAATAAAAAATATTGTTATTCTCACCTTCCAACGTCCCACGCAGCCTTCTCGCCTCTCTCCACGCCCCCGGTCCCAGTAAGCCTTTGCGAGCGATGATGTCCGTTCTCGCAGGATCGCGAAGTCTCGCGGTCATTCGCGCGACGTCATCGCAAATGACCGCAAGACGTTGCGATCCCGCGAGAACAGATGTCATCGTGGTAATTGTCGCAAAGGATTACTGGGACCGGGAGCGTGGAGAGAGGCGGGAAGGCTGCGGGGGACGTCGGAAGGTGAGAATAACAATATTTTTTTTTATTATTATTTTTTACATTCTATCTTTTACTATTGAGGCCGCATAGGCGGCCTCAATAGTAAAAAGTTGGTCACACTCATCAAACACTATGTTTGACGAGTGTGACCAACCTGTCAATCAGTCCTCCAAGCGATGCTCCAGATCGCTTGGAAAACGCTAGCAATTTTGCAAGCTAATTACGCTTGCAAAATGCTAGTTTTTCCGTGGGAATTTAAAATGCGATTTTCCCGCGGAATGGAATTCCGGAATTCTCGCGGTAATTTCTGCGAGAGTTCCGCTATGTGTGAACCCAGCCTTAAGGTGCAGTGAGACAGCCTTATAAATTGAAAGGAGATCTGACTGCAATGCACAGACTGGCTGACGGCTCTCCCCACTGGAGCGTAACAGCTGCATGTATTTCTATGCTGCTGGCCAGTCCATGTATCGCAGTCCGATCTCCATGTGATTTGTATGGCTGTCTAACTGTGGCCTAACAAGTGTGCGCCTCATAATGAATTTGGTGCATCTTTTGGCTACCTCTATGCCAGAATCAAAGAATATAGTAAACTCATTGACTGGAATATATTTCTGCTATAATTTCTGCAGAAATATATTCAGTATGTTGGGATACCCCAGGCCATACACCCCCTTACACTATTCCCCACACACTTTAAAATTTGGCAGTGCTGACAAAAGAACACCAATATGCATTTATTTTTTTACATAGATGCAGGCTTGCAAAAACTTGCTACTTTTTACATCCCAAATACTGGCAATTTTTTTTTTACATATCGACTCCTTAGCCTGTGTCTTTGTGTGGGGGATTTGTTTTTAAATTAGCACGCAAAAGCTTCAAGGTCAAAATAATAATAATCTTTATTTATATAGCGTCAACATATTCCGCAGCACTTTACAGTTTAACAGTTTCAAGTCATAAGTTACAACGTTAACTATACAACAATTAAAGCAAAATAAGACAACCCTGCTCATGAGAGCTTACAATCTACAATGAGGTCGGGGAGATACAGAGTACAGGTGTGTATTTACAATGGTGTATTTACAATGATGGTCCAGCCATCTTGAGGGAGTGAGGGATAGATGGAGATAGTGAATGGGCTACACGCACACTTACACATAGAATGACTTTGATTAGTGAACGTGATATGCCGCCCTGAACATATGTGTTTTGAGGGAGCACCTGAAACAATGCAAATTGTGGATAGTCCTAATTTCTCGGGGTAGAGCATTCTAGAGGGTTGGCGCAGCGCGGGAGAAGTCTTGGAGTCGGGAGTGGGAGGTGCGGATTAGTGCAGAGGTTAGTCGAAAGTCGTTTGCAGAGTGCAGCGGTCGGTTAGGCCGACAGACAGAAATGAGGCAGGAGATGTAGGGGGGTGCTGCACTGTGGAGAGCTTTGTGGGTGAGAACAAGTACTTTGAATTGGATCATATAATGAATGGGCAGCCAATGTAAGGACTGGCGAAGAGCGGACGTGTCCGAGTACCGATTAGCCAGATAGATGACCCTGGCTGCTGCATTAAGTATGAACTGGAGAGGGATAGTCGAGTAATGGGGAGGCCAATTAATAGAGCGTTGCAGTAATCCAGGTGGGAGTGGATCAATGCTACAATGAGGGTTTTTGTTGTTTCCATGGTGAAAAAAGGGCAGATTTTAGAGATGTTCTTTAGGTGTAAGTGGCAAGAGGGGGCAAAAGATTGTATATGGGATGTGAAGGAGAGATTGGTGTCAAACATAACACCCAGACAGCACGTCTGCTGCTGTCAAAGCATTGTACAGCATATACCCCAAAATACCCTCCAAATAATGGAGGTTTTTTCACCATTTCATATTTTGAGTCCTTACAATATTGCTTGTTTTGTCGCCACATGCACGATATATTAATCTAATTAGGCCACTCAAAAAAAAACATCTATTGATCATTGGTCTCATGTAACTTTCTTGACCAGAAAAAACAAACCCTAGGTGGTCAAAATAATGAGACCCCAGGATTCTGTACATATTTCTTGTAGTCATAATCATGTTTTTCTTTATTATCAAGCTCATTGTATATACTATGCTGCAGATATTCCATGTCCCAATATCTGCTGTATTGTTTTGTATATTGTACTTTTATAATCAGAGTTGCAAAACAGTAGGTGAAAATTTAATTCCATTCGCTCTTTGAAGTTTTTCTAATGACTCTGAACCCTGCTAATCTCAATACATGAATACTTATCTCATTGCTGCAGCCGGATTTTCTCAAACCAGGAAAAAAAATAAAAAGTGTTGTTCTCTTTTGCATAAAATAATATCATAAATTCTTTGTCAGCCAAGCTCAATCACTATAAAATAAGCACACCTGCAAGCAGCGCTCTTCTAATGTGCACTAAAAGTGGAAACCTCCGACTTTATAATCAGAACTTCTCTTAAAGTAACTGTCCTACATTCTGCTCATACAACTTGCTGATTAGGTATTCATCAACATCTGCATACCTTCTGCGTCTATCAAAGCGATGGAGAAATTTATAACTAGCATTTCTCTTAATAAAATTAAGCTCTCTGCTGAGCTATATGTGGGAAAATATGAACATTAATGCTTGAAGATCGTAGTGTCCATCTGTTGATCTGTAAAATATCATTTCAAATAAGCATTTCTAATCTTCTAATAAAACTGTACATTATGGCCTGATAATAAATTCATAGTTAATACCCTTACCATGCTCTAAATATAAAGTACTTGCTAGGCTACTGGTAGTATCAATATGCCCTCTCGTAGTAATTGTGCTTTTATTATTTTGCAAAAAAAGAAGAATATTTCTTTTGGTAAACTTATTAGTAGAGATGCGAGAACCTTTTCACCAAACAGTTTGTCGAGTAGTTCGTCGACCATATCCGAACCCCTTTAATTCCACGGAAGGCAAAACAAAACCCATCGACAACACCTTCAGGGGGGCCAAAAAGCTGCCAAAACAACTCAATTTAGGGGCAGACACCAGGAAAAGTGGCATCAATTAACCCACAGTAGAAATTTGAGGCCATGTGCACACGATGCATTTTTCTTGCGGATCCGCAGCGGATTTTACCACGCAGAAATGCTGCAGATCCGCAAAGTGATTTACAGTACAATGTAAATCAAAGCAAAAAAAAAAACGCTGCGTTTTTTTCCACGCGGTTTTGGTGCAGTACAAAAAATGCAGCATGTCACTTCTTTTGTGCGGTTGTCCACCTGCTCCATTCTCCAAATCCGCAGGGGGAAAACCGCAGTGGAAAACCGCAATAAAAAAGGAAGAAATCCGCAGGAAAAATGCAGGTCATTTGACGTGCGGATTTCTTCAAATCTGCGCGGAAAAATCCGCAGGAGGAAAATCTAAGTGTGCACTTAGCCTGATAATGGCACAGCAGAAGTCAGCCATGGGCCATACATGAGATATCAGGGTATGGCCCAGCATTTAATTTAAATTAAGATGAGGTGGGTGAGGGATCGATGTAAGTCTGCTGTGCTGGGAGCCCTGATACCTCATGCAACAGCTCAAACTGGTTTTTTGCTCAGCCACACTCAGGTGGCACAAATATCAGCTTGGCAGACCACCAATGTTAGAAAAATGTAAGTATAATAATAAATGTAGTTGACTGATCAATTCACCCAGAGAAGAAATTTTATAATGGCACAGAAGCAGTCAGCAATGGGTCAGACATGAGGTATCAGGGTTTGGGATAGCGTTTACAGTTTTGAAATTTGGATGAAATTAATAACTCAATTTATTCCATGGTGCTTTACATATGAAAAGGGTTTTACATAATAAAAACATGGACAATAATCTTAAACACTATAAGTCACCGACTTGGTACTGGAGGAGAGAGGACCCTGACCATGAAGTCTCTCAGTCTACAAAGGATAGGTGAGGATACAATAGGTGAGGGTAGAGCTGCTTGTGCAGCGGTATGGAGGAGCGATGGTTAGTGTAGGTTATAGGCTTGTCAGAAGAGTTGGTTTTTCATGTTCCTTTTGAAGGTTCCCATGGTAGGCAAAACTGTCTTTTGCACAGAAGTGTTGAAGTCTAATGAAACAAGCCATTTTCTTCTCTTATATTTTGACGAAAATAGCAGGAAATCAGAGGAATAAGGCCTAATACACAACCTCCTGTTTACACACGTATGAGAAAAAAAATTCTACAAACGTCACAAGTGTTTTGAATCAGTGTTTGGTCCCTTTGTCTGTTTTTACCATTTGTGTCATCAGTGTTTTTTCACAAATGGATAAATAAATAAATAAATAAATAAATAAATAAATAAATGATAAAGCTAACTTCTATCTTTTGCAATGTTAAATACGGACAGCACTCCGTGTTTTTTGTCCGTGTTTTTCGTGGAACCATAGTATTGTATTGACACTTTTCAAACATAATATGGCAAAAAACAGACATATATCAGTAAGTTTTGCATGGACACATGGTTTGTAAAAAAGCACGGACAAGTGAATAGCACCATAATTTGCCTTGGGGATATGTAAAAAATAATAAAACCTTTCATACTTACAAGGTCTGCACAGAAGCAGGAAGTAGTGATGTCACTGTTCCACCAGCTGCTGGACCGCTGCAGCATGTGATTAGTTGTGGCAGTTAGCTCACTAGAGCAGCATGGATGTTGGAAGCTTTATCATGAGTCGTTGCTCAAAGTGCAGGTGTAAGGGGTGTATCGGGACCATGTAATACTCCACTCCCATCCTTAATGTAAATACTCCCTTATTGTAAAGCCTTCCTTGTGTATAGCTGTATATATATATATATATATATGTGTGTTCTGCTATTTATAATATTGATAACATAGGGACAGTTCAGTGCCTCAGTTTAGCCACCAGAGGGGGCACAATGTAGCTTGTAGCAATACCCCTGTAAATAGTTAACTTTAGGAGGCGTCACTGGAGGGTAAGGCAGGAACAGTTTCCTGGATAGTTCAGAAGGGCTAGGGAGCTCATACAGCTCAGGTGGGCTTATAGCCCGAGCTACCCAGTAGCTCCATAACATTAAAGCAAAGGACCCAGCCATCTAGGATCCAGTGTACAGAAGTGCAGCGGAAGCAGCAGTGTGACAGCAGTGGGGAACAGAAGTGGAGAAGAGGTCCAGAACAGTACAGGGACACAGGTCGCTCATCATGTGGCAGATCATCGCATGGGCTGGTGCCCTCAGATCCAAGGCTAAATGGCTGAAGGAACCACCAAGCACAGAGAGTCTGAACAGGGAGGATGCTGCATTACCGCAAGAGGCAGTACAATCCGGGCAGGTACTGGGGGACCAAGGAAGGAGTGCAGAGAAAGAGGATAATGGAAGCTGTTTGGAACCCTATGCAAATGCAGTGTCTAATAAGGATGTGCTGTGCAAAGAAGAAAGTAAAGTTTCACGTTCTAAGTTTGAAATGGATTCTGTCTCTTTACATGCAACAATGCTAGCAGTAAAACTTCAGCCAGCCCGATGAGACCCTGATGGTGCAGAAGGTGAAGCAGAAGGTATGCTGCAGAGGGGACATTATATTCATGTGACGGGAGACAAGGGCACGGTGAAGCATATACTCTCAGCCACGACTACGGCCCTGGCCCTCCCTCACACCGACACTCTTAGTTCATTAGCTGTGACAGAGAAGGGGGCTTGTTTAACTAATGAACTATGTCAAAACTAGCGACACAGAGATTTGGTGAAAGTTCCTTGCCTGTGTAGGAATGTGAAGTTTCCTGGATAGTGGGATTTGAAAGCAGCACAAGGATGAATCTTGTATAAATGACCCCTTTCCCGACTGAGCAAATGATTATTTCTGCGATTTAGTTTTTTCCTTCCCTCCTTAGTTTCCTGTCAACATAGCCATAGGATGGCTTGTTTTGTGCAGGACGAGTGACATTTTTGAAGGATATTATCGCCCGTCGGCTTCTTGTGTGGACATGTTAACAATATTATAGAAACTGAATTCCGTGGCGTGAACGTACCAATACATATGTTAGCTACAATAAGCCACGATCTTCATTGGGTAGGAGTAAATAATTTAATAACACCCCTTGTCTGATTGAAATAGTTGTAAATTCCATCTCATATTTCCCTACATGTATATACAGATACAAATATGCTCATGGGAAACATTTTTAATTTACAGGTGCAATCAGACAATCAGAATATATTTGGCGCTTGATTAATGTTTCAAAACAGCTCTGCCTACCAGCTGCTGAGGACGATAATATAAAAATTACCATATTACATACAAGCTAATTAACTTTATGCTCTTTCTCCAGAACCTTTGGTGTCTGTTTTCAAACAATTGTGTGCATGGCAGAAGGTTAATTGTTATTTTTCTTGAAAGACATGAGCAAGCATGTACTCTGACCCCTTTAATAAATGAGCTAACTTGCGGGATCCCTCTATGGGAAATCACCTGTCGTTCATTTTGTCAGATGTTTGTAACTGCTACATGGCTCTTTTGTGAAGCTGGGCTGAAAAAAAGAAAAACAGCAAATCTCTTGGTGATAACTTTATGTTTTCCAGTTAGATTTTCCATCTTTTTCATTTCAATGGACTCTGTTGTTTTCTTTAAGGTAGTCGATCACTTCGCTCCTCTAGGGTTTCTATTTTTACAGGGGACAGAGGGTCTACTGAACGATAATGTGACTGATGGACCTCTTCTACCTGCTGTCAGTGAAGATGTGTGACTGCGATGCAGTTCTTAATTTCCAAGTAAGTTCTTTAGGGTGTGTTCACACAATGATTTTTATCGTGGATTTTAAAATGGATCCACTCCAAAATCCACATGAAAACCCCAACAAATGCTCTTTGTATCCACTTTGATGTGAATTTTGAAACAGATTTGTTTGAAAATTTAATAAAAAGAAAAATGTGTGTGCGAACATATTCACAGACATCTCCTTTTCCAAAACGTGGAAAGTGAGAAGATTTGAATTCCTCCTTTCATGGTAACTCCACTTTATCAGCCCTGGCACAAAACTTTAGAACTGATGGGAAGCGGGATGTTACTAGGGTCCTAAAACATCAGGGGCCGAAGTCGCTTTCAGAATTAATAATGAAAGAGTGCCTTTAAATATAATATATACAAATAATAATGCTTAGACTCACTTAATCCAGATCCCCCATCCACTGCAGCCTCTGTGTCCTCTTCTGACTTGTATATGAAATCTTTCCTTTGTTAAACCTGTATGAAATTGGACAGGCAGATGTGACATCTGTTTTTGTGTCTGCCATTCCAGTTTCAGCTTCTGTCACTGGGCAGCACCATGCTTTCACTTCATGTGATATAGTACTTTTTCTCTAGGACGTGTAGTATTGTCCAGGATTAGGAGCTCGGAAAGAACCTTCTGTTTATGTTTGCTCCTTGCTGTTCAAACTGTGCGGGGCTGCAAACTATTTAAGCTCTTGAAATCCTGCTATCCACTGCCAGTTATTGTAAATCTTGCTCTGGTTCAGTGCTGTGGTTTTGCCTTTGCCTAGCTTATTTGTATACTGTTATAAGACTTTGGTCCTTATTTTAACCATCCAGGCAATTATGTTCCTGTTTGTGACCTTATAGTCTTAGCGCAGCTTCCTGACTATGCTCTGCTAGTGCTCTCCACCGGCCAGCAGTCTACTCCATGGTCCCAACACAAGGGCCCCTATATAAGTACAGCTTACAATAAAGGAGTTAAAGAGTGAAAGCCAAAGCCTGGATTCTAGTAGATGGAGTGACTAGCGCTAAGCCTGGCCAATGTAGCCCTGTTGAGAGTTTCCAGGTTACCAAAAAAAGGCCACTGTAAAAACAGAAAAGCAGAATCAGAGGTACAATGAGGCCACTCAATGTCTTGTACAGAGACAATAACCTGCCTTCGCTTCCTTTAATCTGTCTCATCATCTCAGTTGCTTGAGATGGATTGCACTTGGCAACAGGCAGTGGACAACATATTAGAAAGAAGGGAACACCTGGTGATAGACACCATTTTTAAATATGCAGAAAGTTCATTTTTCACATTATCTATCAAATGTAAGCAAGTTGTGTGAAAGTACAAAGACCATGTGAAAACTGAAGATCTGTCTTGAGAATAGACCATCAATGTATGACCGGTGGGGGTCTGACCTTCAGAACTCTTGATACCAATATGTATGTTGGCACAGGGACTTGTGATGTTCCCATGCAATCATAATGATTGTTCAATGTTTCCTCTGAACTTTTTCATTTTGCTCAGTATTTATTAGCCGTACATTGCCCATGTTTGAGCAGAAATGAACATTTTTCTTCTAATATTACTGCCTTGTCTTCCTAACCTTTATTTCACACGTCACAGTCAGTATTTCCTGCTGTCTCTGTACTTAATGTTTTCTATGTTTGAGTCTTTGCCACAGGGGCCGCAGAACTTATACTTACTCCTGTCGCCGAAGAGGACTTTTACTGAGATGTCAGTCATGGTGATTACATTACTTTACAAGAAACTGCGATAAACTTGCTGATTTAGTGCTTTTATTAAATATGCACATGAAAAGCAGCAAAGAGATTAGGGCTGGATGAAAATACAAATGTCTAGTACTAGATGAAAAACATAACTAGTTACTTACACAGGCACAGTACAATTAAGTCAGGGGCCTTTATCATTGTGCAGACAAACAAGGCATGCATGCCAGAGGCACATGAAATATATGTTTTATTAATTTCTGCTGTGCCCCCTCTTCGCTTGTCCTAGTAAAACAACATACAGACAATTGCAAATTGAGCTTAAAGCAAATCTTTTACTACCATGTAATTTCAAGTCAAAATCTAACAATCTCTTTTTGTTGAAATTAGTGGACCTTTTACAATTCGGTGATTTCACTAATTTTTTCCAAAAAATTTGATTTGATGCAAATAAATTTGTGTGAATCTTAACAATAAAAAGCTTGTAACTGCAATGAAAATATACGTGGGGGAGAGGAGAGAGAGAAGTCCACTGTCCATAAGAGCTTACACACTATAGCAGAAAAAGAGAGAGGACCACGCTGACCATAAGAGCTTAGACTCTACAGAATAGAGTGAGCTAGAGGACCTCGCCGACCAAACGGGCTTACACTTTACAGGCGAGAGAGAACCCTGCTGACCATAAGAGCTTACGCTCTATAGGCGAGAGAGAGGAGCATGCTGAACATAAAAGCTTACACTCTACAGGAGAGAGAGAGAGAACCCTGCTGACCATAAAAGCTCACACTTTACAGAAGAGAGAGAGAGAGATCCCAGGTGACCATAAAAGCTCACATTCTACAGAAAAGAGAGGACCTCACTGACCATAAGAGCTTACCCTTTGCAAGAGAGAAAGAGAGATAGGGCCCAACAGATCATAACAGATTACACTGTACAATAGAGACTTACCAAGTGATTCTGGAGATGGAAAATGACTCCGTCTTACAAACTGTGCTTCACTAGGAACCACTGATCTGTGATGGCCCAGGTACTGACCACCACTGTACAAGGTATGATAATCCTGTCATAGCAGCAGGGCATTATAGGGAGGTTGCGTGCCAACGCAAAATGACGTTTTCCGGCTGTCTGATGCTTTAGCTGTGTGGGAAATGGTGCGGGGCAAAGGTTTGTTTTTTGTAAACATCGAATCTCACAATCTTTGAATTTGTATGAAACCACAAATTTCAGGAAATTTGACTTAGACTCGATCCTCCATGGATCAATTCATTTTATTCCAGTTTATATTGTTATAGGCTGTATCTTGATATTTACATTTTTTTCTAACTTTATGTCACCTCTCGATTTTCTGTATCTGTAGCCTCTATACCGGCCACTCACTGATTCCAAGATGGTAGACACCTGTGATGCTAATTAGTGGACACACTGCGATTTAACATGTCCCTTTTGTCACGTTATTTTCAGGGGTGCCATCAGTTCTGTCCAGGCCTATTTCGTGAGTTTTATTTTTTTTTTAATTCTGTGGAAGCATAGTTGAAAAGCAATGTCTGACTTTCATTTGTTCATTTGCATAGATTTTTGATTTATTATTACTTTTGTCAGATTCAAGTTATTTCTGTCACAATTGTGGGTTTTTCTGTTATTAAACGAGGGGTACCAACAATTTTGACCACATGTGTATATCCTATATTGTTTTTAAAAAATATGATTTGTGTTAACAGGTTAAAGAGAAAATTCATTCAGGAATACATACCTTATTACAGAGATAGGAGAGTCAAGGCATTTGCATTAGTCCTATTATCTATAAAGATAAGCGAACCCAAACTGTAAAGAGAGAGATTTTCTATCTCAAAGTTCAGGTCCCCATTCCTTTCAATGGTGTTCGGGTTGCGGTTCAAGTTCAAGTACAGTTTTGGAACCAAAACTGAACTTTGGAGTTCTGCCTTATTTCAAGGAAAAATAAAGTTGAAAGCGTTGCCAGGAACGAGGTGACTATTCCAAGAGGTAGGTCCCCATTGGATTACTTAGACTGACAGGTCTTTTCCTATACACAAACATAGGGAAAGACCTGTCAGACTGGCCAAGCTAGAAAGACGGAGACTTATGGGGCTACATTAGATGCTCCATGCACTTTTATGGGTACTTTTCTCAGCCCATACGAGCCATAATACAGAATGCTACATGAAGTCTTAGTGAATGCCAGGGAAAAAAATTTTATGTGAGGCCATTTTTTGATCAGCTGAAAGTGTCTAAAACTCATAATAATGGTGCAAGTCATGAAACACAGTTTTTTGTTCAAAATTCTCACATCTCAGCATCAAGTGATGTTCTCAAGATCTTATATTACTAATATTCTCTTACTAATATTATTGGGTTTGTTTATTTATTATTGCAGCAACTGTATTATAGGCAGGTTATTTCTCAATATCATGTATTATGCTTCATGTCATCCTTTATAGTGTGTTAATGTTGGAATTGCAGCTAACATTTACTCCACATCCCTCGCAGCAGCTACATTTGTCTTTGCTATGTGGGTCTCCCAGTGCGCACATCAATGCTAAGTTGCTGTAATAGGGTCAATCTAGCCTCCAGCTACACTTAATAGGGCAAAAAATTCTTGTGTCTAAGATAATTTAATTAGTTTCTCATTCTGTTTGTCTAGTAGAAGACAAAGAGAGAAAAGCTACATGATGTATTAGAATGATACATTCCGCTCTTCACCCTGTGCTCATCTCATTCATTAGTATCACTAGAAATGATCGATCCCACAGAATAATATATGTATTTTATACACAATAGTTCATGGATTTTAAACATAATAATATATTGACTTTGTTGAAAAAAACATTGGCATCCTTGTAATTACACTGAATCATTTATTAAACAAGACATGAAAATGGGTAGTGCTAATTTACAAATTTATCTAAAAATCAGATTGAAATAATATCAGCATAAAATATAAAAATGTAATAATTATTAGACACGAGCGGAAATTCAAATTCCTCAGCTTTGTCTAATTTGTCCAAAACAATCAATTTGTAGCAAATAAATTTGGGCAACTCTCCATCCTGGAAAGCTTGTTGTAATACAAATGGGGGAGAGAAAGACAGAGAGGACCCCACTGACCAAAACAGCTTACACTTTACAGGAGAGAGAGAGAAGCCCTCTGACCATAAGAGCTTCCACTGTACCAAAAAGAGGACTCTACTGATCAAAAGAGCTTATAATCTACAGAAAAGAGTTTTGGTATATGCAACAGTTGCGGACTTCTTTGTTTATGTGAAGGAGGACTTTATGCTGATCTGACAATAGATGGCGATGTTGTGTTAAGTTTCCTTGCTTAATGTATTGTAAAAGAAAAGGTCTTTCTTGTACTTTCAGTTTTGTTTACTTCTTCCTGGTGCAGCACTGAATGACTGTGCATTTTTTCCTATACCTCATGTTCTGAGAAGTAAAAGCTTGTTATCCCATGTAATCTGCTCTGTGAAGTTTTTACCATAACTGTGGGTATGCAGAAGCTGTGCAACAAAGAGAGAATGAGAGAGAGAGAGAATCCCTCTAAACAAAAGAGGTTGCACCTTAGAGGAGAGAAGGGACACCATTGAACAAAAAACATACACTTTACAGGAAAGAGAGAGAGAAGCCCCCTGAAAATAATAGCTTAAACTCTACAGTAGAGAGAGAGCACCCAGCTGGCCATAAGAGCTTATAATCTACAGGGGAGAGAGAGAGAAGACTTCGCTGAACAAAATAACAAGCACTTTTACAGGACCGAGAGAGGAGCCCTCTGAACATAAGAGCTCACACTCTACAGTAGAGGACTCTACTAACCAAAAGAGCTTACAATCTACAGAAGAGAAAGAGCGAGAAAGGACCCTGCTGATCATAAAAGACTGAACTCTTCAGGTAAGAAAGGGGGGACACCGCTGAACAAAAGAGTTTGCACCTCAGAGGAGAGAGTGAGAGGACTCCACTTAACAAAAAACTAACACTTTACAGGAGAGAGAGAAGCCCTCTGAAAGTAAGAGCTTACACTCTACAGGAGAGAAAGCGAGAGAAAGAGAACCCTGCTGACCATAAAAGCTTACACTCTACAGGAGAGAGCGACAAAGAGAACCACACTAACCATTAGAGCTTACACTCTACAGGAGATAGAGAGTACCCTGCTGACCATAAGAGCTTACACTCTACAGGTGAGAGAGAGAACCCCGCTGACCATAAGAGATTACACTCTACAGGAGAGAGAGGACCCTGCTGATCATAAGAGCTTACACTCTTCAGGAGAGAGAGAACATGCTGACCATAAGAGCTTACACTCTTCAGGTGAGAGAGAGGACCCTGCTAACTATAAGAGATTACACTCTTTAGAAGACAGAGAGAACCCATCATTTGTAAAATCTCATTTTCAAGTAAAATTTTTCTTTAATTAATTATTTACAGTTGTGGCCAAAAGTATTGACACCCCTGCAATTTTGTCAGATAATACTCAGTTTCTTCCTGAAAATGATTGCAAACACAAATTCTTTGGTATTATTATCTTCATTTAATTTGTCTTAAATGAAAAAACACAAAAGAGAATGAAGCTAAAAGCAAAACATTGATCATTTCACACAAAACTCCAAAAATGGGCCAGACAAAAGTATTGGCACCCTCAGCCTAATACTTGGTTGCACAACCTTTAGCCAAAATAACTGCGACCAACCGCTTCCAGTAACCATCAATGAGTTTCTTACAATGCTCTGCTGGAATTTTAGACCATTCTTCTTTGGCAAACTGCTGTAGGTCCCTGATATTAGAAGGGTGCCTTCTCCAAACTGCCATTTTTAGATCTCTCCACAGGTGTTCTATGGGACTCAGGTCTGGACTCATTGCTGGCAACCTTAGAAGTCTCCAGTGCTTTCTCTCAAACCATTTTCTAGTGCTTTTTGAAGTGTGTTTTGGGTCATTGTCCTGCTGGAAGACCCATGACCTCTGAGGGAGACCCAGCTTTCTCACACTGGGCCCTACATTATGCTGCAAAATTTGTTGGTAGTCTTCAGACTTCATAATGCCATGCACACGGTCAAGCAGTCCAGTGCCAGAGGCAGCAAAGCAACCCCAAAACATCAGGGAACCTCCGCCATGTTTGACTGTAGGGACCGTGTTTTTTTTCTTTGAATGCCTCTTTTTTTCTCCTATAAACTCTATGTTGATGCCTTTGCCCAAAAAGCTCTACTTTTGTCTCATCTGACCAGAGAACATTCTTCCAAAACGTTTTAGGCTTTTTCAGGTAAGTTTTGGCAAACTCCAGCCTGGCTTTTTTATGTCTCGTGGTAAGAAATGGGGTCTTCCTGGGTCTCCTACCATACAGTCCCTTTTCATTCAGACGCCGATGGATAGTACGGGCTGACACTGTTGTACCCTCGGACTGAAAGGCAGCTTGAACTTGTTTGGATGTTAGTCGAGGTTCTTTATCCAACATCCGCACAATCTTGCGTTGAAATCTCTTGTCAATTTTTCTTTTCCGTCCACAACTAGGGAGGTTACCACAGTGCCATGGGCTTTAAACTTCTTGGTGACACTGCGCACGGTAGACACAGGAACATTCAGGTCTTTGGAGATGGACTTGCAGCCTTGAGATTGCTCATGCTTCCTCACAATTTGGTTTCTCAAGTCCTCAGACAGTTCTTTGGTCTTCTTTCTTTTCTCCATGCTCAATGTGGTACACACAAGGACACAGGACAGAGATTGAGTCAACTTTAATCCGTGTCAACTGGCTGCAAGTGTGATTTAGTTATTGCCAACACCTGTTAGGGGCCACAAGTAAGTTACAGGTGCTGTTAATTACACAAATTAGAGAAGCATCACATGATTTTTCGAACAGTGCCAATACTTTTGTCCACCCTCTTTTTTATGTTTGGTGTGGAATTATATTAAATTTGGCTTTAGGACAATTCTTTTTGTGTTTTTTCATTTAAGACAAATTAAATGAAGATAATAATACCAAAGAATTTGTGTTTGCAATTATTTTCAGGAAGAAACTGAGTATTATCTGACAAAATTGCAGGGGTGTCAATACTTTTGGCCACAACTGTAAAATCTTTCAGTCCATCTCGCAGAACAATAGCAGGTATGCAAATAAATAGAATTAAATATGATATTCCCATCTGCAAAGAAAAAATTAATTTTCTAAAGGCGACAGATATGACAAACTTCTCTGTGGGAGGCTTTTTTTCGCAAGTCACTGTGCACAAAAAACTGTGTCTGACAAATATTTAGCGAGGTAAGTAAAATGCCTGTGATTTATTTACTAATAACTGGTAATGGAGTTTGTCACATGAGGATTTTCCTGTATGAGGTTCACTGCCAAACCCCTGGAGATTATTAAAACCATTTTTTAGCAATCGGGAGATTTTGCACTTTAAATCATGTATTTGTGTGAGCAAATGCATAAATTCCCTTTTCCCAAAAAATGGAATAAAAAGTGATCAAAGGGGGACATATATATCCCAAAATGGTACCAATCAAAATACACCTCACCCCATAAAAAACAAGTCCTCACACATCTCCATCAGTGGAAAATAATAGCTTTGGCAATAGTAATCATATTTTAAATTATTAAAAGTAGTAAAACATAAAAAGGTTATATAAATTTGGTGTCACCATAATCATACTTATGTAGTGACCAGAAAAAAACATTACTAATGTATGCTATATGTCATGTGGTAAGTGTGTTCTCTATTCCTTACATGATTACATTTGTGACACCAGCTCCCCGTCTTGCCTTGGGAGGAGGTAAATTATTTAATACTATGCTGCCCTCTCCTGCCTTGTTTTGGTATTACAACTTGGAGTACTATGCTGCCCTCTTCTGCCTTAGTTTGACATTGCAACTTGTTTTTCTGATTTGAAAATAAGTGGCAGTTGGAGATGTTGCATGGGGGACTGAAAAGGTCTTGTCACGGGCAGTTTTGGTGGTGAGAGGAGGAAGAAAATTGGGGCTCTTCTACTGGGACAAGCGGGGAGTACAAATAGCACCCTAATCATATTGCCCCATGTTTTCAGCAACAGAGTGCTGAGACAAGAGAAGGAACTGCAGAACTGCAAGCAGATTTCTCGGATACTCCGATCCGATGAGGGTTGGCTGATCCTCCCCCTTCACACAGCACAGTTAGTCAAATGGAAAGTTACCGCCATCCTCTCAAGGCCAGGACTGAGAAAAGGCTTTGACCGTCGCAATGTGTAAGAAAAATTTTTATCTGCTACCCATGACTGTTATATTGAAAAATATAGGATTTGTTACAAGTCTTCAGTAAAGTTCATCTTTCAAGTTTGCATGGGACCCCCGGTGTATGCTTCTTTCGTCCGCTGCCTCATACCTTGCGGGCATCAACATAACTCTCATTCTCATATATCCATCATCTCCCCCTTTATAATTGCCACCTAACCTAGGGATTGTTAGAGCTATCGGAGTCACTGCGACTGAACCATCCTTCGAGATACTAGGCCTTGCATCTCATAAGGCGGTGCGTCACTTAAATTTTTATGTCATTTTTGCCATAAAATGAATGTATTGGAAAAAACAGTAGCTAAATTACTTCTTTTTTTTACTAATGCCAACATTTTGCGCATTTTTTGTAATTCATATAGTAAAATTAATAGAGCTATTGACAGAAATTGAAAAGTTATGTCTCTTGGAAAACGGATAAAAAAACAAAACAATATATAGTTGAAGGGCCAGTGCCAAATTGTTAAAGTGGCCATGAATGTGGTGCCTTATTTGTTAGAAAGGCTCCCTAATGTAAAGTTGATAAAAACGTATCCTTCTGCAGGGACAGACGCCCTGGAAAAGATGAGAATAATATGGTTATACACATTAACTAAACCATAGATTGTTCTAACTATGGAATTTCTTCCTCTATCTTCTCCAATTTTCACCTCACATATGTTTTGCATATCATTGATCAGTTACATCTTCGAGCTGTTTGGACTTGTTGGGTAGATTTCTTTGGCGGGTTTTAGATTTTTCTAATTGATGCTCTCCATGTACACTCTACATATGGACTGGCAAATTTACAAATCAGGATCTATAATTTGATAAATCAGGTATAACTCATGCACCACCTCCAATAGAGGAAGCTGGAGGCCTTGAAAGGATCAATGTAATCAAATACCACAAATATCATCTAGAGAATATTTTGTAGAAATGTTGGCATATTTTTGGTCAGAGTACGATTCGAGAAAACTTCGGATCGCACTCGGACCAATGTTAGTCTATGGGGACATGCACGTATCAGTTTTTTTTTTCCTTTGACCAAGCCTTGGGTAGGCTATTGATTACTAAAAAATGTATTATCTTTTACATGAGTAATTGTATCCCAATAGGGACTGGTAATTAACACTATATCACCAATTCATATGTGAAACCTGGGTAATTGTATCCTATAAGTGACTGGTCACCAATATTTATGTAAAGACATGTATTGTCTAATGCCTTTACTAAATCTTGGAAATTGTATTCCATTTGAGTGGGCATAATACCCCACATCTAATCCCTTTAATCCACTGCTTAGGTAATTGTATCCCAGCAGCATTAGTTATATTGTTCTATACACCTAATTCCATGGACTAATGGTCTGGCCAAATGTCTCTCACTTATGATCAACTACCAGCAAGTAGTGTGTTTTTAATTGCACTTTAGCCCTATCATTAACTATATCAATAAAGATTATATTTTAGTAGTCTTTTAATAAGGGTTTATTTTCCTTTGGATTTTGTGTAAATTCTATCATAGAGAAGGAGTCTAAACTACAGTACTAGGTAAAGCCATTAACAAAGAAAGGGAGGCAACTGATAGTTGGACCTCCACCAAGCTCACATTTGTGCTCTATCCTATGGATATTATAGTCCTTAAAAAAACTTTCATTTCAGCAAACCTGCAGTTCAGAAGGTCCATTTTGAAACCTGTCAACAGGTTTGGACGATATGAGTTATAGCCACCGTCTTTCAGGGCTTATCTTATAGCATTTTATAATGCTGTAGGTAAGCCCCCGATCTGACCTGCAAGAGAAGAAAAATAACTTTCATTATACTCAGCTGCGGGATGGTCCAGTCCAATGGGTGTCTCTTGTGTTGGTCTGGTGCCTACCATTTTCTTACGAACGCCATCCTCCTGCTTGCCTCATGGCTCCCTGGCATCGTGCTCCTGCGCAGGCGTGCTTATCTGCCCTGTTGAGGGCAGAGCAAATTCCGGCGCTTGGCTTCTCTGACCATTCCCGGCGCCTGCGCATTGAAGGACTTTGCTCTGCCACAACAGTTTAGATAAGTATGCCTGCACAGGAGCTTGTGTGGGGAGCCTGTGTGGATGATGCAGGGATGCATCATCCACACGAAGCAACCAGGAGGGTGGTGATCATAAGAAGATGGGAGGCATCGTACCAAGACCAGTGACAATCATCGGACCGGACCGCTCTGCAGGTGAGTATAATAAAAGTTATTTTTCTTCACTTGCAGGTCAGATCGGGGGCTTATCTACAGGATAATAGAATGCTGTATATCAGCTCTGAAAGGTCGTGTCCGCAACTCGTATCGGTCAAACCTGGTGACAGGTTCCCTTTTAGTCTTGTCTTTTAGAAAGTGCAATACTAAAGTTAAAAACATTATTTTGTAATTCAAAGCTAAATTTCTGCAAATCAAACACCATCCTTTTGTACCACAAGAAAGTATGGTGTATATTTTCCTTAAAAATATTTCTTTTATCACACTAATCTGTAAAGATAATGTACTATATTGCATTAAAACATGCATTATTTCCTGTAAAAAATAGAAAGTCATAATGACGAGCTTCATCCCAAGATGCCAGACACCTTTTTTTTATATTACATTGTACACACCATTCCAGCGACACTTCTGTCTTATTTGACTGGGTAATTTTTCTTGGCATGTACTGTGATACATTAATACGACACAACATATGATTTTGCCTTTGGCCGAGAAACCATCACATTTATGTAGAAGACAATTTCCTCTACCTGAATAGTTAAAGTCGCCCCGTGAGGACAAAATGTCAGGATGCATATCTTTAAATAAAAGACGCACAAAACTGAACTGTTTTTCTGTGTCAAGTGTCATAAAAATATAGTGATTTCAGAAGTTGAAAATGAACACTATGAGGTGAAATGCACAAAACTTGCCCTGCAGACCTCTTAGCAGTGAAATACAAGCCTAAAACAAAACGTACATGTAGTGTGTACACTGCTCGGCCTTGGCAAAAAAAAATATGCATAATTTTGTGTAGGTCATCCAGAAGCCACCAAAACAACTGTAAAGGCTCATTCAGAAGTCAGTTTTATGCATGTTTTTCGCAGAAAGAAATTGTACCCGTTATTGTCTATGGGGCAGTTCACTTGTCCGTGTATTTTTGCCGACTGAGTGGTCAGCAACAAAGTACTGGAGACATGCCCAATTTTGATCCGAGTCGTGGTTCGAACTTGCTAATGCAAGTCTGTGGATCCATGAAAAAAAAAACATGGCTCGAACGCCAATAGTGTGCCATTTGATTTTGATCAACTATTTGCTAGGAGAAGCTTTAGAAACCTCCCTTTTTGCATACTACAAAAACTGATAACTATCTCATGGCAAAAATGGACTCTATTACCAAACTGATGACGATCTGATCAAAAACACTGATAAAACTTGGACTTTTTGCATACAAGAAAAATCTCCGGTGTCTGAATGAGCTCTAGTCCGTCAAGGCATGGACTCCACAAGACCTGTGAAGGTCTCCTGTGGTATTTGACATGAAGACATGAGCTGTAAATTGTTAAGATTAGACATATTTCTCCAGCACATCCCACAGATGATTGGTCTTATTCATTTCTGGGCAATTTGGAGTCACGTCAGTAACTTGAACTCTTTTCATGTTCCCCAAACAATTCCGAAAAAATGTTTGCACTGTGGCAGGTCACGTTAACCTACTTAAAGAAACCATTACCTATACAAAATACAGCAGTCATGAGGAAATGTACTTGGCCTAGACAATGTTAGGTAGAAGGTATGTGTCACATTCATATGAATGTAAGATCCAATCAGGACGTTGCCCATCACAAAGCTTCCATTGCCTTTTTGTCTTTCCATAGTTCGTCATGGTGCCATCTCTTCCTCAAGTAAGTGACACACATGCACCTGGCTATCCACATAATGCACTAGAAATACTATCAACAAATCCCATTCGACAAAAACCCAAGCAGCAGTGGAGATTCAGTGCTGGACCAGGAAAACCCCTTTAAACTAACCATCATTCATAAATGGATGATAAGCAGAAGATTACTCCACGTGAAAATGGTGCAAACTAACAAAAAGTGAAGGTGACTGTATTTTAAATTTAATCACTCCTTTCAAGATTTAGTCCTCCTTTAGGCTATGTGTCCACGTAGCGATTTAATCCGGACAATGAAAACCGGACTCCTTCCCAGAAATCGCGCTTTTTTTTCCGCACGATTTCACCTCGATTTTACCGCGATTTTGCCGCGATTTTCGCGTGCGATATTTAAGCACTTTCCAAGCGATTTGAAGCATCGCTTGGAAAGTGATTGACAGGTTGGTCACATTCGTCAAACATGGTGTTTGACAAGTGTGACCAGATTTTTACTATTGAGGCCGCCTATGCAGCATCAATAGTAAAAGATAGAATGTTAAAAATGATAAAAAAATAAAAAATCGGGGTATATTTACCTTCCGACGTCCCGCGCTGTCTCAGCGATGCTCCCGTTCCCAGCGATGCCTTGCGAGACCTGTGATGACGTTGGTCTCGCGTTGCTATAGCGATCTCACGAGACCGCTAGAGTCACGCGAGACTACGTCATCACAGGACCTTGCCGCAAGGCATTACTGGGAACGCTGAGGCCGGCAAGGCAGCGCGGGACGTCAGAAGGTAAATATACCCCGATTTTTTTTTTTATTCTTTTTTTTACAGGGGTATGGTACCCAGGGCCTGGAGGACAGTCTCCTCTCCTCCAACCGCACATGAGACGCTTAACTTCGCGCATGGTGGGCATAGCCACATGCGGGAAGTAAGCGATTTTCATGCATTCCTATGGGTGCGGAATCGCGGCAATTCTTTGCGATTCCGCACAAAAGAATGAGCATGCTGCGATTTTTTCCGCAATGCGATTCCGCCGTGGAGAAAAGCGCAGCATTAGCACAGCATGTGCGGAATGCCATAGGAATGCATGGAGTGAGTTAGGTACACGATTTTTAAACATTTTCACAGCGTTTTCACGCTGAAAATCGTGGCAAAAACGCTTAAAAATCGCATCGTGGGTACACAGCCTTAACCTATTTCTGACATTTGATGTACTATCCCATCCAGGTGACCCGGGCCCGTATGACCATGGACGGGATAGTACGTCATGCCCTTTAATGTGATCACTTTAAAATTCCGACGCCATCTTACCTTAGGGAAGATGGTGTCGGCCTCCAGGGCTCTGATCCTGCCCTCTCAGCCTCCCAAGCGCTGTGACTGACTGTTCAATTCTGAACTGCCAATCGCAGCCTTTCTCATTATTTCAGAAAATCAGATTGGCTGAAACAATGAGGTCTCAGGCTAGGATCGAGTACCGATGTACTCGATCCTAGGCACCGGCGAAAACCCCCCGGATTGGCGCGATCGCCGATTGCATCGATCGTGCCAATCGCAGGGCACAGCAGCGGTATTCGGAATTGGTGCTGTAATAGCCCAGATTGGTGCAGTAATAGCACCGATCCTAGGCCAGAGCCTAGGACAGGCACAGCAGGGCATGCAGGAGCTGGTTGGTGCAATCGATATCATCGTTGACAACGCCAATCACAGGGCACAGCTGCGGTCACGCTGTGACTGCACTGTGCCCTGCTGGTGACCTGGTTGTGACCTGCCTAGGAATCAGAGATATGAGATTTGATCCTAGGCAGTTGCCATGGTCATCAGGGCCAGCAGTGATTGGTGGGATCGATGTTATCATTCGATCCTACCAATAACTGATCACAGCAGTGGTGTGACCGCTCTGTGACCGGGTTGTCACCTGCCTGTGACCTGTATGACTGCTCTAGCTGAGGATTCCTGCAGAGCAGTCACACACCAAGAGTTCCTGTGCTGGGTTTTGTAGTGCCACAGCAGCCTATAACACCACAATCCCTGCTGAAGAAAGAAGACAGAAAAAAGAAGAAAGAAAAAAGGGACACTGCAACTGTGTTACCTGATCCCTGATCCCTGCCCAAACGGTCTTTAAAAACTCGCAATCCCCCATCCCCCCTTTCTCTCTTTTTACCCCCTCTTTTTACCCCCTCCATCCTTCTTTGCGCACATTTTCCATTTTTTTTTACCTCCCCTTTGTGCTACCTGACTGCAACCCTAACTGTTGATCTCTGATCCCTGCCCGATATCTCTTCATCCATCCCAATCCCCCCATTCCCCCTTCCCCTCTTTTTACCCCTCTCGACCCCCTTTTGCGCAGCCGCCGAACTTTGATGAGTGAAATAGTTCACTTATCATAGGTCGTGCCTGCTGTTTTAGACACTTTTATTTTGTCATCTCCGTCTGTACATCAAGCAGCTGCTGAATTTTGATAAGTGACACGCAGTTCTCTTATCAGCGCTAGGGTCTGCTGTTTAAGGCTAAGTGCACACGTTGCAGAAAATTTCTGCACAAAAATCTGAATCCCTTCCCAGAAACCGCACCTATTTTTCCGCAGCGGTTTTTGCGCGTTTTTGATGCGTTTTTTACCGCAGCGGTTTCTAAACGCATGGAAGAAGCCAAAACCGCGGAAAAATCCGCAAAATTAATGTGCATGCTGCGTTTTTTACCGCGATGCGGTTTTTTCGCGGTAAAAAACGCATCAATGTGCACAAAAAGTGAAAAAATGCATAGAAAAGACTGTGCAGCTTATTTTTAGCGGTTTTATAGCGGTTTTATAGTGAAAACCACGGTAAAAACCGCTAAAAAAACGCTGTGTGTGAACACAGCCTTAGACTTTTTTTCTACAAGCATTTTTTTTCTCCTTATTTGCTTTTTTCTTTTAGCTTTTTCTATTCAGAATAATTTACACCAATCACTATCCCCCCACACATACGCATACGGTTATCAATAAAATACACACAAAGCACCATATTCACACAAAAAATATCCTTCTTGTCAAATTCGTCCCAACAGCGTTATTCAGTGGAGGAGGCATATACTTTCCTTGCCTCCAACACTGATAGCGAGGGAGAGGATCCCACATTTGTGTACTTTTCAGATTCTTCATCCTCATCCTCTTCCTCCTCCTTATCTTCTTCCTCGGGTCCTGCAGAACAGCCACGCAGATGCCCCAGGACAGAAGATGAGGCAGCGCCCACCATTCCCGCAGCTGAACCAGCGCACCCCGTATGGACCTTGCCCCCCAAAAATTATGAGCCACTGATTCCTGATTTTATGGCAGATTTAGGAATCAAGTTTGACACCACCGGCCTCACTGAAATAGACTTTTTCAAAGTCTTTTTCTCTGAGGATTTGTTAACCTCATGGTGGAGCAAACTAATTTGTACGCTTGTCACTTTTTGGAACAAAACCCGCGTTCATCATTTTCTAACTGGTCTCCTGTAGACGCAGTTGAAATTATGCAGTTTTAGGGCCTGGTCCTCCACATGGGGATCCTGAAGAAGCCAGAACTTCGGCAATATTGGCGTGTTGATATTTTATATAACACTCCAGTGTTCCGAATGGTCATGGTCCAGATGCGTTTTGAGGCCATCCACAAATTCCTGTATTATACTGATAATGCACAGTGTCCCGCACGAGACGACCCCAACTTTGACCGTCTGTTCAAAGTTCGGCCAGTCATCGAACACTTCAACAAAAAGTTTGCTGAAGTGTACGTGCCCCAATGGAACATCTGCATCTGCATAATCTTAGTTCATTATAAGTGTTAGGGCTGGCGGAACGCACCAAATAATAAATGATAGTAAGGTGCGTTCGCAGCCCGGGGTCCACCGTGCAGTGGTGGTAAACTGCTGCTTAGTAATGGCGGATGTATATAGCGGTATGCAAAAGGTCACATGTGGGTTAACATCACCCAGTGTGAACAGGAGCGGACTCTGTTACATCACAGAGCCACATACCACGAAACTTAAATGCTGGAGTCTGTTAGCCCTCACAGAGCTCAGCAAGGGGGCACTCAGAATGTGGTCACAGAACTCTGCCCCAAGGACACAGGGCCAGAGTCCCTCTAGACCTTCTGAGCACGTGGCGTTGCTCCTGCGGACACCACTATAGACGCTTAGTATGGAGGAGTGTCGAGCACGTGCACCGTGGCGTGTAGAGCCACCGGAGGACACTGATTCCAGTCTCTGACTCTGCCTCTACCTACACCTAGAAAAAATGAGGATGATTGACCTCATGGAGATCAACATCCGACACTGCGGAGACACCATCACGTGTTTCTCAACGCAGTGATTCTAGAGCACTGCCCCCATCCCTTATGGGAAATATGTAAAACATGCAAAAAACTGAAGCCGCGGAGACACCATCACATGTTTCTCAACGCAAGCAATGACTAGCCAGGTCTTTCACCGGGAAGGAACAACCACGGGAAGGGCAGTCTCCAATGAAGGAAACCACCTATGCCAAAACATGGTATCCATCCACAGACAGCTGTTTCGGGGTATTGCCCCTCATCAGTGTGGAGTAGGAAACTGGCTAGTAGGAGCAATGCCTAGTAAAAGACCATGAAAAAATGAGGATGATTGACCTCATGGAGATCAACATCAGACACTGCGGAGACACCATCACGTGTTTCTCAACGCAGTGATTCTAGAGCACTGCCCCCATCCCTTATGGGAAATATGTAAAACATGCAAAAAACAGAAGCCGCGGAGACACCATCACATGTTTCTCAACGCAAGCAATGGCTAGTCATTGCTTGCGTTGAGAAACATGTGATGGTGTCTCCGCGGCTTCTGTTTTTTGCATGTTCTACCTACACTTAGACCCTGGGCGCTTGACATGCTAGGCTGCATAACTCATGCATACCAAGAGTAGGGGTTTCCAATGAGTCATTCACCAGAGACATTCATACATGCATACAACACTCACTCCACATGGTCTAATCTTTGTCTATATTAGCGCCTGGCCAAGAGGCCATGCGAACCTTTTATAGCCGTGTCCTTCCGGGACCTTCCTGACCTTCCTGATGGTCCAATCCAAGCTGGAGAAGGACCTGAGCATGTGACCTCTGATCTCCAATGAGAGCTTGTCCCACGGGCATGCTCAGTGGACCAAAAGAAGGACTTAGTCCCTGGAGTAGCTCGCTGCTGACCAGCATGCGTTGCTGTAGCTGGACCAGAGGTGGCATCAGCAACCAAACCTACAGAGCTGGTCTGAGCAGAGCTCCTGGATCAACGAGTCTGCTGAGCAGCCTCCTCTGTGGCCAGAGAGGAATGGGAGACTGCCGAATGCAAGGCTCAGAATTCCTGCTGTGCAGTGACAGGAACCCGACGCCTAACAAAAAGGAAAGGCTGCGATTCCATCAGTACCTGCCCAGCAAGAGGGCCAGGTACGGAATCAAGCTCTACATACTGTGTGAGAGTACCTCAGGGTACACACACAGGTTTAGAGTTTACGAAGGTAAAGACACCAGGATTGAACCTACTGAGTGTCCCCCTGTCCTGGGAGTGAGTGGGAAAATTGTGTGGGATTTGGTGCACCCACTGCTGGATAAAGCTTATCACCTTTACACCAATAACTTTTATACCAGCATCCCACTCTTCAAATCCCTCTCTGCGCGAGGTAACGCAGCCTGCGATACTGTCCGCAAAAATCAGAGATGCCTCCCAAAAATGCTACTTGGGCAGATGCTCAGAAAAGGTGACAGCAGAACCCAATGTAGTGACTATCTGCTGGTGGTCAAGTACAAGGACAAGAGGGATGTCCTTCTCTTGACCACCATACATGGTGATGGCAGCACCCTCAGCACTGTACGGGGTACCTCTACACAGGTCAGCAAACCGACCTGTGTACTGGGGTACAACAAAAACATGGGGGGCATTGATCTCTCCGATCAACTCCTCCAACCGTACAATGCTTTGAGAAAGGTCAAGGTGTGGTACAAAAAGTGCACATCGTCCAAATGGCAATGCTCAATGCTTTCCTGCTGTCACAATGTGCACGCCACACCGATACGTCATGTCTTCAGTTCCAGGAGGAAGTGGTTAAGGCCCTGATATTTGGCACTCCGGATGGAGCGGGCCCCTGTACTTCTGGAACTGAAGGTGCTTGTATTGTAACAGGTCAGAATTTTCCGGGGGTGGTCCCGCCAACCGGAAGGAAAGGTAAGCCGCAAAAAGGTGCCGAGTGTGTTTCAATGGGGGAATACACAAGGGCACCATTTATTACTGTGACACCTGCCCCGAAAAACCTGGCCTGTGTATGAAGGATTGCTTCAAATTGTACCACACCTCCATGCACTACTAATTTACTTTAACGGAAACAGTAGATTAGTTGGGGCACATCTAGATTTGTTCCTTGGGGGTCTAGTATCCAAAATGATCTCACTTGTGTGTTTTTTTACTGTTTAGGCACATCAGGGGCTCTGCAAATGGAACATGATGCCCACAGACCATTCCTTCAAAGTCTGCATTCCAAAAGGTCACTATTTCCCTTTCGAGCCCCGACGTGTGCTAAACAGTTTTCTCTTTCCCCCATGATGGCACCACGGAGAGAGGAGATCCGCCCCACGGGGACAGGAAACCTACAGACAAAATGGCGATACCTCTCTCCCGCACCAGTTGGTTTCCTGTCCCGACAGGGAACCTATGGACTCACCAATCGTTGTGGGCCCATACAAGGGATCTCCAGTGGGAGATACCAGCCGCAGAGGTTTCTCTTCACGGAGATTTAGAAGGGTGGTTAGACATTACACCCAAAACAGCCCACTCGCTGGAGTGGTGGGCGGAACCATCCAACCTAGCCCAGGGAGTCCCTTGGGTATTGTCGATATTGCGAGTCCTTACCACAGACGCAAGCCCCAGGGGGTGGGGGGCCCACTTAGACTACCAAGTAGCACAAGGGGTTTGGACAAGGGACGAAGAAAGGGCCTCTGTCATGCTCGCCATGTCTGTTATGTCCGCCATGTCTGTTTTGCCTCATGACCCTGGAGCGGTGTGCACGCGCATCTCATGTCTGCTATCCTGCTTGTTCCCTAGAGCAGTGTGCACACTCACCTCATGTCTGCTGAGCTGCAAGATGCCTGCGTTTCTGCTTTGCCTTCTGTAATCTTCTCATCATGTCTAGAATCTCTGATCTGGTTCTGCAATCATCTCGTCATGTCTGGAACGCTGATCATGTGACCTTTCCTAGGATCCTGCACTGTCTGGTTTGGTAATCATATCGTCATGTCTAGAACTCTGTTCATGTGACCTGTCTAGGTTTCAGCACTGATTCTGCAGTCGTCTCGTCTTGTCTGAAACCTTTATCATGTGACGTTTCCTAAGATCCTGCACTGTCTGGTTCTGCAATCATTTCGTCATGTCTGAAACCTTGATCATGTGACATTTCCTAAGATCCTGCACTGTCTGGTTCTGTGATCATCTCGTCATGTCTGAAACCCTGATCATGTGACTGCGCTCTGTGATCCTGGAGCATCTGAACTAGGAAGTTCTCCCCTGGTCCTGACCCGGAAGAGGAGGTGCAATGCCCTATATTAGACTGCCCCTTCCTATGCTCAGGGCCTGAGTATTGTGTGGTGTCCCTGCATGGCTGCTTGGTCTGTGGGGCGCTCCCTCTATTCTGTGCCCTTGCACTCTGCTCTGTCGTGCATCTCTGCACACGCTCCGTGCTCGTACTCCATCTCTTGTCCCGTGCCTTGTCTTATGTTTGTCCGTTGTGCCATGTTCGTCTTTGTCCTGCTTGGACTTGTAATCCTTCTGTTATTCTCTGCCTTGCCTGTTTTCACTGCCTTGTTTTGTACCTTGCCTTGCTCCTCCCTATGGTCTCAGTCTTTGCTTGCTCTGCCTCGCTCTCTCCTATGGTGCTCTGTAGTGCTCCCTGGCACACGCACCATTCCTCCTCTCTTTCCGTTTGTGCTCTTTTCCATGTCTAGTCCCAAGGCTCTGCCTTGGCCCAGCTCTGGGCTTCGGCCTACGCTCCGCTGCTAGACTCTTCCCTATTATGCTCTCTTGCACGTTTCTAGGCTAGTCCCAAGGTTCTTCCTTGGCCCGGCTCTGGGCTTCGGCCTACGCTCCGCTGTTAGCTCTGTTCTTGCTCTGACCTGATTCCGTGTTTCTGCCTATGCTTCCGTCCCTGGTTCTGTACTCTGTCTAAGCTCTGCCTGGTTTCTTGTCTTGTCTTCCCTTGCTGCTTCGTATGCTCTTTGCATGCGCCTGGCCTTCCTAGCCTCCTGTTTGTGCCTCAGCCGTGCCCGTCCTAGCCGTGCCCGCCTGCTTGTGCCTCAGCCATGCTCGTCGGTCAGTGACAGCTGTGTCGCCTGCCATGCCTCCGTCGGGTTTGCTGGAGTCTTGCCCGTCTGTCAGTGCCGCAGCCCCATCAGCTAGCCAGTGCCCCAGCCGTGCCCTCTGTGCTCCCTTGCACTTCACGCTGTTTCCGCACTGTGCTCTGCTTGCTCTCTAAAGCACGCGCAGGCCCTCGCCTGCCCATGGCATACCTCCCCGTGCTTCTGTAAAAGTACGCGCAGGCTTTGCCATGTCCCCTGTCGTGCCCTCTTGCACGCACAGGCCCTAACCCTGTCCTGGAACCCTGATCCTGATGTGCCTCTCTGCACGCGCAGGACTCTGCCTCGCCTGACCCTGGCGTGCCCCTTTGCACGCGCAGGACTCTGTCTTGTATCTTGTGCCTTGGCGTGTCTCTACACACGCACTCTCTTACCTTGTGCTTTGGCGTGTCTCCAAGCACGCACCCTGGTGTGTCTCCAAGCACGCACCCTGCCTTGAACCCTGGCGTGGCTCCAAGCACGCACCCTGCCTTGAACCCTGGCGTGGCTCCAAGTACGCACCCTGCCTTGAACCCTGGCGTGGCTCCAAGTACGCACCCTGCCTTGAACCCTGGCATGGCTCCAAGCATGCACCCTGCCTTGAACCCTGGCGTGGCTCCAAGCATGCACCCTGCCTTGAACCCTGGCGTGGCTCCAAGCACGCACCCTGCCTTGAACCCTGGCGTGGCTCCAAGCACGCACCCTGCCTTGAACCCTGGCGTGGCTCCAAGCACGCACCCTGTCTTGAACCTTGGCTTGCCTGCCGGATTCCCGAAACCTGCCGACCGTTGCCAGAGGTCCGGAACCAGACGACTGCGGCCTGATGTGCGGAGCTGATGTCCGCAGCCTGATGCCTGGACCCTGTCGGTCGTTGCCAGTAGTCCGGAGTCAGATGCCATCGCACCCCGTCTTGGATCCTGGCGTGTCCTAGCATGCATCCCTTCTAGGAACTCTTGTGTGATCCCTATCACGTATCCTGTCCTGGACCCTGGTATGTTTTCGTGCACGTACTATGCCTGGAACATTTGGCGTGCCCTTGCACACATCCTGCCGTGTTTCACTGTTTGTGCCCTGCTCCTGATTCCCTGTTATGCCTTGCACTTGAATAAAGTGTGAATCCACGTTTGAGGAAGAAACTGTGTGACTTCGCTTTATGTTTGGTATCCTGTCTGTCCTGTTGTCAGACACTTAATAGTGTCTCCTTGAGCCGGCCATCTGGTCCAGCTGCCGTGGTGGCTCACCCCCTTGGTCTTGCCCCTGACACTCCCTGTACAGGGAGTGGGTTCTCACTAGGTCAGCTCGCCCTAGGTGGGTGGGTGCCACGGCCCAGAGGGTCCACTCTAAAAAGGAAGATGGGCTCAGCAGAAGCCGAGTCCGTCACAGCCTCCTCAAATATGAAAGAGCTCTTAGCGGTAAAGCTCACCCTCCTGTATTTTCTGAACTCCCTCAAGTCCCACCATGTATGGGTATTTTTGGACAACCACACAGTAGTAGCATACTTGAACCATCAGGGGGGGACAAGATCCCATGCCCTAAGGGAAGTGACAAAATCAATTTTCCAATGGACAGAGGGAAATCTAGGCTCACTGATGGCACTACACATAAAAGGAACAGACAACGTGACGGCAGACTTCCTAAGTCGCACACAGCTAAGACAGGGGGAGTGGGAGTTAAACCAGGGAGTTTTTACTCAGGTCATGACACTATGGGGAAAACCCAGCATAGATCTATTTGCCAACAGTACAAACCGGAAGGTGGAAGCCTTCTGCTCCATAGACCCCTCCGGGAACCCGGTAGCCCTTGACACTTTTATGATTTCCTGGCACTTCCCCCTTGCCTATGCGTTTCCGCCAATAGCCCTAATTCCATTAGTTCTGAGGAAGATTCGGGAGGACAAGGCAAGGGTAATATTAATAGCCCCCTTCTGGCCGAGAAGGACGTGGTTCGCGTGGTTGAGGAGAATGTCCATCTCCAACCCTTGGGTCCTCCCGGATATTCCGAACTTGCTCTCGCAGGGCCCAGTACTACACCCCCAGGTGGAGAACCTACATATGACGACCTGGAATTTGAAAGGGCGCTGTTGACCAACAGGAGCTTCTCCAAAAATTTAGTATCCACCTTCCTACGGTGTAGGAAACCAGTAACCACCAGACTGTATGGGAGGATCTGGAGGAAGTTCCTCTCAGTATCAAATACCAGTGCAGGGGGTGTGGTACCTCTATTAAATATCTTAGAGTTCCTGCAGAAGGGCTTAGAGCAAGGCTTAGCTACCAGTACATTTAAAGTCCAGGTGGCGTCCCTAGGCGCCCTTTACAACTATAAGTTGGCAGGGAACCGTTGGGTGGCCAGGTTCATCAAAGCAGCTGGTAGATCCAGGCCAATACCTTCCCTAAATACTCCTCCCTGGGACCTAAACTTGGTACTCTCAGCCCTGTCCAAGCCTCCCTTTGAACCATTACAAGATGCCCCTCTTAAACTGATATCGCTCAAGACCTCCCTCTTGGTATCCCTGACATCGGCCCGCAGAATTAGTGATATCCAAGCCCTGTCAGCCTTCCCTCCATTTACTCAGATCCTAGAGGATAGGGTGGTACTTAGGACAGACCCAGCCTACCTGACAAAGGTAGCATCCCGATTCCACAGAACCCAGGAAATCTCCCTACCTTCATTTTGCCCCAATCCCAAAAACAGGGGAGAAGAGGTGTTACACACACTGTATGTTAGGAGATGCTTAATTGAATACCTAGAGGCCACCAGGGAGTGTAGAAAGAATAGGTCTCTTTTTGTGTGCTTCCAGGGGCCAAGAAAAGGGCGGAAGGCATCAAAGAACACGCTGGCGAGGTGGATAAGAGATGCCATCACCTTGTCACACTTGTCGCAGGGGGCGAACGTCCCAGACAGAATAACAGCCCACTCCACAAGAGCGATGTCAACTTCCTGGGCAGAGCGAGCAGGCGTCTACATTGAGCAGATATGTAGAGCCGCTACTTGGTCCTCTCCTTCAACTTTCTTTAACCACTATCGGCTGGACCTAGCCACCTTCTCAGATCTAACCTTTGGTAGGAGGGTGCTGGAGGCAGTGGTCCCCCCTAATAGATAGTCTCTGCAATTCTCTCCGTGGTGCTGTCATGGGGGGAAGAGAAAATCGTAGTTACTTACCGTTAATGGTATTTCTCTGAGCCCATGACGGCACCCGTATATTCCCTCCCTACATGCGTGGGGTGCGCACTTATTGTAAATACAGTTTAGCCAAATAGTCACGTGGTGTCTCCTCTACGCAGTTTAATGATTTTAGAAATGTTATTTTTTCTTAAAGTTGTTCATGTTATAAGCCAAAGTTCCATTAAATGCTCTGTAATACAAATGGCGCGGGAGAGAGGTACCGCCTTTTTGTTTGTAGGTTTCCTGTCCCCGTGGGGTGGATCCCCTCTCTCCGTGGTGCCATCATGGGCTCAGAGAAATACCGTTAACGCTAAGTAACTACGATTTTTTCCCACATGTGGGGTGCCAGCGTACTAAGGACAAATTGAACAACAACTTTTGGGGTCCAATTTCTCCTGTTACCCTTGGTAAAATTAAAAATTGGGGACTAAAAGATCATTTTTGTGGAAAAAAAATAGGATTTTATATTTTCATGCCCGGGCATTATAATCTTTAGTGAAACACTTGGGGATCAAAGTTCTCACCACACATCTAGATAAGTTATTTAGGGGGTCTAGTTTCCAAAATGGGGTCACTTGTGGGGGGTTTCTACTGTTTAGGCACATCAGGGGCTCTGCAAACGGAACATGATGCCCGCAGACCATTCCATCAAAATTTGCATTTCAAAACGTCACTACTTCCCTTTCGAGCCCCGACGTGTGCCCAAACAGTAGTTTTCTCCTACATGTGGGGTACCAACGTACTCAGGACAAATTGGACAACAACCTTTGGTATCTAATTTCTCCTGTTACTCTTTGGAAAATTAATAATTTTGGACTAAGAAATCATTTTTGTGGAAAAAAAATTATTTTTTTTTCACCTCCGGGCATTATAAACTTTAGCAAAACAATGGGGGTTCAAAGTGCTCACGACACATCTAGATAAGTTCCTTAGGGGGTCTAGTTTCCAAAATCACTTGGGGGTTTCCACTGTTTAGGCACATCAGGGGCTCGCTAAATGTGGCATGGCGTCCTATCTCAATTCCAGCAAATTTTAGTTTGAAAAAGTCAAACGGCGCTCCATCCCTTCTGAGCCCTGCTGTTCTTCCCATTCTGTGCAGCAAGACATTTCTTAAGTGCTATTCCAGCTATGGCCAATAGATGTCATAGTTGCCCCTGTTCTTGGATTTAGAGTCCTGTTCCTTTAATGGTTATTCTGTTCAGAACCGCCCCTACATCCTTCCCTTTGTATCTTCTGTGACGCATCAGTCAAAGTGATCGCAGCAGTGGCATACCTCAAAACCATAGACCTGAACGAACAGAGACACATCAGATTTGTGATGAGCCGGACTAAACTGGCACCACTCCGTGAACACACAATACCCAGACTGGAACTCTGTGCTGCTGTCCTCACAGTCGAGTTGGCCGAGCTTATCTTGGATGCTATGAATCTGGAGATCAAAGATGCAGAGTTCTACACAAAAAGCAAGGTGGTACTAGGATACATCTGCAACAAAATGCGATGCTTTTATGTCTACGTCAGCAACCAGGTACTGAGGATAAGAAGTTCCACCTGCCCTAATCAGTGGCACTATGTGCCTACTCACCTCAATCCTGAGGACCATGTGACTAGATCTGTTGCTCCAAGTCATCTTAGGGACATTACGTGGTTCACAAGCTCTGCTTCCTTGTACCGTTCGATGCCCAACATTGACAGGCCCGATAAGTTTGAACTAGTGGATCCAGATGCCGATGAAGAGCTCCATCATCAAGCGTCTGCTCTGCATACAGAGATTTCAAGCCATCACCTGGAATCTCGTCGGTTCAGCAGGTTCTCAACCTGAAAGTGACTTGTTTGAGCCGTTGCTTGCCTACTTCATGGGGCCCAGTCCTACAAGTCAGCATCACCTACAAGCCAGAAACCTTGTAAAGGTTGGCATCACAGCAAGCATTTGTATACCGCCTTTCAATCCAAAAGAAGCAAAGAGTAGCATCAGTTGATGCTAAGCAGGGAGTGTTCTGCCCATTCTGTGCAAGACATTTCTTAAGTTCTATTCCAGCTATGGCCATTAGATGTCATAGTTGCCCGTGTTCTTGGATTTAGAATCCTGTTCCTTTAATGGTTATTCTGTTCAGAACCGCTCCTTCATCCTTCCCTGGTCAACAACAAGTAACCATTTCTGCCAGATCTCTGAAGAGCTCACATGTGCTCAGCTCCCTAAAAAAATCACTGCTTATATCAAATGGATTCTGGTAAGGTTTTAATGCAGCTATGTAATATATGTTATGCATCTGTGTTAGCTGGCCATAGTGCATGCCCCATGATATTTGCAATGCATGTTCAGCTCCTGTAATGCTACTGTATTACACTGCATGGTAGTTATATGCATCCTCTGTTCAGTGAATGCAAGGCTGGCAGCCATAAGTTGGTTAGATATCTCTTTCTCTTTACTGCTGTGTATGTTGTATTGCTCAGCCTTTGTATAATGCATGCTACCGATATAACAGCACTCTGTATCATTGCTACTGTTGTGATAGTACCCTGTATTGCTGTGATATTGTCTGCCAGTACTGACATGCTGCATTCTGTTTCCTTATAGTTTTTACCCAAAATCTTCCATAACTTTGTACAACAGTCTCTGTGTAATACTATTGTAGGAACTCGAGGATTCTGATAGCGTGGGGCAATGAACAGACAGAGACAGGTTTCTTTTTGTGAAACCAGTGCATTATTCCACAGTGATAATACCCCAAACGATATACTGATAACCTGTAATGAGACCAGTCCTCAACCTATATAGCAAGTCGGCAGAGTTCCCAAAAACAGAGTCCTCACAAAAATGTGATCAGAAAGTGAGTGTGACTCTCTGGTGATGTGGCGCAGTTCACACTAGTGGTGCAGGGAGAATCAAATCCAGATATGTAGAAGGCGCAGGGAAGTCCAGAACCAGTTCACCGGTTGATCCCAGACGCTGCAAAAAGCACAAGAGTCCAGAAGCTGATCCACAAGTTGGTCCCAGAAACGACGTGAACACAAGTGAGTCCAGCAACGAGTTCACATCAAAGTATAAAGTCAGTGACAGTTCCCCCAGCACTCACCGGGGAGAGTGAAGGATTGAGGCGACACACAGTTCAGAGACACAGTTCTTACCAAGGGTTAAGTTCCAAAGTCAACAGACTAATGATAGCACGATGAGTGCAGCTTTCCTAAGCAGAGAACAGAGAATGTCCCGAGCCACATTAGAGGCACCGTGAGGAAACAAACAGCACAGCTGACAGGAAGCAGAAGCAAAATACTCCAGCAAGGAAGGCAGCACCTGGACCGGGTTTTATACAAATGAACAGGAAGTAGGGCACAGAGAAACAACTTCCATCTTGACAAAGGGCAAAGTCATTCACAAGGTGATTTAGGAGAAACCCGGAATACTGACATTACTCCCCCCGTAGAAACGGCCTCAGGATGATCCCGGACCAGGTTTGTCTGGATATCTCTGAAGAACCCGCAAAACCTTCAGGGAACATTGATGTTACTTACTGGTTCCCATGAATCATTTTCAGAAGAGTAACCCTGCTATCTAATTAGATATTGAAGCCGGTTTCTATGAAGTCTTGAATCAATAATGTCCTGGACCACAAATTGTTCTTCGCCATCAACCAACACTGGTGGAGAAGGAGGTATGATACGTCCCTGAAACATGTTAGGAGAAACCGGTTTTAATAAAGAAACATGAAATACTGGGTGTACCTTAAGGCTGATTTCACACGTGGCGTTTTTTTCGCGTTTCCGTGGCGGTTTTAACTGGGCAATTTTGCCGCGAAAACGTGAAAAGTAAGCATCCCATGCATTCCTATGGGATTCCGCAATGCTGTGCTAATGCTGCGGTTTTTACCGCGGCGGAATCGCTTCACGGTAAAAAACGCAGCATGCTCATTAATTTTGCGGAATCGCGGCGATCCCGCACCCATAGGAATGCATTGTTCTGCTTACTTTCCGCATGTGGCTGTGCACACCATGTGAAAAGTAAGCAGAACATTTGTGGATGGTACCCACAGTCTGGAGGAAAGGAGACTGTCCTCCAGGCTTTGGGTACCATATCCCTGTAAAAAATAGAATTTAAAATAAAAAATATTGTTATTCTCACCTTCCGACGTCCCGCGCAGCCTTCCCGCATCTCTCCACGCTCCCGGTCCCAGTAAGCCTTTGCAAGCGATGACATCCGTTCTTGCGGGATCGCGAAGTCTCGCGGTCATTCGCGAGACGTCATCGCGAATGACCGCGAGATGTCGCGATCCCGCAAGAACAGACGTCATCGCGGTAATTGTCGCAAAGGATTACTGGGACCGGGAGCGTGGAGAGAGGCGGGAAGGCTGCGCTGGACGTCGGAAGGTGAGAATAACATTAATTTTTTTTTTATTATTATTTTTTACATTCTATCTTTTACTATTGATGCCGCATAGGCGGCCTCAATAGTAAAAAGTTGGTCACACTCGTCAAACACTATGTTTGACGAGTGTGACCAACCTGTCAATCAGTTCTCCAAGCGATGCTCCAGATCGCTTGGAAAATGCTAGCAATTCTGCAAGCTAATTACGCTTGCAAAATGATAGTTTTTCCACGGGAAAATCGCGGGAATTTAAAATGCGATTTTCCCGCGGAATGGAATTCCGGAATTCTCGCGATAATTTCCGCAAAAGTTCCGCTACGTGTGAACCCAGCCTTAGAGTTTGTGGTAGCTTCAGCTGACAAGCAATGGAGCTCACAATCCCGGTAATCTTGAATGGGCCGATGAACTTTTGTCCCAATTTCTGCGAAGGAACACCCAATCTTAGATTCTTGGTAGACAGCCAAACCGAGTCTCCTACCTTATACATAGGTACTGGTTTCCGGAATCTATCTGCCAACCTATTGTAATGCTCCTGTGCTACAGTCAGGGAGTCCTTCAAAACTTCAAGATTATGTTGCAACAGCGCCACTCTGTCTTGAACCGTCGGTACCGAAGAAACGACTGGAGACCTAGGAAGAATATTTGGATGATACCCCAGATTGGCAAAAAAAGGCGTTACCTTCGTGGAGCTGCTCTGTGAGTTGTTGTTCGAAAATTCTGCTAAAGGAAGTAGCTTCAGCCAGTCATCCTGCAAATGACTGATGTAGCAGCGTAGATATTGCTCCAAGGTTTGATTGGTCCGTTCGGTCTGCCCGTTGGTCTGAGGTTGATATGCAGAAGACAAGCAGACATTAATGTGGAGCGCAGAACAAAATTTCTTCCAAAACCTAGAGGTAAACTGTATTCCCCAGTCAGAAATGATCTCATCTGGTACCCCATGCAGCCAAAAAACATTTTGGATAACCAGATCCACTGTCTCTGTAGCTGAGGGGAGACTGTTACAAGGAATGAAATGAGCTGCATTCGTTAAAAGGTCTACTATCACCTAAATAGTATTTTTACCGCCAGAGGTGGGTAACTCCACAATAAAGTCCATCGAAATAGACCCCCAAGGGCGAGATGGTACGGGTAACGGTTTAAGAAGACCAGTAGGTGAAACACGAGGAACTTTGTACCGGGCACAAACCTCACAAGAGCGGACATAGTCATTCACATCCTTCAAGCAGGTAGGCCACCAGAAAAAACTACTTAAAAATTCCTGCATCTTCTGTACCCCCCTATGACCAGCCAATACTGAGTCGTGGACCAATTTGTGAGTTCGAAGTCTCACAGCCTCTGGGCCGTAAATACGTCGATCTCTAAGCCACACCCCAATTTGAAAGACAAGATTCACGTTGTCAGAAGGAGTAGCAAGAAATACATCACCGTCGTAGGCCAGCTTGATCTCGTCCCACAAGTCCCAGTCCTGGAGCACTCCTATGAAATTGGCATCGGCCAAGATGGTCTTAGATGGGGTCCCAGGCACGGACTGCACCGTGTGGATTCAGGATAACGCATCGGCCTTCCCATTACATGAACCTGGGTGGTACGAGATAATAAAATCAAACTAGTTCAGAAACAAACTCCACCTAGCTTGTCGAGGAGAAAGACACCTGGCGGATTTAAGGAATTCCAAACTACGATGATCTGTGAGCACTACTACCTGTTGAGTTGCTCCCTGCAAATGGTGTCTCCATTCCTTAAAGGCGGAAATGATTGCCAAAAGTTCCTTATCTGCAATATCATAATTCAGTTCAGCAGAAGATAACCTGCGTGAAAAGAAGGCAGATGGTTGCAGCAAATCTTTGTCTCTGGTTCGTTGTGAGAGGATAGCTCCCAGTGCACAGTCAGAAGCGTCCACCTCCATGATAAAAGGCAGTGCAGGATCCAGATGTATTAATATCGGAACCGTGGTAAAACAAACCTTGAGGCAGTCAAAGGCTCCCTTGGCTTGTGAAGACCATACAAACTTTTTCCCCTTTTTAGTGAGGAGGGTGAAAGAACGGACAATTTCTGAAAAATTCCGGATAAATCGTCTATAAAAATTAGCGAAACCAATGGATCGTTGTACTTCTTTAATGTTTCCTGGTACCAGCCAGTCTATGATCGCCTGGATCTTGCTAGATTCCATATTCAATCCCTGGGGAGAAATAATATAGCCTAGAAATTGAATTTCGGAGCAATGAAACTGACATTTTTCGAGTTTGATGTATAAATGATTATCTCTTAGGCGTCTGAGCACGGTCTTGACATGTTCCTGATGTTCCTGCAGAGAATCAGAGAAAATTAAGATGTCATCCAGGTAAATTAACACATAATGGTCCAATAAATCCCTGAAGATATCATTGGCTAAGTGTTGAAAAGCAGCAGGAGCTTTACAAAGTCAGAATGGCATCACTAAATATTCATAATATCCATACCGGCATCTAAAAGCTGTCTTCCATTCGTCTCCGGGACGTATACGGAGTAAATTATATGCCCCACGGAGATCTAATTTGGTAAATATTTTGGAACGCTCTCCAACATTTCAGGGATTAGCGGCAACGGGTATCTATTACGAATGGTAACCTTATTTAGTCAATGCAAGTTCTTAGGGTCCCATCTTTCTTCTTTACAAAGAATATGGGGGCTCCCGCTGGTGAAGAAGATGGTCGGATAAGCCCCTTGGCTAGATTTTCATCTATATACTCTCGTAATGTCTTTAGTTCTGGGAGCTGCCAACGGGTAAATATGGCGGAAAGGAATCGCTGCCCCAGGAAGCAATTCTATGGGGCAGTCATATGGTCTATGTGGTGGGAGCTGGTCTGCCTTCCTCTTGTCACAAACGTCCGTGAATTCCTGATAAACCAGAGGGAGAGTAGGTACCTGTATTGGCGCTTCCACATTCCGGGTATCTGGAACCGTTATCGTTGGACTGATGGTAGGACTACACTTCGGGAGGAAGGATATTTCCTTGGTTTCCTAATTGATGTGTGGGATTCTGTGACCGTAACCAGGGAATTCCTAAAATTATAGGAAAATGAGGAGAAGATATTAACATAAATGAAAGGGTCTCCTGATGATCTGGTTCCATCCTACACTCCAGAAGCACCGTCTCCCGGTCCACTGGTCCGGAAGCTAATGGGGAACCATTCACCGTTTCCATGGTGACTGGTGAAGTTCTTAATTGGGTCCTTATGCCATGTTCCCTGGCAAAAGAAGAATCCATGAAATTCCCACCAGCACCAGAGTCTATCATGTCCGAACTTGATATCCACTGACCTTCCCACAGAATCTGAATAACATAGAAATAATATAGTTATTAAGGTTGAAGGAAGACTTTAAGTCCATCTAGTTCAACCCATATCCTATCCTAACTTGCCCTAACATGTTGATCCAGAGGAAGGCAAAAAAAAACCCATGTGGCAAACAGTAAGCTTCACATTGGGGAAAAAAATTCCTTCCCGACTCCACATACGGCAATCAGACTAGCACCCTGGATCAACGCAATATTAAGGAAACTAGTGTATATACCCTGTAATATTATACTTTTCAAGAAAGGCATCCAGTCCCTTCTTAAATTTTATTAGGGAATCATTCATTACAACATCATATGGCAGAGAGTTCAATAGTCTCACTGCTCTTACAGTAAAGAATCCGCGTCTGTGAATATGCTTAAACCTTCTTTCCTCCAGACGTAGAGGATGCCCCCTTGTCCCCGTCACAGGTCTAAGAGTAAAAAGATCATTAGAAAGGTCTTTGTATTGTCCCCGCATATATTTATACATTGTAATAAGATCGCCCCTAAGCCTTCGATTTTCCAAACTAAATAAGCCCAAGTGTAATAACCTGTCTTGGTATTGATGACCCCCTAGTTCCCTGATAACCTTGGTCGCTCTTTTCTGCACCTGCTCCAGTTCAGCTATGTCTTTCATATACACCGGAGACCAGAACTGTACACAGTATTCTAAGTGTGGTCGCACTAGTGACTTATATAGAGGTAAAATTATGTTCTCCTCATGAGCATCTATGCCTGTTTTAATGCATCCCATTATTTTATTTGCCTTTGCGGCAGCTGCCTAACACTGGCCACTAAATGTGAGTTTGTCGTCCACCCATACACCCAGGTCTTTTTCAGTGACAGTTTTGCCCAGTGTTTTACAATTAAGCACATAATTATACATCTTATTCGTTCTACCCAAGTGCATGACCTTACATTTATCCCCATTAAAGCTCATTTGCCATTTATCAGCCCAAGTTTCTAGTTTACATAAATCCTCCTGTAATATAAAATTGTCCTCCTCTGAATTGATTACCCTGCAGAGTTTAGTGTCATCTGCAAATATTGAAATTCTACTCTCTATGCCCCTTACAAGGTCATTAATAAATATGTTAAAAAGAAGCGGGCCCAAAACTGACCCCTGTGGTACCCCACTGCTAACAGTGACCCAGTCCGAGTGTGCTCCATTAACAACCACCCTTTGTTTCCTATCCCTGAGCCAGCTCTTAACCCACCTACACATATTTTCCCATATCTCCATTGTTCTCATTTTATGTATCAACCTTTTGTGTGGCACCATATCAAAAGCTTTTGAAAAGTCCATGTACACCACGTCCACTGCATTCCCTTGGTCCAGTCCTGAACTTACCTCTTCATAAAAGCTTATCAGATTAGTCTGACAGGAACGGTCCCTTGTAAACCCATGTTGATATTGGGTCATGAGGTTATTCTTCTGCTGATACTTCAGTATAGTATCTCTTAGAAAACCCTCCAGAACTTTACCTACAGTTGAGGTTAAACTTACTGGCCTATAATTTCCAAGTTCAGTTTTTGTCCCCTTTTTGAATATTGGCACCACATTTGCTATACGCCAGTCCTGTGGTACAGACCCTGTTATTATGGAATCTTTAAAGATTAAAAATAATGGTCTATCTATGACTATGCTTAATTCCTGCAGTACTCAGGGGTGTAGCCCATCCGGGCCCGGGGATTTGTCAATTTTAGTGATTTTTAGACCCTGCCGTACTTCCTGCTGGGTTAAGCAGGTGACATTTAATGGAGAATTTTTATCACTGATCATGTTATCTGTCATGGGATTTTCTTGTGTAAATACTGTTGAAAAAAAGTCATTTTTAACATATTGGCTTTTTCCTCATCTTCATCCACCATTTCACCCAGACTATTTTTAAGGGGGCCAACACTATCACTTTTTAGCTTCTTAATATTTATGTAGTTAAAGAATATTTTGGGATTATTTTTACTTTCTCTGGCAATGAGTCTCTCTGTCTCAATCTTTGCTGTCTTGATTTGCTTTTTACAGAATTTATTTAATTTTCTGTATTTATTAAATACCTCATCACTACCAACTTGCTTTAATTCTCTAAATGATTTATTTTTATCTCTTATTGCACCCCTTACAGCTCTATTTAGCCATAGTGGTTTCCTCCTATTTCTAGCATGTTTATTCCCATATGATATATATTGTGCACAGGTCCTATTCAGGATGCTAATAAACGTCTCCCATTTTCTTTGTGTATTTTTATGTCTCAGGATATCGTCCCAGTTAATTGCAGCAAGATCATCTCTCATCCGTTGGAAATTTGCCTTCCTGAAGTTTAGTGTCCTTGTAACCCCTCTACTACACATCTTATTAAAGGATACCTGAAAACTTATTCATTTGTGATCACTATTACCCAAGTGACCCTCAACCCTTACATTTGATATGCGGTCTGGCCTGTTGGGTAATATTAGGTCTAGCAGTGCCTCCCCTCTTGTTGGGTCCTGAACCAGTTGTGAAAGGTAGAGTTGAGCGAAACGGGTCAAAAAATTTCAAAAGTCTTCAACTTTTGGTAAAGTCGGGTTTCATGAAACAAAACCCGACCCTAGGGTGAGGTCGGCCACGAGCTCTGCGACTTTAGCGCCAAAGTCGCATTTCAAAAGTTTGTTTTCCGCCCTTTTTCAGCCAATCAGGATCCACGGACACTGTGGGCAACGTGATGACATAGGCAGGGGTCACCACCATCTTTGAGAAGGGCATGCAAGTGATTGGCTTGCTTTGGGGGGCGTCACAGGGGGTATAAAAGGGTGTGCACGCCGACCGCCATGTTACTCATGCTGATCTCAGAATAGGGAGAGCGTTAGGCAGGGAAGAAGACACCAAAAGCTGCTTCTGCTGCTAGCGATTTTGCCTGTACAACACACCAGTCACTGTGTGTGCAGTGCAAGTGGAGGCTATATTTTGCTGGATCAGCTGTGTTGGTTGTTAGGCTGCCTTATAAGGCTTCCTGATAGCTGCATTGCTGTTTTCCCACTGCTCTGCAAACTGCTTTTTTAAAAGCAATCCAAATTTTTTTTTTGTCCTGGTGAGGTACTGAGCGTGCATTTTTTCACACCATACAGCGGTGTACGCTCCTCACACAGTACCATGTAATGGCTGTTATCACGACCACAGTGAAGCTATCTGTGTGTGACTCTGTAAGGATAAGTCGAGGATATGTTCCGTTCTTACAGACCTCCACCTTCTAGTTTTGTCTGGTTTTCAAACAGTTAAGTATATTTGCTGTTTGATCACATTCAAAACTATAGAGAGACAGCGTGTGTCAGTCCATATACTTAAAAAACACGGAGCTTGACAATTTTACGGACACCGGACAGCGGTGTACGTGCACGCTCCTCTCTCAGTACCGTGTAACGGCTGTTATCATGGCCACAGTGAAGCTATATGTGTGTGACTCTGTAAGGATAAGTCGAGGACATGTTCCGTTCTTACAGACCTCCACCTTCTAGTTTTGTCTGGTTTTCAAACAGTTAAGTATATTTGCTGTTTGATCACATTCAAAACTATAGAGAGACAGCGTGTGTCAGTCCGTATACTTAAAAAACACGGAGATTGACAATTTTACGGACACCGGACAGCAGTGTACATGCACGCTCCTCTCTCAGTACCGTGTAACGGCTGTTATCACGGCCACAGTGAAGCTATCTGTGTGTGACTCTGTGAGGATAAGTCGAGGACTTGCTCTGTTCTTACAGACCTACACTCTAGGGAGATTCCTATTCTGCGCAATTCTATATACACCTTGTAGTTTGTCATACACTAGCCAATTTCTGCCTGTGACATAGCGGTGTGATATTCACTGGGCCTCACACAATCCAACAGTGTCCACAAGTGTGTTCAGAAATTCTACATCTCCCCTGTCCTATAGTGACATTTTTCACACCTGCGACATTGAGCCTGTGACATAGCGGTGTGATATTCACTGGGCCTCACACAATCCAACAGTGTCCACAAGTATGTTCAGAAATTCTACATCTCCCCTGTCCTATAGTGACATTTTTCACACCTGCGACATTGAGCCTGTGACATAGCGGTGTGATATTCACTGGGCCTCACACAATCCAACAGTGTCCACAAGTGTGTTCAGAAATTCTACATCTCCCCTGTCCTATAGTGACATTTTTCACACCTCCGACATTGAGCCTGTGACATAGCGGTGTGATATTCACTGGGCCTCACACAATCCAACAGTGTCCACAAGTGTGTTCAGAAATTCTACATATCCCCTGTCCCATAGTGACATTTTTCACACCTGCGACATTGAGACTGTGACATAGCGGTGTGATATTCACTGGGCCTCACACAATCCAACAGTGTCCACAAGTGTGTTCAGAAATTCTACATCTCCCCTGTCCTATAGTGACATTTTTCACACCTGCGACATTGAGACTGTGACATAGCGGTGTGATATTCACTGGGCCTCACACAATCCAACAGTGTCCACAAGCGTGTTCACAAATTCTACATCTCCCCTGTCCTATAGTGACATTTTTCAAACCTGCGACATTGAGCCTGTGACATAGCGGTGTGATATTCACTGGGCCTCACACAATCCAACAGTGTCCACAAGTGTGTTCAGAAATTCTACATCTCCCCTGTCCTATAGTGACATTTTTCACACCTGCGACATTGAGCCTGTGACATAGCGGTGTGATATTCACTGGGCCTCACACAATCCAACAGTGTCCACAAGTGTGTTCAGAAATTCTACATCTCCCCTGTCCTATATACACCTTGTACCTTGTTTTACATTACTATATAGTTTGTGGGATATTGTGTACATTTTTACCAAAAAAGAGGAAGGCTGGTGGAAGAGGCCGTGGAATTGGGCGGGGGTTTCCAGCTGGTAATCATGGTGTTGGATCTGATGGTAGTGGCAAAAGCAAAATAGGACCGAATGCAGGAGGTGGTGAGCCGCTTTTAAAGTCAGAGCTTCAGGAAAAAGTTTTGGCTTACATTGCTGACTCAGCCTCCAGCTCTATCGCCTCCTCTTCTGAAGTTGTAAAAAATAAAAGCACTGAGTCGTCATTGGAGGCTCATGTTCATGAACCACACCTTTCCTTGTGTCCTTCACCCCAACCAAGATTGAAGGATGACGCAGGCCATACTACTGATTACTCCATGGAGCCGTTTTCACATACCATGCCTTGGTTATCAAGTGAAATGGTGAATTACCCAGGCCAAGATGAATCTGACATGGAGTGCACTGATGCACAGCCACTGATAGATGATTCTTCTGGTACATTCACTCAGAGCACTACATTGTCCTCGCAGTGTAATGAGCCAGATTCTGACCCTGATGAGACTCAGGTGCCCCTTCCCGCATACTATACCACCATACACGGTGACACAGGGGAAGGTGCACATGACATTGAAGAGGAGGTGATGGATGACTCAGTTGTTGACCCAGATTGGCATCCATTGGGGGAAGAGGGTGCTGCTTCCAGTAGCTCAGATGAGGAGGAGGAGCATCCACAGCCGACATCGACATTGCAACAGCTTTTATCTGGCAGGCCCAGAGCACTCCAAAGACAGGTTCCAAAAATCAAAAGAGTTGCTGGACAGCTTGTCCAGGCAGTCAAAATAGCACACCGTGCTAGGCCGCAAAATGTCTTCCAAAGTAGGAAGAGTGCAGTGTGGCACTTTTTTGAACAAAATCCTCATGATCAGACCAAGGTTATCTATAAGAAGTGCGCAAAGACCTTTAGCCGAGGGAAAAATCTGAAAAATTTGAATACCAGTTGCATGCTTAGACATTTAACCAGCATGCACTTGCAAGCGTGGACACAACACCAAACCTCAAGTACCACATGTGCAACTGATCACAAAGAAGGTAGTCAGCAACGCTACATTGTTTCCCCCACTGTAAGCCCACCGGTTAGCACAGCAGCAAATGTTGAGGTGTCGTTGCAAGGCCAAAGCAGTCAGGGAATCCCACTGTTATATCAACGAAAGACTGAATATAGGCCATCAGAAAGAACACCAACTCCATCACCATCATCAACCCTCTCTCAGTCCGCCCTGTCCACCGCTAGTTCCACCATATGCAGCTCTCAAGTCCAGCTCACCCTCCCAGAGACTATGAGTGGGTCAAGAAAGTACTCAGTCTCTCATCCGCGTACACTGGGTTTGAACGCCCACATTGCCAAACTAATCTCGTTAGAGATGATGCCCCATCGGTTGGTGGAAAGCGCAGCTTTCCGCGAACTCATGGCCTATGCAGTACCACGCTATGACCTACCCAGTCGCCACTTCTTCTCTCGCAAAGCCATCCCAGCCCTCCACCATCATGTGAAAGACCGCATTGTCCATGCACTCAAGCAGTCAGTGAGTGGAAAGGTGCACCTCACAACAGATGCATGGTCCAGTCGGCATGGCCAGGGCCGTTACGTGTCCATCACTGCGCACTGGGTTAATGTGGTGGATGCAGGGTCCACAGGGGGCAGCGGTGGTGGGACAGTGCTGCCTAGCCCACGGTATAGGAAACAGTTGGCTGTAGGCGTTCGACCCTCCTCCTCCTCCTCCTCCTCCTCCTCCAGAAGCGAAAGCTCGTCCACAGAGCGCAGTCGTATGAGCACTCCATCTGCAGCTGCCACTGTTGCACACGAGGTGTCCCCCTATCGAGCAGCTAGTGGAAAGCGTCAGCAGGCTGTGTTGCAGATGATGTGTTTGGGCGACAGACACACCGCCGAGGTGCTGGCCGAGTACTTTCAGCGACAAACTGAGTCATGGCTGGGCAGTATACATCTTGAGGCAGGCAAGGTAGTTAGTGATAACGGCCGTAATTTTGTGGCAGCCATAGCCCTTTCAAAACTCAGCCACATACCTTGCTTGGCTCACACCTTGAACCTGGTGGTGCAGTGCTTCCTCAACAATTATCCGAAGTTAACAGCCCTGCTTCAGAAGGTGCGAAGACTGTGCGCGCACATCCGCCGGTCGCCTGTACACTTCATTCGTATGCAGAAGCTGCAGCGATTGCTCCACCTTCCCAACCACCACCTCATTATCGACATTGCAACAAGGTGGAACTCCACCCTGCACATGGTTGAGCGGCTGTGCAAACAGAGGCAGGCCATAATGCATTTGTGGGAGGATACACGGCCAGGCACTTTGAGAGCAGACATGGAGTTGACAGGTGTGCAGTGGTCGAAGCTGAAAGACCTCTGTAAAGTCCTTCAGTGTTTTGAGGAATGCACATGGCTGGTAAGCGCAGACGACACCATCCTAAGCATGAGCATCCCACTTATGCGTCTGCTCATGCAAACTTTGACGCACCTTAAGGAGCAGGCGTCTGCAGCCAATGTTGACGAGGAGGGAATCCTTGATGACATTCAGCCATTGTCTGCTCAGGGACCTCTCCTGGACGAGGTGGAGGAAGAAGAGGAGGAGGAGGATGATGATGGGGATGATTACTTAGGGGAGGAGGATGCATCTCGTGGGGCAAGTGAAAATGTTGGCGTGGCAAGGTCTGGTACAGGGTTTGTGCGTGACTGGAGGGATGTGGATTTGCCAGAAAGTGCTCCTCCAACCAGCACTCACAGTGCATCATTGACACTGGGAACATTGGCCCACATGTCAGATTATGCCTTGCAGATCCTAAAAAGGGACCCCCGCATTGCCAAAATGATGAACGATGACGACTACTGGTTGGAAAGCATCCTGGATCCACGCTATAAAGGCAAATTACAAAACATCATGCCACACAAGAACCTTGAATATAGAATATTGGCTTATAAACAAGCAACTCTGGTAAACCGGTTGGTTGTGGCATTCCCAGCACACAGCAGCAGTGATGGTTCTCACACAAGCCGTACGGGCCGGGGGCAGCTTGGCAGAAGTGTTCGTAGTGCACACAGCAGAAGTGGCGTTGGAGACAGGGGTTTCATGACAATGTTGTGGACTGATTTTTCAAGTACCGCTCACACGACTGGTAATACTGCATCGATGGAAAGTGACAGGAGACAGCAGTTGTCAACTATGGTTACAAACTACTTTTCCTCCCATATCGATGTTCTCCCGCACAGGTCATTCCCCTTTGACTATTGGGCCGCTAAACTGGACACCTGGCCTGAATTGGCACAATATGCCTTACAGGAGCTCGCTTGCCCAGCTGCAAGTGTGCTATCGGAAAGAGTCTTCAGTGCAGCTGGATCAATCCTGACAGAAACAAGGACCCGTCTGTCAACCCAAAATGTGGATGATCTAACCTTCATTAAAATAAACCATGCAAAATAAACCATGCATGGGTTTCCAAGGATTTTGTCCCACCTTCCCTTGATGACACATAGGTTGCCAGAAAAATGGCTTGCTTTCGTCCTCCTCCTATTCCGCGAACTTGACCTATTTCGCCTTTTGCAGCAGCTGAATGTCCCACATCAACATATGCCACTTTGTAAACCTCCCTAACTGGGCTGCCCCCCCCCATGGCCGGGGTCACCACCTAGCGCACGAAACCGTGAGAGTGCCTTTGCCCTGGACAGGTGGGTAGGCCGACTCTTGGGCGCGGGCACTGGCACAGGGTCCCTCATAGTGCAATCAAGTGTCTCTGACGGTGGTGGTGCACACCCGCCGTCAGACACACCGCCATACTATGAGGGGCCCAGTGCCAGTACCGCTGCCCACGAGTGTGCCCCCCTTGCTTGGGCAGGGCCCCAGCATTTGCAATGTTTACCTCTCCCTGCTCCTCCGCTGTGTAGTCAGGGCTGTCAAATCCTTCACTGGGAGTGCCACTACAAATTGATTGAACTGAAAGATGATGGTTAAGATGTAGCTATGCCCTGTCCTGCTGGCCGGGCTCTAGCTCCAGATAATCAATGGCTTCCATTTCTTATGGACGTCGACTCACAATGACATGCAGTGGTGGTTTATCATCAGCTTTCACAGTTTTCCTACTCACAAACGTGTGACATTCCGGCGCACATTTTAAAATGTGCCCTCTCATGCCAATCAAATAGAATAGCCTACGGCCTGTGGCTTCTGTCTTTTGCACTCCAAAGTTACGTGACAGATCATGATAGCCAGTGAGCACCATGTTTACATCGCTCCCTGTGATAAAAATTTGATTGAGATGAGTAACAGTGATGGAATCAACGGAAGTGCGATACAGCAAGACTTTATTCACAAAAAAATGTTTCACTGTCTCAACACACAAATTAATTGAGGGTCAGCATCGCCTATGAGAATTGTGACGGAAGTTTTTCCCGTGAATAGTAATTCCTAGATTTCTGCAATCACTAGCCTTTATGTCAGTAATTGTATGCATCTCATTTCCTATTGCGGAGAGGCTGGACTGTATTACTGAGACAGAAATATATATGAAGACTTAAAAATAACACCAAAAGTATATAGTTGTGCACGCCTCAAATGCATTTCCTTTTTTCCACTTTTAGATTGCTGTGTAATCCATACTGAGAACACGGAGATTTTACATGTTTAAACTATGATATATATACCTGCTATCCAGTGATAAAGTACCCTTTCTCAACTTTGTACAATCTGGTCAAATCCATACTGGGCCTGAGAACATCTGAGTCTGCCTGCTGATCTATAGACATATATTTTTAATGTGTAAACTAGGCTACATATATACGTGTTATCTGGTGAAACTGTACCCTTTATCAACTTTCTACAATGTTGTTGAATCCATACTGGGCCTGAGAACGGCTGCCGAGCTGTTAAGCAAGCTACAGCACCTGTGGTTTGGACACGTAATTTTTTCAGGAATGACGGTTAGGCCTAACTCCGGAATTGCGGTTGACCTGAACTTACTGGGAAATCATCGTTCGCGGGGAATAATCTGAATCCCAGATCCCCATCACTAACGGAGTTCAGCAGGTTATCTGCATCTGCACCGGTTATCTGTAAGCGACAAAAGCTGGTCCTTTCAGTGTAGCGTGCATGCAGCCCTGGACATGTACGGGAATGCTAGACCTGTTATTGCTCGATCTCACGTGCCAGAGCCTTGCTTATCCCTCTAGTAAGCTTGACGCGTACTGCGGGGGCATGCCGAAGTCTCGGTTGTTAACGGAATAAAGCTGAGAAATCGCTAGCACAACTACAAACACACATACCACACCACACACAGAATTGACAAAGCTTTCAAAGTGTGCATCTTTTCTTTAGGTGGCATGGTTGTGGTTTCCCGGGTGCAGTCCAATTAAGCCACAGGCTCCTCTCCTGGTGGTGCCCTTTTGGACATTCCTTTAAGGTTCAGCTTTGCAATCATACTGCCCCCGGAAACAAAAAACTTTGCCTTCATGGATGCTGTTTGGAGGTTCGTGGGAATAACGCCGCCCGATCAGCAGTCGGCATATGGGTCGCCCTCCCAGGGCTGTGGGGTACTCGGTACCAGGCCGGTGTCAGTGGGATGTGTCACAGCAGCGGTGACCCGGACGGTGGCCCTGGGCGCCCATGTAAATGGCGTGGTATAATGGTAAAGAGTTTATATAGATAGTTTGACGCCACCTGTGGTGTTCGGCAACATAGATGTTAGGCCGACGCTGCATGCAGATCCTCTGGGACTGATGGTGTTGTGCAGCAAAGATGGTGAAGCTCCCCACAGGTGGATCTGGAGTCCCAGGGAAGTGTAGATGTAGTGATGGGGGAAAGGCACAGGCAGTGTAGGTGCTGGTACCCCGATGTAGCGGTGCTGGAATAACTGTAGGACACCAGAGCGTGCAGTTCCAAAGCTTTACTCACAGTCTGCAGGTTACACAGATGCCTGCCTCCGTGCTGTGTCCTCCGGGTCAGGACCTCAGCCAACCTCCGGGACCAAAATAGAAAGCTCCCTTCCAACACTCCGCCTACATGTACCTTCCTAAACGTCTCCTTTCTAGCGCTTGTGGGGGAAGCACTCACAGGACCGTGGTTCACTGAAGCGCCTCCTGTCTAACAGATGTTCCTCAGACTTTACTTGTATGGCAGACAGCTGTAGCCTTTTCCTTCTGGCTCCCACACGTTGATGCTGGGGCCTCCGAGCCTTAGTTGGGTACAGAGCATTTATAGCTGCTACTTCCCCCGGTTTCTGCTGCAGGAATGTCAGTGTCCCTACAAACTCGGAGACCAGAATCTGGACCATGCGCTCCAACTAGGAGTGAGATTTAACTCTGCTCATCCTCCAGCTCCCCTTCTCACGTCCACACACTTCCCCTTCCATGCACAGAGTGCCCTAACTTACCTCCTCCTGACCACAGAGAGCAGCTCCTCAGCAGTCAGGTTCAGAGGTCTCCCTGCTAGCCTGGAGTGGGAAATGTGTTGTGTGTTGGTTTCACTGCTAGAGCGATCCTTCGTTGCTCCCAAGCTTGACAACACACTCCCTAGGAGGAAGGTAATGCCACAGTGGCGACCGTACTCTTGGGGACGCCACAAGTGCACTGAGGCCCAGCCACTGCTGGATGATGCTGCTGGTACATTGACCCAGACCACTACATTCTCCTCGCACTCTACAGTGCCAGAATCTGACCCAGAGGAAACTCAGGTTCCCCTTCCCACATACTATACCACCTTACACGGTGACAAAGAGGAAGGTGCAGATGAAAGTGCAGGTTCCTTCAGCAGGTGGGGGATCATACTCATGGGCGATGGCACTGGCACAGGGCACCGCATAGTACGCAAAAGTGTCTCTGCCTGTGGGAGGGCCTAAACAGCCAAGTGCAGTGAGATGGAAGATGGGGGCGACAAGGAGTTCAGAGTAGTGCAGGGATTCCCTAGCAAGGAGACTTATGTAATTGTTTTCAATGTTGGGACAGCAATTTTTGAGGAGCACTATACTCTGGTGAATGATATATGGGGCCCACCATACACTGGAGCATTCCAAAGGTGGACATCAGACACTGGAGCAGCATTTACATGGCCCATTATACACTAGAGCAGTAGAAATGGGGCCCATTATATATGGAGCATTATTTGGGCCCATAAGACAGTGGAGCTTCATCCATTGGGACCAACATATACTATAGCATTATGTGGAGCTCATCATATACGGTTTGAAACATTATATGGGATCAATGATTCCATATGGAGAAATATATGGGCCTCATTACTCTGTATAGCCCACTAAGCGCTGGCCATAATACTGTATGGAGTTATATACTGTCCGTTTTTGGAGGTATTGGAGAATTTAAAATGGATATCAGTCATGAGATGTAAGAAGTGAAGTATTTTTCATTGTACTATACTGCTATTTCTCTGCCGTATCGGAGCATCATGAGTTGTGGTATGTGTTAAAGGGGCGCTCTTTGGCCCTGGGCCCACGAAAACCTGGAGCCAGCCCTACCCCCCACAACTGTAGCCAAATAACCCCCATTTTTCAGTGCGTAACTAGTATTATGAAGTACATTAAGGTTGACAAGCTTAAGTAATAAGAATTGATGCTTTTGGCATTCAAATGGGCACTGTAGGTGTGTTTCCTGTCCTCCTCTCACTGCCGACTTTAATTCCCCATTGACTTACATTGGGTTTCGTGTTTCGGTCGGACCCCTGACTTTTCCCTATAGTCGGCCGATTTTGCTCGACCCGACTTTTGGAAAAGTCGGGTTTCATGAAACGAAACTCGACCCTAAAAAACCAAAAGTCGCTCAACTCTAGTGAAAGGTAATGGTCTCTCATAGTTGTCAAAAACCTATTACCTTTGCTGGAACTGTAGGCTTCCGTTCCCCAATGTATTTCAGGGTAGTTGAAGTCCCTCATAATAATGACTTCTCCTTGAGTCGCTGCTTCATCTATTTGCTTTATGAGGATATACTCTGTTGCTTCCATTATTTTTGGAGACATAACAAACCCCTATCAGTAATTTATTATTTTTTCCCCTTCCCCTTATCTCTACCCACATGCACTTTATGTATCTCTCTGCTCTGTACCTCTATTCTTTCTTAAATTATTAACTGTTCTAACCCCACCCCCCAATCTCATTATTTGTGCCTAGGTCTCTATCTGCACTGTCTTCCCCTCCTATAAAAGTAATACCCTCCCCCCATCCCTAGTTTAAACACTCCTCCAACCTTCTAGCCATTTTCTCCCCCAGCACAGCTGCACCCTCTCCATTGAGGTGCAGCCCGTCCCTAGCGTAGAGCCTGCAGCCAACTGAGAAGTTGGCCCAGTTCTGCAGGAACCTAAACCCCTCCTTCCTACACAAATTCCTGAGCCACTTATTAACCTCCCTATTCTCCTGTTGCCTCTCTGGCGTGGCACGTGGTACAGGAAGTATTTCCGAAAATACCACCTTGGAGGTCCTTGCTTTAAGCTTACAGCCTAATTCCCTGAAATCATCTTTAAGGACCTTCCACTTACCTCTAACTTTGTCATTTGTGCCAATATGCACCATGACCGCTGGATCCTCACCAGCCCCTCCCAGTAATCTGTCAACCCGATCAGCGATGTGTCAGACTCGAGCGCCAGGTAGGTAGCACACCGTCCGACGATCACTGTCTTTGTGACAGATTGCCCTATCTGTTCCCCTAATAATTGAGTCTCCCACTACCAGAACCTGTCTGGCCTGCCCTGCTCTCCTATTTGCCCCCTTACTGGAGCAGACACTCCTCCGGCTTTCAGAGGACATGTCTTGCTGCAGCAGTGCTACTCCTGCACTAACACTCCCCTCATCTGCCAACTTAGCAAACTTATTGGGGTGTGCCAGATCAGGACTAACCTCCCTGGTGCTTTTCCCCATACCCCACCTTCTAACTGTCACCCAGCTAGCTGCTTCATTGTCCTGCAGCTCCAACCTAGCATCCCCCCCTCATCTATCCCATTGAGCATCTGCTCAGTGAGCAGAAGACTACTTTCCATATTGTCTATGGATCTCAGTGTTGCCAGCTGCACATTTAGATCCAGTATCTGGGCTTCCAAATACACAACATGCTCACATCTCACACAGCAGTATGCACCCTCAACCGGCTGTTCAAGGATTTCATACGTGCGGCAAGACGTGCACTGGATAGCATTGGCAATAGTGGAGCACATCCTAATGGGGATTGCACCAGACAAAAAGATAAGCAAAAAAATATATAAAAAGTATTAATAAAATACAACAGCAATTCAGTAATACCTCCCTTGGAAACACCCTAAATCCAAAGTCACTGAATCACAAGTCACACACTTACCACAGTTCGCACTTACGCTCAGGTCACACTCAGCTCGTTCACACTCGCTCAGGCAGATTTAAAAGATTTTTTTTCCCCTTTTACCAGCACACCACCCTGCTGCTCAATGCACTTCCAAAAGGAGTTGAGCCCCAACCAGCTCCCCCTTATAAACCCTTAATTATGAACTCCCACCCTTAATTAACCCCTTGTGAATATAGTTACACCTCAAGATTCATATGCAATATAGTTAACCCTTAAAAACAGGAAGAGAACAATGTGAATATTTCTCCCCTTGATCTTTAGGGGAGGTCAACATCAATGTTGGGGGAAACACAGCGTCTAGATGCAAGCTGGCCTCCGAAACATCGGACTCGGCGTCAGTATTGTCATAATCCCCTACTGGTGCCAACACTTTGTTAGGTCGCCTGGGACATTTAGGACAATTAATGAGGAAATGGTCTCATTGACCACAATAAAAACATAAGCGTTCACGGAAACGGTATTCCCGGCGTTCATTATTCTCACGCTTATGTAGCGAATCTACTTGCATAGGCACCTCCTTGGCCTCCCGCGGGTTTTTGCCTATAGTTTCCCTAGATGGAAGAGCAAAATTAGTGATGCGATTTAAAGCTGCCCATTTCTCTTGTCTGCGTTCAGTTAGGCGAATATCAATACGCACACAGTGTTGTAAAAACAGCTCAAACTCCTGTGGAGACTCTGAACGAGCTAGCTCATCCATAATTGCATTAGACAAACCTTTCCTAAAAATTGGCAATAAAGTATTGTTGTCCCAGTTGGTATCCACCACTAACCTCTTAAATTTGATAACATATTCTATGACTAAACGCTTCCCCTGGCGTAAGGAAAGCAAGGCAGATTCAGCGGTGGCATGGCGGTTGGGGTCGATGTACATTTGCTCCATAGCTGTCAGAAAATCATCCAAATTATTTAGAGGGGTGTCATGACTCTCAATCATAGGATTGCCCAAGCCAGAGCCTGTGACGTCAACAACATAATAATACATAGAAATTTAGATCTATCAGACCGGTGGTAAGAATCATGTACATCAAAAATAATATGCATTGATTGACAAACCCACGAAATTGTCTTTGGTCACCATTAAACCGGAATGGAGGCAATTTGGGCATACTGGGGAACGGTGTATGCTCAGTGGGTAAGGCCTCCTGGACTTCCGTCCTGGTGCGTAGATCTTGGCACTCCAAGTCTCTAAGTTTATTTTGAATAGCCCCCACCTGCTGCTGCAAGGAGTTAATCATAGAAAACATTTTGTCTGCCCGTGACTCCGACATTGCCCCAGCAGAATCCTCTCTTTTAGGCTGGAGTATCCTGTAATGCTTTTGTAGAAACTCAAGGATTCTGATAGCGTGGGGCAATGAACAGACAGAGACAGGTTTCTTTTTTGTGCAACCAGTGTATTATTACACAGTGATAATACCCCAAACGATATACTGATAACCTGTAATGAGATCAGTCCTCATCCTATATAGCAAGTAGGCAGAGTTCCCAAAAACAGAGTCCTCACTAAAATGTGATCAGAAGTTCAGTGTGACACTCTGGTGATGTGGTGCAGTTCACACTAGTGGTGCAGGGAGAGTCAAATCCAGATATGTAGAAGGCACAGGGAAGTCCAGAACCAGTTCACCGGTTGATCTCAGATGCAGTAAAAAACACAAGAGAGTCCAGAGGCTGATCCACAAGTTGGTCCCAGAAACGACATGAACACAAGTGAGTCCAGCAACGAGTTCACATCAAAGTATAAGGTCAGTGATAGTTCCCCCAGCACTCACCGGGGAGAGTGGAGGATTGAGGCAACACACAGTTCAGAGACACAGTTCTTACCAAGGGTTAAGTTCCAAAGTCAGCAGACTAATGATAGCACGATGAGTGCAGCTTTCCTAAGCAGAGAACAGAGAATGTCCTGAGCCATAGTAGAAGCACCCTGAGGAAGCAAACAGCACAGCTGACAGGAAGCAGAAGCAAAATACTCCAGCAAGGAAGGCAGCTCCTGGACCGGGTTTTCTACAAATGAACAGGAAGTAGGGCACAGAGAAACAACAACCTCCATCTTGACAAAGCAAAGTCATTCACAAGGTGATTTAGAAGAAACCCGGAATACTGACACTCTGATTCATCCACAATTGTGTTCAACAACCCCTGATTTCATCTACTATACCATCTGTTATCATCTCCCATTGTTGTTCATATCATCCCAATAAATATAGACTTAATCAACCACACAGTCTTGTTACTGGGAGTGGATGAAGGGTTTAGTCGTTTGCTGGAATCCACACAGCGTCATACGTGGAACAAGGCAGAACACCTGCCGTGCACCCAAACAGTGGTCCCCCAACATATGGGGTATCAGCATACTCAGGACAAATTGCACAATAATGTTTGGGGTCAATTTTTTACTTTTGCCCTTTGGAAAATAAAAAAAAATTGTTGCTAAAAGATCATTTTTTGTGAATAAAAAGTTAAATGTTAATTTTTTCTTTACACGTTGCTTCTGCTCCTGTGAAACACCTGAAGGGTTAATAAACTTCTTGAATGTGGTTTTGATCGGCTTGAGGGGTGCAGTCTTTAGAATGGTGTCACTTTTGGGTATTTTTTGCCATGTAGACCCCTCAAACTGATTTCAAATGTGATGTGGTCCGTAAAAATAAAATGATGTTGCAAAAATGAGAAATCACTGGTCAACTTTTAACCCTTATAACTTCCTAACAAAAAAATTTTTGTTTCCAAAATTGTGCAGATGTAAAGTAGACATGTGGGAAATGTTATTTATTTACAATTTTGTTTGACATATTTCTCTGTTTTAAGGGCATGAAAATACAAAGTTTGAAAATTGCTAAATTTTCGCCAAATTTCCTTTTTAACACAAATAAACGCAGAATATATCGAAGAAATTTTACCACTAATGTGAAATACAATATGTCACAAAAAACAATGTCAAAATCACCAAGATCCATTGAAGCGTTCCAGAGTTATTAACTCATAAAAGGGCAGTGCAAACCACCCTTGGGGGTAAAGGGGTTAAAGACTCTAGATGCCGTAAAATAAATAAAGCCATATATATAGGGCATTTACATATATGACGCATATACAAAGCATAAAGCACATGAATAAAGCTGCATTTATTCCATTACCTTAGCAATCAGTTCTCATTACATAAATAAAATTGCTGACTGCATTGTAAAAAGAGTGTGAATGATTATAAGAAAAATTGAGTCTGATCCTGAAGCCGGATACATAATGCATTTGAATTATTTATAGCCGCCATTACTATTAAACACTTGTATCTTTCAAGTGAGCAAAGCATTGCAAACAGTAGGCAATTACCATGAAAATAACTAATTAATAGGTCGCGTTGATATTACAATTCATTATTAATAGCATATTCAAATATTTTCTTGGTTGCTGATGGGAGAACATTGATTTATAAGATTTAAAGGGCTTGTTTGAATCAAAAAAACATTATTCCAGAGCACATGGAGCCCCTGTGGCTCTACTAGACCAAATGTCGACTACCGTAGGGTTGTATAGTCTGAAGAACCCCGGTGGCCTGACAGTTAAGTCCTGGTATGGGTGTAATACGCTCATCTGAAACGGCTCATAGCATAGGAAATTTTATTATCCCTGATGTATGATATAAAAAACATTTCACATTATAAAAGGTATTCCTGGTTATTTATATACATTGTAATTTGTGTGACATGCATATATCACTTTATTACAATTTATACTTCACATTGTAGCATAAATACAGTGAGTCCGTAAAGTCATGGCGCACCTTTAGAGTTTACATTTTGGAATCCTTTCTCTGGCCCAATCATATCAGACCTGTTCATGAGGAGAGATAACAAGAACCAATATGTTAGGTGTCGAGTTCCCACCACTGTACAGGAGGAACCTCAAACCATGTCCTCTGCGGTCTCCCATTTTTCTTCTGCCACAGAGGTTCCTGCTCAGCAGAGATGTCCGTCCCAGCATCTTGCTCAGGAAAATGCTATGCGTCTGGTTACTGCTGCCACCCCAAGTTAAGCTATAGCATCCAGCATTAGTCAGCGGCGAGCAGATGCTCCTGGGACTAAGTCCTGCTTTTCTCCATTTGACCATGCCCGTGAGACGACTGCTCATTGATGGTCGGAGGTCACATGCTCAGGTCCTCAAGCAGCTCAGATTGGGCCATCAGCATGGTCCTGGAAGACTGCGATTATAAAAGGATTGCACAGCCGCATGCTAGTATAGACCATGTGGAGTGTTGTATGCACGTATGAATGTCTCTGGTGAATTACTCATTATGAAACCCCTACCCTTGGTACGCATGTGTTGCTCAGCCTTGCCAGTTAGTGCCTAGGCTGATAGTGCATGTAGGAGGCAGAGTAAGGGCCTAGCATCAGCGCCAAGTAGTGGCTTTGCCTGTACGCCACTGTGTACTTTGTCTGCACTCCACTTTAGCCAGCGTCTATTAGTGGCATTCACAGGTGCGACGCCACATGCTTAGTAGGTCTAGAGAGGCTCTTAACCTGCGTCCTTGGGGCAGAGTCTTGAGACCGAACACTAGCGGTGACTCAGCTGTGCCCTGTGACAGTTAACAGGGTACGGCATCTGTGTTCTGCGGTTCCGTGGCTCTGTGAAGCAACAGAGCCCGTCGCTATTACATACTGGGTGGCATTTAACCCACGTGTGTCCAGTGTGACACCGCCATTTTGTGTCCACCTTTACCGAGCAGCCGATAGCATCTCTGCATGGTGGACCCAGGGCTGTGAACGCACCTTATTACCATCTTCATATTATTTGGTGCGTACTGACAGCCCTAACACAATCAAACAACACAAACTCATTTAAGCTGTTGCTGAGCTCCCAATCAGATTAACTCCTGATTAATACACTCCCGAGTCTGTAACATCATGCAACCACAAGTTTGGATGTGTGTAGGGCAAAAAATGGAGCTCACATCTAACTGCACTGAATAGGTATGAAACTGGGAGAGTTTTTCTTTTATTTGGAGCAGATTTCACATTTCTATCGTCTTTTGTTGCTTTCCAGTGACTGATAACCATAACTTTATGGACACACTGTATAATGAGTGTTTGAATTCCAAAAATTTATTTTACTTAGAATTACTTAATTTAAGGCATGCACCTAAATACATTAGCGACACATAGAGTCATCAGTTTCAGTACTCGATCTGGTGACATTTTGCTGTTGGTCTGGTTCCCTCTCTGTTGAGCCACAGACCGGTTTGTCTCTATTCAAATGCTGAGAAATCTTTTGCCCTTGCTTTACTTTTCTTGGTTTTCTTCACTTCAGGTGTTTCCATTTTCTTCTTTCGCTTTCTCCTATTGCATTTTGGGATGGGCTTTATATAGCCAACTTTCACTGACTTTCTTTGCTGGCTATACTTCTTTGTTGTGTAGATGATGTTAGGAGTTCCCACTCTTCAACCAGTGATTATCTTGCTTGATTACCCTAGTTTATTTTCCTGTGGTCTGACTGTGAGTTTTCCTCCCCGATACTCTTTCCTTTCTTTTATGGTTGAGGGTTTGGGAGGCTTTTCACTTAGTCCCTTTATTTTTTAGTTTGCTGTATTTTTCCCTGTCTATCCTGCGTGGACATGTTTAGTTTCTTACCCTGATTTCACATGTCTCCCTGCACTCTCTCCTTTCCCTTTGAAAGATTTGTGTTGTGTCATCCCTGTGGTTCCTCAGGAGGTACAAGAAACCCCTCGAGGGCCTTTTAGGGAGCCAGGTCCGAGAAGGTGTTGCTTTGTGGTTAGGAACTTTCCTATTTTGTATAGGGACCAGTAGGGTGCAGGTATGGCACCTCTCTTTGTATGTCTTTTATTTCTACTGTTACCCATATGAATGTGTGAACCTGTTCATAACAGAAAGAAATCATTCTAATTTTTTTTTTTAGATAAAGTAAAAAATACAGAGTTCCAAAAATTCTAAAATGAAACAATGAAGGTACTTTATTCAGCCATGTAACAATTTAACATTCCTTTTTCCATTTAGGACTGAAAAGCCATGTTGTTGCATGGCTAAATAAGTCGTCTTTTCGCTTTATAATTTTTGGAGTGCTGACATTTTTTACTGTATCTAGAAAAAGGAACAAGTCAACTCAAGACCCATATAAAAACAACCAAAACAGACACAAACAAGATTTTTCCTTTATTTAAAAAAAGTCCTCATTATTATCTAAAAGTCCTTATTTTAGGAACAACCAATATATCCACTTGTTAGATCTAGCAAGACATATTAAGTTATAAAAAATAATAATTATGTTTAACAAGTTAACAAAAACCTAAAAAAAATATTTTGTTACCATGTTTTAAAAGCCATAACTTTTTTATTTTTCATTCATTTTTCAGTCCTGTTTTTTGAGGACCAAGTTGTTATTTTTGTTGCTACTATTTTGGAGCATATTTTTTTTAAAGATTTTGTTATTTGTACATCTATGAAAATATTGCCAATTTTTTAAACTATATTTTTATTTAGACTTTACCATTTTATTCAGTTTTTAAATTTTTATTACTTTTGGGTCTTGAACTGTTGATTGTTTGTTCATCTATGCAATCCATTGCACAACTGTAGTATTATGGTCTATTGTAAAATGTACAATCTGCTATGAAGTTCAAATACAGCCTTGTCCAAAAGGTTAAAATGTATGTACTTGCGCTTAACATGTAGACAGAAGAATAAAGTGGTACTGTGATAAATCACATCACCGCACCCTCATCCTGCAATAGTCCAGTTAAATATTTCACCCATAGAGCATGGAGCAGAATACCCCCACAGAAGCTTATTCCTATTTTACTCAGAGAGCACGGAGCGGAGTATCCCCCAGAAGCGAATTCCAATTTCACTCACAGAGGATGGGCTAGAGTCCCTCCGCAGAAGCTGATTAAAAATGTCACCCACAGAGCATGGGGCGGAGTACCCTCTTAGAAGCTGATTCCAATTTCATCCATAGAGCATGGGGCAGAGTACTCCCACAGAAGCTGATTAAAAATTTCACCCACAGAGCATGTTTTCACAGTTCCCGACTGAGCCAAACCTTTACCTTCAGTAGCATACATTAGAGCAACCGCAGATAAAAAGCTTGTAGTTTCTTTTCGGATCAAGCTTTTTTCCGCCACAAGGCTTGCATGGGAACTTTTTTCCAATAAAATGTTGAATGTGGGACAGTGTCTTTTTTTTATTTCTCTCTTTTCATGTTTTTCAGGTTTCCATTTGTCGACTACGGTGGACCTGCATGGCAACGTCGCTTTTTTTAAAAATATGTTAGTGAACCAGGGAAAGAGAGGGGGAGTGTCTATTTAACCCCTTTTCAACATATGAAGTACTATCCCGTCCAGGTGACCCGGGCCCATATGATCATGGACAGGATAGTACGTCATACCGATCAGCCGTGCTCACGGGGGGGAGCGTGGCTGATTGTAGCAGGGTGTCAGCTGATTCTCACAGACAGCTGACACCCGGCACTAAGTGAGTGCCAGGAGTGGTTATGGACCGCTCCTGGCACTTTAAACCTCTGGAACACTGCAATAAAACATGATTGCAGCGTTCCGGGAGCAGGCAGAGGGGCTGTCAGTTGTGTCGTGGAAATAAATGCCGGAGCCTGTTAATGCTCACAGAACTCGGCAAAATGAGCGCTAGTGTACAGTCACAGGACTCTGCCCCAAGGACACAGGGTTAGAGTCCCTCTAGACCACTAGTGCTCGGTACCACAACTGCAGAGCCAGCAAGAAGTTAACTGAGATATAGTGCACCGAGTGTGCACTGCACCGCACTGCCAGACGCCACTGACTACCCTGACAAGGGAGGAAAGCGCTTGACTTGTGCACAGCGCCGCACTGGCGGATGCAGCTGCTTAATGTGGTACTGAGGTGCCTAGAGCTGAACGGCACAGTAAGGCGCTAATTGAGGTACAGTGCAAGACAATGCCACTAGTAGGTGTAGGACTCTATACCATAAACCACATTACATACACAACCAAGGGAGGGGAATCATGATGAGTCAGTCACGAGTTTCAAGCATCCATCATCACATACTACTAGCAAAAATAGTCTATACTAGCACATGACCGAGCGGCCATGCAAACCTTTTATAGCAGCGTCCTTCCGGGACCTTCCCTGTGGACCAATCGAGGAGCAATAGGACCTGAGCATGTGACCCCTGACCTCCAATGAGAGGTCGACCCACGGGCATTCTCAGTAGCCTGAAAGGAGGACTTTGTACCAGGAGCTGCTCGCTGCTGGCTAGTGCAGGTTGATATAGCTGACCCTGGGATAGCAGCAGCAACCAAATCGACAGCACTAGCTTGGGTAAGACGCCGGGATCGACGTCTTTGCGGAGCAGCCTCCTCTGTGATCAGGATTGAATGGGAGACAGCAGAAGGTAGGGCTTGGGATTCCTCTTGTGCAAAGACAGGAACCTGACGCCTAATACATAGTGGGAGAAAGTGTAAAGAATGAAATAAAAAAAAATAAATAATTGTAAAAATATTTAAAAAAAAAAATAATAATAAAAAGATCAATATTTATTCCATCATTAAATGAACATTTGAATAAAAAAACATAGACATATTTAGTATCACCACATCCGTAAAGACCTGAGCTATAAAACTGTCCCACTAGTTAACCTTTTTAATGAACACCATTAAAAAAAAATGGCAAAAAAACAATGCTGCAGAACAAAAAGTGGAATAACAAAAAAGACGGATCAAAAAGACGGATATAAATAAACGAGTACCGCTGAAAACGTCATCTTGTCCAGCAAAAAAACAGCCACAATATAGCTCCATCACCAGAAAAATAAAAGAGTTATAACTCTCAGAATAAAGTGATGCAAAAATAATTATTTTTTTTATAAAATAGTTTTTATCGTATAAAAGTGCCAAAACATAAAAAAGACATAAATGAGGTATCACTGTCATCATACTGACCCAAAGAATAAAACTGCTTTATCAATTTTACTACAGGCGGAACGGTATAAACGCTCCCTCCAAAAAAAATTCATGAATTGCTGGTTTTTGTTTATTCTGCCTCCCAAAAATTGGAATAAAGAGCAATCAAAAAATGTCATATGGCTGAAAATTGTACCAATAGAAACATCAATTCGTCCCGCAAAAAACAAGACCTCACCTAAATCTGTGGGCCAAAATATAGAAAAATTATAGCTCTCAAAATGTGGTGATGCAAAATCTATTTTTTTGCATTAAAAAGTATGTGACAGTTGCCAAACATAAAAACCCACTATAAATAGAAAATTAAACTCCCTTTATCAAGTGCTTGGTTAGGAAAAAATAATAAAATAAAAAAGTGTTAGGGTTAGGGCTAGGCTTAGGGCTATAGTTAGGGTTAAGGTTTGGGTTAAAGTTATGGTTAGCGATGGGGCTAAAGTTATGGTTAGGGCTAAACTTAGGGTTAGGGTTTGGGCTAAAGTTAGGGTTAGGGTTGGGGCTAAAGATAGGGTTGGGGCTAAAGTTAAGGTTAGGGTTGGGGCTAAAGATAGGATTGGGGCTAAAATTAGGGTTAGCGTTGGGGCTAAAGTTAAGATTAAGGCTAGGGTTGGGATTAGGGTTAGGGTTGGGATTAGGGTTAGGGGTGTGTTAGGATTAGGGTTGGAGTTATAATTGTGGGGTTTCCACTGTTTAGACACATCAGGGGCTCTCAAAACACAATATGCATCTGATCTCAATTCCAGCCAATTCTGTGTTGAAAAAGTCAAATGGTGCTCCTTCCCTTCCGAGCTCTACCATGCGCCCAAATAGTGGTTTTCCCTCACATATGGGATATCAGCATACTCAAGACAAATTTCACAAAAAGTTTTGGGGTCCAATTTCTCCTGTTATCCTTGGGAAAATAAAAAATTGGGGGCGAAAAGATCATTTTCTGAAATAAATTAGATTTTTGATTTTTACGGCTCTACATTATAAACTTCTGTCAAGCACTTGGAGATTCAAAGTGCTCACTACACATCTAGATAAGTTCCTTGGGGGGTATAGTTTCCAAAATGGGATCACTTGTGGGGGGTTTCCACTGTTTAGGCACATCAGGGGCTCTCCAAACGCTACTTGGTGTCCAATCTCAATTCCAGCCAATTTTGCATTGAAAAGTCAAACGGTGCTCCTTCCGAGCTCTGCCGTGCGCCCGAAGAGTGGTTTACCTGCATATATTGGGTATCAGCGTACTCAGGACAAATTGTACAACAACTTTTGCAGTCCAATTTTTTTCTGTCAACCTTGGTAAATTAAAACAAATTGGATCTGAAGTAAATTTTTTTGTGAAAAAAAGTTACATTTTATTTTATTTTTAATCATTTCAAAAATTCCTCTGAGGCACCTGAATGGTTAATAAACCTTTTGAATGTGGTTTTGAGCACCTTCAGGGTTCAGTTTTTAGAAAGGTGTCACTTTTAGGTATTTTCTATCATATAGACCCCTTAAAGTGACTTCAAATGTGATGTGGTCCCTAAAAAAATGGTATTGTAAAAATGAAAAATCTCTGGTCAACTTTTAACCCTTATAACTTCCTAAGAAAAAAAATTTGTTTCCAAAATTGTGCTGATGTAAAGTAGACATGTGGGAAATGTTATTTATTAACTATTTTGTGTGACATATTTCTCTGTTTTAAGGGCATGTAAATTCAAAGTTGGAAAATTGTGAAATTTTAAAAATTTTCGCCAAATTTCCATTTTTTTTACAAATAAACGCAAGTCATAGAAATTTTACCACTATCATGAAGTACAATATGTCATGAGAAAACAGTGTCTGAATCACCAAGATCCATTGAAGAGTTCCAGAGTTAACTCATAAATGGACAGTGGTCAGAAGAATTGTAAAAATTGGCCTGGTCATTAACATGCAAACCACCCTTGGGGTAAAGGGGTTAAATAAATATTTTTGTGTGTGTCTTTCCTTTTTACTTACTAGGTTAGTAATGAGGGTGTCAGATAGGCACCTCTCTATTACTAAGACCAGGGTTTGATGTCAGCTATTATTTTTGGACATTACACTGCTGACATCAACATTAAGCCCCATTACCCCGATTACCAATGCACCAGGGCAACTGGGAAGAGCCAAGGCAAAGCAATAGAATTGATGCAACTAATGAGATTCTCCCCTTCTGGGACTGCTGTGGGCTGGTATTTTTAGACTGGGAACGGCCCAATGACCATGGACCTTCTTAGCCTGATAATATCAGTTCACAGCTGTCTGCTTTTCTTTGCTGGTTACCAGTGGCGTAACTACAAAGTTATGGGCCCCGGTGCAAATTTTCAAATGGCTCCCCCATTGCCAAAATACACGCACAGCTCTGCTCCGTACACCTCGTACACGCGCGGCTCCATACGCCTTGTACACGCTCCGTACACACACGGCTCTGCTCCATACACCTCGTACACACATGGCTGTGTTCCGTAAACACACGGCTCTGCTCACCTCATACACACACGGCTCCTCTCCATACACCTCTTGCACGCGCGGCTCCATGCACCTTGTACACGCGCGGCTCCGCTCTGTACACTTCTTATACTCTCCGCTCACCTCGTACACACACGGCTTCGCTCCGTACACCTCGTACACACACGGCTGCGCTCCGTACACACACGGCTCTGCTCCGTACACCTCGTACACACGACTGCGCTCCATACACTTTGTACACAGGGCTCCTCCCCATACACTTCGTACACATACGGCTCCCCACACCTCATACACACACTGCTCTGCTGCATCCACCATGTAAACCCCTCACCCCACACATAAACTTACCCTCATCCAGCAGTGCACCATGACAACCAGACCAGCAGAGTCCTGTATACACTGAGGGCTGTGCGCACAGGACCTGTGATGAGGTCACAGGAGCGGAGGAGTCAGGTGGTCACATAATCAGGGGCCTCGCCCCTGATCATGTGACCTCTGACTCTTCCCCTCCTGTGACCTCATCACAGGTCCTGTGCGCACAGAGCAGCCAGTTGCAGCAAATCAAAGAACAGAGCTGCACAGTCAATGAGCGGCTGCAGCTCCACAATTGGGCCCCTGAAGACTCCGGGTTCCATCACAGCAGCGACCGCTGATACTGCTGTAGTCCCGCCCCTGCTGGTTACCAAAAATGGGGGACCCCACATCATTTTTTTTCATTCATTTATTCATTGAATCATAAATAAGCTCCACAGGGTGCAATTTTATTATAAGTTGGGGGATTGGGCAATTATATGTCTATCTTCTCCAATGATTAATGTAAAATCCTTTATTGCTGCATCAATTCTTACTATTACCATATATATTTGTGTATAAGCCGAGTTTTTCCACACAATTTTTTTGCTGAAAAAGACCACCCTTGATTTATACACGAGTCACGGTCTCCCACTTACTTGTTCTCTGCTGCAGTTGGGGTGTTTTCCAGTCTCTCCTGGTCATCTGCTCGTGGTTGCAGCCTCTGTCAGTGTTCCGGTGACTGCTGACAGGGCTGATCGCTGACGTTAGCACTGGGGCAAGTGCCAGGGTCCTGAGCAGGTGGGGACACCAGCGTACAGTTGGTCCCAGGTGCCTGTGGGCCGCTTGCCCCGGCCCCTGGCACTTGTGATTTTCACCTCTCCCCGTTTCACCGCTATGATGTCTTCTGCATCCTCTGACTGTGACGTTGAGGTCAGAGGGTGCAATGATGTGATTAGTGTGTGCTCTCTGCCTGAACAGTCAGTGCAGAGAGAGGGCAACACTAAGAAGCAGTGGTCAGCAATGAGAGGTGAGTATTTCATTTTTTTTTTGCAGCAGCAATATACAGTGTATGAGGATCAGCATAAACTGTGCATCATATGGGCATCTTATGGGGCCCATCATGAACTTTATGGAGCATCTAATGGGGCCCATCTTGAACTTCCTGGTGCATTATATGGGGTGTATTTTGTATGGAGCATCTTATGGGGCCCATCTTGAACTTTATGGAGCATTATATGGGGCATTTTTTGTATGGAGCATTTACCAGTAGCTGCTGCATCTCCCACCCTAGGCTTATACTCGAGTCAATAAGTTTTCCCAGAATATTGTGGTAAAATTAGGTGCCTCGGCTTATACTCGGGTCGGCTTAAACTAGAGTATATACGGTAATAATAATAATAATAATAATTGTATTTCTATAGTGCCAACATATTCAGCACTTTACAATATAGAAGGGACTTGTACAGATAATAAAAGATATAACAGAAAAACAATAATGGCATAAATTAACAGACACCAAGAGGAGTGAGGGTCCAGTTCTCAAGCTTACAATCTATGAGGAAATAGGGGAGACACAAAAGGTGGATGGTAACAATTGCTTGCATTATACCATTCAGCCATCAATGTAATACATAGGGTGTTCACATAACGCTGCCAGAAGCAAAAATCAACCAGTGTGTGTAAAAGTACAGAGAGGGCTAATAAATGCACAAAGGGTGTGAGGACAGATGATGCAAGTGTCCTGGTTTTTAAGGAAATGTTATATTTTATATGGGCAAAACAGAGTTAGTTAGTTAAATATGTTGAAGCCATTCTGAAGAAATGCATTTTTAGGGCACGCTTAAAACTGTGGGTATTGGAGATTAATCAAATATTCCAAAGTGTTAGTGATGGGCAAGTAGCATTGCTGCTCGGGTCTCCCCGAGCATGCTCGGGTGTCCTTCGAGTATTTTAGTTTTCGTCGTCTCAGCTGCATGATTTGCAACTTGTACACAGGCTGAATACATGTGGGAATTCCCTAACATCAGGCATTCCACACATGTATTCAAGCTGTCTAGCAGCCGCAAATCAAGCAGCTGAGGAGACGAAAACTAAATCTCCGAGCACCACAAAATACTCAGAGACCACCCGAGCAACGAGTATACTCGCTCCTCACTACTGAGTAGTGAATACCAAAGAATGTGAGTAGTCTTGGAGACAGGAGTGGGAGGATTATTGAGGAAGTTAATCTTAGGACATTAGCAGAACGGAGGGCATGGGAAGTGTGGTAGACTGAGATGAGGGAGGAGTAGTGTTGAGCGATACCTTTAGATATCGGGAAATATCGGATCGGATTGGATCGGACCGATACCCCAAAAATATTGGGTATCGCCGATTTCGATACCGGAAACCCATGCAAGTCAAAGGGGCACAAATATCGGAATGAAAATAAACCCTTTCTTTACTTGCACATCCAGTTCGGGAGGGGGGAAGAGTGTGGGCGGTGCGTGGGCGGACACAGTGCGTGCCTGTGTGTGAGAGTGGGGTCTGTACAGGCCTCTCGGGGGTCGGTGCGGGCCTGCCGGGGGTCTGTGCGGGCTGCTGGGGGTCTGAACGGGCCTGCCAGGGGTCTGTGCGGGCTGCCGGGGGTCTGTAGTATGTATGTAGTATGAACCATGTATACATGTATATATATATGAATGAAGTATATATGTAGTATGCATGTAGTATGTAGTATGTATGTACATGTATGTACAGTATGTTGTATGAATGTAGTATATATGTATGTATGTATCTATGTTGTATGAATGTAATATACATGTAGTATGTATGCAGTATGTAGTATGTATGTACACTCACTGGCCACTTTATTAGGTACACCTGTCCAACTGTGTGTTAAGACTTAATTTCTAATCAGCCAATCACATGGCGGCAACTCAGTGCATTTAGGCATGTAGACATGGTCAAGACAATCTCCTGCAGTTCAAACCGAGCATCAGTATGGGGAAGAAAGGTGATTTGAGTGCCTTTGAACGTGGCATGATTGTTGGTGCCAGAAGGGCTGGTCTGAGAATTTCAGAAACTGCTGATCTACTGGGATTTTCACGCACAACCATCTCTAGGGTTTACAGAGAATGGTCCGAAAAAGAAAAAAAATCCAGTGAGCGGCAGTTCTGTGGCCGGAAATGCCACGTTGATGCCAGAGGTCAGAGGAGAATGGGCAGACTGGTTCGAGCTGATAGAAAGGCAACAGTGACTCAAATTGCCACCCGTTACAACCAAGGTAGGCAGAAGAGCATCTCTGAACGCACAGTGCGTCGAACTTTGAGGCAGATGGGCTACAGCAGCAGAAGACCACACTGGGTACCACTCCTCTCAGCTAAGAACAGGAAACTGAGGCTACAATTTGCACAAGCTCATCGAAATTGGACAGTAGAAGATTGGAAAAACGTTGCCTGGTCTGATGAGTCTCGATTTCTGCTGCGACATTCGGATGGTAGGGTCAGAATTTGGCGTAAACAACATGAAAGCATGGATCCATCCTGCCTTGTATCAACGGTTCAGGCTGGTGGTGGTGGTGTCATGGTGTGGGGAATTTTTTCTGGGCACTCTTTGGGCCCCTTGGTACCAATTGAGCATCGTTGCAACGCCACAGCCTACCTGAGTATTGTTGCTGACCATGTCCATCCCTTTATGACCACAATGTACCCAACATCTGATGGCTACTTTCAGCAGGATAATGCGCCATGTCATAAAGCTCGAATCATCTCAGATTGGTTTCTTGAACATGACAATGAGTTTACTGTACTCAAATGGCCTCCTCAGTCACCAGATCTCAATCCAATAGAGCATCTTTGGGATGTGGTGGAACGGGAGATTCGCATCAGGGATGTGCAGCCGACAAATCTGCGCCAACTGTGTGATGCCATCATGTCAATATGGTCCAAAATCTCTGAGGAATGCTTCCAGCACCTTGTTGAATCTCTGCCACGAAGAATTGAGGCAGTTCTGAAGGCAAAAGGGGGTCCAACCCCTTACTAGCATGGTGTACCTAATAAAGTGGCCAGTGAGTGTATGTTGTATGAATGTAGTATATATGTAGTATGTATGTAGTATGTATGTATGTATGCTGTATGAATGTAGTATATATGTAGTATGTATGTATGTTGTATGAATGTAGTATATATGTAGTATGTATGTATGTTGTATGAATGTAGTATATATGTAGTTTGTATGTAGTATGTATGTATGTTGTATGAATGTAGTATATATGAAGTGTGTATGTATATTGTATGAATGTAGTATATATGTAGTATGTATGTAGTATGTATGTATCTATGTTGTATGAATGTAGTATATATGTAGTATGTATGTAGTATGTACTATGTATGTATGTATTTTGTATGTATGTAGTATATATGTAGTATGTATGTATGTATGTTGTATGAATGTAGTATATATGTAGTATGTATGTAGTATGTATGTCTGTTTTTTTTTACATTCAACACATTAGCCGGATGATGGGACTACTACTGTCCCATCATTGGCTAATGTGTCAATCACTGTCATTGTAGCAGGCATAGCCCGATGGGTCTTGTAGTCCCATCGGTCGATGCCTGCTCACACACACAACCCCCGGCAGGCCCGCACAGAGCCCCGGCAGGCCCGCACAGACCCCCGGCAGGCCCTGCACAGACCCCCGGCAGGCCTGCACAGACCCCCGGCTGGCCCGTACAGACCGCCGGCAGGCCCGCACAGACCCCCGGTAGCCCGCACAGACCCCCGGCAGGCCTGCACAGATCCCCGGCAGGCCCGTACAGACCCCCGGTAGCCCGCACAGACCCCCGGCAGGCCTGCACAGATCCCCGGCAGGCCTGCACAGACCCCTGGCAGCCCACACAGACCCCCGGCAGGTCATATATTTATGTTTCCCTACTTCCATGCTCTTCACCTTTTTTTTTACTTCTCCCACTCTTTCTCCTTCATCATCCTCTTCAGGGTCATCTTCTTGGTCTTCTTCAGGGTGGTCTTCAGGGTCGTCATCTCCAGGGTCGTCGTTTTCGGGGTCGTCGTCTTCTTCAGGGTGGTCTTCAGGGTCATCGTCTTTAGGGTCATCGTCAGGGAGATCCAGCATGATTACCAAAAACCATTTCAAAAAGCTTGAACTTGGAAATGTAGCAGAAGGTACAAGAAGGCTGAGGAACTGCAGAGAACCAGCTGACGGTACTGGAACCTGGATGGGTAGCCGAAGGTACAAGAGCCAATGGAACTACAGAGAACCAGCTGATGGTACTGGAACCTGGTTACTAAGCAGGAGGTACCTATACCAGAAAGCACTACCAAGGACCAGCAGACGTTGGTGGAACTCGGATACCGAGAAGGAGGCACCTAAGCCAAAGGCTCTGCCTGGAACCAGCTGACGTTACTGGAACCCAGGGGGACATATTCAAGATTGACTTCCAAAGAACCAGCTAATGGTACTGGAACTCAGCAGAAGGTACACATGAAAAAAAATGTTGCAAGGCCGCGAGCCGGCCGGAGTTACCGAAACCCACAGTCCTACAGGGGAAGCTTGTCCTATTGGCACTACGGAACCAGCCTTCATTGCCAGATCCCACAGCCCAAATAGGAAGCACCTAAACTGCAGGCACCATAGAGGCGGCTAACCCGACTGCAAGACAACAGTATTGGAGCTGACGTGCTGGAACCAGGCTAGGCAGGAGGGAATACCCGTGCGAAAGACACTTCTGAGCAGCAACTGGCGATGTTGGAGCCCAGGGATTACAGTAGAAACAGAGTGTAGCCAGAGGCCTAATTGGAGCAAGTTTAATATCTGTAGTAGTGTGAATGTGGACAGAGCAGGAGAAATTGCTGGACACACAGCAGGGGATCAGCTGACGTTACTGAACCCCAATAACACTGGAGCATGTGTTGACTGTGCAGACGACACTTCTGAGCAGCAACTGGTGGTGTTGGAGCCCAGGGATTACAGTTCAGGTGGTATAAAGATGAACACAACAGGAGACCTGGATACTGTTGCCAACCAATTATTTAATCTGGAAGAGGACTGGAAAATTCCTGCGAGATCCAGGCCTTGTACATTTTCAGAAAAGTAAGCCGGTCAACGTTATCGGAGGATAGTCACATGCGACGGTCTGTTAGTACACCACCTGGGGCACTAAAGACACGTTCCGATAATACACTAGCAGCAGGGCAAGCCAGCACCTCCAATGCATACTGGCAAAGCTCTGGCCATGTATCCAGCTTAGAGACCCAAAACTTGAAGGGGGAAGAGCCGTGTGAGAGAACACTGAGAGGGTAAGACATGTAGTCTGTCACCATCCGACGGAAACGTTGCCTCCTCCTGGAGCCGTCTGTGATGGTGTTGACATTTGTGGCAGGGACACAAAACTTTGCCACATTTGGGCCATACTGGTCTTGCCTTGTGCTGAGGCGCTGCTTCTGCTCCCTCTTTGTGCAGAGCTTCCTCCACTGCCTCGACGCACTGAGCTGCTTTGTAAAGCACTAGCAGCACTGCTCTTGGGTGGAATGGAAAACATGATGGAATGCACCAGTCTTGGTACACCCGCATTTTACGCTCCCGGTTCAACGGGGTTATGAGGATTTGTAAGTTGTCCCGGTAGCGAGGATCTAGGAGGGTGTACACCCAATTATCAGCTGTGTAGAGAATGTGGGCGATGCGGCGGTCGTTTCTCAGGCACTGCAGCATGAAATCAACCATGTGCTGCAGACTAGAGTTGAGCGACTTTTGGTTTTTTAGGGTCGCGTTTCGTTTCGTGAAACCCGAATTTTCCAAAAGTCGGGTGGAGCAAGATCGTCCGATTATAGGGAAAAGTCGGGGTCGTCCCGAAACACGAAACCCAATGTAAGTCAATGGGGAATAAAAGTCGGCAGTGAGAGGAGGACAGGAAACACACCAACAGCGCCCATTTGAATGCCAAAAGCATCAATTCTTCTTACTTAAGCTTGTCAACCTTAATTAACTTCATAATACAAGTTACGCACTGAAAAATGGGGGTTATTTGGCTACAGACTGTGGGGGGAGGGCTGGCTCCAGGTTTTCATGTGCCCTGGGCTAAAAGAGCGCCCCTTTAACACATACCACAACTCATCATGCTCCGATACGGCAGAGAAATAGCGGTATAGTACAGTGAAAAATACCTCACTTTTTACATCTCATGACGAGGCCCATCTATTTCTCCATACAGAATCATTGGTCCCATATAATGTTTGAAACAGTATATGATGAGCTCCACATAATGCTACAGTATATGTTGGTCCCCATGGATGAAGCTCTACTGTCTTATGGGCCCAAATAATGCTCCAAACATAATGGGCCCCATTTCTAATGCTCTAGTGATAATGGGCCCTGTAAATGCTGCTCCAGTGTCTGATGTCCACCTTTGGAATGTTCCAGTGTATGGTGGGCCCCATCTATCATTCTCAGATGGTGTTAGGCCCAGTATGGATTGCACGTGATTGCACAAAGGTTAGAAAGGGTACCGTATCCCCAGATAACATGTATGGATAGCGTACACATTCAAAATATATGTCTCAGGAGGCAGGCTCAGACGGTGTTAGGCCCAGTATGGATTGCACGTGATTGCACAAAGGTTAGAAAGGGTACCGTATCCCCGGATAACATGTATGGATAGCGTACACATTCAAAATATATGTCTCAGGAGGCAGGCTCAGATGGTGTTAGGCCCAGTATGGATTGCACCTGATTGCACAAAGGTTAGAAAGGGTACCGTATCCCCAGATAACATGTATGGATAGCGTACACATTCAAAATATATGTCTCAGGAGGCAGGCTCAGACGGTGTTAGGCCCAGTATGGATTGCACGTGATTGCACAAAGGTTAGAAAGTGTACCGTTTCCCCGGAAAAAATGTATGGATAGCGTACACATTCAAAATATATGTCTCAGGAGGCAGGCTCAGACGGTGTCAGGCCCAGTATGGATTGCACGTGATTGCACAAAGGTTAGAAAGGGTACCGTATCCCCAGATAACATGTATGGATAGCGTACACATTCAAAATATATGTCTCAGGAGGCAGGCTCAGACGGTGTTAGGCCCAGTATGGATTGCACGTGATTGCACAAAGGTTAGAAAGGGTACCGTATCCCCAGATAACATGTATGGATAGCGTACACATTCAAAATATATGTCTCAGGAGGCAGGCTAGATGGTGTTAGGCCCAGTATGGATTGCATGTGATTGCACAAAGGTTAGAAAGGGTACCGTATCCCCGGATAACATGTATGGATAGCGTACACATTCAAAATATATGTCTCAGGAGGCAGGCTCAGACGGTGTTAGGCCCAGTATGGATTGCACGTGATTGCACAAAGGTTAGAAAGGGTACCGTATCCCCAGATAACATGTATGGATAGCGTACACATTCAAAATATATGTCTCAGGAGGCAGGCTCAGACGGTGTTAGGCCCAGTATGGATTGCACGTGATTGCACAAAGGTTAGAAAGGGTACCGTTTCCCTGGATAACATGTATGGATAGCGTACACATTCAAAATATATGTCTCAGGAGGCAGGCTCAGACGGTGTCAGGCCCAGTATGGATTGCACGTGATTGCACAAAGGTTAGAAAGGGTACCGTATCCCCGGATAACATGTATGGATAGCGTACACATTCAAAATATATGTCTCAGGAGGCAGGCTCAGATGGTGTTAGGCCCAGTATGGATTGCACCTGATTGCACAAAGGTTAGAAAGGGTACCGTATCCCCAGATAACATGTATGGATAGCGTACACATTCAAAATATATGTCTCAGGAGGCAGGCTCAGACGGTGTTAGGCCCAGTATGGATTGCACGTGATTGCACAAAGGTTAGAAAGTGTACCGTTTCCCCGGAAAAAATGTATGGATAGCGTACACATTCAAAATATTTGTCTCAGGAGGCAGGCTCAGACGGTGTCAGGCCCAGTATGGATTGCACGTGATTGCACAAAGGTTAGAAAGGGTACCGTATCCCCAGATAACATGTATGGATAGCGTACACATTCAAAATATATGTCTCAGGAGGCAGGCTCAGACGGTGTTAGGCCCAGTATGGATTGCACGTGATTGCACAAAGGTTAGAAAGGGTACCGTATCCCCAGATAACATGTATGGATAGCGTACACATTCAAAATATATGTCTCAGGAGGCAGGCTAGACGGTGTTAGGCCCAGTATGGATTGCATGTGATTGCACAAAGGTTAGAAAGGGTACCGTATCCCCGGATAACATGTATGGATAGCGTACACATTCAAAATATATGTCTCAGGAGGCAGGCTCAGACGGTGTTAGGCCCAGTATGGATTGCACGTGATTGCACAAAGGTTAGAAAGGGTACCGTATCCCCAGATAACATGTATGGATAGCGTACACATTCAAAATATATGTCTCAGGAGGCAGGCTCAGACGGTGTTAGGCCCAGTATGGATTGCACGTGATTGCACAAAGGTTAGAAAGGGTACCGTTTCCCTGGATAACATGTATGGATAGCGTACACATTCAAAATATATGTCTCAGGAGACAGGCTCAGACGGTGTCAGGCCCAGTATGGATTGCACGTGATTGCACAAAGGTTAGAAAGGGTACCGTTTCCCCGGATAACATGTGTGGATAGCGTACACATTCAAAATATATGTCTCAGGAGGCAGGCTCAGACGGTGTTAGGCCCAGTATGGATTGCACGTGATTGCACAAAGGTTAGAAAGGGTACCGTTTCCCTGGATAACATGTATGGATAGCGTACACGTTCAAAATATATGTCTCAGGAGGCAGGCTCAGACGGTGTTAGGCCCAGTATGGATTGCACGTGATTGCACAAAGGTTAGAAAGGGTACCGTTTCCCCAGATAACATGTATGGATAGCATACACATTCAAAATATATGTCTCAGGAGGCAGGCTCAGACGGTGTTAGGCCCAGTATGGATTGCACGTGATTGCACAAAGGTTAGAAAGGGTACCGTTTCCCCAGATAACATGTATGGATAGCGTACACATTCAAAATATATGTCTCAGGAGGCAGGCTCAGAAGGTGTTAGGCCCAGTATGGATTGCACGTGATTGCACAAAGGTTAGAAAGGGTACCGTTTCCCCAGATAACATGTATGGATAGCGTACACATTCAAAATATATGTCTCAGGAGGCAGGCTCAGACGGTGTCAGGCACAGTATGGATTTGACGGCCCAGATTACACAGCGGAGGAGCAGGGAGAGGTAAAGATTGCAAATGCTGGGGCCCTGCCCAAGCAAGGGGGGCCCACTCGTGGGCGTCGGTACTGGCACTGGGCCCCTCATAGTACAGCGGTGTGTCTGACGGCGGGTGTGCACCACCACCGTCAGAGACACTTGATTGCACTATGAGGGACCCTGTGCCAGTGCCCGCGCCCAAGAGTCGGCCTACCCACCTGTCCAGGGCAACGGCACTCGCACGGTGTCGTGCGCTAGGTGGTTACCTCGGCCATGGGGGGGGAGGCAGCACAGTTAGGGAGTTTTAGAAAGTGGCATATGTTGATGTTGGACATTCAGCTGATGCAAAAGGCGAAATAGGTGAAGTCCCAGGAAGAGGTGGACCAAAGCAAGCCATTTTTCTGTCACCCTATGTGTCATCAGGGGAAGGTGGGACAAAATCCTTGGAAACCCATGCGTGGTTCATTTTAATGAAGGTTAGATCATCCACATTTTGGGTTGACAGACGGGTCCTTTTTTCTGTCAGGATTGATCCAGCTGCACTGAAGACGCTTTCCGATAGCACACTTGCAGCTGGGCAAGCGAGCTCCTGTAAGGCATATTGGGCCAATTCAGGCCAGGTGTCCAGTTTAGCGGCCCAATAGTCAAAGGGGAATGACCTGTGTGGGAGAACATCGATATGGAAGGAAAAGTAGTTTGTAACCATAGTTGACAACTGCTGTCTCCTGTCACTTTCCATCGATGCAGTATTACCAGTTGTGTGAGCGGTATTTGAAAAATCAGTCCACAACATTGTCATGAAACCCCTGTCTCCAACGCCACTTCTGCTGTGTGCACCACGAACACCTCTGCCAAGCTGCCCCCGGCCCGTACGGCTCGTGTGAGAACCATCACCGCTGCTGTGTGCTGGGAATGCCTCAAGCAACCGATTTACCAGAGTTGCTTGTTTATTAGCCAATATTAGGTCAAGGTTCTCCTGTGGCATGATGTTTTGTAATTTGCCTTTATAGCGTGGATCCAGGATGCTGGCCAACCAGTAGTCATCATCGTTCATCATTTTGGCAATGCGGGGGTCCCTTTTTAGGATCCGCAAGGCATAATCTGACATGTGGGCCAATGTTCCCGGTGTCAATGATGCACTGCGAGTGCTGGGTGGAGGAGCACTTTCTGGCAAATCCACATCCCTCCAGTCACGCACAAACCCTGTACCAGACCTTGCCATGCCAACATTTTCACTTGCCCCATGAGATGCATCCTCCTCCCCTAAGTAATCATCCCAATCATCATCCTCCTCCTCCTCTTCTTCCTCCACCTCGTCCAGGAGAGGTCCCTGAGCAGACAATGGCTGAATGTCATCAAGGATTCCCTCCTCCTCTTCCTCCTCATCAACATTGGCTGCAGACGCCTGCTCCTTAAGGTGCGTCAAAGTTTGCATGAGCAGACGCATAAGTGGGATGCTCATGCTTAGGATGGCGTCGTCTGCGCTTACCAGCCTTGTGCATTCCTCAAAACACTGAAGGACTTTACAGAGGTCTTTCAGCTTCGACCACTGCACACCTGTCAACTCCATGTCTGCTCTCAAAGTGCCTGGCCGTGTATCCTCCCACAAATGCATTATGGCCTGCCTCTGCTCGCACAGCCGCTCCACCATGTGCAGGGTGGAGTTCCACCTTGTTGCAATGTCGATAATGAGGCGGTGGTTGGGAAGGTGGAGCAATCGCTGCAGCTTCAGCATACAAAGGGAGTGTACAGGCAACCGGCGGATGTGCGCGCACAGTCTTCGCACCTTCTAGAGCAGGGCTGTTAACTCCGGATAATTTTTGAGGAAGCACTGCACCACCAGGTTCAAGGTGTGAGCCAAGCAAGGTATGTGGCTGAGTTTTGAAAGGGCTATGGCTGCCACAAAATTACGGCCGTTATCACTAACTACCTTGCCTGCCTCAAGATGTACACTGCCCAGCCATGACTCAGTTTGTCGCTTCAAGTACTCGGCCAGCACCTCGGCGGTGTGTCTGTCGCCCAAACACATCATCTGCAACACAGCCTGCTGACGCTTTCCACTAGCTGCTCGATAGGGGGACACATCGTGTGCAACAGTGGCAGCTGCAGATGGAGTGCTCATACGACTGCGCTCTGTGGACGAGCTTTCGCTTATGGAGGAGGAGGAGGAGGAGGGTCGAACGCCTACAGCCAACTGTTTCCTATACCGTGGGCTAGGCAGCACTGTCCCACCACCGCTGTCCCCTGTGGACCCTGCATCCACCACATTAACCCAGTGCGCAGTGATGGAAACGTAACGGCCCTGGCCATGCCGACTGGACCATGCATCAGTTGTGAGGTGCACCTTTCCGCTCACTGACTGCTTGAGTGCATGGACAATGCGGTCTTTCACATGATGGTGGAGGGCTGGGATGGCTTTGCGAGAGAAGAAGTGGCGACTGGGTAGGTCATAGCGTGGTACTGCATAGGCCATGAGTTTGCGGAAAGCTGTGCTTTCCACCAACCGAAAGGGCATCATCTCAAACGAGATTAGTTTGGCAATGTGGGCGTTCAAACCCAGTGTACGCGGATGAGAGACTGAGTACTTTCTTGACCTACTCATAGTGTCTGGGAGGGTGAGCTGGACTTGAGAGCTGCATATGGTGGAAGTAGCGGTGGACAGGGCGGACTGAGAGAGGGTTGATGATGGCGATGGAGTTGTTGTTCTTTCTGATGGCCTAGAATCAGTCTTTCGTTGATATAACAGTGGGATTCCCTGACTGCTGTGGCCTTGCAACGACACCTCAACATTTGCTGCTGTGCTAACCGGTGGGCTTACAGTGGGGGAAACAATGTAGCGTTGCTGACTACCTTCGTTGTGATCAGTTGCACATGTGGCACTTGAGGTTTGGTGTTGTGTCCACGCTTGCAAGTGCATGCTGGTTAAATGTCTAAGCATGCAACTGGTATTCAAATTTTTCAGATTTTTCCCTCGGCTAAAGGTCTTTGCGCACTTCTTACAGATAACCTTGGCCTGATCATGAGGATTTTGGTAAAAAAAGTGCCACACTGCACTCTTCCTACTTTGGCAGACATTTTGCGGCCTAGCACGCTGTGATCTTTTGACCCTCTGGACAAGCTGTCCAGCAACTCTTTTGATGTTTGGAACCTGTCTTTGGAGTGCTCCGGGCCTGCCAGATAACAGCTGTTGCGATGTCGATGTCTGCTGTGGATGCTCCTCATCTGAGCTATTGGAAGCAGCACCCTCTTCCCCCAATGGATGCCAATCTGGGTCAACAACTGGGTCATCCATCACCTCCTCTTCTATGTCATGTGCACCTTCCTCTGTGTCACCGTGTATGGTGGTATAGTGTGCGGGAAGGGGCACCTGAGTCTCATCAGGGTCAGAATCTGGCTCTGTACACTGCGAGGACAATGTAGTGCTCTGAGTGAATGTACCAGCAGAATCATCCATCAGCGGCTGTGCATCAGTGCACTCCATGTCAGATTCATCTTGGCCTGGGTAATTCACCATTTCACTTGATAATCCAGGCATGGTATGTGAAAACAGCTCCATGGAGTAATCAGTAGTATGGCCTGCGTCATCCTTCAATCTTGGTTGGGGTGAAGGACACAAGGAAAGGTGTGGTTCATGAACATGAGCCTCCAATGACGACTCAGTGCTTTTACTTTTTACAACTGAAGAAGAGGAGGAGATAGAGCTGGAGGCTGAGTCAGCAATGTAAGACAAAACTTTTTCCTGATGCTCTGGCTTTTAAAGCGGTTTGCCAACTCCTAGAAAACTAAGCGTTCGAGGCCTTATGTAGCCAGACGATAACGCAGGCTCAACACCTCCTGCATTCGGTCCTATTTTGCTCTTGCCACTACCATCAGATCCACCACCAACACCATCATTACCAGCTGCCAACCCCCGCCCAATTCCATGGCCTCTTCCACCAGCCTTCCTCATTTTTGGTAGAAATGTAGACAAAATCCAACAAACTATATAGTAATGTAAAACAAGGTACAAGGTGTCTATAGGACAGGGGAGATTTAGAATTTCTGCACACACTTGTGGACAGTTTTGGATTGTGTGAGGCCCACTGATATCTGAGCGCTATGTCACAGGCTCGATGGCACAGCTGTGACAAAAGTGACGAGAGGATAAGGGAGATTTTGAATTTCTGCAGACACTTGTGGACAGTTTTGGATTGTGTGAGGCCCAATGATATCTGAGCGCTATGTCACAGGCTCGATGGCACAGCTGTGACAAAAGTGACGAGAGGATAAGGGAGATTTTGAATTTCTGTAGACACTTGTGGACAGTTTTGTATTGTGTGAGGCCCACGGATATCTGAGCACTATGTCACAGGCTCGATGGCACAGCTGTGACAAAAGTGACGAGAGGATAAGGGAGATTTTGAATTTCTGCAGACACTTGTGGACAGTTTTGGATTGTGTGAGGCCCACTGATATCTGAGCGCTATGTGACAGGCTTGATGGCACAGCTGTGACAAAAGTGACGAGAGGATAAGGGAGATTTTGAATTTCTGCAGACACTTGTGGACAGTTTTGGATTGTGTGAGGCCCACTGATATCTGAGCGCTATGTGACAGGCTCGATGTCACAGCTGTGACAAAAGTGACGAGAAGATAAGGGAGATTTTGAATTTCTGCAGACACTTGTGGACAGTTTTGTATTGTGTGAGGCCCACTGATATCTGAGCGCTATGTCACAGGCTCGATGGCACAGCTGTGACAAAAGTGACGAGAGGATAAGGGAGATTTTGAATTTCTGCAGACACTTGTGGATAGTTTTGGATTGTGTGAGGCCCACTGATATCTGAGCGCTATGTGACAGGCTCGATGGCACAGCTGTGACAAAAGTGACGAGAGGATAAGGGAGATTTTGAATTTCTGCAGACACTTGTGGACAGTTTTGGATTGTGTGAGGCCCACTGATATCTGAGCGCTATGTCACAGGCTCGATGGCACAGCTGTGACAAAAGGGACTAGAGGATAAGGGAGATTGGATTGCTTTTAAAAAAGCAGTTTGCGGAGCAGTGGGTAAACAGCAATGCCAGCCTGTCAGGAAGCCTTAAAAGGCAGCCCAACAACCAACACCACTGATACACCTCAATATAGCCTCCCCTTGCACTGCACACACAGTGACTGGTGTGTTGTGCAGGCCAAATTGCTAGCAGCAGAAGCAGTTTTTTTTTCTTCTCAGGACAAAAAAAAAAAATTGGGATTGCTTTTAAAAAAGCAGTTTGCGGAGCAGTGGGTAAACAGCAATGCAGGAATGTCAGGAAGCCTTAGAAGGCAGCCCATCAACCAACACCACTGATACACCACTATATAGCCTCCCCTTGCACTGCACACACAGTGACTGGTGTGTTGTGCAGGCCAAATCGCTAGCAGCAGAAGCAGTTTTTTTGTCTTCTTCCCTGCCTAACGCTCTCCCTACAGAATCAGCAGCAACCTCTCCCTATACTGAGATCGGCAGAAGTAAGATGGCGGTCGGCGTGCACGCCCTTTTATACCCCCTGTGACGCCCACCAAAGCAAGCCAATCACTTGCATGCCCTTCTGAAAGATGGTGGTGACCCCTGCCTATGTCATCACGTTGCCCACAGTGTCCGTGGATCCTGATTGGCTGAAAAAGAGCGCAAAACAAACTTTTGAAACGCGACTTTGGCGCGTAAGCCGCCGACCTCGTGGCCGACCTCATCCTAGGGTCGGGTTTCGTTTCATGAAACCCGACTTTGCCAAAAGTCGACGACTTTTGAAATTTTTCGACCCATTTTGCTCAACTCTACTGCAGACTACCAACTGGCCAAGAAACGCTGTCCCCTGCTTGAGGCGTCATCTCTGCCTGCTCTGCATCACCCCACCCTCGCTCTACATACTGACTACTAGAGCATTGTGTACCTCCCTCCCTGGACAGATGTCTTCCTCCTCCTCATCCTCCTCATAAAATGTCCCCTGCCTAGGCCTTTGTGAGGAACCACGTTGCGCAGACTGTCCAGAAGCAGATGGCATTTGTGACGCCTCATCCTCCACCTCTTCCACAACCTCCTCCCTTAGTGCTTGCAGTGTTTTTTCAAGCAGGCTGATAAGGGGGATAGTCATGCTGACTTGTGCATCATCTGCACTCGCCATCCGCGTGGAATCATCGAAGGCACGCAAAACGTGGCAGATGTCCTTCATAGAGGCCTACTCAGTGGTGGTGAAGTGTGCACGGCTCGCAGTGCGACTTGTCTGCACCTGATGCAGCTGGTACTCCATTACTGCTGCTTGCTGCTCTCACAACCTCTCCAACATATGTAACGTTGAATTCCACCTGGTGGGTAGGTCACATATGATGTGATGTTCCGGAAGGCGGGATCGGCGCTGCAGAGCTGCAATGCGCGATCTTGCCATGCTGGAACGCCGCAAGTGAGCGCACTCTAGGCGAACCTTGTGCAGCAGTGCATCAAGATCCGGATAGTCCCTCAAAAAACTCTGCACGACCAAGTTGAGCACATGTGCCAGACATGGGATGTGAGAGAGGTTGCCTAGGCCCAGAGCTGCCACCTGATTTCGGCCATTCTCACACACTACTATGCCTGGCTGGAGATTTGCTGGCACAAACCACACATTGCTCTCCTGCTTGATGGCATTCCAGAGCTCCTGTGCTGTGTGGCTTCGATTCCCCAAAGAAATTAATTTCAATACGGCCTGTTGACGTTTGTCCACGGCTGTGCTCATATCGGTTGTAACAGGTAAGCGTTCACGGGACCATGTGGAGGTAGACTGTGACGGCTCCTGCAGCGCAGATTCAGAGGAACTGGAGTATGAGGAGAAGTCAATGTGTACAGACTGGATTCCTGCAATCCTTGGAGTTGGCAGAACACGCACAGCGCCACTCTCAAGATCTGTACCCGGGTCCACAACATTTACCCAATGGGCAGTGAGGGAAAGATATCGTCCCTGTCCATGGTTACAAGTCCACGCATCGGTGGTCAGGTGGACCTTGCTACTGACTGCGTTTAGTAGCGCATGTTTAATTTTTCCCTCCACATGCTTTTGCAGGGCAGGGACAGCTTGCCTGCTGAAATAAAAGCGTTTGGGCACGGTGTATTGTGGGACTGCCAATGCCATGAAGTTACGGAAGGTGTCAGTCTCCACCAGCCTGAATGAGAGCATTTCAAGGGACAGTAGTTTTGCAATGCCAGCATTCAGAGCCTGTGCTCGGGGTGGTTTGCCGAGTATGGGTGCCTTTTCTCCCAGGCCTGTGCTACCAATGGCTGTAGTCTGGCCTGGGAGTGTGAGGATGACAGGGAACGTGGTGCTGTGGGTGGAATGACACTGTGTCTCTGTACAACAGTGCAAGAGGTTCTTCCATGGCGATCCTGTGAGGAAGCCGAACCAGCTGTGTGTGAGCTGGAGGAAGAGGCTACAACACGAGCTGAAGAGGTGGTAGGTGGCGCTGTAGGTTGGCCTAGGTCTTCAGTGTGTCTTTGTAACTCCACCACGTGCTTGGTTCGCACATGTTTCCACATATTTGTGGTATTGAGGTTGCTGACACTTTTCCCTCTTTTCACTTTCTGATTACACAGCTTGCATTTTACAAAGCAAATGTCATCTGCAACTGTGTCAAAAAAGGACCAGGCACTGCAAGTCTTGCGAGCACCCGTTCTGGGTTTTGGAAGAGGCATGCTCCTAATGGGTGCCGAAGTGGAGGCTACAGGCAACCGAGTCTGCCCCCTCCCTCTCCCTCCTTTTTTGGCTGTTCGGGAAATCTCTTCCTCAGAGCTGCTCCCACCACCTTCCTGTACCTCACGCCATGATGGGTCAAGGACCTCATCATCTACACTACACTCTTCAAACGACTGCTTCTCCTGGGTTGTCTCGACAGCACAGTATGCACCAGAAAGTGGCACCTGAGTCTCATCATCAGATGCGTACTGAGGTGTGCTGACCATAGGCACTGACCCACCCGCCTCTTCAGATTCAGAGAGACAAAGCTGTTGCGCATCACTGCATACTACCTCTGCTTCAAATTCTCGAAAGCTGCTTGGCTTGCCCCCTCTTTCCAAGCCCACAGATTCAGAGAACAGAAGTAGAGATGGCTCCTGTCCAGGGCTCTCTGACTGCCTGGGCAATTTGGCAGGTGGTGAAGAGACAGATGGGTGCTCTTCAGTGCTCTGGACCTGAGAGGATCTGGAACTAATTGAAGTCGATGCGTTAGCTGCCATCCATCCAACAACGGCTTCAATTTGCTCGTCCCGCAGCAGTGGGGTATGGCGAGCTCCTACAAAGCTTCGCATAAAGGACTGTTCCCTGGTAAAACTGGGGGATGCTGAGTCATTGGTGCCTGCAGCAGGCACAGAATCCCCACGTCCTCTCCCTGCAGAGACTCCACGCCCACGACCACGTGCCTTATTCCCATGCCTTCTTCATCTTGGTAGACTGATAAAGATAGGAAGAAAAGTACTAAGGGCTTAGTGTGCTTATTCCTGATCAGCTGCTAACAGGTATAAGAAACACTAATTTTATAAAGTGTGGACTAGACTTTAATATGAGCTAATGTGGCCTACACAACTGTAAAGTGGAGTGTTTGGTGAACTTTATTAACTTTTTATTTCTTCACAAAAAGACACTGGATGTGCCCAAAGATGTAAAACCGATAGTATCACAAACTTTTTGTAGCTATTACAAAGCAGGAAGGTAACCTACAATGCAATAGATGAGGCTTATGCTAATCTGGCTGGGGCTGCAGGGCACAAGCCAGCAGAAAGGCTCATCTATCTACTCCTATATAGTGTTTGCAAATATTCTAGCTGGATACGGATGGAACCACACTAATAGGAGAAATCTGGAAAAATGAGCAGCACTAATGCAAAAAAGGACAATGTATGAGGCAGTGACGCACGCTGAGTGGACTACAACCGGAGGTGGCTGGCTGCAGAACACACTACAGTGTGAGTTGCACTCACACACAGAGACCTCGCAGACAGCCGTGAACAGCGCTGCAAGGCAAAAGAAAGCTACAGCTGTTGATAAAGTAGCGTGGGTAAAGCACAATATAGCAAATCGCTAGGTCACACTGTCCCTCAGAACAGCAGCGTCCTATTTCTAACTGAATTCACAGCAGAGTGAACCCAAAATGGAGGCAGAGGCTTTTATAGTGCATCATGACATCATTTCAGCAGCCAATCACAGCCATGCCAGTAGTTACATGCCTAACATGCTCTAACAGGATGTGCCCACACTTCTTAGGATCCTCATTGGCTGAATAAAATCAAACTGGCTCATTGCATTATGGGAACTTCCAATTCCGGTATTCAATATACTAAAAGTATCGGAACTCAGTATCGGAATTCCGATACTGCGAATATCGGCCGATACCCGATATTGCAGTATCGGAATGCTCAACACTAGGGAGGAGAGGTAGTGTGGCGCCCTGTGTCTTTGCCGCCACAAAAGGGTTAAATATGTACTGTTTTGTATGTGTTTTGTGAGCAATGGGAGTTATGCTTTCTCTGCTAGAGACCACAACACACACAATTTACCTCACTCCCTTACTTGTCTGAAGCTTAGAGCTTTGCAGACACACCCTAACTGGGAGGGGGAGGAGCAGAGTTGTTGTTTTCAGTGAAGATGAAGGTGGAGGAAGATGGAGAACCCTCTTGGAAGCCATGCCATGTGCTCCCTCCAGGAGTATAGCTAATAAGAATAAGGGAGTCAGCCCCTAGGCTATCCATGCTTTCAGAGCAGGGTGGTAAGCTGAGAGACTGTGTGGGTTTATACAACAAACAGCAGAGTGTTTTTCCCAGGGAAGACTGCAGCAAACTAGGATCAGTGAAGGATTGTGCAAGAAGGAACTCGAGCTTCACACAGCATCCAAGCTGCAAGTTGCCAGAGGAGGAAAACACAGTGAGTAGAGGCTATACTGGAAGTTCTAGACTGGGAAGGCTTGGTCCCAGAAGGGATTAAAATAGCAGGAAGCTTACACTGAGTCACAGCAGAGTGAAGGATAACTCCCATTCTGCAGAGCAGACTGTAACCTGGTGAGAGTTGTAATATCTTCTCTGAACTGCCTCTGAACTACAGTAAATGATAAAGTGGCTTTCCTTGTCTCCTGCCTTATTACTCCGTGCCTTCTACTTACATCACAATCTCTGGGGGGTCAACCCTGGTTGGAGAGGGTTGAACATCTGCCCTGCCATCACCATCTATACTCCCCCAGGGATCATTTGCAGTGCCGGCTATACTACAGTTGAACATTCCAACTGGCATCATGAATCACTACATAAACTTTATCCCTAATCAATACTCCCCTTTTACATGACCTCATGGGGCCACGGACTGGATCACTGCCACTGTGACACATCCCTTTAAGACGACCGGCCCGGTACCGAGTATCCCTCTGCCTCTGAGGCGCGTCAGTAGGGTGGTGCTGAACTATGGGCACTTTGTAGGTGAGAGTGATATGTTAACATTGAACTCTGGAGTGGATGGGAATCCAGTGGAACGACTAACACACGGTAGAGGCATCGGTGTACTGGTTGGTGAGGAATATGATCCTGGCTGCTGAATTCAGGACAGATTGGAGAGGGGAGAGTTTAGTAAGAGGGAGCCTGATTAGTAGAGAGTTACAATAGTCCAGATGAGAATAAATAAGAGCTACAGTAGGAGTTTTTGTCCAAAGTAAGAAAAGGTCAAATACCCAGCACCCAGCAAATTTTTACCCTGGATCTGGGACCATTTCCGATAAGATAAAAAGGGACCCAGGCATGCTGGAACGCATGCAGTGTTCCATTATAATGCATGCAGTCTGGATGGTAGTAGAATTATGATAAAATTGTTTCCTTACTTAAAGCATATCCACTGATGAACCCTTCTGGACATATTAAGGGAGAAACACGCTGGGTTAGGGTACTGTACTTTTATACTACTACCTCAGAATATGGAGTTATGTTATTTGCACCCATTATATATTAATCTTATTATGGATATCCTGTATCTTCTCTATGTCTTCTGAAATTGATGATGCCACTTTCATCCATGTACTATGCATCTTACTATGAAAGCATTGTTGCGATATTACCAATATCTGGGATATGTAGATTGGCAATTTTTATGGTCTGCTATATATTACTAATTATTGTCACCAGTAGTGATTTGCACTATTTGCATGTACAGTATGAATCCCATTGTGGATGCGCCTTCCTGATACTGGTAAGCATAATATATGCAACTGTTACTATATCATTGCACTTTTTCATCTGCCTACAGATAAAAATAGCTGTTTAAACTACCTACAGTATTTCAGATATATCAGATCACTTATACATCCAATCAAAGACCTGGTGGTGGTGGCTTGTATAGGGAGCTCCACTTTTGTAGGGTCAGTTAGGGACAGCCAATGCAGATCAGGGGCATCGTGTGAAATTCTTAAGGTGCCAACTTCCGATGTCAGGAAGGGTATTAATTTCTTATAATTTTGAATAATAACTTACCCGACTTCACATTTTTGTATGACCCTCGGATGTCCTGATTTTTTAGTATTGGGTCCTTAATGGTATTCCAATAATACAAATAAAAGTTACTATTAAGGGTTTTTTCTAGCTTTTGTGGTTTTTACTTGATAGACCCTTATTGCATTTTGCATATTGCCTTGATTCTCCAGTGTGTGGTTACTAGCCTCTGTTGCAATAGCCACCAGTTCCTGTTCTTCCTCTTCCTCCTTCTCCTCATTGTTACCCAATCCTCGCTGAGCAGATGAGATGAGGCTGGCCTGGCTACAATCTCTCTGTGTTGTCTTCCTCCATCCCCACCTGGTCTGCATGCAAAACTTCATGTTTAATTGTCAGCAGCAACTGTTCAAGTAGGCACAGAAGTGGGATAGTTGTGTTCACAATGGTGTCTTTGGCACTCACCATCTTTGTGGAGTCCTCAAAATCTTGGAGAACCAAACAAATGTCAGACATCCATACCCAGTCTTAAGTTGTTAAGCGCAAAGACTGACCAGAATACCGATGGGCGTGTTGGAGCTTGTACTCAACCACTGGTCTCTTCTGTTCACAAAGACCGGTCAGCATGTGCAATGTGGAGTTCCAGCATGTGGTGACTTCACACACCAGTCAGTGAGCTGGCACTTACATGCACTTCTGCAACACTGCCAGAGAGGCCGCAGCTGTAGCCGACTTTTGGAAATGAGCACTGATGCGATGTTGAACTACCAAGTTGAGCATATGTGCCAATCACGGTACGTGAAACCTGATGAAGGCTATATTAGCTGAAACGCATTGTGTTTGCCATGTTTTATGGTTGGTAGCCTTGGTATTTTATCAACCGCTCTAACAAAAAAAAGTTTAACTTTTTTTTGTAAAATAAAAAAATATATTTTTTATTCATGATGACACTCTTTTGATTCCTCAAGGAATTTCCTTCATCTAAATGGAAGCACCTTCCAGGATCCTTCATCCACAGAAGCATGGTACATATGTGAGCTTGCCAAGCTTCACAGCTGCCACCAGGTTATGCCCATTGTCAGACATGACCATGCCTGGTTGGAGGTTCAGCGGCAAAAACCACAGATCTGTCTGATCTGTTATTCCTTTAAGTAACTCTGCCGCGGTGTATGGACTGTCTCCAAGAGAAATTAGCTTCCATCCAGCCTGTTGCCGCTTTGTTGAGAAAGTGCAGCAGAGCTTCTAGCTTACGGCTGTTGTGGATAAAGTGTTCTGAAATATCACATCAGAACTATGTGTTGGTTGTTAAATGGACAATGTCAGTAAGTGTGTTAGTAAGGGCATGGGTGATGTTCCTAGACACGTACTAGTACAAGGCAGGGACACCACATCAGGAGAAAAAGTGGTGGCTGGGAATCGAGTACCTTGTCTACCAGCCTAAATGGCAACATTTCCATGGCAAGCAGTCTGGAAATGTCCCCATTTAGCATTTGGGCCTGTGGGTGGCTGGGAACTTTCTTTTTTATTCTCAGGCCTGGAGTAAAGACAGATGAACACTGGACTGGGACAAGGATTTGGAAGTGTCTGAGGATGGTAAGTCAGAATGTGTAAGGATAGGTGCAGGGCAGGGGCATCTGTGCCAGTGTTTAGGACAGAGGATTTGGAAGCACCTAGCACAGGGGAAGAGGAAGTGATGTCACCCAATGGCACCACTAGTTGACCCTCGTGTTCGGCGCACTGAGTTGGATGCTTAGGTGACATGTGCCCCTGCTCATCTTTGCGTAGCACAGGTTGCAAATGGATGTTTAATTTGTCTCAGAGCTCTCTTTCCAAAGTCCCAGACTGGGGAACACCTAACTCCTTGATGTAGAAATTCAGGAGTGCCGGTGGTCAGTGGAACAGTAGCCCACCTCCTCCCTCTGGTTATCCCACTGTGGCCTCCTGTCTGTTTAGTTGCTGCTAATCTCTCCCCCTCTGCACTGCTGGTCTTGTTCTGAATGCCAGATTCCCAGGTTGGGTCTGTGACTTTGTCATCCACCACTTTGTCTTCAACCACCACATCCTAGTCCTCCTGACTTTGTGACTAAACAATAACAAGACTTAGCGGCAAATATGTCTCATCATAATCTTCCTCTGTTGTGAATTCCCTGGCTCAGATTTCTGAGCCGAAGCTCCCCCTGCTCCCTCTGGTTGTTACTGGAGGTAGTGGAGCTGGCCAGATTGACAGAGGTCTGCCACCTGGTGATGAAGATGACGATTGGAGATCTGGGGTTACTGATTGGAGTATTTAAGTATGCAGACTTCCTGCAATCCCTGCTGGTGATTGCTTTCCTGTTCACTCCGAGGTCTGATGTCTCCTGCCCTGATCCTGCATTGTTCAGCTAAGTGGTTCATTTTCTAATCCTTTGCATCTGATTTGGTTTTGTCTCTCTCTGCTTGTTGTGCGGGTTCAGCCTGCTCCTCTGGGGGCTGTGCTGGACCACCGCTCATATGTTACAGCCTGTGTCAGTTTGTTTAGTCCCCTGTTATATTGGTCTCTTTTGCTTTGCATCCAGTTCATACCGGAGTGCTGATATAGTGGGGGCGAAGTCGTGTGACTTCAGTGTTTTTTTGTACATCAGACGTGTTGGATTTTTCAGTTTTTTTTGCGTGATTGCAGACAGTGTCTTTCCTTTCCTATCCTGTCTAGTCAGCTTGGGCCCCACCGTTTGCTCAGTCTATTTTTCTGCCTGCGTTGGTGTTTCATCTTGTCTCACCGACAATATAAGTTTGGGGGCTATCTGTTCCTTTTGGGGTCTGCTCTGGGGCAGTTTAGATTTCACCTTTCTTGCTTTAGGCTTAGTTAGCTCTCCGGCTGTGCCGAGGCGTCTAGGGCACCGTAGGTACGCTCCACGGCTACTGCTAGTTGTGTGGATAGGATCAGGGGTCTACAATCTGCTTATTTACTAACCTCTCTGGTTTTCTGGTGGCTTAGCCTGTTCTTGCCATCCTCCTCGGTGACCCATTCATAACAGAATCACCAGCCATACTGTAGACTCTAGGGTACTCAAAGAAGGAAAGAATTGTAAAAAAAAAAAAAAAGTGTCAGAATTTTTTTTTTGTATATTTTTTTCTCTGGGGCCGTAGGAGGATTTTTTTTTCTAAATGGAGATAAAGCAATTGTCCAATCATGTTGAGCAGCTTGCTGCTGAAGTGCGGGGAATTTCTGCCTGTCTCGCTCAATCATCTGGTGTTGAACCAAAAATCCCTACTCCTGATGTGTTTTCCGGGGATCGGCCTAAATTTTTGAATTTTAAGAATAATTGTAAACTATTTTTTGCTTTGAAACCTAACTCATCGGGGAGTTCTGTGCAGCAGGTTAAAATTGTCATCTCCCTGCTGTGCGGTGATCCCCAGGATTGGGCTTTTTCTTTGACACCCGGAGATCCTATTATGGCTAATGTGGATGCATTTTTTCAAGCCCTGGGGTTGTTGTATGATGAACCTAATGCTATTGATCAAGCTGAGAAAACCTTATTGGCATTGAATCAGGGTCAGGATTCTGCAGAGTTATATTGTCAAAAATTCCGAAAGTGGGCGGTCCTTACTAAATGGAATGATGATGCCCTAGCAGCTCTCTTTCGGAAGGGTCTGCCAGAAACCGTAAAAGATGTTATGGTGGGATTTCTTGACGACTCTATGTCATTGGTCATTCAAATTGATCGGCGTTTACGAAAACGTAAAACTACATGAGAGGCGGTGCCGCCTTTCGAACGAACTTCTGAACCCATGCAATGCGATAGGGTTTTGTCTAGGGCACAACGTCAGGAGTTTAGAAGGCGTAATAAGTTGTGATTTTTTTGTGGGGACGTCTCTCATAATATTTCTGTCTTCCCTAAACGAGAAAAGCATTTTGCTCACGCATTTGCGGTGGGCAGTGTATAGCCTAAGTTCCTTTTGGCGATTACCTTGATCTGCTCCTTGTCTACATTTTCCACTAAGGCTTTTGTTGATTCAGGAGCAGCTCTGAATCTGATGGATCTTGACTTTGCCAAACGTTGTGGTTTTCCCATGATACCCCTGCAGACGCCTATCCCTTTGAGGGGTATTGATGCTACTCCTTTGGCGGAGAATAAACCCCAGTTTTGGACCCAGGTGATAATGCGGGTCGCCCCGGACCACCAAGAGAATTGTAAATTTTTGGTGTTGCACAATTTGCATGATACTATTGTTCTGTGTTTTCCTTGGTTGTAAACCCATAATCCTGTTTTGGATTGGAAATCTGTGTCTGTGGTGAGTTCGGGTTGTCAATGTGCTCATAGTGACACTCCTGTTTTCTCCACCTCTCCCCAGTCTGATGATATTCCTGACTATATGGCTGATTTTTTTTATGTATTCAGTGAGAATAAGTCTGCGTCTTTGCCTCCTCATAGGAGTTATGACTGTGCAATTGAGTTAATGCCTGGGTGTAAATTTCCCAAGGGTCGGCTTTTCAACTTATTGGTACCTGAACATGATGCTATGCAATCTTATATCAAGGAGTCGTTGGAGAAGGGTCATATCAGACCATCCTCTTCACCTTTAGGTGCTGGGTTTTTTTTGTGGCCAAGAAAGATGGCTCATTAAGGCCATGTATTGACCATCGTTCCCTTAACAAAATCACTGTTAAATATCAGTACCCATTACCCCTGATTTCTGATTTATTTTCCAGAGTTAAAAGTGCCTGTTGGTTTACCAAACTTTACCTCAGGGGGGCGTATAATCTTATTCGTATTAAGCACGGGGATGAATGGAAGACGGCGTTTAATACCCCGGAGGGACATTTTGAGTACCTGGTGATGCCCTTTGGGCTCACTAATGCCGCTTCCGTCTTCCAATCTTTTATGAATGATATTTTTCAGGACTTTGTGGATAGGTTTTTGATCATTTATCTGGATGATATTTTGATCTTTTCCAGTGATTGGGATTCTCATGTGGAACATGCCCGGACTGTGCTCTGGATTTTAAGGGAAAATACTCTGTATGTTAAGGGATCAAAGTGTCTATTTGGTGTACAGAGGATTTCATTTTTGGGATTAATTTTGTCCCCGTCTGCTATTGAAATGGACCCGGCCAAGGTACAGGCCATTTATGAATGGGTTCAGCCCACTTCTTTGAAGGCTCTCCAGAAGTTTTTGGGTTTTGCTAATTTCTACCGTAAATTTATAAGTAATTTTTCTGGTATTGTTAAACCACTGACTGATTTGACCAAAAAGGGCGCCATTGTGGTGAATTGGTCTCCAGAGGCAGTCTCGGCATTTCAGGAGCTTAAACGAAGATTCACTTCTGCTCCGGTTCTACGGCAACCTGATGTCTCACTCCCATTTCAGGTGGAGATAGATGCTTCTGAGATTGGTGCAGGAGCCTTTTTGTCCCAAAGAGATCCGGTAACATCTAAGTTGAATCCCTGTGCCTTCTTTTCTCGAAAATTTTCCCCATCTGAACATAACTATGACATGGGGAATCGGGAATTGTTGGCCATGAAATGGGCATTTGAAGAGTGGAGACATTGGTTGGAGGGAGCTAGACATCAAGTTGTGGTCCTCACCGACCACAAGAATTTGATTTATCTTAAATCAGCCAAACGCTTGAATCCTAGACAGGCTAGGTGGGCCTTATTTTTCATGCCTTTTAATTTTGTGGTCTCTTTTCTTCCAGGCACTAAGAATGTTAAGGCGGACGCCCTTTCCAAGAGTTTCTTTGCGGATTCTCTTGATGTGACCGAGCCTACTACCATTCTGGATGAGGGTGTGGGTCTTTCCACCATCTCTCCTGATTTGAGACGTGCCCTGGAGGAATTTCCGGAGGATAAACATGATTGATGCCCTATGGGAAAATTGTACGTCCCTGAACAGTGGAGGAAAAGAGTAATGTCTGAAATTCATTGCTCTACATTGGCTGGTCATCCAGGTATCTTTGGTACCAGAGATTTATTGAGTCGGTCTTTTTGGTGGCCTGCCTTATCTCATGATGTCAGAAATTTTGTGCAGTCCTGTGGGACCTGTTCTCGGTCCAAGCCCTATTCTCATGCTAGTGGTTTGTTGATGCCCCTGCCAGTGCCCAGGAGGCCATGGACCCATATCGCAATGGATTTTATCTCTGATCTCCCTGTCTCTCAGAGAATGACTGTTATTTGGGTGATCTGTGATAGGTTTTCTAAGATGGTCCATCATATACCACTCCCAAAGTTGCCATCTTCTTCTGAGTTGGTGCTCGTGTTTTTACAAGTGGTTCGTTTGCACGGGATTCCTGAGAACATTGTGTCAGACAGAGGAGTCCAGTTTGTTTCCAAATTTTTGGAGAGCTTTTTGTTCCAAAGTGGGAATTCAGTTGTCTTTCTCCTCTGCATTTCATCCTCAGACCAATGGGCAGACTAAGAGAACAAACCAGACTTTGGAGTCCTATTTGAGATGTTTCATATCTGCTGATCAGGATGATTGGGTCTCATTTTTGCCATTGGCCAAATTCGCACTAAACAATAGGGCTAGTTCTGCCACTTTGATGTCTCCTTTCTTTTGTAACTTTAGGTTTCATAATCGATTTTCTTCGGGGCAGGTAGAAGCTTCTGCCTGCCCAGGAGTGGATTCTATGGTAGAGAGAATGCAGCAGATTTGGGACCAACTAGTGGATAAGTTGTCCCACTCTCAGGAAACGGTTTTCCAACTGGTATAGGACCATTGGTCCCCGGTTTAAAGTGGGTGATATGGTTTGGTTGTTCTCAGAAAATATTCCCATGAAGGTTGCGTCTTCAAAATTCAAGCCAAGGTCTATTGGACCTTATAAGATTTTGGAAATCCTTAACCCCATTTCTTTCCGTTTGGCTCTTCCAGTTACGTTTAAGATTCATAATGTTTTTCATAAATCTTTGTTGAAGAGGTTTGTGGAGCCATTGGTTCCCATGGTGGCGCCCCCTGACCCTGTACTGGTTGAGGGTAATTTAGAGTATGAGATAGAAAAGATATTGGATTCTCATCTGGCTAGAGACTTCAGTACTTGATCAAGTGGAAGGGTTATGGCCAGGAGGATAATTCTTGGGTCTCTGCTCCTGACATCCATGCCGAGATTGATTCGTGCCTTTCACTGGGCCCATCCTGATCGACCTGATGGCGTGGATGAGGGTTCGATGACCCCTCCTCAAGGGGGGTACTGTTGTGAATTCCCTGGCTCAGATTTCTGAGCCGAAGCTCCCCCTGCTCCCTCTGGTGGTTACTGGAGGTAGTGGAGCTGGCCAGATTGACAGAGGTCTGGCACCTGGTGATGAAGATGACGATTGGAGATCTGGGGTTACTGATTGTTGTATTTAAGTCTGCAGACTTCCAGCAATCCCTGCTTGTGATTGCTTTCCTGTTCATTCAGAGGTCTGATGTCTCCTGCCCTGATCCTGCATTGTTCAGCTAAGTGGTTCATTTTCTAATCCTTTGCATCTGATTTGGTTTTGTCTCTCTCTGCTTGTTGTGTGGGTTCAGCTTGCTCCTCTGGGGGCTTTGCTGGACCACCGCTCATATGTTACAGCCTGTGTCAGTTTGTTCAGTCCCCTCTTATATTGGTCTCTTTTGCTTTGCTTCCAGTTCATACCGAAGTGCTGATATAGTGGGGGCGAAGTCGTGTGACTTCAGTGATTTTTGTACATCAGACGTGTTGGATTTTTCAGGGTTTTTTGCATGATTGAAGACAGTGTCTTTCCTTTCCTGTCCTGTCTAGTCAGCTTGGGCCCCACCGTTTGCTCAGTCTATTTTTCTGCCTGCGTTTGTGTTTCATCTTGTCTCACTGACAATATATGTTTGGGGCTATCTATTCCTTTTGGGGTCTGCTCTGGGGCAGTTTAGATTTCACCTTTCTTGCTTTAGGCTTAGTTAGCTCTCCGGCTGTGCTGAGGCATCTAGGGCAGCGTAGGTACGCTCCACGGCTACTGTTAGTTGTGTGGATAGGATCAAGGGTCTGCAATCCGCTTAGTTACCAACCTCTCTGGTTTTCTGGTGGCTTAGCCTGTTCTTGCCATCCTCCTCGATGACCCATTCATAACATTCCTCCTTATCCCAAATTTGCCATTTCCCACAGTCATGTTCTTACGTCCATGCTAAGGTTTGTGCATCACTAAAAAGCATGTCATCCTGTCCCTCTTGGATAATGCAGGTTGTGAGGCCACAATCAAGAAATTATATTGCAAAGAGCTCCTGAGACTGTCCTAGTGTGAGATTACTAGTCTCTTGGGACTAAACATGGTGAGAGGAAGGAGGATTAAGGTGAGGATTAAGTGATCCAAACTTTAGGCTGGTGAGACTGGACCATGTAAAAGACTGGGTGGTGCTGTCAAGGCTGCTGGAAGCATTATCTGCTATCCAACTGACATACTGCTGTGGCTTCAGAGGTGGTGCACTGTGCCACCCTGCAAAGTGAGACAGGAACCTATGGGACTTGGATTGGCATGTTTTTTGAGCTCCAGCAATAGGCATAGTCACACTTGCCCCACGTCCTCAGTCTATTGAAGCCAAGTTTATTTTGAATAAAACAAAAACATTTGTCAGCTGCAGCAATTAAAGTGTTTTTTGTGAGTTTACTTCACATAATGTAACAGAAAAAATGCAAAAGTGTATGGATGACAATCAAATTTAATCCAGAAAAGTGTTTCAATGTTTTTTCTTAGTTTTAGAGATCACAGAAATGTTCACAGACCACATAATCCTGTATATTTGTTTGAGAAATAGAAGCCTAATAAATTTTTTAAAAGCTTTTTATCAGTTTTAGAGATCACAGAATTATTCACAGACCACGTAACACTGTATGGCTGAGAAATGGAAGCCTACAAAATTTTTAAAAGCTTTATAGCCTTTTAGAAGTCACAGAAATATTCACAGACCATTAGGTCGTCATAATGAAAACAGTTCATTTTTTTCACAAAATTTTTGCTTTAGGCCCAAATTTATCACTTTACAAGAGGTAACAAAAAAAAAGTGGATGTTAGGTGCTGGGATTCTCCCGCTGCGCAGAATAGATCCCAAGCATTATCCGGTGCTGTGGTCTCCCATTCAGGTAGGGCCGCTGCAACTGCTACTCAGCACAGATGTCTGTCCCAGCATCTTGCTCAGGCTCATGGTATATGCTTGGCTACTCCTGCCTCTCCAGCCAAGTCTATGGTAACCAATGTTATACAGGTGAAGCCTTGCCCTCTAGTTTCTAAGTCTAGAAATCACCTTATTGAGCAGGTCCGCAATGTGACGTCTTCTCATTGGTGGTCGGACGTTACCTGTTCTGGTGATGTGACAGCTCCGGATTGGCCTGTGGGCAATGTCACAGCCGTGAGTGTTTGGAGTGGAGCCTAGTGTATGAAAGGCTCTCAGCGCTGCACGCCAGGGCGCTAGTATCATGTATATTTTGGTGTGTGAGTGTGGATACTCTACCATTCTGTCTGCAGGTTGCTTGAGTCTATCTAAGTTCTGTGACTGTACACATTAGCAGGCAGTTAGCGTCAATGGGGGCAATTAGTCTCTTGACTTAGCATCTGTTTCCTTCATGTTTGTGGTTAGGACAGTTGAGTTACGGAGCAAGTTCAACACTTAGCCTAGAGGGTATTATATCTAGCGTCATAGAAGTTTCTTGTGCTTTATCCCTGTGACGTTTAACAAGGTATTATACTTAGTATTCTTTTGTTTAGTACCGCTCTGTGAAGTAACAGAGCTTGGTTCTCAGTGTCTGTTCACACTGTGTGGCATTAACACAGTGTGTTCAAGCAATTGCTCGCTGTTTGCTTTCATCATTAGTCACTCTAGCAGCAGTGACATCTCTGCACGGTGGGTCCCGGGTTGCGATTGCACTTTATTATTATATTTTATTTAGTGCAACCCTAACTGTATACTAGTGCCAGGGTCTGGCTTGAAATGGCGGATGAGCAGTGACTCCAGTGGTACATCCAACGGCTGGAGAGCAGGTTACCCTCTCTTGAGCGGGCAGCTTCAACTGTTGATTTTGCTGCCGTAACAGCTCAGGCAGCTAGCAATGCAGCCTCTATAGTTTCTGCTGTAGTGCCTGTTCCACCTATACCATGATTTTTGCTGCTCGATAAATTTTCCGGGACAGCAAGGCCTGCAAAGGTATCACCAATCAGTGCTCTGTTCACCTGGAGTTACTGGCTACATGATTCCCAACTGAGAGAACCAATGTGGGATTTGTGATTTCGCTCTTGTCAGGCAGAGCATGGGAGTGGGCTGTGCCATTGTGGGAGTGAGACAACCCACTGATTCGTAACTCCTCTCGTTTTTTGGGTGCTCTGAAAGAGGTCTTTTTGGGTCCACAAGTAACCCATGATACCGCACTCCAACTCCTAGCATTAACTCAGGGTTCTTCCTTGGTTAGTCAATTTGCCATCTAATTTCGTGCTCTGGCTGAGTTAGAGTGGCTTGATAAGGTCCTGATACCTATCTTTTGTAGGGGTTTGGCAGATCATGTTAGAGATGTTTTGGCCGGTACAGAGATTCACACTACTCTGGATGAGTTGATATCCGTGTCCACTTGCATAGATTTTCGGCAGTGTGTTCAAGCAATCGCTCACTGTTTGCTTTCTTCATTAGTCACTCTAGCAGCAGAAACATCTCTGCACGGTGGACCAAGGGTTGTGATTTCACGTAATTATTATATTTTATTTAGTGCAATCCGCCAACCCTAACAGTGGACCTCAATTTTTTACCTACTTTATGAGTGCGGCTATACCCCATGTGTAGTCGAAATATACAATCTGGACAAATGGCAGGCTCAAAACTGAAGGAGCAATATTTGAATTTTGGAGCATAAATTGACTAAAATAGATTGCATGCGACATGTCCCATTTGCATGGTCCCTAAGGTGCCTAAACAGCATAAACCCCCACAACTGACCCAATTTTAGATACAACACCCCTCAATGATTAAATCTAAGGTTATAGTGAGACTTTTAAACCCAGAGGAACTACACAGAATTTGATAACATTAGGTTATCATAATAAATATGTCATCATTAGTGTTGCGTGCAAGTGCTCGCTTCTTGAGTTACCATCATGTCTAACAGCCGCGAAAAATGCGGGGCGGAGAATTGAGCATGTTAGTTGAGCAGCCTCGATACTTGGTGCATGCCAGAGCACCCGAATTAAAATCGAATAGCGAGCAATTGTGCTCAACACTAGTCATCATATAGTTAACCCTGAGCAAAACCCTGACCCTAAACTGAATACTATCGGTAAAGAAAGAAATAAAAATTATAAGATAAAAAATAATTAATCTGACTAAGAGGATGATACAGGGGTGAGGACAATAATTTTTAGCATTTGATCACTATGATAGGATCTCTCACAATGATCAAAAGGAACCAATAGGAAAAATACCTTCTATTGCCGGGTTTGGATCGGCAGATCTTTTTTTCAGGAAGGGGAGGTGACAGACTGGAGATGGATCAGAAGGGCCTGGGGGGGCAAGGGGACATAATTTCTCTCTCCTCTGTCATGTATATTGTGTCAGAAGAGAGCTAAATGATTTTAATAGTGGGCACTTTTTTTATGTGACATATCTTGCCACAAATTGTGTTCTCCTGTGTCCTAAGATTCTAGGATTCTGGAGGAAGCTATAGGCTTTTTCCATATTAGGGAATAAGACTCTTTATGTCATGATCAAGACCAGGGTTGGAGTCTTGTTTGCCCTTTTCCCCTGTCTGGTCATGTAGGTGTTAACAGTGGCGAATTAAGTGGACTATGGGCCCGGGGCTGTTCATAAAACCTGGGCCCCAGTACCCCACTTCCCAGGAAAACATTTTCTGTCAAAATTTTGTGGCTCTTCTCACAAAAACACTGCATATGCTGATTTTTAGGTATACAAATTGTAACATTTATTAGACCATAAAAACAAAGAAAAATTACTTTTTTCTCACAAGAAATTGTATTGTATGGTCAAACAATATAAATAATATTAAATATTCCTCAAAATCAACAGTCAAAATATATAATGTGGTATATACTGGCCTGTATTTCTTCATACAAGGTAAACATAAGGCTACATTCACCGTACCACATGTAAGTGCAAGTAAGAACATGTAAACATAATATTAAACAATAATTCAACATAATTATTCATCTATACAGATGTATATCTGTGTGGGTGTTAGCCTAACAGGAAAAGTGCAATGAGCACAGGCAACAATTTCTTAATGGACTAGAAACTCGGATTTTTTTTGACACTGAAGATCATAAACTGCTCACAGACTTTTTCGGGAGATTTTTTGGTGCTAAAGTCGTTGATGATTTCTGAGAGGTCTAGACTCTTCAAAAGCTCTTGTTCAATGCTCATTAAAGAGAGATGATTGAGTCTGTCTTGTCCCATTTGACTCCTCAACTCATTTTTAATTCGTTTAAGTTTTGAAAAGGATCTCTCACCTGTGCAGTTTGAAACCATCATGCATAAAAAATATTTTAGAAACGTAAGAAATTTATTATACATAAAAATCGTACTGACAATTATAAACAACATCTACAATGAAGGAATTGGGTAATATCAGCTGCTAATTGTCCTGTCCATATAATATTAAGTGAAAAGGAGCCAAGTGCTTCTTGTAATGATGGGCCATAAAACCGGGACACAAATTGTAGGGAAGAACCCAGGTGCACACCCTGAGGAACAACCCCGTTATCCCGTGCTAAAGTGCTTACCCATCATGTGCTCCAGCCTCCAGGACAAGTGCAGCGCCGCCACGCTGCACTTGCGCTGGTGGCGGCGCTGCACTTGTCCTGGAGCACATGATGGGTAAGCACTTTAGCACGGGATAACGGGGTTGTTCCTCAAATAAATTTCTTACGTTTCTAAAATATTTTGGACTTTCACTCCATTTTTTTGTGTTAACATATAAGTTACACTTAGGCTGTGTGCACACGCTACGGATTAGGTGCGGATTCATCCGCACGGATTTTGTAAAATCCGCAGGTCAAAATACCTGCGGTTTTACCTGCGGATTGCCCTGCGGTTTTGCCCTGCGGTTTTTCATCTCCTCAATAGAGGAGATGGCAAACCGCAGGAGAATCCGCAGAAAGAATTGACATGTCAAAAACCGCTGCGGAACCGCAGCAAAATCCGCAGTGTGTGCACACAGCCTTACACAGGCTGCCTGCGACTGCCTGGCTGCTGTGTGTGTGAGTGACTCTGTGTGACACTCAGGAAGGAAGCCGCCCACAGGGAGAGCTCAGCAGCTGACTGAGCATGGAGGGAGGCTGGGGAGAGGCAGAGCATCCTCCTCCCAAATGGTGAGTGACCTGTGACCCACCTGCGCTAGCCGCTGCCAAAATCTCCTGCTAATACTCAGTCCTCTTCTCTCCTCACTGTGCCTCGGCCGGCCGCCTCCACGCTTCTCTCCCGAGTCCCACAGCACAGAGAGGAGGAATTTCTGCTCCTGCCGTGCTGTGCCGCCCCCACACACGTGCCGCCTGGGGCGGCCCGCCCCCCCCGCACCCCCCCGCAACCCCCTTCCTACACCACTGGGCGGCGGCGGCTCACACAGATGCCGACCGGATTGGCCCCTGCCCTGGGCCCCCCCAAAAAACTTGGGCCCGGGGCGACCGCCCCATCCGCCCCTATTAAGATCCGCCACTGGGTGTTAACCTTTCTCAGCCTCAGTCTGGGTTCAGGTTTGCTATTTATCGACGCTGCTTCCTGTAGGCTATGTTTGATATAGTTTTGTCTAGGGCTGCTGTAGCTGACTCTGACTGCTTTGATTTGTCCTCCTGCGCTTTCTGTCTGAACCTGGGTCTCTTATCCCCATTTCCCGTTTTGACTCAGTGTTCCCCTTTAGTGTATTGATCTCTCGGTTCTAACTTGGCTTGTATCCTGACCTGCTTCTGTCTTTTGACTTTTGGCCTATCCACTCCTGACGGCTACTGACCTTCTTGGCTTCCCTCTGACCTTGAGTTTGTTTATTCTACTTTGTACCGCGCTACAGTGTGTTGCTTGACTCGACCTGTCTGACTAATCTGCTGCCACCTGTGGTAGCCTGGCTGCTGCATTGCAAGCCTGCTCTGTTTGGGTGCAGTTCTGCGTCCACTCTACTGCCATATAGTGGAGCCTGCACCTATTTGCTTTGCAGCAGCCCTGACACTTTATCTGCTGCCGTTTTAATGCAAATTGGAAGTTGTTAAGGGGTTGAGAGAATTTGAGTTGATCTGCAGTTCTCAGCAGCATCTGCTACATGTGATGGTGCTCTTCTGGAGCTAATTAGTTGTCAGAACCCCATGGATCTTATATTGAGATGCTATCCCGAGGATAGGTCATAAATAGTGTATGCCTGGACAACTCCTTTAAAAACAACATTCTGGTTACTTGCAGACACCACAAGTGGGATTTTTGATGTATAAGGCCGGTTTCACATTTGCGCTTTTGTGCGCAGCGCATCGTGCGCACCCGTGCGCATGCGCACTGCGCACCTATGTTTAACATGACGTGCGCATGTTTTTGCGCACACTTGCGTTTTCGTGCGCATGCGTTTTTTTTGTCTTTTGCACCAGGTGCGCCAGACGCAACATGTTGGATTTTTTGGTGCGCCCTGTCTCGGCAAAAAAACGCATGCGCACGCTTGCGCACGGAATGCGCAAAAACAACACATTGAAGTCTATGGTAACGCATGCGTGCGCATGGTCTTGCGCACGGTTGCGTTTTTTTACGCATGCGTTTTTGAGTGAAACAAGTCTAGAATGTTCTCTAGACAATGGAAAAAATGTCACACCTAAAAACGCATGTGCATAAAAAAACGCAGACGCCTGCAAAAACGCATGCAAAACGCAAGCAACGCTGCGTTTTTTTGACGCATCAGCATGCGCATGACGTTAAAAAAACGCGCGTTTGTTTTGCGTTTTTCTTTGCGTTTTTTTTTCGCACGATGCGCTGCGCAAAAAAACGCTAATGTGAAACTAGCCTAAACTGTATGCAACTTCCTCCCTCTGGTGGCGACTAAGTGTAAGCAACATCTCATTTTTCATGTCAATGCAGGGGTTTTGGATCTCAGTATCCGAAATAAACAAAGCTTTTTAGTTAAAAAAAAATGCTCTTCAAGAGCACATTTATTGTAATGAAATGTTCTTAATTTCAAAATATGGAAACAAAGAAATACCTTATTTATTGGCTTGCAGCTGCGCTACATCTCATAAAATACCCCACTGACTAATTTTATTTATTTATTTCTATTCCACTAAGGATTGCTTTACTAATCTTGTGTTAATCTTCGCTTCCAACATCGAAAATGTAAAATCTCTTTCTTCAAGCCGTTTGACAAATGATTGCAGTGGGAGTCAGTTGGCTCTTCACTGCTACCATTCTTGGCAAACATTGATAAATAGTGGAGACAGAACTCATATGCGCTGATAATTATTTTGTTGTTTTATCCACTGTATCCGCCAGCTACATTTTGTCAATGTTCTAACAGGGCTGGTAGTATTGACAAAAAAAGCTATTGGTGGGGTGCCAGAGATGTAATGTAATGATTTCCATAGTCTCGCTGAATAGCCTTTTGTAAACCATTTTTAGAGAGATGATCTTGCTCTATGTTTAGAGATATCAGAAAATACAAGTGATGTTCAAGTACCGTACAAAACAGAGAAAATGTTTCCGTAAAGAAATTTACAATTGATTGAAAATGATCAAGAAAGGAAAAACAACATAACTGTGGATAAGCTCCCGGGCAATGATGCAAACGGGTATGTGGCATCCGGACTGCCAACTTGAGTTTTTACTTTTTTTCGACAGCTTCTAAAAAAATCACAGATAGATATGTTTTATGTACACATTGGAAAACCATAAGAAATCATTATGATTATAAGTGATACAGGTCTACAGACAATAATTGTGATTTCTCCAGCTTACGGGCACCTTAAATTTTTTTATGGACTGGGAAAAAAGTGCCCTATTCTTATGGACTGTCCTGGAATTTCTGAATGTTTGGCAAGCCAGTACGTAGTTGTGGGGAGAGACTTATTTTTTCCCTAGGAACAACATTTCTCTTAAGCACTTTGATCAATTGCTCATTTTGTCTTTTTACCCAGTTAATTCTTCTCTTTTCTCTGCTCTATGTAGAAACATTAAGTATCTTTTCGCTGCAGAAATCACTCCCCTCTTCAACTTCTAACCAGCTGCTCCCTCCTCCCCCATGGCAGGGACTTTTGCAATGACTTAAGACTCATACAGGGAAAACTGACCTCCTGCATCATAAAGCTTAGAAGAAATCAGCTAGTCAGTATTTAATCACATGATCTCATAGACCTAATGGAAAAGAGAAGAATTAATAGGTAGAAAGGCAAAATAAGCAATTGTAAGTACACTGTGCTATATAATATGATGACTACGATGTATTAAGTGGGTAAAAACTGTTGAGAAGAGGAGGAGCAGTGCTTCTTTAATGATATATATATATATATCTATAAACAGTATTTCCTATCTGCATTAATTCTTCTCTATGGTATTATCTATCTACAGTGTTTTTTTCTTCTTTTTTAGTTCTTTATCTTTCAAGTTTGCTACAAACTGGCATATCTGGGTGTGAGGCAAGTTTTTATTTTTTCCTAGTTTATTTTTTCACATCATTACGCCCATCTATAAATCTATCTATCTATCTATCTATCTATCTATCTATCTATCTATCTATCTCTCTGTCTTTCTGTCTGTCTGTCTGTCAGTCTGTCTGTCTGTCTGTCTGCTGTCTTTCTGTCTATCTATCTACATTGTTCCTTCTTTCTTTTTCCTTCCTTCCTTCCTTCTCTTTTTCTTTTTTTTATTTATCTCTCCTCAAGTTTACTACAAACTGGTATATCTTGTCATGATACCAGTGCTGGTGGACCTGCTCTTCTGGGGTTATTGTTTTGATCTCACAAAGATGGCCACACACTAGACCTCATCTTCACCCGCCTCTGCTCCCTATCTAGCCTCTCTAACTCACCTTTTCCTCTCTCTGACCACAACCTACTTACATTCTCTTCCCTCTCCTCCTCAGGTCCACAAACCCCAACTCAAAAACTCTCACACCCTCACAGAAATCTTCAACACCTCGATCTAATAATAATAAATAATAATAATCTTTATTTATATAGCGCCAACATATTCCGCAGCGCTTTACAGTTTAACAGTTTCAAAACACAAGTCATAAGTAACAACGCTAACAATACAATAATTAAAGCAAAATAAGACGAAATAAGACGACCCTGCTCGTGAGAGCTTACAATCTACAATGAGGTGAGGGAGATACAGAGTACAGGTGTGTATTTACAATGGTGTATTTACAATGAAGGTCCAGCCATCTTGTGGGAGTGAAGGATGGATGGAGATAGTGAATGGGCTACACACGCACACTTACACAGAGAATGACTTTGATTAGTGAATGTGATAGGCCTCTCTGAACAGGTGTGTTTTGAGGGAGCGCCTAAAACTATGCAAATTGTGGATAGTCCTGATTTCTTGGGGTAGAGCATTCCAGAGGATAGGAGCAGCACGGGAGAAGTCTTGGAGTCGGGAATGGGAGGTACGGATTAGTGCAGAGGTTAGTCGAAAGTCGTTTGCAGAGCGCAGCGATCGGCTAGGCCGATAGACAGAAATGAGAAAAGAGATGTAAGGGGGTGCCGCACTGTGGAGAGCTTTGTGGGTGAGAACAAGTACTTTGAATTGGATCCTATAATGAATGGGCAGCCAATGTAAGGACTGGCGAAGAGCGGACGCGTCAGAGTACCGATTACCCAGATGGACGATCCTGGCCGCTGCATTAAGTATGGACTGGAGAGGGGATAGTCGAGTGACGGGGAGGCCAATTAATAGGGCGTTGCAGTAATCCAGGCGAGAGTGGATCAATGCAACAGTGAGGGTTTTTGTTGTTTCCATAGTGAGAAAAGGGCGGATTCTAGAGATGTTCTTTAGGTGTAAGCGGCAAGAGCAGGCAAGGGATTGTATATGGGATGTGAAGGAGAGATTGGTGTCAAACATAACACCCAGACAGCGCGCCTGCTGCCGGGGTGTTATTGTAGTACCACCCATGGAGAGGGAAATGTCAGATTTAGGGAGGTTAGTAGACGGCGGGAGCAGAAGAAGTTCAGTTTTGGAGAGGTTGAGTTTCAGATAGAGAGCGGACATGATATTGGAGACTGCGGACAGACAGTCACTGGCGTTCTGTAGTACAGCGGGGGTAAGGTCGGGGGAAGATGTGTATAGTTGTGTGTCATCAGCATAAAGATGGTACTGAAAGCCAAATCTGCTGATGGTCTGTCCAATTGGGGCCATGTAGAGAGAAAAGAAGGGGGCCAAGGACTGAGCCCTGAGGTACCCCGACAGCAAGAGGAAGAGGAGATGACGTGGAGCCAGAGAACAAAACACTGAAGGAGCGGTCAGAGAGATAGGAAGAGAACCAGGAGAGTGCAGTGTCCTTAATGCCTAGTGACTGGAGCCTAGAGAGTAGGAGAGGGTGGTCAACAGTATCGAAAGCTGCAGATAGGTCAAGAAGAATGAGCAGAGAGTGGTCACCGTTACGTTTTGCTCTCAGAAGGTCATTGGTCACTTTGATGAGTGCAGTTTCAGTCGAATGTAGGGGGCGGAAGCCGGACTGTGAAGGGTCTAGAAGGGAGTGAATGGAGAGGTAACGGGTAAGGCGGGAGTAAACTAGGCGTTCCAAAAGTTTAGAGATGAAGGGGAGATTGGAGACTGGTCTGTAGTTGTTTGTGCAGGATGGGTCGAGAGCAGGTTTCTTTAGTAATGGAGTAACGATGGCGTGTTTGAAGGAGGATGGGAAAATGCCCGAGGAGAGGGAGAGATTAAAGATTGTAGTTAGGTGGGTTGTGACGACTGGAGAGAGAGACTGGAGGAGATGTAAGGGAATGGGGTCGGTAGTGCATGTAGTCGGACGAGAATAAGAGAGGAGTCTGGAGACTTCTTCTTCTGTGATGGGATCAAATGTGGAGAGTGAGCCAGGGGAGATGCAGGAAGGGATGGGAGTCACAGCACTTGGTGGTTGGGAGCAGATTTCTTGACGGATATTATCTATTTTTTCTGTAAAGTGGGAGGCCAGGTCATCAGCACAAATGTCTGTGATAGGGGCTTGTGCTTTTGGCCTGAGGAGGGAGTGAAAAGTGTCAAAAGGTTTCTTGGGGTTGTTGGCTAGTGAGGAGATCAGGGTGGTGAAGTAGGTGATCTACACTCACTGTCTAAATCCCTCCTCCCTCTTACAGACATAACTTCCCTACACAATGCAAATGCCGCTGCCGCTCTATATAACACCACAATAGCTGTAGCTTTGGAACCAGTTGCCCCTCTCAAACACACCAAAGCTCGCAAAATCAACAGACAGCCCTGGCACACCAGTCTGACTAAAGAACTGAGGCAGGCTTCCAGGGCTGCTGAGCGGAGATGGAAAAAATCCCACTCCAATGAGGACTTCATCACATTCAAACAGTCCCTCACTACTTTCAAGGCCACACTCGCTGCTAGAGTTGAGCGACTTTGGTCGGATCGGGTTTCGTGAAACCCGACTGAATCAAAATTTGTTTCAGATGAAACTGGTCGGACTAGGGCAAAAAAAGTCGGAGTTTCGTCTGAAACCTGACCCCAATGCAAGTCAATGGGGAATAAAAGTAGGCATTGAGTGGATGAATGTCATCCGCTCAATGCCAACTTTTATTTCCCATTGTTGGGGTCGGGTTTCGGACGAAACTCCGACTTTTTTGCCCTAGTCGGACCAGTTTCATCTGAAACAAATTTTGCTTCAGTCGGGTTTCACGAAACCCAATCCGACCAAAGTCGCTCAACTCTACTCGCTGCAGCAAAACAAACCTACTTCTCATCTCTCATATCCTCCCTGTCTCACAACCCTAAACAATTCAATTCTCTCCTCTGCCCCCCCGCACCTACTCCCTCTCCACTCATCTCAGCTGAAGACTTTGCCTAATTTTTCATAATTTTTCAAGGAGAAGATTAATAACATCAGAGACAGTTTTGGTCAACAACCCTCAGTGCCCTTCCTCCTACCTGCCCTGCCCTCCTCCCCCAAAACCAACTTCACCTTTACAGAAGATTGACTCTCCAGTCTACTCTCAAAATCACATCTCACTACCTGTGCACTTGACCCGATCCCATCCCACTTCATCCCAAACCTCACCACAGTCTTCATCCCAACCCTAACCCATCTCTTCAACCTATCACTAACAACTGGTGTTTTCCCCTCAAGCTTTAAACATGCCTCAATCACACCTATCCCCAAAAAGCCCTCTCTTGACCCATCCTCTGTATCTAGCTATCGCCCTATATCACTTCTCGCCTATGCCTCAAAACTACTGGAACAACACGTCCATCTTGAACTATCCTCCCACCTCTCTTCTTGCTCCCTCCTTGACCACTTGCAATCCGGCTTCCGGCCACACCACTCCACTGAAACTGCCCTAACTAAGGTCACCAATGACCTATTAGCTGCCAAGGCTAAGCGACACTACTCTGTCCTCCTCCTCCTGGACCTGTCCTCTGCCTTTGACACAGTGGACCATTCCCTATTACTACAGACCCTCTCATCTCTTGGTATCACAGACTTGGCCCTATCTTGGATTGCGTCATACCTAGCAGACCGGACATTCAGCGTCTCCCAATCGCACACCACCTCCTCACCGTGCCCCTTATCCCGCAAGGTTGAGTCCTAGGGCCCCTGCTCTTCTCCGTTTACACCTTTGGCCTCGGACAGCTCATAGAATCTCAAGGATTTCAGTATCATCTCTATGCTGAAGACACACAGATCTACATCTCGACCAGATATCACCTCCCTACTAAATAGAATCCCTCAATGTCTGTCTGCTATTTCATCCTTCTTCTCCGCTAGATTTCTAAAACTTAATATGGACAAAACAGAATTAATCATCTTTTGCCCATCTCAGGTGACCCCCCCAATGGACCTATCCATTAAAGTAAACGGCTGCCCACTCTCTCCAGTCCCACAAGCTCGCTGCCTCGGGGTTATCCTTGACACTGATCTCTCTTTCAAACCACATAACCAAGCCCATTCCGCTTCCTGCCGACTTCAACTCAAAAATATTTCACGAATCCATACATTCCTCAACAAAGAATCTGAAAAAACCCTAGTCCATGCCCTCATCATCTCCCGCCTTGACTACTGCAACCTCCTGCTCTGTGGCCTCCCCTCTAACACTCTCGCACCCCTCCAGTCTATTCTTAACTCTGCTGCCCGACTAATCCACCTGTCCCCCCGCTATTCCCCGGCCTCTCCCTTCTGTCAATCCCTGCACTGGCTCCCCATTACCCAAAGACTCCAGTTCAAAACCCTAACCATGACATACAAAGCCATCCACAAACTGAGTCCTCTGCAAATCTGTGACCTAGTCTCCCGGTACTTACCTGCACGAAACCTCCGATCCTCACAAAATCTCCTTCTGTACTCCCCTCTTATCTCCTCTTCCCACAATCGCATTCAAGATTTCTCCCGCGCATCCACTCTACTCTGGAACTCTCTACCACAACATATCAGACTCTCGCCTACCATGGAAACCTTCAAAAAGAACTTGAAGACCTACCTCTTCCGACAAGCCTTCAACTTGCGGAAGCCACCGATCCACCAAACCGCTGCACGACCAGCTCTACCCTCACTTACTGTATCCTCACCCATCCCGTTGTAGATTGGGAGCCCTCGCGGGCAGGGTCCTCTCTCATCCTGTACCAGTCGTGACTTGTATTGTTTAAGATTAGTGTACTTGTATGTATTATGTAAAGCTTCTGGGAAAGCTTCTTACAGCCTCAGGAAGCTCCCATCCCTGTCAGTTATACTTTCGCCCTTGGCATAGTGTGGTGACCCCTGAGTGTGTTTGTGCTGTGTTCTGGTTGCTTGATACTCTGTGTACGACTCGGTCTGTTCTCTAGATATTGCTTGTTGGATTCTGCTTGGTACTTTCTATGTCCGTTTGGTCTTACCAATGCCCTCGCCATATTTCAGAATTTCATCAACGTGGTATTCTCGGATCTCATTGGTTATTTTGTTGTTATCTACTTAGATGATATTTTGATATACTCCTCCGATAGGCATTCTCATCTGGAACATGTACGAACTGTTCTCCAAAGACTGAGGGAATATCATCTGTTTGCCAAATTGGAGAAATGTGTATTTTGTGTTCAAGAATTGTCTTTTTTTGGGATTAATTGTATCCTCTGAGGGTTTTCGCATGGACCCCACGAAGGTGCAGGCCATTGCGGATTTGGTGCAACCCCGAGATCTTAAGGTTCTTCAGCGCTTCTTGGAGTTCACCAATTATTACCGCAAATTTATCCGGGGGTTTTCGCAGGTGGTCAAACCACTCACGGATCTAACATGCAAAGGTGCCGATGTGAGAAATTGATCGTCGCTCACAAAAGAGGCCTTTGCGACTCTGAAAAAATGTTTTATGTCTGCTCCTGTGTTGGTACAGCCAGATCCATCCAAACCATTTGTGGTGGAGGTGGACGCCTCTGAGGTGGGGGTGGGGGCAGTGTTGTCCCAAGGGCCTACCACTCTAACCAACCTCAGGCCATGTGCTTTCTTTTCCAGGAAGTTCTCTGCTGCTGAAAGAAATTATGATGTAGGCAATATAGAGCTTCTTGCGGTCAAGTTGGCGTTTGAGGAGTGGAGGCACTTTTTGGAGGGGGCCAGTCACCCGGTTACTGTGATCACCGATCACAAAAATTTGTTATACATTGAGTCTGCTAAAAGAATAACACCAAGACAGGCCTGTTGGTCGCTTTTTTCTTCCCGTTTTCAGTTTATTATTACATTTTGTCCAGGGTCAAAGAATGTCAAGACTGACGCCTTATCTCGCAGTTTTCGTCCTGTGCCTTCCCCTGAGCCACCGTCCTCCATTCTTCACCCTGGGGTTGCATTGGCAGAGATCTCGTCTGAATTGGAATGGGAGATTGAGGGGGCCCAGTCGCTGGCTACTGCGGCCAAACCAGGGGGCAAGTTGTTTTTCGCAGAGCAACTTCGCCTTAGACTCTTGCAGGAGTTCCATGAATCCAAGCTGAGTGCTCACCCTGGTATATCAGCCACGCGTCTGGCGGTGGCTAGGATCTTTTGGTGGCCTACCCTTGGTTCTGACATAAAAAAGTTTGTTTCTGGTTTGGGGTCTGCGTTCGTTCTAAAAGCTCTCATAGCCGGCCGGCGGGGGAGCTGATGCCCTTGGCAGTTCCCGAGAGACCATGGACCCACCTGTCCATGGATTTTGTAACCAATCTTCCTCCATCCAGGGGTAATATGGTGGTATGGGTAGTGGTGGACAGATTTTCAAAGCAGGCTCATTTTGTACCCCTGTCCGCACTACCTTCAGCTGAGACCTTATCCAGATTGTTTGTGCAGCATGTGGTCCGGTTGCATGGGGTACCCCTGAATGGGGTGTCTGATCGTGGTGTGCAGTTTGTGGCTAAGTTTTGGCGTGCTTTCTGCAAAAAATTAGGGATATCTCTGTCCTTTTCGTCTGCAAACCATCCCGAGAGTAATGGTCTGATGGAACGCACTAATCAGTCTCTGGAACAGATCCTCAGATGTCTGACTTCTGCTAGACAGAATGACTGGTGTGATATACTGCCATTGGCTGAATTTGCCTTCAATAGTTGGGTGAGTCAATCCACTGGTATGTCCCCTTTCTTGATCAACTGTGGGTTCAGTCCTCATTTTGGTGAGTTTTCTCGTCTAGATTTGGGGTGTCCCGGGGCTGAGGACTCTGTTCAGCGGTTAAAAGATACATGGGCAGAAGTCCAGCGGCGTATATCTAGGTCTCAAGGCAGGTATAAGTTTTTCGCGGAAAGGAAATGAACACCTGGTCCCATGTTTCAGGTTGGAGAGAAAGTTTGGCTCTCCACGCGAAACATTAAGTTAAAGATTCCGTCAGCCAAGTTGGGCCCCAAATTCATTGGCCCGTACAAGATTGTGGAAAAAATCAACCCAGTGGCGTACAGGCTGGCCTTCCACCCTCTTTCAAGATCCCAAACATCTTCCATAGATCTCTACTGAAACCTTTTGAAGCAGTCCGGGGAGAATCCGGGTCCGCTGCTCCTCCGGTTTCGGTTGAGGGACATGTGGAATATGAGATTGGTCACATCCTAGATTCCAGGTTGGTACGGCGGTCAGTACAGTACCTAGTTCATTGGAAGGGGTATGGGCCGGAGGACAGGTCCTGGGTGCCGGCCCGGTTGATGCATGCGGATCGCCTGATTTGGGCTTTCCATGCTAGGTACCCAGGCAAGCCTGGGGGTCCAGAGGCCCCCCGTTGAGAGGGGGGTACTGTCATGATACCAGTGCTGGTGGACCTGCACTTCTGGGGTTAATGTTTGATCTCAGTGCAGACTCTTACCTGCACACCTGGGACTTATTATGGTGGCCTCTCATTGGTTCTGGGAAAGCTTCTTATAGCCTCAGGAAGCTCCCATCCCTGTCAGTTATACTTTCACCCTTGGCATAGTGTGGTGACCCCTGAGTGTGTTTGTGCTGTGTTCTGGTTGCTTGATACTCTGTGTACGACTCGGTCTGTTCTCTGGATATTGCTTGTTGGATTCTGCTTGGTACCTTCTATGTCTGTTTAGTTCTGACCCCTGCATGGCCCTGACTATCCGTTCTGTCTCATCCCTGGTACTTTACTGCTATCTCTGTGTATGACCTCTGTTTTGCCTGACTCTGAGTATTTCTGTTTAGTCTCCTGCCATCTCTGTAAGCAGGATGCTAAGCCCTACCCCTTGCAGTCACATGACCGTAGGTCCTTCACTGCTTGCTAAACTTCAGCGTCCCCAGGTCCTGTTTGTACTTTCCGGCTGTACCTGACCCCGGGCCCCCCTACAGTGTGGGTGAGTCCCTGCTCAGCGGAGGCTGCACGCTGGCACTGACAGGACCCTGACATATCTAGGTGTGAAGGAAATGTTTATTTTCCAAATTCCACATCTGTCTGTCTATCTATCTATCTATCTATCTATCTTTCTATATATCTATTATCTATCTATTATCCTATGTCCCTACATCTTTCTTTCTCTCATGTTTTTTGCAAATTGGCATATCTGAGTATGAGGAAAGTCTAGCAGTGCAAATATCCTGTGGGCTTATTGCGATCTATCAATTATCTATCTATCAATCTATCTATCATCTATCTATCATCTATCTATCTCTATCTACTTTGTTCCTACAATATCACCACTCAACATCTTTTTTTCTCTTTCCTTCTTTCTTTCTTTCTTTCTTTCTTTCTTTCTTTCTTTCTTTCTTTCTTTCTTTTTCTTTCTTTCTTTACTTTTTTCCATTTTGGCAATTTGTAACTTTTTAAACAGACTGGAAAATAGATTTATCGCCACTTTTCTCTGTGTGTATTGTTAGTAACACATTTTACTATGTGAATTTAATATTCATTGAAGTAGCAGAACAGGGATACATTTTCCATTGTCATCTGCTGGATTCTAAGCTGTCGTTACTTCCCTGAACCTGTGACTCCATAAAGAGCTGCACTGTTGCTGAGAGTACCTATGATATGTATATCGTTAGTTCCTATTGACATGGAAAATGCAAGATGATCTCATTCTCTCTGTCACAACTGGCAGAAACTTTCGAACAAGCAGATTTAGATGTTGCTAATGGCAGATACTACTCAGCACATGTATGCCGTCATTTGGCAGATTTGTCATCAGCAATATAGATGGGCAAATAAAAAGGCTATAAAATGGGACAATTCATGGCTGATATTGTCTTCTGTACAAGGACACTGGGTTCGTAGATGACATTTAAAAATGTGTCACCCAAAAATGTCACTTGAGGAAAGAGCAATCATAGTTGCAGGCGTTTGGTTGCTTTGTGGGTAACTTCTGATAGTACATATAATGGAGACCAATATTATAAAAAAATGCAGAATGAGGGCACATCTACATCACTGGTAACAACTTATGATCAACATGTTTTTTTAAAGCTCAATAAATTACTTTACGCAGAATGTCTCATCAGAAAATAACCTATTGTTTAACTCTTTAATTCAGGTCTTTCTGATCTATATATTTACTTTTTTAAAAATCTGGCAATAATTTTATTTACTTCTTTTGAAATTTTCACTTGCCAGCTTTAATGATTTTTTCCAAATTAATAAATCGATTTGTCATGAACTGCAATACTGTAAACCCTCTAATTGCATTGAGAAAACCCAAATTACACTCTGAGGTCTCCTAGGACTGTATCCAACACTTTTGATGATCTTTAATACAAACATAGTGACATTAACACTGAAAGGGAAGGTAGACGGTAGTAACCAACACTCCTTTAATTAACAAAGTGGATTGACAGAATATTCATGGTTTATTTAAAGTGAAAACTGATCCAAAAATTATCCCATAATATATTCATAGTCAATCTATTAAGGGGATCCTCATACATTTTGGGAACAACCAAGGGTGCATGATACAACATGGGGGTTATGAAGGGAGCCCTCATACATAGTGGGGGTGCTAAGGGGTCCTCATACAAAGTGGAGGCTACTAAGAGGGCCATAATAAAATCTCTCTCTATTGTTCCTTTTTGAGTGAAAGATAAAAAAAGCGACGTGCAAGGGGGCTTATCCAAGTAAAATAATGAGGGTACAATTGTACTGTGCTCTCTTGATAAAATTGTATGTGACACAACCACTAATAATGTGATGATTCCAGCTGCTACATCATCCATGAGTGTTTTTGAAGGAATGTCAGGGAAGGTGGACTAAAGGGGGTTTTACACATAGCGATATCGCTATAACGTCACCGATTTTGTGATACTTACCTCCGACCGGCTCCCCTGCTGTCCATCGCTGATTGCGCGAGAATGTCCTGCTCCATTTCTCGTTGGGCGCTTCCTGCTGTGACGACGAGCGACGCGTGGAGGCAGGCGGGAGGACGTCAGGATCGCTGTGTGTGAAAGGTGAGTATCGTGCGCTGCATCGCTGCTGCATCGCTGTGAGGTCTGCCTGTGTGACAGCTCACTAGCGATCATTTAGCGATGCACGAGCGATCCTGACCGGGTCGGATCGCTGGTCGGATCGTTGGTGCATCGCTAAATGTAAAGGGGCCTTTACTCTGCAATTTTCAATGCAATCAGGTTCTCAAGATAAAGGATAAAGTGGGTTATTTGTCAATGCATTTCAAAGTTAACATGTGGTTGTCCTGAGGAAGGAGTCAGATAGACTCTGAAATGGGTTGACAAATAAACCACTTTATGCTTTATCCTGAGAACCTCATTTTTGGATTGCATTGAAAATCAGCAGCGTAGAGTAAATCCACCTTCCCTGGTATTCCTTCTTGTAGAGTGTAAGCGCTTATGGTCAACTCCACACTCTCTCTCTCTCTCTTCTGTAGAGTGTAATCTCTTACGGTCAGCAGAGTCCTCTCTCTTTCCCTCTCCTGTAGAACGTAAGTTCTCATGGACAGTGGAGTCCTCTCTCTCTCTCCTGCAGAGTGTAACCTCTTATGGTCAGCTGGGTCCTCTCTCTCTCTTCTGTAGATTGTAAGCTCTTACCGTCAGCAAAGCCCTGTCTCTTTCCCTCTCCTTTAGAGTGTAAGCTCTCATGATCAGCAGAGTCCTCTCTCCTATGGAGTGTAAGATCTTATGGTCAGCGGGGTCTTCCCTTTCTCTCTCCTGTAGAGTGAAAGCTTTTATGGTCAGCGGGGTCCTCTCTTTCTCTCTCCTGTAGAGTGAAAGCTTTTATGGTCAGCAAGGTCCACTTTCTCTAGTAAAGTGTAAGCTCTAATGGCCAGCAGGGTCCACTCTCTCCTGTATAGTGTAAATTCTTGTGGTCAGTGTGGTTCTCTCTCCCTTTCTCCTGTAGAGCGTAAGCTTTTATGGTTAGTGGGGTCCTCTATCTTTCTCCTACAGATTGTAAACTCTTATGGTCAGCAAGGTCCTCTCTCTCGGTCTCTCTTTTCTTTCTGTAGTATGCAAACTATTGTGCTTAGTGTTGTTCTCTATGTTCCCCACCTGTATCTCCTGAACAATTACAAGCTTTCCAGTATTGAGATTGGCAAATATTTTTTTTGCCACAAATGGAATTTTTTTGGGGGAAAAATTTAGCAAAGTCGGCAAATTCAAATTTGAAAAGACATGTTCGTTTCTACAAGTATGTGGAAAAAAGTTATTTTTAATTTGTTGCTATCCGTTGTGGCCAAGACATGAGGAACTTGAGCAGTAGACCCCCCTCTACTAATAATTCCCTACAAAGGTACCTGAAAATGGGATTTATAAATTGGACAACCCCTTTAATGGCCACCGTAAAAATCTTATTGTCCTGGTAAATCACTTGTCCTACCCTGGTGTCACAGTCCTATTTTGGCGCTGTACGAGGCTAATCTCATTAGCTATGATATCCAGTCTATACCCAAATTACATCTGCAAACATTCAGACATTTTTGCAAACTCGCCCCATAATGAATTCAGCTTCTAGCTGGAAAATATATACGAGCTTATTTAAACCATTGTTAAAGTGAAATCCGTGTATATGCTTGGATTACTTTAACAAAAGATATTATTTTCTGGCCAAAGAAATCCCTCATGCAGCAAAGTCTTCTCTCGAACAGCACGTCTCTTCTAAGCTGCTGACAAAACATAGCCACTGGACAAATCACTACTTATATTGTGTTGCTGCTTATTATGTCCAATTATCCTCTTAAAAAAAGAGAAAAGTTACTCTGAACAATGCATAATTGGAATCAGTGAGTGTAAATATTTTACCTCCTCGGTAACGTTACACTGTATGATAGCTATTGTTTGCCCCGAAATGGTAACCTGTCATTATGATTGCCTTCATTAGCTTCATGTATAGAAAAAGAAAGAAGTATTACAAATTCAACACAACAGCTTTATGTTTCTGAGTATTGTCAAGGGATTAACCTTCTCTATTTATGAGAAATCGTTATCTGTCTTTGTAGTAAGCTATTCTGTAAGGGATTGAAGGATTGACTAGCAACCAAGATCAATAAGTACGTGAAACTGAGACATCACTGATACTTCTGTGCCCTAATCAACTTATGAGCCACTGACCCGTTCCCTGTGATATCAAATCACACACAATATTGCAAGTGATATGTTTCCATCAACCCTATACCTTTCTTAAAGGAGTTGTCCAGTGTTAAGCTTACAAGTCTGCAGTCACACTATGAGATTGCGTACTTGTGAATCCTCAAATCATGCAAACTGTGCACTGTGAGGATTCTACGGTGCCAGCGCTGGGAGCAATTTTGCATACTTCCGGCCACATTCCAACTAGACAGTGTCCATCTTCTCTCAATACATTTGTATTGAGCGAGGCCGCATGTATGCAAATCACATACTTGTGGTCACGCTCCTGCCGTTCCCGGTTAATGATCACAACAAATATATGGGGCTGTGGACCTTGCAGCCATCAAGGTATCCAGAAAATAAGATACCTAGTATAAAAAGTTAGTCATTTACTTGCTTCAAATGTCCACATGTAATTCTTTTGCGTTATACAAAAAAGCAGGAAATTCTGATACTTTCTTTAATTATCACCAGGAAAAGGTCATTGAACATCTTGTTTTTGCAAATGATGACCCCTCTGATTAATTAGAATCATCTGAAAATGTCAAAAGACTCACTAAGCAATATTTTATTGCAGTCATTTCAGCAATAGAAACGAGAAAGAACCCCCAGAGATGTCGTGTATGTGCGAAGAGAGGAATGAGGCCTGATACCCGCTACTATTGCCCATATTGCCCATCATTACCAGCCATATGCCTCCATGACTGCTTTAAAATTTTCCAAACAGAACCATGTTTTTTCACTGCATTAATTTATCCCATTTTGTCATTCTAGCATATGGCTTACTAAGTGAATGAATAGGAAAATCTGTGCTCCAATAGTCAAATAGCGCTCCTTCCTTCCATAGTCATGCTCTGTTGCCAAACATTACTGCACAATCACACATGGAGTATTGCAAAAATGGTGAGACAAATTAAGGGGCAACTTTTACCTATTTTCCCATGTATAAATCTAAAATTGGAGGTTAAAACACTATTTCAGTGGTAAAAATGTAAATACTTTTTCTTTACCGCTCAATGGTATAAAAGTCTGTGAAACAGCTTAATGCTCAAAACACCACTAGATGAATTTATTCAGGTGATTAGATTGTAAAATGGGGTCACTGATGGGGGGTTCTGCTGTCCTGGCACCTCAGGGGTTCTGCCAATGTGACATGTCACTCACAAACCAGTCAAGCAAAATCTTCTCTCTGATATGGCGCTCCTTCCCTTCTGAGCTTTGCACTATGGCTGAAATGTAGTTCCAACCACATGTGGGGGCTATTGGCATACAGAGAAAAAATTGCACAATCGATTGTGGGGTTCATTTTCTCCTTTTACCCTTGTGAAAATGAGAAATTTGAGGCTAAATCAAATTTTTCGTGAACAAAATGCAACATTTAATTTTCATGTCCCAATATTTTAAAATTCTGTGAGGCACCTGTAGTATCAAGATAGCCAACACACCAGGAGGGATGTAGTTTCCAAAATTTGGTCATTTGTGGGAGGTTTCCACTATTTAGGCACATCAGGGGCTCAGCAAGCATGACATGGTGTCTGCTATCAATTCCAGCTAATTTTGCGTTCCCAAAATCATCACCGCCACCACCAGGATGCAGGACGCCATCTTTTCCATGTACATAACGGACCCCTTATGCGCCACTGCTTTGGCGCCAACATCAACATCCTGAATTAACCGCATTCTGAAGTCGTCAGACTGATAAGTTTGCTATCCTTGAACTTCCTACCCTATGCTTCACATCCGCTTCCCCTGAGTTACATCTCCCTAGTGTTCCTTTATACTGTTTTATCTGTTTTCACCATTCATCTTCTTACCTGCTCACACTTGGCATAGTTGGCAGGATGCAGTCCACTGGCACGGAGGAGGCAGACCAAGCGTCTAGGGAGAGCTCTAGGTCCAGCATTTCCCTGGGGGCAATGTTAAACAACCTACCTAAATTTAATGGGAGTAACACCATGTTGTGGAGCTGGACTGAATGTATGAAAGGGATGATGAGAATGCACTCTATGATATCCGCCCTACAGGCGGAGGTTGCCATGATGGCCCTGGAAGGGGAGGCAAGGGATTCAGTGATGCTACAGCCCCCCAGACAGTGGGATATGCTTGACAAGGTGTTATGTATACTGGAGGAAATACTTGGGGACCCCACAGATGTAGGAGAGCTGCGCATGTGACTGTTTAGCCGGATTCAAAAAGAAAGGGAGACAGTGACACAGTTCATGAAGCATGAACGTATTGCAGGAAATACACACTGCCATATCCCGGAAAAAAGGTGTCGGGGGAGGGTCGATTGACGTGGTGCTGCGTGATCAGTTAGTAACCGGGTTGAGAGATGCGCTGCTGAAACAGGCCCTGTTGTAGCGATTGCGTGAGAACCCACACATGACTTTTGCAGAAGTTGGAATGAGGCACGTGTGTGCGAGCAAAAGCAGGCAGTGACAGCTCTGGTGGTGAAGGTCCGGAGTGGAGAGGTGGCCGTGAATCCAGTAGCTGCACCCAGATGGGTGGAAGACTTGTGGAGAGAAATCCAAGAGAAGAAGGAAGACGTGACAGAAACTAAAAAGAATGTGACCTCGCTGAGCTCATCTGGGAGCAGAGCTTTCTCAGAACCGCGATGGGGCAGAAGAGAGTCTAGAAGGGAGGAACTTCCTACCTGCTTCCTCTGTGGAGAACTGGGACACATGGCCCGGATGTGCCCACAATGTGGGCGGCCTCTCCAGGGTCGCCAGTTAAACTATAAGGCTCCAAGGCTGGGGGATGCCGCCCGGAGCCAGAACAGCCAGTAAGAAGAACCAGAAGTACCACCAATTTAGTTTCAAGGTGTATGTTAGTCTGGCCCGAAATAGATGGGCGGGCCGTACGCTGTCTAGTAGATACTAGCTCCCAAGTAAGCACGATGCAAGAGAAGTATTTCAGAAACTATTTCCCTGAAGTGATGAGGCCTGAGTGGGGACAGGTGATAAAGTTGATGGCCTCCAATCAGCTCCCCATCCAGGTCGCAGGGATGGCATGGAGGCAAATTAGAGTCTGCAGCAAAGACTTGGGCCGCCGAGGTGTGGTACTGACTTCGGGTGACACTGAATGTGGATTTACTGTTACCCTGGGGATGAATGTGCTTAAGGAGTTTGGAAGTTTGCTAATCAATGAGTTCCCAGACCTGTTTCTGAGACAATGGAGCCCCCAAACACCTCAAAGGAAATTATTTCAACAGTTGATTTGGATGGCTCAGGCGCAAGAAGTCTCCTGCAATGGAAAAGTGCTGGGCAGAGAGGTCATTCCGGCTGTGAAAAGTCTTGAAATACCTCCGGGACAGACCGTGCTCTCTGTCTCTGTCTGGTCTTGCACCCCTATGGACGGAGTGGAAGTACAACTAGAACCACCTGCTAAAGAGAACCTACCACCCGGACTCCTAATTGCTAATTGGAACATTGGCTACAATATGAGATGGGAATGTGCCTGTGAGATGGGTAAATTTGAGACAGGGCGCATGAAATAGCACAAATAGTCGGCATGCCGGAGGAGCTAATACCGTCACAGACCGTACAGTTGATGGCAGAAAAGGAGACCCTTGGACTGTAACAGTAGAAGCTCATTCAATGTCGGAACCCCCATGGCAAAGAAAAGGGCTAAGAATCTTATAACAAATGCGGGCTGAACTAACAGAGCTCACACCACAGCAGATACAGCAGGTGGAAGATGTACTCAGACGCTATCAAGACGTATTTGCTCGTCATGAGTATGATTTTGGCTGTACCACTGCAATCGCTCATGAGATCCAAATGGGTAATGCTGTGCCCATAAGAGAATGCTACAGTCAAATTCCTCCACAGCTGTACCAGGAGGTGAAAGGAATGCTCTCACAGATGTTTCAGAACGGTGTCATCTGGGAAATTCAAAGCCCATGGGCTGCTCCAATAGTCCTAGTATGTAAAAAAGACAGTAATCTGAGATTATGTGTAGAATATCGCAAGTTAAATGCCTGCACTGTGCGGGATTCGTACCCGCTACCCTGGATTGAAGAATCCTAATCTGCCCTGGGACAAGCGAGATACTTCTCTACCTTAGATCTGGCCAGTGGTTATTGGCAAGTGCCAATGTCCAAACACGACCGAGCAAAGACAGCCTTCAAACTACCTATGTGCCTGATTGAGTTTAATAGAATGCCGTTTGGGCTGGCTAGCGCTCCTGGAACTTTTCAGCGACTGATGGAGAGGTGATTGGCTGAACTGAATTTCAAAGCCACTTTGATCTATCTAGATGATATAATTGTCTATGCCTCCATGTACAAAGAACACCTGCAGCATTTGGAGCAAGTACTGAGCCGGCTCCAGAGACATGGACTGAAGGTAAAACCATTCAAGTGCCATTTGTTCCGCACCAAAATCGAATACCTAGGACATGTGATCTCTGCCGAAGGAGTACGTCTGTCCCATGAAAAGATTGCAGCAGTGCAAGATTGGCCAACTCCAAAGACTGTCAACGATGTCCGGGTTTTTCTGGGAATAACCGGGTACTATCGACAGTTTGTGAAAGACTTCACTCGCATCGTGAATCCTTTATTAGAGCTGCTGAGAGGAGTTCCGTCTGCAGACAAAAACTGGGAAATCCAGTGAGGAGAATGGCAGGAGAAAGCATTTCAAGCCTTGAAAGTGACTTTAACAGAAGCACCCGTCCTGGCGTATGCTGACTTCTCTCGGTCCTTCATTCTACATACTGATGGAAGTTTGCATGGACTAGGAGCTGTGTTGTCGCAGGTTCAGGATGGGAAGGAGCAAGTGATTGCTTACACAAGTCATTGTCTCCATGACTCCGAACGGAATCCGTACAACTACAGTTCGTTCAAGTTGGAGCTGCTGGCGTTAGTGTGGGCTATGACGGATAAGTTCGTGGAATACCTGTCAGGGTCTGAAGTTCTGGTGTGCACCGACAACAACCCACTTGCCCACCTGGAAAACGCCAAGCTAGGAGCCCTGGAACAATGGTGGGTGGCAAGAATGGCTAAATACTGGTATAAGATTGCCTACAGAAGAAGTGCTGAAAACACTCACGCGAATGCATTGTTCAGAGTGACATATGAGAAGCCTGGTCCTAGCTGAGACGAAGAACTTGAGGCTGAAGAGGTCCCTGGGTTCCGGAGTCCTGCCAGGACATTGGCAGTCATGCAGGAACAGGTACAAAAAAATAAAAAAGTAAAAAACAATAAAAAACAAAAAAAAGCCATCCAGTCTGGCCTAAGCTGTTACAAGTGGTTCAGCCGCTCGACCCTTATTCACATTCACGCCACTTGGCAAGTGATAAGGTTTTAAATACTAGAGTAGGGACTGTCCCACAAGGGTTGCCGTGACGTGGCGGGATGGCTTGTACATTATTTTGATCAAAATTATGTTTACTAAATACCCTTATTATTATTATTATTATTATTATTACCTTTATGCATTATTTGCAGTATATTTTTTACTTTTAGTTCAGGATATTTGTGTTTTTTGCTTTTTGTTTTCTCTGGTTAATGGTCATGTGTTAATATGCACTTACATTGTGCATGCACATTAACTTACTTTTCTCAGTTCAGATTTGTTTTTTATTCATTTCATTGTGCATTCAGTGCATATATGGGTGTGACCACCCTCTTTCTGAGCTGGGAAAGCCATCCAGTCTGGCCTAAGCTGTTACAAGTGGTTCAGCCGCTCGACCCTTATTCACATTCACGCCACTTGGCAAGTGATAAGGTTTTAAATACTAGAGTAGGGACTGTCCCACAAGGGTTGCCGTGACGTGGCGGGATGGCTTGTACATTATTTTGATCAAAATTATGTTTACTAAATACCCTTATTATTATTATTATTATAACCTTTATGCATTATTTGCAGTATATTTTTTACATTTAGTTCAGGATATTTGTGTTTTTTGCTTCTTGTTAGGAACAGGTACAAGTGGAGCCCCAGTAAAATGTATTGGGACAGCCTCGGGATGAGTGGGTGCGAATTCAACAGGAAGATGGAAAGCTTGCACAAATTCGACAGTGGGTGACCTGCAAACATCTGCCTAGCAAGAATGAGAGGGAGGCCCTGTCTCATGGGGCCCTACAAATTCTTCGACAATGGGAAAGATTACACCTAAAGAATGGACTGTTGTACAGGAAAATTCACTTGGCAGGTGGTGGTTCCCGAGGCCCTGTTGCACAAAGTGGCAGTGGAGGCACACAAAAAAGGAGCACATTTCGGCCAAGATAAGACTTATCAATGGCTTCAGAAATTAGTTTATCATCCCTTACTGAGGGCAAAGGTAGAAGTGTGTCAACATTGTAGAAGCTGTGAATTGTCCAAACCCCCAGAACAAAGGGCCCCCACGCAAAATGTTGTGACCTTGGCCCCTCTGGAGGTCTTGATGATTAACTATGTAACAATTGGGCCAGCCCATCAAGGGTATGAACACTGCTTGATAATGGTGGATCATTTCACCAAATTTGCCATTGTGACTCCTACCCGAGACCAAACTGCGGAGTCCGCGGCCTATGCCTTCAGTAAAAACTTTATCCAGGTGTACGGCTGTCCGAAGAGGATATACCCAGACCAGGGGGCCTGTTTTCTAGGAACTACATCATATATACCAAATTGGGAAGTCTCGAATGACATCCTATCATCCACAGGGTAATGGAGCTCTCATTCAGATGGTGAGAACGCTGGAGGAAGATCGTAAGATGCGCTGGTCTGAATTTGTAGCAGAACTGGTGTGGGTATACAACAACCACGTACATTACTCCACAGGGTACACCCCTTACACCCTGCTCTTTGGCACAACAGGCAAAGAGGTCACAGAGCTGGAGCTGGACCTAGAGGAGGACTATCAATGGACGGGGGTGTCCACCTGGGTATGAGAACATTGCCATTGGCTGCAAACACTACATCGCCTGGTACAAACCCGGTTTCAGGAGTTGGAGCATTCTGAGAAAACTCCTCTACGAGGGACAGTTCTATGGGCCGGAGACTGGGTGTTGGTATGAGAGAAGCGCCCTCGAGATAAACTTGACTATGGGAGAAAACACCATACCGGGTAAAGCGGCGGGTCAGTTCTGAAGGACCTGTCTACGTAGTCAAGCCTGAGGGGGAAGAAGATGCCCCCACTCGCACAGTACACCGAAACATGCTCTGCCCCTGCGTGTCCAGGGATACTGCTTTAGAAGAAGAAGAAAAGCCCAGTGTTGCCGAGAGCCCTCCCTTAGTTCATAGCGATTGTGAAGAAGAATATCAGAGGCTACCGATAAGTGAAGCCGAAAGGAGAGCTAATATCCGAGACCCCTGGAACGTCTAAAATTCCTGAAATGGCTGCTTCACCAGAACTGGGCGTGTCCCCGCCCCTGTAAGTTCAACCTGATTCAACTACTCAAATGGATTCGATGGAAACTCCTAGTGTACGACATTCTGAAAGTTCGACAGCAGGAAAACCCCCTAACTGCTTTGATCAGGATCATTTTGTTTGGCAACAAATCGTTCAAGGAATGGAAGAATCTCACTGCTTACTGCAGGAACTCTCACCCAAAGAGTGGGGGAATGTAAGGAGAAGACCCAGACCAGGCCTACCTACTCCGTGACAGATGCAGAACTGTCGGGGCTGTCACCCAGGTTTCACAGGGGAAAGCTTCAAGCCCCGGACCGACCTCTGCACCTAGGAGCAGGGGGCATGGCTAAGATAAAAGGGTCAAAGCGTGCGGCAAATCAGTTAGTTGCCATGGGAACATGCGTCGCACATGAGGACCGTGTCAGGGCTTCTGCGGGGGGGGTAACTGCCAGAGTGGGCAAAAATCAGCAAAGGCTAAAAGCTGTTAACAGAGTCTGCCGACAATGGCATACCTGGTCCCTGCTGACATCGCTGACCATGAGTGACAGGACGCCCAGTCAGGACATAAGCCTGCGCACACACCAACAGGAGAATTGGGCCACCCACTGTGAGGGGTTTCCCTTTATACCTGAATTGAATTGCTCATTGTCCCTGTATGCTGACAGGGGGAAAGACTATGCTCTGTCTGGCTCATCGTTTTCTGACACACCGATCACCAACCGGACCACAAGGAATCACCGTCGCTGCCAGTATCCAGGACGCCATCTTTTCCAGGACCATACCGGACCCCTTATGCTCCACCGCTTTGGCGCCAACATCCACATCCTGAACTAGCCGCATTCTGAAGTCGTCAGACTGATAAGTTTGCTTTCCTTGAATATCCTACCCTATGCTTCACACCCGCTTCCCCTGAGTTATGTACCCCCTGTGTTCCTTTATACTGTTTTATCCTTTTTTCTCCCTGCATGTTACGCTTGCTCTGCCTCCGACCCGTTACTGCATCTTCTTATCTGCTCACAAAGTGTCACTGGTCAGAATTGAAAAAAATGGCCTGGTCATGAAAATGAAAGCAGGTTTTGGCGTGAAAGGGTTAAACTGATGTGATCTGAGCTGGCTTCAATTGCAGCAGTTATCAGTGAGTGTAGAACAGTTAGCATCTGCCAGGCATGGAGCTGACTAAACATGTCACCTTGCTTCATACAGATCCTATGCTGTACAAATAAAGGAGAAGTGGACAGGCACCAAGTTGGGATAGGTGCATTCTGCACCAGGCCCCTCCAGTTCTTTGACCCCATAGTGATCTCAAGGTTTGACACCATTGATGGCACCCCACAGGCATCAGCATTTAATGGAGTGCTTCCTCTTTAAATAATTACTCTTTGCCAGAAGGGTTCTACAGTGCTAGAATTAATCACAAGGTATTCATTGCTTGGTCCTCCATCAATTAGCTGAAATCTGTGGAGAAGCCTGGCAGCAAATCTGTAATTCAGCTGCAGCGACATAGCAGGGAAATTGAATCATTAAACAGCTTCCATTGTAATAGATGGACATACAGGTCTTCAAGAGCAAAATATGGTCTTGAGTGGGAGTCTACCCTCTAATAATTCAGAATTTCTTTTTGAAAATAGATTTTCTTAAAGAGAACCCGTCACTTGATTCATCCTGAAGAAAACAATGTGCATCATGAATCAGATCTTGCCTAAACGATTGCAGCCAGGTATGCTTTTCCCTGAGGTGTTTGAAAGAAAATATAGTTTGAAGATTGACCAAGGACCATAGGAAGAGAGGAGACTAGTCCGGCACCGTCCCCTGCAGGATTCTCCTTGTAGTGATCGACACAACAAGTCAAGTCTTTGCTGCTCAACCACCACAACCCCTATGTATAACACACCACTGTCCTTCCTCCATAATCTTCCTCCCCATCATCATTGAAAGATAGCTTACTCATCTTACTATCTGCAAATCACAACTCACCATTTGTGCACTTGACCCCATCTCAATCTTCAATCTACAAATCCCTTTATTGGCTCCCAATTCCCCAAAGCATCCAGTTCAATCTACTAACATTGGTCTACAAAGCCAATGCATAATCTGTCTCCTCTGTAAATCCCTGAACTAATCTCCTGATATCTTCTTAGATGTAATCTCTGGTCCTCCCAAGATCTTCTTCTCTCCTCCACACTTATATGCTACTCAGCCAACCGCCTCCAAAATTTCTCTATCCTCTGTAATTCTGTGCCCCAACACGTCCGATTATCCACCACATTCAGAACTTTCAGACAGAACTTGAAACTGCATCTCTTCAAGAAAGCTTAGAGCCTGCAATAACCCACTTTACCATCACCGCAGCTGTGGCAACCCATCTTCCTACCCATCTTCCTACTGTCTCCTTTCCCATTACCCTGTAGGCTATAAGCTCACAAGGGCAGGGCCCTTTCCTTTCTGTAACAGTCTGTCATTGGTAGTTTCTTGACTGCAATTTATATTGGTATCTTATATCTAACCACGTCTCATGTAGAGCACAATGAAATCAATGGTACTCTAAAAATAAATAAAAATAACCAAGTTGATTGGAAGGTCTCTCCGATGTTTGTACATCTGTCAATCAACTAGAGTGGAGCAGGGAGAATCCGGCCAGAGAAGATGTCAGACTACTCTCACCTCTCCCTTTAGTCCCCTGACGGCTCTTCAATCTATGTTCTTCTCTGGAGCACTTCCGAGAAAAACATACCAAGCAAAAATCATGTAGCCAAGCTCTGATCTATGCTGCACATGGTTTGAGCAGGAGGAATTCAGTGACTGGTTCCCTTTATGATTTAGCAGTGGTGACTTTTTATACTTATTCTGTGTTATGTGTACAGTGAAAATAAAATATTCAGTTGTCCTCTAGTAAATGTCAAATATCCTCATTGTATGGTGGCTCGGTCATGAAAGGGCATGCTTGACACCTGTAGTTTTTGTATTGAGCATAAAATGTGCGGGAGAGTTTTTTCTGTGATTTTACCAGTCACTGACCTGGAACATTTATCTTACATTGAAGCTTTTCTCTCCAGCTACTGAACTGTGTCAATAAAGTGGTCATGAGACGGCTGAACTTTCAACTGCGAGGTTCGACCAGAGAGAATTTTTTCACAGTGCATCAAATTGTTTGCAGCCAGATGTCTAGGTTATATAAATTAAGCACACATGAAGGTTACTTAGAGGTCTCATCTCTGTTGGATCTGTCAGATCTCATCTTTATATTGCATTTCAAGGTTTTCAGAGGGTTTAGTCTGCAGAGTGTTACTGCAAGCATTTGTCTGCACCACTGTACCAGTATGTACGCTGGCCAGTGGGTATATTATAATGTCATCAGTAGTTAAGAGAATATGTATAAATATTCCATGGTGATGCTATGTGCCAATATTACAAGTGACCAAACTTTTTTTCTGTTTAAAACCCAGTACTATGGCTGAGACCACTGAAACAATACATAGTAGAAAGCAATATAAGGTCACTAATAATAATAATAATAATAATCTTTATATAACACCAACATATTCCGCAGCACTTTACAGTTTGCACACATTATCATCACTGTCCCCGATGGGGCTCACAATCCAAATTCCTTATCAGTATGTCTTTGGAATGTGGGAGGAAACCGGAGAACCCAGAGGAAACCCACACAAACACGGAGAGAACCTACAAACTTCTTGCAGATATTGTCCTTGGTAGGATTTGAACCCAGGACTCCAGCGCTGCAGTGCTACCCAATTAATCAAAAATATTTATAATGACATTTCAGAAATATATAAAAAAGGGAAATATACTATAAATCTCAATTACTTATTACTAGTAAAACGCAAAGACCTGGATAATATGACTTAAGTGGTGTAGTTTCCATAACTCTGGTCCCTGAAATGCAGTGTGAACCATATATCCTCAATTCACAGCACAAGGGCTGAGGATGCGTCATTTAACCCCTTAATTACAGAGACAATTATGTTCTTCCTGTGTTCCTCCGGGTACTCCGGGTTCCTCCCACGTTCCAAAGACATACTGATAGGGAATTTAGATTGGGAGCCCAATTGGGGACAGTGCTAATAATGTGTGAAAACTGTAAAGCGCTGTGGAATATGTTAGCGCTATATAAAAAAAATAAATAAAGATTATAAAGAAGATTAAAGACAACTTTTATTTTCTGTCACTCATAACTTTTTTTTAAATTTATTTATTTTAGGGTCCATATTAGGGTCAATATTTGGGATGAGAGAGAGATTGACAGCGGCATTTAACTAGTTAACAGCCACAAGTGGATCGTAATTCCACCCGCGGCTGTAGCGGGTACATGTCAGCTTTATAGATCAGCTGTCATGTGCCCTGAAAGGTGCAGGCTCAGTGCCAGAGTGTGCACCAAACAGGGAAGTTAAACACATAAAACCAAGGATTGGCCAACTTGTTCACAGTCAGTAAGTTTCCAAAGGTCCTATGGTTGGTGATGGTATCCAAAATTTGCAATCCGCCATATAATGTTCCGGTGGGTAGCACCTTCCACAAATATGGTCCTTTCAAAAATGGAAATGTAGGTTCCTGTGTGACATCACAACATGTGTGGTACGTAGATACACAAATAACCCAACACATTTCTGAGATGCTTGCTCTCCTTCGCCATAGTATATGGGAAGTGAGGATTCACAAGTCTGCAGTCACATAGAATGACTTCTAGCCTAAAGCCGGACAAGCCCTTTAAAAATGGGGCTCCTATATTCTCCATGTGGATGCCTAAACATCTCTTCATTCAGTGCTTATGGGAGTGAAGATGAAGCATGCGCATTACTGATCCATTCATATGGCAGCATAAGACTCCACTCTTATAATCAATGAGGGTCCAACTGGGTCCCCGACTGATCGTAAGTGTGAGATAGCTCCTAAGAAAAGGTTGATTTTTCTTGATCTTTCTCTCTTTAAAATTAAAACTGAAAACCTTTTTCAGAAAATCTTCATTACTTTTCTAATTCTCCGCATATCTTCATTCTTGGGACAAGTGAAAGACACTTATTTTTATAGTTGGTATCCCTACGATTTCACAGGAGCAATAGAATGTTTTCTATGTGCCGACATTAAATCTTCTATATGAATTGGATTGCAGTTTTTGAAGGATGACCTTTTCAACATCATAAAAGGAACAGAGGTGCTGAAGCATTTAGAATGTAAATGCTTTCACCAGGGCACTGATAATTTGATGAACACAGCTATCATTTTTTTTTTTTTTTGCTCCTATGGCTGTAGATTAAATCTCAGACGTTTAGCAATCTTCTGTGAAGACTAAAATATGCCGTGCAACAATTTTTTTTTCTATGTAATTTCAGTTACTTTATTTTCACAGCAAATTTATTCTGTTATATTTTCAGAACAGTTGTTACATGAACAAATAAATCTACATTGAAAATAAATTGACCATTCTGTGGAAAATATGTTTCGACCTTGTAACCAATGGTAGAACATTAAGCTGAATGCAAATACATTACAGAGGCATGTTGTATAACTCAGAAACGTTTTATTACTGGCAAAGTAAGAATTATAAGTATGGAGGTTTTACATAGATAGATAGATAGATATAGATAGATAGATAGATAGATAGATAGATAGATAAATAGATAGATAGATAGATGGACAGACCATCAGACAGATAAATAGACAGCAAAAAGAAAAACAACAAAGGACCACCAATGCAAGATTAGATCCACTGACAATCAAAATTCAAAATACTGGTAGCAAAAATGGAGTAAAAAGAGATTTTTAATTCCAACAAAGTGAATTAAAACCAAAAATACTTTATTATGACTTCTTTAAAATAGAAGCATGGGCATATAAAATATACTGACGCATTTCGAGTCCAGCTGACTCTTAATCATAGACGTAGTTGAAAAAAGGCCAAAACTACTAATATAAAGACTCATCTAATTAGTGAGCTTTATATGTTTTTATACTAGTAGTGTTGACCTTTTTTAACCCCTTCATGACCCAGCCTATTTTGACCTTAATGACCTGGCCATTTTTGGCAATTCTGACCAGTGTCCCTTTATGAGGTAATAACTCAGGAACGCTTCAACGGATCTTAGCGATTCTGAGGTTGTTTTTTCGTGACAAATTGGGCTTCATGTTAGTGGTAAATTTAGGTCGATAATGTTTGCATTTATTTGTGAAAAAAATGGAAATTTGGCAAAAATTTTGAAAATTTCGCAATTTTCACATTTTGAATTTTTATTCCGTTAAACCAGAGAGTTATGTAACACAAAATAGTTAATAAATAACATTTCTCACATGTCTACTTTGCATCAGCACAATTTTAGAAGCAAAATTTTTTTTGTTAGGAAGTTATAAGGGTTAAAAGTTGACCAGCGATTTCTCATTTTTACAACAAAATTTACAAAACCTTTTTTTTTTTTAGGGACCACCTCACATTTGAAGTCACTTTGAGGAGTCTATATGGCAGAAAATACCCAAAAGTGACACCATTCTAAAAACTGCACCCCTCAAGCTACTTAAAACTACATTCAAGAAGATTATTAACCCTTCAGGTGCTTCACAGCAACTAAAGCAATGTGGAAGGAAAAAATGGACATTTTAATTTTTCAAGCAAAAATTTTTTTTAGCATCATTTTTTTCATTTTCACATGGGTAACAGGATGAAATGGATTGTAAAATTTGTTGGGCAATTTCTCCTGAGTACAACGATACCTCATATGTGGTTATAAACTACTGTTTGGGCGCACGGCAGGGCCCGGAAAGGAAGGAGCGCATTTGACTTTTTGAATGGAAAAGATGCTGGAATATTTAGCGGTTGCCATGTCGAGCTTGGAGAGCCCCTGTGTGCCTAAACATTTGAGCTCCCCCACAAGTGACCCCATTTTGAAAACTAGACCCTCCAAGGAACTTATCTAGATGCATAGTGAGCACTTTGAACCCCCAGGTGCTTCACAAATTGATCCGTAAAAAAAAGGACTTTTTTTCACAAAAATTTTCTTTTAGCCTCAGTTTTTTCATTTTCACATAGGCACACAGGCAACAGGATAAAATGGATCCTAAAATTTGTTGGGCAATTTCTCCTGAGTACACCGATACCTCATATGTGGTCATAAACCACTGTTTGGGCGCACGGCATTTTGAATGGAAAATTAACTCCAATCGTTAGCGGACACCATGTCGCGTTTGGAGAGCCCCTGTGTACCTAAACATTGGAGCTCCCCCACAAGTGACCCCATTTTGGAAACTAGACCCCACAAGGAACTTGATCATCATAATTTATATATTGCCTAGTAATAATAGCATTTCCAATATATTACAAATCATACAAAAAGAAAAAGGAAACTATATGCCATAAAATCAATAATGTTTTATTATAAATCATTAAAAATGCACTGCAATACAATGCGGTATAAGTGGAAGCAAATACATGCAAAAAACGACAAAAAAGGCCTATAGACCAGGCACAAAAAGGCTCAAGGATAAAAATAATACATACAATCAATTCATCATAGAAAGCCAGTATAAGCCCAGATCGTATGATAATGACAAAGTGTATAAAGCATACAGCAAAAAAAGGATAAAAATCCAAATTAATGAACATGCTGCGTTTTTTACCGCTAAGCGTTTTCGTAGCGGTAAAAAACGCATCCATTGGCACAAAAAGGCCAAAATGCATTTAAATGAATGGGATGCTGCTTTTAAGCGTTTTTGATGTGATTTGACCCCGAAACAAAACGCATCAAAAACGCTTAAAAAAACGCTACGTGGGCACACAGCCTCAAAAAGATATATATATGCCAGATCAAAAAAGTAATGCAATAAGTAAGTATGCTATAGAGTAAAGCGTAGTGCGGTCATAAAGGCATACAAACTATTTGCACAAAGTGTTATAGCATAAAGTAAACCAGAGTTGGAAAGGAAGAGGTTAAGAGTTGCTGCTACTAAGGCAAATATTGTAACTGGATGGCTGTGGCACCCCTGACGCGCGTTTTGCGGTTAGGCTTTTTATCAAGGGAATGTGCGTGTATGAATGCTCTTAGAAAAATCTATTTATAGAACACCTGTACTGCTGGTCACAGCGGTTGGATAATGGTGCTTCCGTCGGCGACCTTTGTGTGACGTCAGCCCAGCTCAGCATCAAATGACGCCCAGACCGCCCCCAGCCCGATGCATCAGAGCAGGGAGGCGGCATGGGCGGCAAAGGAGACGCATCGCCACGCCAACGCCAGAACCAGGAAGCCAGCAGAAGCACTCATCGCTGTGTCAACAAAGAACGTATTTGCCTGCAGCAGCATAGATAAAGAGTAAAACATAGAAGATTCTTAAGAATGAGAAGAAAAATTATAAAATATATAAAGTGCATTAGTGTATACCATATTTAATTGCATAATGATGTGTGCTAAATGCATTATTAACAGTAGACAAAAAAGTGCCCTATTTAATTATGCAACATTGTGTATTAAACGCATTATCGATAGCATCAAAATAATGAATGTGACATATTTTTTATATGTATAAAGTGCTAAGTGCATATTAATAATGACTGTGACATATACTTATATATATAAAGTGCTAAGTGCATATTTCAGTATATATTGTATAGATATACAAAAAAGAAATACTTCCAAAAGGAATATAACGAGCTATATGAATAAGTGCATAAGTGAATTTTTATCCATGAAGACAAAAATACATAAATAGTGAAATACACAAAAAAAAAAATAATGAAAAAAAGTGCACAAAAAAAATAATGTGAAAATTTTTATGGTAAATAAATAATAATGCCATGATCTTCTCAATATCTTCTCTTGTATAATCTTGCTGATCCTGGAGAGCAGGTCATAAAGCACAAACAGGGTTCGGTTTAAGGAAACATCACCCAAAGTACCAAATCATGATAAAAATATCTAAAAATATATACAAAAGAAAAGCGTAAATAAAATAATATAAAACACAAGAACATTACTATAGAAATGGAGCAAAGCTTAGTATTTCATTCAAACCAGCTGGCTGGACTGATTGAATCTTAGAGATCCAACGAGCTTCTATTTGCGCAAGGTTTTTCCTCCAGTTATCCCCCCGTAAATCAATGTGAACTCTGTCAATACCAGTGACTTTTAGTAATCTGGCATTGCAATCATGGTACGCCTTAAAGTGCTTATCTATTGGTTTTAATAGCGTCCAATCATCTTCAACCTGTGCATTAAGGATATCATGATAGTGTTCTCTTACCCTAATTTTCAAGGGCCTGGATGTCAATCCAACATAAATTTTAGTGCATGGGCATACCGCATAGTATACTACGCCCACAGAATCACAAGTTATATGTTGAGTAATAATATATTCCTTCTTACCATTACTTGAATTAAATTTTGAGGCTCGTTGCATGTTGGGGCAAGCTATACATTTTCCACAGGGATAAAATCCCCATTTGGGTCTATGAGATCCAAAGATTTTATCAGACAAAGGTTCCGGGTAATGACTGTGCACGAGTTGGTCCTTGAGGTTAGGTGGACGTCTGTAAGTTATAGATGGTTTAAGAGGAATATATTTAGCCAAAGTACAATCCGATTGTAATATAGGCCAGAATTTATTCAAAATATCCCTCATTTTCATCCACTGGTGATTATATGTGCAAATAAATCTTACCGTTGAACTATCTTCAGTTTTAGCACGAGGTTGAAGCAGGTCATTTCTGTTAGCTATTTTGGCTCTCATAAAACCCTTCTTTATACTCCTCTTAGAATAACCGCGTTCCTTAAACTGGTCAGATAGAAGATCGGCCTGTTCAATAAAAGCCTGTTGTGTAGAGCAGATCCTTTTAGCCCTCAAGAATTGACCGGTGGGTATTCCATTTTTCAGCGGCTGTGGATGAGAGGAGGAGGCATGCAAAATGGCATTCACAGCGGTTTCTTTACGAAAGACATTTGTTTCCAGAACACCATTATTGCCTTTCAGAATCATTATGTCCAGAAAATCAATATTTGTTCGACTGTATTTGCAAGTTAATTTAATATTCAAAACGTTATCATTCAGGATATCAACAAACGCAAGGAGATCCTGCTCAGAGCCCTGCCAGATTGCTAGAATGTCATCTATATAACGAACCCATAAAATGGCTCCTTCAATGTATGCTATGGGGTTGGAAAAAAAGATTGATTGTTCCCATTTGCCCAAATATAAGTTTGCATATGATGATTAGAGTTGAGCGATACCGTCCGATACTTCAAAGTATCGTATCGGATGGTATCGGCCGATCTTTAAAAAAAGTATCGGTATCGCCGATTCCGATACCGGAAGTCCCATTCAAGTCTATGGGACTTCCGGTATCGGAATAAGAAAAACCCTTTCCTGCCCTTGTACAGCCTCTCTGGGGTCTGTACGGGCCTTTCGGGGGGCTGTGCCGGCCTGCCAGGGGGTCTGTGCAGGCTCCGGTGGTCTGTGCCGGCCTGCCGGTGGTCTGTGCAGGCTCCGGGGGGCTGTGCCGGCCTGCCGGGAGGCTGTGCCGGCCTGCCGGGGGGCTGTGCAGGCTCCGGGGGGCTGTGCCGGCCTGCCGGGGGGCTGTGCCGGCCTGCCGGGGGGCTGTGCAGGCTCCGGGGGGCTGTGCCGGCCTGCCGGGGGGCTGTGCCGGCCTGCCGGGGGGCTGTGCCGGCCTGCCGGTGGTCTGTGCAGGCTCCGGGGGTCTGTGCAGGCATCGTCCGATGGGACTACAAGTCCCATCGGGCGATGCCTGCTACCATGACAGTGATTGACACATTAGCCAATGATGGGACAGTAGTAGTCCCATCATCCGGCTAATGTGTTAAATGTAAAAAAAATAAAAAATTACATGCTACATACATACAACATGCATACTACATACATGCTACATTCATACTACATACTACATACATGCTACATTCATACTACATAAATACTACATGCAACATACATACTACATATATACTACATGCATGCTACATACATACTGCATGCTACATACATACCACATATATACTACATACATACTACATGCATGCTACATGCTACATACATAACACATATATACTACATGCATGCTACATACATACTACATGCTACATACTACATGCATGCTACATACATACTACATGCTACATACTACATATATACTACATGCATGCTACATACATACTACATGCTACATACATACTACATATATACTACATGCATGCTACATACATACTACATGCTACATACTACATGCATGCTACATACATACTACATGCTACATACTACATATATACTACATGCATGCTACATACATACTACATGCTACATACATACTACATATATACTACATGCATGCTACATACATACTACATGCTACATACATACTACATATATACTACATGCATGCTACATACTACATGCTACATACATACTACATATATACTACATTCATACTACATACTACATATATACTACATACATACTACATACATACTACATGCATGCTACATACATACTACATGCATGCTACATACATACTACATGCATACCACATATATACTACATACATACAATACATTCATACAATACATACATAGACATACAGTACATATAACATAGAGTAACATACTTACCAATACTTGTCACATTGTTCCCCGAAGCCATTGTCTTTTCCGGGATAAATATTAACATAACAAACCACAAAAATACTCACCCACGATCCGAAGCAGTCCACGAGTGTGTCCCACGACGATCTTGGGTAGAGAACTGCAGCATCAGATGATGCTGCCGTTCTCTACGGGCTGCAGGAATCCAATGACGGAAGGTAGGTATCCTTCCGCACTGTATTCCTCCGCCACTTAAAAAAAAAAAGTCCCTAGTCTCACTTTATGCCATTGCTGTGTGGGAAATTCCCACACAGCAATGGCATAAAGTGAGACTAGGGACTTTTTTTTTTTAAGTGGCGGAGGAATACAGTGCGGAAGGATACCTACCTTCCGTCATTGGATTCCTGCAGCCCGTAGAGAACGGCAGCATCATCTGATGCTGCCGTTCTCTACCCAAGATCGTCGTGGGACACACTCGTGGACTGCTTCGGATCGTGGGTGAGTATTTTTGTGGTTTGTTATGTTAATATTTATCCCGGAAAAGACAATGGCTTCGGGGAACAATGTGACAAGTATTGGTAAGTATGTTACTCTATGTTATATGTACTGTATGTCTATGTATGTATTGTATGAATGTATTGTATGTATGTAGTATATATGTGGTATGTATGTAGCATGTAGTATGTATGTGGTATGTATGTAGCATGCATGTAGTATGTATGTAGCATGCATGTAGTATGTATGTAGCATGCATGTAGTATGTATGTAGCATGCATGTAGTATGTATGTAGTATGTATGTAGTATGTATGTAGTATATATGTAGTATATATGTAGTATGTATGTAGCATGTAGTATGTATGTAGCATGCATGTAGTATATATGTAGTATGTATGTAGCATGCATGTAGTATGTATGTAGTATGTATGTAGCATGCAGTATGTATGTAGCATGTATGTAGTATGTATGTAGTATATATGTAGTATGTATGTAGCATGCATGTAGTATGTATGTAGTATGTATGTAGCATGCAGTATGTATGTAGCATGTATGTAGTATGTATGTAGTATATATGTAGTATGTATGTAGCATGCATGTAGTATGTATGTAGTATGTATGTAGCATGCAGTATGTATGTAGCATGTATGTAGTATGTATGTAGTATATATGTAGTATGTATGTAGCATGCATGTAGTATGTATGTAGCATTCATGTAGTATGTATGTAGTATTTTTTTTTTTTTTTTTTTTTTTTTTTAACATTTAACACATTAGCCGGATGATGGGACTACTACTGTCCCATCATTGGCTAATGTGTCAATCACTGTCATGGTAGCAGGCATCGCCCGATGGGACTTGTAGTCCCATCGGACGATGCTTGCACAGACCCCCGGACATCAGCACAGCCCCCCGGCAGGCCGGCACAGCCCCCCGGCAGGCCGGTACAGACCCCCACAGGGTGCACAGACCACCGGCAGGCCGGCACAGCCCCCCGGCAGGCCGGTACAGACCCCGGGCAGTCCACACAGCCCCCCGGCAGGCCGGCACAGCCCCCCGGCAGGCCGGCAGAGACCCCCGGAAGGCCCGAAATGACGGCGCATCATGATGCGCACACACCGCGCATCATGATGACGTCAGGCCGTCAATCAACTGAACTTCCGATTCCGATGCCGAATTCCGATATTGAAAAAATATCGGAAGTCGGTATCGGAATTCCGATACAGCAAGTATCGGCCGATACCCGATACTTGCGGTATCGGAATGCTCAACACTAATGATGATGCATATGCCGCCCCCATTGCAGTTCCCTGCTTTTGCAAATAAATGCCCCCCTTAAAGGTAAAATAGTTATGTTCTAAGGCATATCAAAGAAGTATTATCAGAAATTCTATGAATTCTGCATCATAGTCTGATAATTGCAAGAAAGTTTTAACCGCCAAAATACTGTCCTCATGTTAGATAGATGTATACAAGGACTCAACATCCGTGGTGACCAACCACATGTCATCATCTATTGGGATTCCCTCTATTTTTTTCAACACATCTCCACTATCTTTAACACAAGATGGGAGATTGCTTACCAATGGCTTCAGGTAGTAATCCAAATATTTACTAATGGTCTCACATAGATTGTCATTGCCCGAAACAATAGGGCGACCCGGAGGATTCAAATAATCCTTATGTATTTTTGGAGTGAAATAAATACTTGCCATTTTCGGATATTCCGGAATCAAATATTTTTGCAGGTCCTTAGTAATAACATCCCTATCAAAACCTTCATCTAAAATAGTTTGTAGTTCCACTTGAAATTTGGAAGTGGGATTGAAAGTAAGTTTCTGATAACATCTCGTATCTTTTAGTTGGCGGAATGCCTCCTTTTCATACATCCAATTGGACAAATCACCACATTGCCTCCTTCATCAGCAGGCTTAATGACAACCTCCTTAAGGCTTTTCAGTTCCCTAAGGGCTGTTCTTTGTTCATTAGTAAGGTTGTCATTAGTTATCCTGTTAGGGATGTTTTCAAAAGCCTGTGTTACTAATTTCACAGATATATCGATGTTAGGATATACACTCACTGGCCACTTTATTAGGTACACCATGCTAGTAAGGGGTTGGACCCCCTTTTGCCTTCAGAACTGCCTCAATTCTTCGTGGCAGAGATTCAACAAGGTGCTGGAAGCATTCCTCAGAGATTTTGGACCATATTGACATGATGGCATCACACAGTTGGCGCAGATTTGTCGGCTGCACATCCCTGATGCGAATCTCCCGTTCCACCACATCCCAAAGATGCTCTATTGGATTGAGATCTGGTGACTGAGGAGGCCATTTGAGTACAGTAAACTCATTGTCATGTTCAAGAAACCAATCTGAGATGATTCGAGCTTTATGACATGGCGCATTATCCTGCTGAAAGTAGCCATCAGATGTTGGGTACATTGTGGTCATAAAGGGATGGACATGGTCAGCAACAATACTCAGGTAGGCTGTGGCGTTGCAACGATGCTCAATTGGTACCAAGGGGCCCAAAGAGTGCCCAGAAAATATTCCCCACACCATGACACCACCACCACCAGCCTGAACCGTTGATACAAGGCAGGATGGATCCATGCTTTCATGTTGTTTACGCCAAATTCTGACCCTACCATCCGAATGTCGCAGCAGAAATCGAGACTCATCAGACCAGGCAACGTTTTTCCAATCTTCTACTGTCCAATTTCGATGAGCTTGTGCAAATTGTAGCCTCAGTTTCCTGTTCTTAGCTGAGAGGAGTGGTACCCAGTGTGGTCTTCTGCTGCTGTAGCCCATCTGCCTCAAAGTTCGACGCACTGTGCGTTCAGAGATGCTCTTCTGCCTACCTTGGTTGTAACGGGTGGCAATTTGAGTCACTGTTGCCTTTCTATCAGCTCGAACCAGTCTGCCCATTCTCCTCTGACCTCTGGCATCAACATGGCATTTCCGGCCACAGAACTGCCGCTCACTGGATTTTTTTTCTTTTTCGGACCATTCTCTGTAAACCCTAGAGATGGTTGTGCGTGAAAATCCCAGTAGATCAGCAGTTTCTGAAATTCTCAGACCAGCCCTTCTGGCACCAACAATCCTGCCACGTTCAAAGGCACTCAAATCACCTTTCTTCCCCATACTGATGCTCGGTTTGAACTGCAGGAGATTGTCTTGACCATGTCTACATGCCTAAATGCACTGAGTTGCCGCCATGTGATTGGCTGATTAGAAATTAAGTCTTAACACACAGTTGGACAGGTGTACCTAATAAAGTGGCCAGTGAGTGTAGATGTAATGGGGGACATTATGTAGACTGGTGGAATGTTCTGCGGGCATCATGTTGCGTTTGCAGAGCCCCTGATGTGCCTAAACAGTAGAAACCCCAAACAAGTGACCCCATTTTGGAAACTAGACCCCCCAAGGAACTTATCTAGATGTGTGGTGAGCACTTTGAACCTCCAAGTGCTTCACAGAAGTTTATAACGCAGAGCAGAGAAGCAAAAAATCATTTTTCTCCTCAAAAATGATTTTTTAGCCTGCTATTTTTGATTTTCACAAGGGTAACATGAAAAACTGGACCCCAAAAGTTGTTGTTCAGTTTATCCTGAGTACGCTGGTACCCCATGTGTGGGGGGGAATCACTGTTTGGGCACATGGGAGAGCTCAGAAGGGAAGGAGCGTGATTTTGGAATGCAGACTGGTGGAATGTTCTGCGGGCATCATGTTGCGTTTGCAGAGCCCCTGATGTGCCTAAACAGTAGAAACCCCCCACAAGTGACCCCATTTTGGAATCTAGACCCCACAAGGAGCTTATCTAGATGTGCAGTGAGCACTTTTAACCCCCAAGTGCTTCACAGAAGTTTATAAACACAGAGCCATGAAAATAAAAAATCTTTTTTTTTTCTCAAAAATGATTTTTCAGCCCTCTATTTTTTATTTCCACAAGGGTAACAGGATAAATTGGACCCCTAAAGTTGTTGTTCAGTTTGTCCTGAGTACGCTGGTACCCCACATGTGGGGGGAACCACTGTTTGGGCGCACGGCAGGGCTCAGAAGGGAAGGAGCGCCATTTGACTTTTTGAATGGAAAATTAACTCCAATCGTTAGCGGACACCATGTCGTGTTTGGAGAGGCCCTGTCTGCCTACACTTTGGAGCTCCTCCACAAATGACCCCATTTTGGAAACTAGACCCCCTATGGAACTTATCTATATGCATAGTGAGCACTTTGAACCCCCAGGTGCTTTACAGAAGTGTATAATGCAGAGCCGTGAAAATAAAAATATTTTTTTTTCCTCAAAAAATGATTTTTTAGCCCGCTACTTTTTATTTTCACAATGGTAACAGGAGAAATTGGACCCCAAAAGTTGTTGTCCAGTTTGTCCTGGGTATGCTGGTACCCCATATGTGGGGGGACTACTGTTTGGGCACTCGTCGGGGCTCGGAAGGGAAGTAGTGACGTTTTGAAATACCGACTTGATGGAATGTTCTGCGTGCGTCATGTTACGTTTGCAGAGCCTCTGATGTGCCTAAACAGTTGAAACCCCCCAAAAGTGACCCCATTTTGGAAACTAGACCATCCAAGGAACTTATTGAGATGTGTGGTGAGCACTTTGAACCCCCAAGTGCTTCACAGAAGTTTTTAACACAGAACCGTGAAAATAAAAAATCCTTTTTTTCCTCAGAAAATGATTTTTTAGCCCACAATTTTTTATTTTGACAAGGGTAATAGGATAAATTCGACCCCAAATGTTGTTGTCCAGTTTGTCCTGAGTATGCTGGTACCCCATATGTGGGGGGGACCACTGTTTGGGCACACATCGGGGCTCGGAAGGGAATTAGTGACGTTTTGAAATACCGACTTGATGGAATGGTCTGCGGGCGTCATGTTATGTTTGCAGAGCCTCTGATGTGCATAAACAGTGTAAACCCCCCACAAGTGACCCCATTTTGGAAACAAGACCACCCAAGGAACTTATCTAGATGTGTGATGAGCACTTTGAACCCCCAAGTGCTTCACAGAAGTTTATAACGCAGAGCCGTGAAAATAAAAAAAATCATATTTTTTCACAAAAATCAGTTTTTTAGCCCCCAATTTTTTATTTTCCCAAGGATGATAGGAGAAATTAGACCCCCAAAGTTGTTGTGCAATTTTTCCTGAGCACGCTGATACCCCATATGTGGGGGTAAACCACTGTTTGGGCACACGTCGGGGCTCGGAATGGAGGGAGTGCTGTTTGACATTTTGAGCGCAAAATTGTCTGGAATAAATCGTGGCGACATGTCACGTTCGGAGACCCCGTGATGTGCCTAAACAGTCGAAACCCCTCAATTCTAACTCCAACTCTAACCCCAACACAAATCCCTAACCCTAACCCAACCCTAATCATAACCCTAACCACAACCCTAACCCCAACACACCCCTAAACCTAATCCCAACTCTAACCCTAACCACAAGCCTAACCCTAATCCCAACCCCAACCCACCCCTAACCCTAATCTTAACTCTAATTCCAGCCCTAACCCTAATTCCAACCTTACCCCTAATTCCAACCCTAACTCTAATTCCACCCCTAACCCTAATTCCAAACCTAACCCTAATTTTAACCCTAACCCTAATTCCAACCCTAACCCTAATTCCAACCCTATCCCTAACTCTAACCCTATTTCTAACCCTAACCATATCTCTAACCCTAACCCTAATTCTAACCGTAACCCTATCTATAACCCTAATACCAACCCTAACCCTAATTTCAACCCTAACCATAATTCTAACCCTAAATGGAAAAAAAATACGAAGGGTGTATTTACTTTTTTTCATTTTGATCACTGTGAGAGTTTATCACAGTGATCAAAATGAAAAATGAATGGGCAGCCAGCAGATTCATGTGTGCCGCCATCTTCGACAATGGCAGGCGCACTGCGCATGTGCCCACCATTTGCAAGATGGCGGGAGCCACAGCAGGACATCGGGGGTACCGGGGGGGGAATAGGAAGGTGGGGGAGCGATAAGAAGGGGAGGGGGAGCAGATGATGATGGTGGCGGGGGCTGATAGGCCCCACCAGTCGGTGTGCTGGGGGTTGGGTGTCGGTGTCTAGCCATGTCCGATGCTATTGCAGCATCGGCCATGGCTGGATTGTAATATTTCACCAAATTTCATTGGTGAAATATTACAAATCGCTCTGATTGGCTGTTACACTTTTAACAGCCAATCAGAGCGATCATAGACACGTGGGGGCTAAGCCACGCCCCCTGGGATTAACCATAGAGTGTCTTCTGTGTGCGGGTCAGGTGACTTTTCAGTGACCCCGGTCACCCGACCCGCAGGAACGCTATTTATAGCATGACGCCTACGGAGGTGTCATGGCAGGGTCGTTTGGGCACTACTTTTCATGACGCCTACGTAGGCATCATGGGTCGTGAAGAGGTTAACCTATATCTACAATTAAGAGTCAGCTAGACTTGAAATGCGTCATATTTTTTATGCCTGTATCACTATTTTAATGAAGATAAAATCCTCTTTTCACCATCTGACCTTGAAGTGCTGACTCCATTTTTTTGGGATTTGTATGCAAGAGGCTTTGGTGATAACCTTGAGGGTTTTGCACACACTTTTGAATGAAAAGTGCTTCCCACATTTTTGGAATAGAGAGATAGTTAATAGATGATAGATAGATAGATAGATAGATAGATAGATAGATAGATAGATAGTGTGGTACAGTAAAGGGTGTTTTACTGGATGGGAGATACATTTCTCCCAGCAGATTAACGTTTGGCTGGGTTTTTCCCTAAAGACAGGACCTGCGAAGATGTCACGGTCACGTGATCAGCCCATGTGATGTCTACCTCACCGGTGGGAGGGGTTATGGGCTATGTAATGGAGGTTGGTATTTGGCACATGGAGAGTGTGTGTCTGGAAGTTGCAGGAACTTGGCTGGACTTAGCCTGAACTTGTATACAGGATCCCCGTGCTGCAGGACTATAGCAGCAAGACTCTCAACAACCCTGGGAATGGCACCTGGCGGATGCCGCTGGACCTGGCAGCCACTTAGTTAAGCCCATCCCATGCAAGGGGTGAGTCTGGGACCACTGATTCTCCAAGCTGGAGTACATTTATGTTTTTCCCTTATTTTCTGTTAACCTGCTGTTTGCAAAGTGGCATTAAACCACTGAAATTAGACTTTAAGCCTGTGTGTTGCCTCGTTACTGCAGCCCTGCCATTGCCTACCAGAGCGAATCCCTACAATAGATAGATAGATAGGTAAGTAAAATATCTGGACAGAAAGATAATCAGTTACTTGTAAACGTCTTTAATTGTCTTTTCCATATGTCCATTCATATCTCTTCCTATATTTTCTTTTTAAGGTCCAGTTACACTGCACAATTATCAGAAACGAGTGCGCTTAGGATCACTTATTTTATGATAATCATGGAATGTAAAACAGGCTGACAATCACCAGTCAGGTGAAATGATCTTTTGGTCTTCACAACTGATCATTGTCCTTTGCAGCACATTGTCTTGTGCTGCTAAGAACCATGGCAACCTATGTCTGTCCATTACAGATCGTTCATTAAGCATCTGAAGTAGGATCATTCTGTGTAAACAGGCTATTAACCTCCAATTCAAGTACAATAAGGTCACTTATCTCTGATCCAGTGTTGCGTGATCCATGCCGCACCGCCACAGACCACGCAACACTGGATCAGAGATAAGTAACCTTATTATACTTGAATTATCTTCTTGCATGCTAAAGCGCAAGGAGACTTTTTTCAGCGCACTAATCTGCTGGACTCACGTATTATTACCATTTGAAGTGCTATGTGCACCACCTTGGTCTTTTTTGTTTGATTACCTCACTGGATCAACAAATTGCCAATGCCTGACGTATTAAGCTCTGCAAAATACCATCATTACTATAAACGCTGCAGATTTTTGTTTAAACAATTATTTTAAAGAAACACTTTGCAATATTCTGCTTAAGCAGCCTATCAAGAGGCCTTTTAAAGTGGAAGAGCTCTGAATTTTGTGTCTTCTGGGAAAAGGCATTTGCTATCTTCTCTATGGCATTTTTTTAAGAAAAGGTGCTCGTAAGGTATAGCTATCCATTGTTTTCACGCCTATTTTATATCAACTATTTAATTTTTTAGACTTCCACTTCTTAATGGACTCAATATCAAACTCTTATGTTATAACTAGATGGTGGCCCGATTCTAACGCATCGGGTATTCTAGAATATATATGAAGTTTATTTTTGAAGATTTAATAATAATGCAATAATGCACCCCCCAGTCCTGATATGTATGGTTCTCTCACCCACAATCCTGATATGTATGGTTCTCTCACCCCCAATCCTGATATGCATGCTACCCCTCATTCCCCTATCCTGGTATGCATGGTCCCCTCACCCCCCTTTCTTAGTATGCATGGTCCCCTCACCCCCTTTGCTGGTATGCATGGTCCTCTTTCACCCCAATCCTGGTATGTATGCTCACCGTCACCCCCCTTTCCTGGTATGTATGGTCCCCTCACCCCCCAATCCTGGTATGCATGGTATCCTCACCCCCTTTCCTGGTATGCATGGTCCCCTCACCCCCTATCCTGGTATGCATGGTCCCCTCACCCCCCTTTCCTGATATGCATGGTCCCCTCACCCCCCAATCCTGGTATGCATGGTCCTCGTACCCTCCTTTTGGGGTATGCATGGTCCCCTCACCCTCCAGTCCTGGTATGCATGGTCCTCTCACCCCCCAATCCTGGTATGCATGGTCCCCTCACCCCCTATCCTGGTATGCATGGTCCTCTCACACCCCAATCCTGGTATGTATGCTCACCGTCACCCCCCTTTCCTGGTATGTATGGTCCCCTCACCCCCCAATCCTGGTATGCATGGTATCCTCACCCCACTTTCCTTGTATGCATGGTCCCCTCACCCCCCTTTCCTGATATGCATGGTCCCCTCACCCCCCAATCCTGGTATGCATGGTCCTCTTACCCCCTTTTGGGGTATGCATGGTTCCCTCACCCCCCAGTCCTGGTATGCATGGTCCTCTCACCCCCCAATCCTGGTATGCATGGTCCCCTCACCCCCCTTTCCTGGTATGCATGGTCCCCTCACCCCCCTTTCTTGGTATGCATGGTCCCCTCACCCCCCTTTCGTGGTATGCATGGTCCCCTCACCCCGCTATCCAGGTATGCATGGTGCCCTCACCCCCCTTTCTTGGTATGCATGGTCCCCACACCCCCCAATCCTGGTATGCATGGTCCCCTCAACCCCCTATCCTGGTATGCATGGTCTCCTCACCCCCCAATCCTGGCATGCATGGTCCCCTCACCCCCCAATCCTGGTATGCATGGTCCCCTCACCCCCCTTTCCTGGTATGCATGGTCCCCTCACCCCTCTTTCTGTGTAGCCGCGACCAATCACTGCCACGGCCCTGTACAAAAATAATATTAAAAAATAAAAAAGTTATTCTCACCTTCCGACGGCCTTCTGTCTTCTTTCCACGCGCCCGGCCTCGCAATCCCAGTAATGCTTTGCGGCTTAGACCGCTGATGACGTCGGTCTTCTTTCTCGCTCTCATGAGAGTTGACGTCATCAGCGGTCTAAGCAGCAAAGCATTACTGGGAATGCGAGGCCGGGTGCGTGGAAAGAAGACAGGAGGCCGTCGGAAGGTGAGAATAACTTTTTTTTTAATTTTAATTCTCTTTTTTACAGATTAAGGCCTGCGCCTGCCGCTGATTGGTCGCGGCCGCCAGCTGCGCCTGTCGCTGATCGGTTGCGGCCTGGCGGGGGCCTGGCAGCCGCGACCATTCAGCGGCCCACGATTTCGATTACAGACAGACACAATAAGGCGTTTATATATATATATAGATTAATTTTGTCTATAGAGGGGCACATTCTATAAAGGTCTTATTTAGATGTTCCCTTGCAAATTAGCATTTGTCACTTTATTAGAATATTTATATTGCTTTTAATCTGCTTTAATATTAATTTATCACCCTCTCATTTTTAGCGTATCCCTTCACACCCTTCAAATATAGAGAAGACCTACTCACTGCATCTCTCTGCACAAATACATCTGATTTCATCCATGACCCAAACATATACAGGTAATTATAAATAGCACTTTGGAGTCTTACTGCAGGTTTAATTTCATTGATTCATTTATATAGTTCATACCCCTAAGTGGTTTTAGGTTTTTACCTGCTGCTTATTCAAAGTATTTACATTAGCGCCGCTTACCTTATATATTGATTTTAATTACAGTCAAGTCTGTGCGTTGCTCTGCCCTTATTCACATTGAAGTCATCTGTCACAACGTAACATACATAGTAACATATGAGAAACAAAGAAACAAAGTAACATAGTAACATAGTTTTGAAGGCTGAAGGAAGACCTTATGTCCATCTAGTTCAAGCTATTTTTAGTGCAGCTGTTCTGCATTGTTGATCCTGGGGAAGGCAAAAAACCCACAGAGTAGAAGCCAATTTTCTCCATAGGGAAAAAAACTCCTTCCCCTAAGCTGGGTCAACCATCTACCTATGATATTATGTTATTCGTAACCTTCTATACTATTACTCACAAGAAAAGCATCCATTCCTTTCATAAATTTATTCAGTGAGTTGGCCATCACCACTTCCTTAGGAAGAGAATTCCAGAGCCTCACTGCTCTTACCGTGAAGAACCCTCTTCTATGCTGGTGCAGAAATTGTCTTTCCTCCAAACGAAGAGAATGCCCCCTTGTTCTTGTCACAGTCCTTGGTACAAACAGTTCATTGGAGAGATCTCTGTATTGCCCTCTGATATACTTGTACATATATATTAGGTCTCCCCTAAGTCTTCTCTTTTCTAGAGTAAAGAGACCTAATTTTGATAACCTTTCTGGGTATTGTAGTGAACCAACTCCATTTATCATTTTAGTAGCCCGCCTTTGAACCCTTTCAAGTTCAGCAATGTCTTTCTTGAGCACCGGCGTCCAAAATTCCACACAATACTCCTAGTGTGGTCTGACGAGTGATTTGTACAGAGGGAGAATTATGTTTTCATCTCGTGTCACCAGACCTCTTCTAATGCATCCCATGACCCTATTTGCTTTGGTGGCAGCTGCCTGACACTGGGCACTCCAATTTAGCTTCTTATTGACTAAGATGCCTAAGTCTTTTTCCATGTCTGATTTCCCCAGCAGTTTCCCATTTAGTAAGTAATTGTAGCATCTGTTTCTCCTTCCCATGTGCATAGCCTTACACTTATCTGTGTTAAACCTCATTTGCCATTTTTCAGCCCAATTCTCCAATTTGCTCAAATCTGTCTGTAGTTGCAAACTGTCTTCCTTTGTGTTAACTACCTTACATAGTTTTGTATCATCTGCAAATACTGATATTTTACTGTGTAAGCCATCCACTAGATCATTAATAAATATATTAAATAGTAGGGGGCCCAATACAGAACCCTGTGGTACCCCACTAGTAACCCTGGCCCAATCTGAGTATACACTATTAATAACCACTCTTTGTTTGCTATCACTAAGCCAGCTACCTACCCATCTACACACATTTTCCCCTAGCCCAAGCTTTCTCATCTTACTTACCAATCTTTTATGTGGGACAGTGTCCAATGCTTTAGAGAAGTTGAGATAAATGACATCCAATGATTCTCCTTGGTCCATTTGAGAGCTTACATCCTCATAGAAGCTGATCAGGTTTTAATACTAGAGACAGGGTAGGACAATCCCAATTGGGTACACCTTGTCGTGGCGAGATGGCTTTTACACTTTTTTTTTATTCAAAATAGTATTATTTACATGTATTATTACTATTTACTTATTTACTTACTGCAGGGTATATGCTCATTGTGTTTTTTTGTGGGTTTTACATTTAATTTCTGTAAAAGAAACCAAAATAGCAAATATAATCCTTGTTGTGTCAGCTTCTGTGAGTCGCCTCTTCCACCTTCTTATCCTCCCCAATTATGTCTTTTAACTAATTATTAATCAAATGTTATTTTTCTCTAAGGGCTATAAAAATGTCACCGTGATCACATCAATTGTTTGGAGAGTGATTGACATTGTACAGCGGTGGGTGACATCGGTCGCGCCCAGATAACACAAGAATAATGTAGCACAGAGCATTGCTACTGTATCTTGTATTAACCTCTGCAAGGTGGAATCTCCCTCCTTCCACCTCCTTCTCGCATACTTCCGCAGTGATTACTCGGTGATTAAATGAACATGTTTCTATCTGCTACACTTAGTGGTAGCGTCAACCTTTATCGCAATGGGGGGTTTCAGCATAATCATTAAAATTGGCTCCTGCTCAGTCACATTTGGATAAGTGGCTGGGTAGGTGGCCCCGTTAAAAAGAAATTCATCTGTACAAAGTTTGTTATATTATAAAGGTAATGTCCGTTACATTTTTCACACAGTTAGCTTTATGCTTAATCTTATTTGACTATTGAAATGCAAAGTAACGTTAAAAGAGCATAAAATGCATTTTCAATTTTGGAAACCTCCTTTAAAGTTAGAGTTTTTTTCCTATATGGAATCAGCACGGAAAGGCACAGATCTGTATCCCTAAACTGTTAAGGCCCCGTCACACACAGCGAGATCGCTAGCAAGATCGCTGATTTTGTGACGCCACAGCGATCTCGCCAGCGATCTCGCTGTGCGTGACATGCATCAGCGACAGGCCCCCCCCGCCGGGTATCGCTGATCGTGCTCTAATGTCCGGGGCCATTTTTTGATTGTTGGTCTCCCGCTGGCCAGCACACATCGCTGCGTGTCGCAGCAGGAGACCAACGATCAGCGAGCTCCCAGTGCTGTAAGCAGACGTTGGGAGCTGGTATCCAAGGTAAATATCGGGTAACTAAGCGCGTGCGTCGCTTAGTTACCCGCTGTGTATCTTGGATACCTGCGTGCTGGCGCTGGGAGCTGGTATCCAAAGTACACAGCGGGTAACTAAGCGGTATTTACCTTGGATACCAGCATCCTCGCTGGTCCTGATCGCTGGTGAAATCTGCCTGTTTGGTAGCGAGGCACCAGCGATCCTGACAAGGTCGTATCGTTGTCGGGATCGCTGGTGCATCGTTTAGTGAGACGGGACCCTTAGAATAGGCTGAAGCGCAATCCTGTTCTACGTCAGAAAGGCTACACTGAGCTGACATTGCTATTTAAAGGTTTGTCAAAGACTACAAGATATGTTATCAGAATCCAATCAGGGAGAATCAAACCAATGTGACCCACACTCAGAAGCATAATTATAATGAGTGAAGGGGTTGCAATCGCACCTTGGTCTTGGAGATTGGGGGAGCTCAAACTATCCCTTTTATTGTTAAAGCGAGTGTTCTCTGATTAGTGATGAGCGAGCGATCGTGCTCGGATATATTGTTATCCGAACATGCTCGGGTGTTATCTGAGTATCACGGTGGCCCAAGTAATATTTCCAAGACCCCGCAGCTGCATGATTGGCGCCTGTCTTGCAGCAGTGAATCATGGAGCCGCGGGGACTCGAACATATTACTTGAACCCCCGCAATACTTGGATAACACCCAAGCATGCGTGGATAATGCTCTATTCAAGCACGCTCGCTTACCAATAATCCCTTTGCCCATATGAAAAGACTATTGCTATTAAAAACTTCTGATAATTTGGGGCCTTGTTGGAAATTTTGCATTGGTTATGCCACTGCCCTTCAGATAACAAGGATAAACTGGAAGGAAGGTGATCTTGAGCCAATATAAAATTACATAGAAAAGTTTTTTCCTAGCGATGCTGCTACTTTATTGTGGCAATCAGACGTTGACGGATATCCCAGTAATACGCTAACAATTTCCGTCATGATATTGCAAGTTATACAAAAGTCTTTGACGAGACTGCAGATAAATAACTGGGACTTATTGGAGGTGTAATTAATATAGTGGGTGAAAGGGTTGCAATTGCAGCTAAGCATTGGAGATTAGGGAACCCAAAAAGTCATTTTAGCCCATATGAAAAAGATATATATACAGTTAGGTCTAGACATTACCACAATGAATCTCAAACAAAACAATTCAGATGCAGTTGAAGTTCAGACTTTCAGCTTTCATTTGAGGGTATCCACATTAAAATTGGATGAAGGGTTTAGGAGTTTCAGCTCCTTAACATGTGCCACCCTATTTTTAAAGGGACCAAAAGTAATTGGACAATTGACTCCAAGGCTATTTCATGGACAGGAGTGGGCAATCCCTTCGTTATGTCTTTCTCAATTAAGCAGATAAAAGCCCTGGAGTTGATTTGAGGTGTGGTGCTTGCATTTGGAAGGTTTTGCTGTGAAGGAAACATCCGGTCAAAGGAGCTCTCCATGCAGGTGAAACAAGCCATCCTTAAGCTGCAAAAACAGAAAAAAAACATCCGAGAAATTGCTACAACATTAGGAGTGGCAAAATCTACAGTTTGGTACATCCTGAGAAAGAAAGAAAGCACTGGTGAACTCATCAATGCAAAAAGACCTGGGCGCCCACGGAAGACAACAGTGGTGGATGATCGCAGAATAATCTCCATGGTGAAGAGAAACCCCTTCACAGCAGCCAACCAAGTGAACAACACTCTCTAGGAGTTAGGTGTATCCTTATCCAAATCTACCATAAAGAGAAGACTGCATGAAACTAAATACAGAGGGTTCACTGCATGGTGCAAGCCACTCATAAGCATAAAGAATAAAAAGGCTAGACTGGTGTCATGATCCATGCGGGATCATGTCAGATAAGAGCACTGGTCACCTTTTTTTTTTCTCTCTCTAAGCTTTGTGCTTAGAGATAGTTTTGCCCCCGGTGGCAAGTATGGTCATTGCACTGGTTTTTAGAGATAGTTTTGCCCCCGGTGATGGTTAGTGTAATTGCACGGCAATCACTAACAGGTGTGTTTATTCAATAAAGGTGTGTCAGTTGTGCTCACTCACGCTGGTGATATTATTGTTGGTCTTTTCCAACCATGCTGGTGAAGCAAGGAGCTGAGGAGAGTCCAGGGCAGCTCGGTCAGAGTCCTGGAGTGGCAGCTATGGTGTCAGCGAGGAGTTTGTGTAAGGCATGGTGGAGTGGCAGCTATGGTGTCAGTGAAGAATTCTTGCAAAGCTTGGTGGAGTGGCAGCTATGGTGTAGAGCTGCACTCAGTTGCTGGACTCTGTTGCTGGAAGCTGCACTCAGATGCTGGACTCCATTACTGGACAGTTGCAATCAGGTGCTGGACTCCATTGCTGGACAGCTGCACTCAGGTGCTGGACTCTGTTGCTCCAAGGTGGCACTCGGGTGCTGGACGCTGTTGCTGTAAAGCTGCACCCAGGGGTTGGACACGGTGGGAGGAAGATGCACTCAGGTGTTGGACTCTGTTGCCAGGAGCAAGTGCATCAGAGCAAAGCTAAGTGTTTCCCTGTTTGTCACTTTTCCTCATGTTGGTGTTAGTATAGCGGTGGGGCCAGTGCCTGCACCACCCAGCTCCCTAGTAAGGAATAGGTGTAGGGTGTGCTAGGGTGACAGGTATCCTGATCGGCGACAGGTGAGGAGCCTGTATAGGGAACGTTAGGAGTATTAGGGACTCTGACTCAGGGGGGTGCAGGAGGTCTCCACGTCCCCCGTTCCCTATCGCAGGGCCCACCGTTGTAAATGTTTCCCTATCCCTTGCATCTTGTTGTATTAGTTACCAGTCTGTGAGCCGCATCACACTGGACAAATACACGTGCTGTGTCCTGTTGTATTAGTTACCGGCCTGCTAACCGTGTCACACAGGACAGGGCACGTGACAACTGGACTTTGCTAAAAAACATCTAAAAAAACCAGCACAGTTCTGGAAGAACATTCTTTGGACAGATGAAACCAAGATCAACCTCTACCAGAATAATGGAAAGAGAAAAGTATGGCAAAGGCGTGGTATAGCTCATGATCCAAAGCATACCACATCATCTGTAAAACACGGCAGTGTGATGGCTTGGGCATGCATGGCTGCCAGTGGCACTGGGTCACTAGTGTTCATTGATGGTGTGACACAGGACAGAAGCAGTCGAATGAATTCTGAGGTATTCAGAGCCATACTGTGTGCTCAGATCCAGCCAAATGTAGCCAAACTGATTGGTCGTCGTTTCATACCACAGATGGACAATGACCCAAAACATAAAGCCAAAGCAACCCTGGAGTTTATTAAAGCAAAGAAGTGGAATATTCTTGAATGGCCAAGTCAGTCACCTGATCTCAACCCAATTAAACATGCATTTCACTTGTTAAAGACTAAACTTCAGACAAAAAGGCCCACAAACAAACAGCAACAGAAAACCACCATAGTGAAGGCCTGGCAGAGCATGAAAAAGGAGGAAACACAGTGTCTGGTGATGTCCATGAGTTCAATACTTCAGGCAGTCATTGCCAACAAAGGGATATCAACCAAGTACTAGAAATTAACATTTTATTTACAATTATTTAATCTGTCCAATTACTTTTGGTCCCTTTAAAAACAGGGTGGCACATGTTAAGGAGCTGAAACTCCTAAACCCTTCATCCAATTTTAATGTGGTACCCTCAAATGAAAGCTGAAAGTCTGAACTTCAACTGCATCTGAATTGTTTTGTTTAAAATTCATTGTGGTAATGTCTAGAACCAAAATTAGAAAAATCTTGTCTCTGTCCAAATATATATGGACCTAACTGTATATCATTAAGGACTTGTGATAGTTGGGGGCCCTGTTCGAAACTTTGCATTTGGGCCAACAATCTTCAAATTCTGCCACTTCAACATCAGCTGGAAAAAGCTTGTGTATAATCTTAATGGAATTATTTTAATAATTGTAGTTTTTTTACTCATCCACTGGAACTCATCCCTTATCCACATGCCTTAATGGGACACATGGACTTTGGAGAGGGCAACCCCATTTTAGAGAACGAAGAGTTCCTGGCAAGTCATGAAATGTTAAAATTCCTACTTTGCGCTTTCCCTCTCTCCTTCACTTATGTTTTCTCTCTCTTTCTCTCATCTTTCTCATTACTTTCTCCCAATCCATATTTTTTTACAAAAAATAGCCTGGAGTCCTGACAATATTTATGTAGGTCCTAATGGTGGTGGCCCCATCCATATTGCTATTTAGTTCCCCTATGCCCTTCCATCAAGGGAAAAGCTTGGGAACGCTCGGGGAACTGGCTATTACTTTGATGTAATTCCATCAGGAATCCCGGGATGTTTCTCCCTGTGCATGGGATAATTGTGTGTTGCTTCAGACCTTGATTTCCAGGTTTGTGAACTTGACATTGCATGATCTCTGATCACCTTGAGGATTGCTTTGTTCATATTTCTATGAAAGTTAGCATAAAAAGCAACATCTGGCTCTGATTTGAAACCAGGGAGTAAAAAAATACAAGAAGCAAATTATGTTTTTACATCTTTGGTCTTTAATTATTTATTGGCTCAGCATAGAAAGAATTTTATGGCATTATTTTGTAGGAAATGTGTGTAAAAATGTGCTTATTTGGGACATTATTATTTATATTAACCCCTTCTTGACAACCCCTGTACAATCAGTACTGAAGTGCACATTTGTTGCATTGATTGGGCTCAGAAGCTTAGTGCCCTCGTTGAGCAGGCACTAAGATGCAGTAACGGGTTGGAGGCAGAGCAAGGGTTAACATGGGGTTTAATTTAACAGGTATACCCCTCGCAGGGAGAATATAGGGAAAGCAGTATAAAGGGACACAGTGTATGTAACCCAGGGGAAACAGGTGTGAAGAATAGGGAAGGAAGTTCAAGATTAGCAAACTTATCAGTCAGACGATTCAGAATGCAGTTAGTTCAGTATGTGGACGTTGGTGCCAAAGCAGTGGTGCGTAAGGGGTCCGGTATGGTCCTGGAAAAGATGGCGTCCGGGATCCTGGTGGTGGCGATTCCTCGTGGTCCGGTGTAGTCCTGGAAAACATGACGTCTTGGCTCCTGGCGACTGTGATTCCTTGGAGTCTGGTCGGTGATCGGTGTGTGAAGAAACGACGAGCCAGACAGAGCACAGTCTTTCTGCCTGTCAACGTACAGGGGCAATGAGCGACTAGACTGAGGTACAAAGTGAAACCCCTCACAGCGGGTGTGCCAATTCTCCCGTTGGTGCGTGTGCGCACTAATGTTCTGACTGGGCGTCCTGTCACTCACGGTCAGAGTTGTCAGCTGGGACCAGGTACGTCGTTGTCGGCAGTCTCTATTAGCAGCTTTTTGCCTCTGCTCGTTTTGGCCTGCTCTGGCAATTGGTTTATTCGCAGAAGCCCTGACACTGTCCTCCTGCGCGCTGCATGTCTCCGCGGCAACCAACTGATTTTCTGCATGTTGTCGCCCTTTTTTCTTAGCCATGCCCCCTACTCCTAAGCTTTCCCCTGTGAAACCTGTGTGACAGCCCCGTCAGTTCCGGATCCGTCATGGAGTAGGTAGGCCTGGTCCAGGTGTTCTCCTTACACACTCCATACACTCTGGTTTTGACTGCTGCTGGATGCTGGGAGTGGGGATGATTTCTCCCATAACACTCCCCTCCGATGGTGTTGATATGTCAGTTGGAGTTCTGCTGGGTTTCCTATGAGATTGTCAATATTACAATATAATGCTGTACTACAGTTTTGCAGTGTATTGTGCAAGTAATCAATTTCCCTAAGAGGACCAGTATGTATATAAAAAAAAGTAAAAATATTTTTTAAAAATACAAAAAATGCCCAAAACATAAAGATTAAAATCATTCCCTCTTCCTAAAATGTACATGAAAAAATGCAAAAATTCTAAAATTCTAAAATTAGCATTTTTTTTATCATTGCATCCAAACTAATACAGTATGGTAAGATTCAGTCAATGCTGATAATAAAAACTATAATAAACAACGGAATCACAGTTTTCTTTTTGTCATTTTGTCTTCCTCAATCATGGAATAATAAGAAATTAGAAAAGTGTTTATACCCCAAAATGGTTCCAATAAAAAATAATCAGTTTTTCAAAAAGCAAGCTCTCATACAATGCTACTGATACCAATAATAAAAAAAGGTATGGCTTTCCGACAAAAATATATATATTTTTCTTATTTGTAAAACATAGCAAAACTATAAAAAAAATAGTCAGGGTTTAATCTGTGTTTAATGCTGTTTTACCTTTCTTCTGATGCTCTACAGGTGCTTCTCACAAAATTTGAATATCATCAAAAAGTTACTTTATTTCAGTTCTTCAATGCAAAAAGTGAAACTCATATATTATATAGAGTCATTACAAAGAGAGTGATCTTTTTCAAGTATTTATTTCTGTTAATGTTGATGATTATGGCTTACAGCCAATGAAAACCAAAAAGTCATTATCTCATGGAACCGGACTGCCCTGCAGGTGAATATAATAAAACTTATTTTTCTTATTTTGCAGGTCGGATCGAGGGCTTATCTACAGCATTATAGAATGCTGTATATATGCCCTGAAAGGCAGTGTCCTTTAATTTATAGTAAAATGAGTAGTGTTGAGCGATACTTTCCGATATTGGGAAATATCGGATCGGATTGGATTGGGCCGATACCCAAAAAGTATCGGGTATCGCCGATTCCGATACCGGAAACCCATGCAAGTTAAAGGGACAGAAATATCGGAATTTAAAAAAACCCTTTCTTTACTTGCACATCCAGTTCAGGAGGGGGGGGAGAATGTGGGCGGTGCGTGGGCGGACACTGTGCATGTCTGTGTGTGCGGGCTGGGTCTGTATAGGCCTCTCGGGGGTCTGTGCGGGCCTGCCGGGGGTCTGTGCGGGCCTGCCGGGGGTCTGTGCGGGCCTGCCGAGGTCTGTGCAGGCCTGCCGAGGGTCTGTGCGGGCCTGCCAGGGGTCTGTGTGGGCCTGCCGGGGTCTGTGCGGGCTTCCAGGGGTCTGTGCGGACCTGCCGGGGGTCTGTGCGGGCAGCCGGGGGTCTGTGCTGGCCTGCCGGGGGTCTGAGAGGGCCTGCCAGGGGTCTGTGCGGGCTGCCGGGGGTCTGTGCGGGCCTGCCGGGGGTTGTGTGTGTGTGCAGGCATCGTCTGATGGGACCACAAGTCCCATCGGGCTATGCCTGCTACAATGATAGTGATTGACACATTAGCCAATGATAGGACAGTAGTAGTCCCATCATCCGGCTAATGTGTTGAATGTAAAAAAAAAAACATACATACTACATATATACTACATTCATACAACATACATACATACATACATACTACATACATACTACATATATACTACATTCATACAACATACATACATACTACATATATACCACGTTCATACAACATACATCTACTACATACTACATACATACTTCATATAGACTACATTCATACAACATACATGCATAGTACATACTACATACATACTACATACGTACATAAAACATGCTACAGACATACAACATACATACTACATGCATACTGTATATACTACATTCATACAACATACATACATATTACATACATACTACATATATACTACATTCATACATACTACATACTACATACATACTACATATATACTACATTCATACAACATACAAACATACATAGTACATACTACATACATACAACATACATAAAACATGCTACAGACATACAACATACATACTACATACATACTGCATACAATACATTCATACAATACATACATATAGACATACAGTACATATAACATAGAGTACATACTCACCATCACTTGCCACTTTGATCCCCGAAGCCAGTGTCATCTGTAAAAAAAATTAAAATAACAAACAACTGATATACTCCCTGATCCGCAGAAATCCACGAGTGTCCCACGACGATCTCCCGTGGAGAACAGCAGCATCAGCTGATGCCACCGCTCTCTAGGGGCCCCAGGAATACAATGACGGGAGATATGTATCCTTCCGCACTGTATTCCTCCGCCACTGTACAAAAATAGTCCCTAGTCTCACTTTTGGCATTGCTGTGTGAGAAAGTTCCCACGCAGCTTTTGCCATAAAGTGAGACCAGTGAACTATAGTAACCTCTCAGTGATGCACTGCAGGAGACACTCGTGGGACACTCGTGGATTTCTGCAGATCAGGGAGTATATCGGTTGTTTGTTATTTTAATATTTTTTACAGCGAGATGACACTGGCTTCGGGGATCAAAGTGACAAGTGATGGTGAGTATGTACTCTGTTATATGTACTGTATGTCTATATGTATGTATTGTATGAATGCATGAATGTATTGTATGTAGTATGTATGTAGTATGAATGTAGTATGTATGTATGTATGTTGTATGAATGTAGTATATATGTAGTATGTATGTATGTTGTATGAATGTAGTATATATGTAGTATGTATGTATGTATGTTGTATGAATGTAGTATATATGTAGTATGTATGAAGTATGTATGTATGTTGTATGAATGTAGTATATATGTAGTATGTATGTAGTATGTATGTATGAATGTAGTATATATGAAGTATGCATGTAGTATGTATGTATGTTGTATGAATGTAGTATGTATGTGGTATGTATGTAGTATGTATGTATGTATGCTGTATGAATGTAGTATATATGTAGTATGTAAGTAGTATGTATGTTGTATGAATGTAGTATGTATGAAGTATGTATGTATGTATGTTGTTTGAATGTTGTATATATGTAGTATGTATGTAGTATGTAGTATGTATGTTTTTTTTTTTACATTCAACACATTAGCCAGATGATGGGACTACTACTGTCCCATCATTGGCTAATGTGTCAATCATTGTCATTGTAGCAGGCATAGCCCGATGGGGCTTGTAGTCTCATCGGACGATGCCTGCGCACACACACAACCCCCGGCAGGCCCACACAGACCCCCGGCAGCCCACACAGACCCCCGGCAGCCCGCAGCATCTCATGTGTTTTTACATTTCTAAAAGCCATTATGCTATTCACACTTCATGTATCACACACTGATTTGCTTTAGTGCAATTGAGTGCAACCTTTGCTTTATTTATTATGTTAGATTTAAAGATCTACATATTGTTTTATTCCCTTCCCCACATGTGATGTAATATTAGCCACAAGTAAGGTCTGGGTGTATGAAGCGTGGGAGACGCAGACTGTGAAATACAGAAAGCATCTATCTGCAACAGCAGTGACTGGAGCATGCACTGATCACTGCTGTTTAACCATTTAAATGCTGTTATCAATCACTGACAGCCATATTTAAGCAGTGTGGACACAGGTGCTCCAATACACCAGCTCCCATCCTTCCCCAGCAACATGATCGTGGGGAACTGATGGTTTGCTATGACCTGTTAATGGCCCCCATATCTGCAATCTTATTCATCTTCTGAAGCCCAGCACGTGGCTGCTCTTCATAGGAGAGTGTTTTTGTATCTGTATATTACAATACTGTGGTTTTGCAGTACACAGAACGAGTGATGAAACACACACAGGTTTAAAGGGAATCTATCAGCAAGAAATCACACCACAAACTATGTATATGTGCATGTAGCTCTTTCAAAGACAAGTCCAGCAATACCTTTACATGGCTATTCCGTTCCTTAATTACTGAGAAATAGGCGTTTAAAAAGATAATGAAAAAAAATGAAATTTCGTTACAGCTCCAGATGGTATAGAAATAAATTATTTTACTCCATACGAGTAAAATTTACAATGAGCTTCTCGGACATCACGGCACAGAAGAGGACAAGTGACGCGTTTCGACCGCAACTGCGGTCTTTATCAAAGCTACATGTTACTGACATTACAAACATTATAAAGGCATCATACACCAATGAGAAGTCACAGATCAATCATGTGATCAAAGGTCCTAATTGGACCAAATGTGTGTATATGCTGAAAACCACAAGACAATTAAAATCAATAGCGCAAATAGAAAAATATGATAGCAAAATTGTTGAACAATTCTTACACAATAAATGACAATACTATGATCAATAATGTAACATGGTTTCGTTCTTCTTATTAAGACATCATATAAAGGCATTATACACCAGTGAAAAATCACTGATCAATCACGTGATCAAAGGTCCTAATTAGACCAAATACGTGTTTATATCCAAAACCATGAAAACAACTAAAATCAATGACACAGATAGAAAAACGTAATAGAAAAATTGCTAGCAATTATGGCTCTTTGAGGGGAAGATAAAACATGAATGCAAAAATGAAAAATTTTGGGCATATCTTTGATTAAGGCAAAAGAGTACAGTAACTTTCTAGCTGTGAAAGACTTTGGCCCCAATTCATTATTGAAATTTCTTCAGTAATTTCTTCCTTTTTAGTGGCTTTAATATTTTCACCTTATTCTCTATTTGCTATGAGCCACTTTTTAAGTTGTCTTTATTTATTAAAGGGAATCTGTCACTCCTTTTTAGCCATATCAGCTGCTGCCACCGCCATCAGGGGCTTATCTACAGCATTCGGTAATGCTGTAGATAAGCCCCCGATGTAACCTGAAAGAGAAGAAAAAAAGAGTTAGATTATACTCACCCCGGCGTTTGGTCCGGTCTGATGGGTGTTGCCGTCCCGTCTGGCGCCTCCCATCTTCATACGATGATGTCCTCCTCCTTGCTTCTCCCTCAGCAAGGGTACTGCAGTGCGCAGGCGCCGGACCTCTCTGACCTTTCCCGGCACCTGCGCACTGCAGTACTTTACTCTGTCCTCAACAGGGCAGATAAAGTATGCCTGCGCAGGAGCCAAGGGAGAAGCAAGGAGGAGGACATCATCGTATGAAGATGGGAGGCGCCGGACCGGACTGCGACACCCACCGCACCCACCCCCGCCCCCCAGTGAGTATAGTCTAACTTGTTTTTCTTATCTTTCAGGTTTCATCGGGGGCTTATCTACAGCATTACAGAGTGCTGTAGATAAGCCCCTCATAGCGGTGGCCCCAGCTTATGGGGCAAAAATGAGGTGACAGATTCCCTTTAAGTTTCTCTTTTTCCTTGACAACTTTGTTTATCCAGATATTTTAGACAGATTCATGAAATGCGACTTTTACCAAATGTCAATGTAATACAGGGCAAACTTTGAGAAGAGGGTGAATCAGAACTCATGCTAATGGGACAACATTGGATGGTGCTGCATGTTATTTCCTTCCGTTCCAACATGACTTTACTTTTGGTAAATCAGTGCTCCAAGGGGAATGTAAAACTTTTCAATTCTAGCACATCTATTAGAGCTCAGTACTACCATTTCAGGAAATTGAAAGTACAGCTTTTGTGACTTTCATTCAAAGTGACAGGTTAGTGCGACATGTCATTCTATCGGTCTGTATGTTGTGTCACTTAAGGGGGTTTTACACTAAGCAATATCGCTAGCAATATCGCTAAAACGTCACTGGTTTTGTGACGTTATAGCGATATTGCTAGCAATATCGCTATGTGTGATACTTACCAGCGACCGGCTCCCCCGCTGCTCATCGCTGATCGCGCGAGAATGTCCGGGTCCATTTCTCGTCGGGCGCTTCCTGCTGAGACTTCCTGCTGTGACGTCCAGCGACGCGTGGAAGCGGGCCGGAGGACGCAGGATCGCTGTGTGTGAAAGGTGAGTATCGTGCGCTGTGTCGCTGCTGCATCGCTGTGAGATCTTTCTGTATGAAAGCTCACTAGCGATCATTTAGCGATGCACCAGCGATCCTGACCGGGTCGGATCGCTGGTTGGATCGCTGGTGCATCGCTAAATGTAAAAGGGCCTTTAGTCTGTATAGCACTGTCTGCTTATTATACATTATTTACTTATTTTGGTCCAGTAATCATGCGATCTTGGTGGAGATATTATGTGAACCTTTGTGAAACCCTTTTGCTATTGTTGTCTTTGTCCTTAAACCAATAGACTGAAAAATCCATAGGCTTAACCAGGCTCAGCCGATGTGACTCTGAATACTCCGTCTTTCAACATGAAGCTCAATTTATCTTGTTGAGGTCATACAAGGTCATACCTAGAAGTTCATGTGGTTCATTGTCTGCAAATCCCAGCGCATCTTACACATTTCACATTTTATTTGATATTTCAAACTTAAGAAATTATTTTTTGGTAAAAATGTAAATGGTTTTTCCTCTCTCCAAGATTCTATCCCAATATGTAGTTGGTATAATAATAATATTAGCAAATATCTTCAACTAGAAATGTAGTTCTAATTTGCTATGTCTCGAAAGTCAAACCTACCACAACATAGTATTAATAAAACATTAGCTTATTATAGGTCTCAAAAAATGGTGACGCAAGTACATTTTTTTTTTCCAGATTTTTTTTTCCCACGTGAAAAAAAAAATCAGGCATGTTTTGGATTGCTATTTTCATACTTACCTGGAGAATATTATTTCCAGGTCATTTTTTCTACTTAATAAACAGTAAAAAAAAAAATCCCCCTAAAAAAAATAATTGTGGATTTGTGGGGTTTTTTGCAATTTTGCCGCACTTTGATTTTTTTCATTCGTTCCAGCACTGCACATCGTAGCATGGATGATGTTCTTCACAAGCACAACACATTCTACAAAAAAAAACAAGCCCTTCTTTGGTTATATCGATGGAAAATAATACAGTTATGGCTCTTAAGGGTTGGAAAAAAAATAAAAGCCAGAAAATGCAAAATTGCCATGTTGAGAAAGGGTTAAAAGAGGTGAACATTAAAAATTGGGAAATCCTACAGGGTCCACATGCCCAAGATAAAGTGGCTTGACTGTAGAGTAATATATTTCCATCTACATTTCTCCTGTTGTAGTGAGACTATAAGGCCAAGTTCACACTTTCAGTATTTGGTCAGTATTTTACATCAGTATTTGTAAGCCAAAACAAGGAGTGGAAAAATCAGAGAAAAAGTGTAATAGAAACATGTGCAGTTTTGTGCATCACTGCTGCATTTTTCATGCACTCCTGGTTTTGGCTTCAAAAACTGATGTAAAATACTGACCAAATACCGAACGTGTGAACATGGCCTTACACTTAGCATCTCCTGAAAGCCGAATTTTGTACTTGAAAGAGCTACTCTTTTATGTAAATATATCCACAAAAGAGGCTATATTTATTGCATGTGCTATAATAGGTAAAGTTTTATTTTAAAGGGAATGTCTATTGTAGAAAAAAATAACAATTTTCCTGTATGGTATTAAGGAATTCTAAGTAAAGTGGAGGCCAATTATAAATCTCTTTCTCTGGAGAACCTTCCCTGTCCTATAATTAACAAACAGTCCATTGATTTGAGTGGACACTATGTAATGCTTTATTTTACCTGTGGTTTTGCAACAGAAAAATAAAAAACCTACCTGTAACACTAGTCACTACTCACTGACAGACTGTGAGACAGAGAAGTCAGATGTTCTGGGGTCAGTACCAAGAAAGCACATAAAAAACCAAGGGACAAGTCAAAGGCATAAGTCAGGTCATGGTCCAAGGTCAAAATACTAGGAAACGATGGATCAAAGCAAAAGGACAAACCACAGGGATTGTAAGAACACAGTCCAAAGCATCAGGCAGCAGAATATCAGAGCTCAACACAACAAAATCTGTCAAACACTCACCACAAACTACGTTTGGCAGGGATCTGAGGCAGACAGCTAAGTTAAATACCTAGGCAATCTCCAGGACAGAGAACACCTGGAGAAAGCCCAGCACCTCCAGTCACAGATTGGATAGCCGAGCTATTAATCAAAGTACCGACAGCTCAGCATGACTCAGATTCTATAGGGCAGCAAAACAGTCACTCACTGAGCGGAGGAATCAAGATACAACTATTAATTCTCCATAAATAACAGCTGATTACTGGATTACACTATGTGATTGGTTTATTTTGAAAGTACCCTTTTTCAACAGGCCTCTTCGAGACTCCGCCTAGGCTTCAACTCAGCTCCGCCTCCACCCCTTGGACCTTCCACAGTCCCAACGCCCCCTCGTTGAAAAACTTCACTTCTGCACTACGCTCTCACCAATCACAAATTAACAGTTCCCATTGAACACCATATAACATAAATAGCCATCAGCTTTTAAATTTGGCCATAAGAATTTTTAAGCCTTTCACCACGACAAGGTAGACTCTTTTGGCGGGGCTCTATTCTACTCTAACCTATCAAACATTTGTTAAAATAACTAATACTTTTTTAGGTATATTTATATTTATTATCTGTAAGGGAATGTGTTACATAATGTTTTTAATATGATCAATATTACCACATGCAAGGAAAAATACTGTCTCACCATGGCAGGAACATGTATTAAGACCATCTAATGATCGAATAATACCACATACAGGGGACAAATAACAAACCACATATTACCACCTCATAGTGACTGAATTATGAAACATACAAGGAACAAATATTGCCACACCATGACCAGACCACATATTACCACCCCATAGTGATCGAATACTACATTACTGATCATTAATAAAAAAAACACAACACTAATATTACCTTCAGTTCCATTATACACAGGAGCTCTGTACATAGTATGCAGTGTGTAGTGTCAGTGTACTTGTAACACTCTGACTCACCAGTGACATTTCATGCAGGAGCTTTGTGTATAGTGTCAGTGTACAGGTAATACAGTGATCACCAGTGACATTATACACAGGACCTCTGCATGTAGTGTTTAGTGCACAAGTAATACAGGATCACTAGTGACATTATTCAAAGGAGCTCTGTATATAATGTCAGTGTACAGGTAATACAGTGATCACCGGTAATATTATACACAGAGCTCTGTATATAGTGTACATGTAATACAGGGATTACCATTGCTATTATACACAGGTGCTCTGTGCATAGTGTACAGGTAATGCAGTGATCACCAGTGACATTATACACTGGAACTCTGTATATATTGTATAGTGTACAGGTATTACAGGGATCACCAGTGATATCATACACAGGATCTTTGTATGTAGTATAAAGTGTATAGTGTAAGTGTACAGGTAACACACTGACTCACCATTGAAGTCTTTAGTCGAAGTCCTAAATTTTTGCTTTTATTCATCCAGCGTAGACCGCCAGCCCTTCTTCCAGCCAGGACTCACCTCTGCAGAAAATGACAGTTATCTAGAGCACTGCTTCCAGACCACATTCCTCACTTTTTTCTCAACTTCTACAATGTCAGATGAAGACCCCCCCACTTCATTATTTGCTCTCCCAACCCTCAAGTCATCACCATTTGTTGATTCCCACCCCCAGTCTAAATTCATAACCATTTATTGCTCCCCACTTCCCAGTCTTAATTCATCATCATTTGCTGTAATGTATCTCCCAGTTTCAATTCAAAATTCTCTTGCTGTACCCTACTCCACAGTCTAAATTGCTCAACAGGCCCTTAGAGAAAGCCAGTTCCCCTGGCAAAACACGCATCAGGGACGATACCCTGAGCTGACATGGTCTCAGAGCAATGCAGGCAAATATATAATCACACCACGTTACTTCTGTTTCCGCACGTTCTCAGAATGAGGCACAGGTACTGACCTCAGAATTAGTGTGTTCAGCTAATCCTATTAGTAATTAAGTCAGGAGACATGATTATTTTCTCTAGGGAATTAGCGTGCCAAATCAGCGCGCTTCTATCTCCTGAAGTGCCTGTCAAGCGCGCGGCTGTGCTAACATGCTCAGTCGCTTCAGTTCTCAGCGGCGTACCATCATAGCTGCGGAGTTCTTGTGCCATCGATACCTGCAATAAATACTGGCAAGGTCTGGACCAGGGATCACTGGTGCTTTAGACAATTTTCCTACAGGCATAACTACATGCCCCAATTTAATCTATACTACCTGTTAGCCTAAACAATCAGGCTCAAGGCTAACATATAGGTAGTAATTATTTAGGATTATTATATGTCCAAGGACTGTTTCGTCACACAGGCTTATAATACCCTTTGGGATTAATACATATAAAATTGTTTGACAGTAAAAAAAATTTTTGATTAATAATTAGTGCCCCAGTGAGATTGGAGTCCAGCCTTTAATTTTAGGGTCAGTGGCTGGGACTCCATTTCACTTAATTCATTAAGCTCTGAGTTCCAATCACTCAGGATTTAGTGGATCACCGTGGTGAATATAACATGACCAGTCACACACTGTGAGTCTATATACATCTATGATGTATGATTATTTCATTTAAATTTGATACTATAATTTTATTAAAAAATTTATAATAAAGTTTAATTTTAATTCACACTTCTACTCCCCCCTCCTTCTTTCCCTATTAGCATAAATTGGTGGTGCCCAACTTGTGAATATTGTCCTGTGAGTTTAGACTCCTTACTGGTCTAAATTGCTCAACATTTGCTGTAACGCACCCTCCAATCTCAGTTTATCATTATTTGCTGTACCCAGTCTCAATTCATAATTATTTGCTTTACCACTGTTACGGATGTTTCAGAGGCTGAAGACCGTTGCACTGCATCTGTCTGCAGAAGGTCTTGGTTGTTTGCTTTGCAGACTAGTGGCCACCTCCCACACCTTGACCTGGGTGTTTATAACTCCCCTCTTCCAGTTGGGAGGTGCAAGTGTTATTTCCTGTTTGCACTTCTCTGTTAAGAGGTGTAGCAGTCTGCTAGGGTCCTCTTGGAGTTTGAAGGGCGTCAGCGTGTTCCTCTGAGTCTACTCAAGCTAAGTATTCCTCTTGCTGCATTTATCCTTGCTGTCTTTAGTGTTAGTGGGATTGAATAGCGCTCAGCCTGTCCTTCCCGATGCAGGGCTTTTTGCCAGGGTCACACAGGGATTAGGTATCCTGCTCGGCGATAGGTGCAGAACCTATATAGGGATGGTAGGACAGACATGGTGATGTTAGATCAGTTCATGGGTCTCCACTTTCCCCTTCCCTAGTGTTTGATTCCCCTTCCCTTAACCCTTTGTGTTGCACTTAGTCTGTCCTACATTGTGTGCATGCGACAACCCCACCCCAATCTCAATTCATCATTATTTGCTGTACCTACGCCCCAGTCTCAATTCATCCTCATTTGCTGTATCCCACCCCCAAAAAATTTCATACTTACCACTCAGATGATCCCCTGCAGGTGCAGCTCCACTTCTGCTACCATGGCGAGTGGATCGCATATATGCTGGTGCGTAAGTGATGGCGTCATCACATAGGTGCCATCACCAGACTATCACAAGAGAGGCAGAGGGAGCCCTGGATTTGCATGGACATTATGTTTTGATGGCTATGCAGCACCTAGGAGCACCCTGTGCCAAGATGTGCGCCCCCGATGGCGGATAGCTGCTGCTTTAAAAAAAATGGATTCCACACAGATGACAAGTGAGAAAAAATAGCACCACTCTTCTGGATGAAACTGAACAATTTTTTAAATGCTCGTATGAACCTACCCTAGGATTATTTCTTTAACTCTTACCCAACGGATTCAATTGGCACTAAATTTATTCTATGCATGTTTACCCCCCGTGAAAAAAGCTAATATATCCAAATTGAATTTTACAAGAGTCGCTTAATTCTGTGATTTATTTAAGATTATCCTAATTTATATGTAAAACTTATTAACTATTTGAGGAAGTTTCTAAAGATACATCTACTGCTGGGTATCAGAATATTTATGCTTACCTGAAAGGTAAAATCTATCATTAATCTGTTCATCTACAGCAGGTGAAAAGTTAAAATCTATTTTCGCCTGCTTTTTGCATTACTTACAAGGAAACGTCACTTTTCGCGGTGATTCAATAGTCTCAGCTCTATGCATTTAGAATATTAATGGGATCCTTAGAAGAAAATCAATTTCTTTAAAAGTGAATATAATATTTCTATTTAAGAGAACTTTCCTTACGCCACCCTTGCGCCACTCTAACATTCTGATGGCTGTATCCAGACTAATGAAGCCTGCCTTCTTATGAGGTTGTTTGTGTCTTATGGCTGGCTGACTTGTTAGCTGAATTATGCAAATGGTTTCTAATGCATAAGAATTTTACTACTTTTAGAATACAGATTTCAGACTCTTTATACATGACTTGCTGCTATAGTCGCGAGAGAGATTAAATAGCCTAGAGATATTCCAAAGTGGCTATTACGTGTATAGTGTTGTGCTAATCTGTCTTACACAGTGCTTTATACAGCCAGGAAAGACACATGGCATGGCTCCTCTACATATCACACTTTCCTCCTTGACTTTATAGCCCATTCCTTACATCACTCTAGATTTCCCTGTTTTTCTTTTAAAACTGCTTGAAAAAACATTACTTTTTGTTTTCCAAATTGTATATAATTAGCGTGTTTGATAAAGCTAACCATAACCAGATCAAGACCAGGCTCCTCCCTGTTATTGACCAGTCACATTTATTTTTATTGTATGTGCATTTTTAAAAGCGCTAACATTTTTCCTATATTTTATACCATTTAGACCCTTTCCAACATTGAGCAAAATAATACTCCTACGTCGGTGTTAGGCATTGGGATTTTCCCGTTGTGTGGGATGGATCCCAGGCCTTATCAGGCGCTGTGGTCTCCCATGCAGCCCCAGCGACTGCTGCTCATTATGGACATCATTCCCAGCATCTTGTTCAGGCTAGTGCCACACGCTTGGTTGTAGTAGGGGCCCAGATTGGGAGGTGTTCCACTGCTTAATAAAGCAACTCGAGTCCTTTTGGTTCTTATGATGCAGGCTTGCCGTTGAAGTTGAAGTATTGGCGGCGGCGATCCTGCCAACTACGCCAAATGTAGTAGGGGCCCATGTTGGGGGGTGGTCCATTGCATACCGTGCACAGACGACATAGACACAAGACGGTTGCAGATTTTTCGGGTACAACAGGTCCGAGTTTATTGGCCATCCTCCTGACGACCGTAGCCATACACCGCAGCACTTTCACAGCTTGCTATCTCCCCGCCCCCCATGACTAAGCGTTTTCATAGCCCTAAGCTGCTGTAAAGTCCTGTTCTCATGCTCCCCCTGCCATCTTGTGGTCAAACTTAGGTACTGCACTCCTATTCCATTTTCCCCAGCTGTCTCCCTTCTACTATTACAAGCATCCATCTTCAGTGCACCAGCCATCCCTTCTCTCCCTACAGACAAGTCCGTCAGGTCACCATCCCTACACTCCCCTTCCTTTGTCTATTGTCATCCTCGACAATCGTATTCCCTACCTTTGTTGTCCTGAAGCTTGTCTATTGTCGGACTGGTTGTTGGGACAAACCTGCCATACGCGGGGGGGCCGAGCCAAACCGGGAGCACCATGCTCCGAGCAGCCTACCACTACTTGCCGGTGCGCATGCCACATGACAACCTCTTTCGGGTTGGGCTAGATCCACCCGGACTACTCTACGGCGTGTACCTCCCACTACTCTCCCCTTCTGTCACCCTCAATTGTCCAGAGCGCCATGACCAAGGCCTTACGCCTACCAGGTCATCGTCAGCATCCGCCTATCCTTTTGGGTGTACATGGTGTCGGGGACCTGACTGAAGGACCACTGTCTAGTTCAATATCTCTCGTCTGTTTGTCCATCAAATTAAAAAGAGTCATGGTTGGCGTCTTTGTCACACATACCTCATACCCGGAACCTGTTTCATATTTCTTATGCATATTATACATTAAACCAACCTTTGTATACTGTATACACGGTTAACCATATTTTAGCAATAGCATAAGTAACCCTTTTTTCTTTTCTTTAAACAAAACATTTCAAAAACAAAACGTGAATACTCCTAAAATGTGAATACTCCCCCTTCCTTTAACATGAGTACTTTCCTGTATGCATCCCCGCTGTGTCAGGAGAAAACAAAAAACAAAAAAACACTTTTTTTTCTTATCTTGGACGTGAAATTGTCCTGCAGGCTGCACAATGGTGCATCGAAATCCCGAAAGTCCGGGCCATTTCCTGACGGACGATGTTCCACCAATTCAGCAGGGAACTCAACAGCCGTGGAGCTCCTGGGATGTCTCGACTGTTCCTGGGCCCCTACTCTTCTTTTTGCCCAGGGCTCAGGGGTCATCTCCCTCCTGAGTGATGCATCAAAAGGGGTAGAAGGGGCCGAAGGTAGTTCCATGGCGCGCGATCCGCGCCATTTCTCTGCTTGGGAACCAGGCCCTGGCATGGGCCGAAGGGAACTCCGCCGCCACAGCATCGTTAACTGGCAGAAAAGTCTCAGGGGCAGAGCCGGCCTCAGTTGCCCCTGCGCAGGGATTGGCACCCTCTCCACAGGGCCCAGTGACCCCTGGGGGTGCCCAGCATGGATGTTCAGGGACAGGAGCCTTAGGTTCCATGTCCCCGCTGGGGGACAGTGCAGGGGCCCAACAGTCCACCACCGGTGGTGGCGTAGGCGATCTCATCTCCGGTGATGTGATGGCTTCGTTCCATCCGGCCCCAAGCTCCTGCAGTTCCAACCACAGGCAGGGGACTGGGGTTGATGACCGGCCAGAAGCGGAGCGGAGAAGCTGGGGCCTGCTAGTGGAGACGGCCGATGGCTCCGCAGAGGCGGCGGAGCCAGGTGACTCTGCCGAAGCTGCGGTCTGGAGTGGGACCTGCGCGCCCACTGACCTCGATAGGCAGGCCGCAGCCGCGGTATGGAGTGCGGCAGAGGCCGCCACGGGTACCGGTGAGCAGGCCTCAACCGAAGTCAAAGATGGGACAAAGGTGGCCACTAGAGTTGAGAGAAACGGGTCGAAAAATTTCAAAAGTCACCGACTTTTGGCAAAGTCGGGTTTCATGAAATGAAACCCGACCCTAGGATGAGGTCGGCCACGAGGTCGGCGACTTACGCGCCAAAGTCGCGTTTCAAAAGTTTGTTTTGCGCTCTTTTTCAGCCAATCAGGATCCACGGACACTGTGGGCAACGTGATGACATAGGCACGGGTCACCACCATCTTTCAGAAGGGCATGCAAGTGATTGGCTGGCTTTGGGGGGCGTCACAGGGGGTATAAAAGGGCGTGCACGCCGACCGCCATGTTGCTCATGCTGATCTCAGAATAGGGAGAGCTGCTGCTGCTTCTGATTTTGTAGGGAGAGCGTTAGGCAGGGAAGAAGACACCAAAAACTGCTTCTGCTGCTAGCGATTTTGCCTGTACAACACACCTGTCACTGTGTGTGCAGTGCAAGGGGAGGCTATATAGTGGTGTATCAGTGGTGTTGGTTGTTGGGCTGCCTTCTAAGGCTTCCTGACATTCCTGCATTGCTGTTTACCCACTGCTCCGCAAACTGCTTTTTTAAAAGCAATCACAATTTTTTTTTTGTCCTGCTGAGAAGAAAAAAAAACTGCTTCTGCTGCTAGCAATTTTGCCTGTACAACACATCAGTCACTGTGTGTGCAGTGCAAGGGGAGGCTATATAGTGGTGTATCAGTGGTGTTGGTTGTTGGGCTGCCTTCTAAGGCTTCCTGACATTCCTGCATTGCTGTTTACCCACTGCTCCGCAAACTGCTTTTTTAAAAGCAATCCCAATTTTTTTTTTTGACCGGCTGAGAAGAAAAAAAAACTGCTTCTGCTGCTAGCGATTTTGCCTGTACAACACATCAGTCACTGTGTGTGCAGTGCAAGGGGAGGCTATATAGTGGTGTATCAGTGGTGTTGGTTGTTGGGCTGCCTTCTAAGGCTTCCTGACATTCCTGCATTGCTGTTTACCCACTGCTCCGCAAACTGCTTTTTTAAAAGCAATCCCAATTTTTTTTTTTTGTCCTGCTGAGGTACTGAGCGTGCATTTTTTCACACCATACAGCAGTGTACGCTCCTCACACAGTACCGTGTAACGGCTGTTATCACAGCCACAGTGAAGCTATCAGTGTGTCACTCTGTGAGAATAAAACGAGGACATGTTCTGTTCTTACAGACCTGCACTCTAGGGAGATTCCTATTCTGCCCAATTCTACATACACCTTGTAGTTTGTGATACACTAGCCAATTTCTGCCTGTGACATAGTGCTGTGAAATTCAGTGGGCCTCACACAATCCATAAGTGTCCAGTGTCCACAAGTGTGTGCAGAAATTCAAAATCGCCCTTATCCGCTAGTCACTTTGGTCACAGCTGTGCCATCGAGCCTGTGACAGAGCGCTCAGATATCAGTGGGCCTCACACAATCCAAAAGTGTCCAGTGTCCACAAGTGTCTGCTGAAATTCAAAATCTCCCTTATCCTCTAGTCACTTTTGTCACAGCTGTGCCATCGAGCCTGTGACATAGTGCTCAGATATCAGTGGGCCTCACACAATCCAAAAGTGTCCAGTGTCCACAAGTGTCTGCAGAAATTCAAAATCTCCCTTATCCTCTCGTCACTTTTGTCACAGCTGTGCCATCAAGCCTGTCACATAGCGCTCAGATATTCATTGGGCCTCACACAATCCAAAAGTGTCCAGTGTCCACAAGTGTCTGCTGAAATTCAAAATCTCACTTATCCTCTAGTCACTTTGGTCACAGCTGTGCCATCGAGCCTGTCACATAGCGCTCAGATATCAGTGGGTCTCACACAATCCAAAAGTGTCCAGTGTCCACAAGTGTCTGCAGAAATTCAAAATCTCCCTTATCCTCTCGTCACTTTTGTCACAGCTGTGCCATCGAGCCTGTCACATAGCGCTCAGATATTCATTGGGCCTCACACAATCCAAAAGTGTCCAGTGTCCACAAGTGTCTGCTGAAATTCAAAATCTCACTTATCCTCTAGTCACTTTTGTCACAGCTGTGCCATCGAGCCTGTGACATAGCGCTCAGATATCAGTGGGCCTCACACAATCCAAAAGTGTCCAGTGTCCACAAGTGTGTGCAGAAATTCAAAATCTCCCTTATACTCTAGTCATTTTGGTCACAGCTGTGCCATCGAGCCTGTGCCAGAGCGCTCAGATTTTCAGTGGGCCTCACACAATCCAAAAGTGTCCAGTGTCCACAAGTGTCTGAAGAAATTCAAAATCTCCCTTATCCTCTCATCACTTTTGTCACAGCTGTGCCATCGAGCCTGTCACATAGCGCTCAGATATTCATTGGGCCTCACACAATCCAAAAGTGTCCAGTGTCCACAAGTGTCTGCTGAAATTCAAAATCTCACTTATCCTCTCGTCACTTTTGTCACAGCTGTGCCATCGAGCCTGTGACATAGCGCTCAGATATCAGTGGGCCTCACACAATCCAAAAGTGTCCAGTGTCCACAAGTGTGTGCAGAAATTCAAAATCTCCCTTATCCTCTAGTCACTTTTGTCACAGCTGTGCCATCGAGCCTGTGACATAGCGCTCAGATATCAGTTGGCCTCACACAATCCAAAAGTGTCTAGTGTCCACAAGTGTCTGCTGAAATTCAAAATCTCCCTTATCCTCTAGTCACTTTGGTCACAGCTGTGCCATCGAGCCTGTCACATAGCGCTCAGATATCAGTGGGCCTCACACAATCCAAAAGTGTCCAGTGTCCACAAGTGTCTGCAGAAATTCAAAATCTCCCTTATCCTCTCGTCACTTTTGTCACAGCTGTGCCATCGAGCCTGTCACATAGCGCTCAGATATTCATTGGGCCTCACACAATTCAAAAGTGTCCAGTGTCCACAAGTGTCTGCTGAAATTCAAAATCTCCCTTATCCTCTAGTCACCTTTGTCACAGCTGTGCCATCGAGCCTGTGACATAGCGCTCAGCTATCAGTGGGCCTCACACAATCCAAAAGTGTCCAGTGTCCACAAGTGTGTGCAGAAATTCAAAATCTCCCTTATACTCTAGTCACTTTGGTCACAGCTGTGCCATCGAGCCTGTGACAGAGCGCTCAGATATTCAGTGGGCCTCACACAATCCAAAAGTGTCCAGTGTCCACAAGTGTGTGCAGAAATTCAAAATCTCCCTTATTCTCTAGTCACTTTGGTCACAGCTGTGCCATCGAGCCTGTGACAGAGCGCTCAGATATTCAGTGGGCCTCACACAATCCAAAAGTGTCCAGTGTCCACAAGTGTCTGCAGAAATTCAAAATCTCCCCTGTCCTATAGACACCTTGTACCTTGTTTTACATTACTATATAGTTTGTTGCATTTTGTCTACATTTCTACCAAAAATGAGGAAGGCTGGTGGAAGAGGCCGTGGAATTGGGCGGGGGTTGGCAGCTGGTAATGATGGTGTTGGTGGTGGATCTGATGGTAGTGGCAAGAGCAAAATAGGACCGAATGCAGGAGGTGTTGAGCCTGCGTCATCGTCTGGCTACATAAGGCCTCGAACGCTTAGTTTTCTAGGAGTTGGCAAACCGCTTTTAAAGCCAGAGCATCAGGAAAAAGTTTTGTCTTACATTGCTGACTCAGCCTCCAGCTCTATCACCTCCTCTTCTTCAGTTGTAAAAAGTAAAAGCACTGAGTCGTCATTGGAGGCTCATGTTCATGAACCACACCTTTCCTTGTGTCCTTCACCCCAACCAAGATTGAAGGATGACGCAGACCATACTACTGATTACTCCATGGAGCTGTTTTCACATACCATGCCTGGATTATCAAGTGAAATGGTGAATTACCCAGGCCAAGATGAATCTGACATGGAGTGCACTGATGCACAGCCGCTGATGGATGATTCTGCTGGTACATTCACTCAGAGCACTACATTGTCCTTGCAGTGTACAGAGCCAGATTCTGACCCTGATGAGACTCAGGTGCCCCTTCCCACACACTATACCACCATACACGGTGACACAGAGGAAGGTGCACATGACATAGAAGAGGAGGTGATGGATGACCCAGTTGTTGACCCAGATTGGCATCCATTGGGGGAAGAGGGTGCTGCTTCCAATAGCTCAGATGAGGAGCATCCACAGCAGACATCGACATCGCAACAGCTGTTATCTGGCAGGCCCGGAGCACTCCAAAGACAGGTTCCAAACATCAAAAGAGTTGCTGGACAGCTTGTCCAGAGGGTCAAAAGATCACAGTGTGCTAGGCCGCAAAATGTCTGCCAATGTAGGAAGAGTGCAGTGTGGCACTTTTTTGAACAAAATCCTCATGATCAGGCCAAGGTTATCTGTAAGAAGTGCGCAAAGACCTTTAGCCGAGGGAAAAATCTGAAAAATTTGAATACCAGTTGCATGCTTAGACATTTAACCAGCATGCACTTGCAAGCGTGGACACAACACCAAACCTCAAGTGCCACATGTGCAACTGATCACAACGAAGGTAGTCAGCAACGCTACATTGTTTCCCCCACTGTAAGCCCACCGGTTAGCACAGCAGCAAATGTTGAGGTGTCATTGCAAGGCCACAGCAGTCAGGGAATCCCACTGTTATATCAACGAAAGACTGATTCTAGGCCATCAGAAAGAACACCAACTCCATCACCATCATCAACCCCCTCTCAGTCCGCCCTGTCCACCGCTACTTCCACCATATGCAGCTCTCAAGTCCAGCTCACCCTCCCAGACACTATGAGTAGGTCAAGAAAGTACTCAGTCTCTCATCCGCGTACACTGGGTTTGAACGCCCACATTGCCAAACTAATCTCGTTTGAGATGATGCCCTTTCGGTTGGTGGAAAGCGCAGCTTTCCGCGAACTCATGGCCTATGCAGTACCACGCTATGACCTACCCAGTCGCCACTTCTTCTCTCGCAAAGCCATCCCAGCCCTCCACCATCATGTGAAAGACCGCGTTGTCCATGCACTCAAGCAGTCAGTGAGCGGAAAGGTGCACCTCACAACTGATGCATGGTCCATTCGGCATGGCCAGGGCCGTTACGTGTCCATCACTGCGCACTGGGTTAATGTGGTGGATGCAGGGTCCACAGGGGACAGCGGTGGTGGGACAGTGCTGCCTAGCCCACGGTATAGGAAACAGTTGGCTGTAGGCGTTCGACCCTCCTCCTCCTCCTCCAGAAGCGAAAGCTCGTCCACAGAGCGCAGTCGTACGAGCACTCCATCTGCAGCTGCCACTGTTGCACACGAGGTGTCCCCCTATCGAGCAGCTAGTGGAAAGCGTCAGCAGGCAGTGTTGCAGATGATGTGTTTGGGCGACAGACACACCGCCGAGGTGCTGGCCGAGTACTTGAAGCGACAAACTGAGTCATGGCTGGGCAGTGTACATCTTGAGGCAGGCAAGGTAGTTAGTGATAACGGGCGTAATTTTGTGGCAGCCATAGCCCTTTCAAAACTCAGCCACATACCTTGCTTGGCTCATACCTTGAACCTGGTGGTGCAGTGCTTCCTCAAAAATTATCCGGAGTTAACAGCCCTGCTCCAGAAGGTGCGAAGACTGTGCGCGCACATCCGCCGGTCGCCTGTACACTCCGTTCGTATGCAGAAGCTGCAGCGATTGCTCCACCTTCCCAACCACCGCCTCATTATCGACATTGCAACAAGGTGGAACTCCACCCTGCACATGGTGGAGCGGCTGTGCGAGCAGAGGCAGGCCATAATGCATTTGTGAGAGGATACACGGCCAGGCACTTTGAGAGCAGACATGGAGTTGACCGGTGTGCAGTGGTCGAAGCTGAAAGACCTCTGTAAAGTCCTTCAGTGTTTTGAGGAATGCACACGGCTGGTAAGTGCAGACGACGCCATCCTAAGCATGAGCATCCCACTTATGCGTCTGCTCATGCAAACTTTGACGCACCTTAAGGAGCAGGCGTCTGCAGCCAATGTTGATGAGGAGGAAGAGGAGGAGGGAATCCTTGATGACATTCAGCCATTGTCTGCTCAGGGACCTCTCCTGGACGAGGTGGAGGAAGAAGAGGAGGAGGAGGATGATGGGGATGATTACTTAGGGGAGGAGGATGCATCTCGTGGGGCAAGTGAAAATGTTGGCGTGGCAAGGTCTGGTACAGGGTTTGTGCGTGACTGGAGGGATGTGGATTTGCCAGAAAATGCTCCTCCAACCAGCACTCGCAGTGCATCATTGACACCGGGAACATTGGCCCACATGTCAGATTATGCCTTGCAGATCCTAAAAAGGGACCCCCGCATTGCCAAAATGATGAACGATGACGACTGCTGGTTGGCCAGCATCCTGGATCCACGCTATAAAGGCAAATTACAAAACATCATGCCACAGGAGAACCTTGACCTAATATTGGCTAATAAACAAGCAACTCTGGTAAATCGGTTGCTTGAGGCATTCCCAGCACACAGCAGCGGTGATGGTTCTCACACGAGCCATACGGGCCGGGGGCAGCTTGGCAGAGGTGTTCGTGGTGCACACAGCAGAAGTGGCGTTGGAGACAGGGGTTTCATGACAATGTTGTGGACTGATTTTTCAAGTACCGCTCACACAACTGGTAATACTGCATCGATGGAAAGTGACAGGAGACAGCAGTTGTCAACTATGGTTACAAACTACTTTTCCTCCCATATCGATGTTCTCCCACACAGGTCATTCCACTTTGACTATTGGGCGGCTAAACTGGACACCTGGCCTGAATTGGCACAATATGGCTTACAGGAGCTCGCTTACCCAGCTGCAAGTGTGCTATCGGAAAGAGTCTTCAGTGCAGCTGGATCAATCCTGACAGAAAAAAGGACCCGTCTGTCAACCCAAAATGTGGATGATCTAACCTTCATTAAAATGAACCACGCATGGGTTTCCAAGGATTTTGTCCCACCTTCCCCTGATGACACATAGGGTGACAGAAAAATGGCTTGCTTTGGTCCACCTCTTCCTGGGACTTGACCTATTTCACCTTTTGCATCAGCTGAATGTCCAACATCAACATATGCCACTTTCTAAAACTCCCTAACTGTGCTGCCTCCCCCCCCATGGCCGGGGTCCCCACCTAGCGCACGACACCGTGCGAGTGCCGTTGCCCTGGACAGGTGGGTAGGCCGACTCTTGGGCGCTGGCACTGGCACAGGGTCCTTCATAGTGCAATCAAGTGTCTCTGACGGTGGTGGTGCACACCCGCCGTCAGACACACCGCCGTACTATGAGGGGCCCAGTGCCAGTACCGACACCCACGAGTGGGCCCCCCTTGCTTGGGCAGGGCCCCAGCATTTGCAATCTTTACCTCTCCCTGCTCCTCCGCTGTGTATTCTGGGCCGTCAAATCCATACTGTGCCTGACACCGTCTGAGCCTGTCTCCTGATGTATAGACATATATTTTGAATGTGTACGCTATCCATACATGTTATCCGGGGAAACGGTACCCTTTCTAACCTTTGTGCAATCACGTGCAATCCATACTGGGCCTAACACCATCTGAGCCTGCCTCCTGATGTATAGACATATATTTTGAATGTGTACGCTATCCATACATGTTATCTGGGGATACGGTACCCTTTCTAACCTTTGTGCAATCACGTGCAATCCATACTGGGCCTTACACCGTCTGAGCCTGCCTCCTGATGTATAGACATATATTTTGAATGTGTACGCTATCCATACATGTTATCCGGGGATACGGTACCCTTTCTAACCTTTGTGCAATCACGTGCAATCCATACTGGGCCTAACACCGTCTGAGCCTGCCTCCTGATGTATAGACATATATTTTGAATGTGTACGCTATCCATACATGTTATCTGGGGATACGGTACCCTTTCTCACCTTTGTGCAATCACGTGTAATCCATACTGGGCGTGAGAACGGCTGGCGAGCTGTTAAGCAAGCTACAGCACCTGTGGTTTGCACACGTAAGTTTTTCATTTTTTCAGGACTGACGGTTAGGCCTAATTCCGGAACTGCGGTTGACCTGCACTTACTGGGAAATCATTGTTCGCGGGTAATAATTGTAATCAGTGATCCCCATCACTAACGTTGTTCAGCGGGTTATCTGCACCTGTAAGCGACAAACGCTGGCCTTTTCAGTGTAGCGCACATGCAGCCACGGACATGTAAGGGCATGACACACCAGTTATTGGCCAATCTCATGTGCCAGAGCCTCACGTGTCCCTCTAGTAAGCTGGACTCGGACCGCGGGGCATGACGGAGTCTCGTTCGTTAACGGAATTAAGCTTGCAATGTGTGCATCTGTTCTGTAGCTGGCATGGTTGAGGTTTCCCAGGTGGAGTCGAATTTAACCGTAGGCTCCACTCCTGGTGGTGCCCTTCTGGACATTCCTTTAAGGTTCAGCTTTGCAACCATACTGCCCACGTAAAACAAACACTTTGCCTTCATGAACGCTGTTTGGAGGGTCATGACTCGTGGGAATAACGCCGCACAATCAGTTAACCTGCTGGAGAGATCGTTCGTTGCTCCCAAGCATGACATCACACTCCCTAGGAAGAAGGTAATGCCACTGTGGCGACCGTACTCCTGGGGGCGACACAAGTGCACTGATGCCCAGCCACTGCTCGATGAATCTGCTGGTACATTGACCCAGACCACTACATTCCCCTCGCACGCTACATGACCTGAATCTGACCCTGATGAAACTCAGGTTACCCTTCCCATATACAGTTCCATCTTACACGGTGACAAAGAGGAAGCTGCAGATGAAAGTGCAGGTTCGGCCCACCCGCCATCAGACACACCACCGTACTATCAGGGGCCCTGTGCCAGTGCCGTCGCCAACGAGTGGGCCCCCCCTGCTTGCTCAGGATCACAGCACTTGCAAAGTTGAAATACTGTGCAGTGAGATGGAAGATGGGGACGACGAGGAGTCCAGACAAGTACAGGGATTCCCTAGCGAGGAGACTTATTTGATTGTTTTCAATGTTGGGACAGCAATTTTTGGGGAGCACTATACTCTAGAGAATGATAGATGGGGCCCACCATACACTGGAACATTCCAAAGGTGGACATCAGACACTGGAGCAGCATTTACAGGGCCCATTATACACTAGAGCATTAGAAATGGGGCCCATTATGTTTGGAGCATTATTTGGGCTCATAAGACAGTGGAGCTTCATCCATGGGGACCAACATATACTGTAGCATTATGTGGAGCTCATCATATACTGTTTCAAACATTATATGGGACCAATGATTCTGTATGGAGAAATAGATGGGCCTCGTCATGAGATGTAAAAAGTGAAGTATTTTTCATTGTACTATACCGCTATTTCTCTGCCGTATCGGAGCATGATGAGTTGTGGTATGTGTTAAAGGGGCGCTCTTTCGCCCAGGGCACATGAAAACCTGCAGCCAGCCCTCCCCCCCACAACTTTAGCCAAATAACCCCCATTTTTCAGTGCGTAACTTGTATTATGAAGTTAATTAAGGTTGACAAGCTTAAGTAAGAAGAATTGATGCTTTTGGCATTCAAATGGGCACTGTAGGTGTGTTTCCTGTCCTCCTCTCACTGCCGACTTTTATTCCCCATTGACTTACATTGGGTTTCGTGTTTCGGGACGACCCCGACTTTTCCCAATAATCGGACGATCTTGCTCGACCCGACTTTTGGAAAAGTCGGGTTTCACGAAACGAAACTCGACCCTAAAAAACCAAAAGTCGCTCAACTCTAGTGGCCACAAGTACCGGTGAGTAGGCCACCACTAGAACTGTCAGCGAGGCAGCGGCGGCCTCAGGTGCTGCTGGGTAGGCCGCAGAGCCTGGCAGCCCGGCCGCTATTACGGTACGGGGTCGAAGTGGCCACAGGTCTTGATGGATAGACTGCCGCTGGAGAATGGAGCGCGGCATGAATGGCCATATGTGGGTTTCGCACCGGCGACGTGGGACGTGGCGCCGCCGAGCTGGGCGGCTTGGGATCATTGGCCGAGGCGTCGGTCGGCCCGGCGAGGGCCGTGGAGTCCTCCGGAGCCGGGGACACTGGAGAGCAGGAGGCCGAGCAGGGAGGCCGAGCGCCGGTGTTGGGGCCCTGGGACCGGTCTTGTGCTCGGGACATAGGGGCGGGGCCTGCCTGCGGCACCACCGGCTGTGCCGGAGGTACTCTCACCTTTCCCGGCACCGCGGCTTTCTGCAGGCTGATCCTCCACTTTCCCAGAGATTGGTCCGGGGTGTCGCTGGCCTCCACTGCTCTTCCGCAGCTCCCGCTCCCGTTGTCTGGCGTCTGCCGCTGCTCTTCATCCCGCCCTTCGGCAGGACCAGCCTCCAGGCCGGATAGTTTCGCAGGGACGGCCGACAACAGTTCCTCCAGCGGCCGCCCCGGGTAATCCACTTCAGCGCCAACCCCCTCCTGCTCGCAGGTCACCAGCATTGCAGGGGCACAGAGTCTCTTTTGGGTTTTCTTTTGCTGGCTCCAAGCACAGTCCCAATTCGTATTCCACTCGGGCACCATCTTGCAAAGTTTTTTTTTTCTTCTTCTTCCGTTCTGGATCCGCCTGAGGAAAACCAGCAATCCACAGTCCAGTTTTTGTTCCGCCCCAGATACTCTGATGACAGCCAATGATCCGGAACAAAGTCTCAAATTTTTAATCCACAAATAAAGCAACTCGAGTCCTTTTGGTTCTTCTGATGCAGGCTTGCCGCTGAAGTTGAAGTATTGGCGGCGGCGATCCTGCCAACTACGCCAAATGTAGTAGGGGCCCAGATTGGGGGGGTGGTCCATTGCATACCGCACAGACGACACAGAGACGAGACGGAGGCAGATTTTTCGGGTGCAACAGTTCCGAGTTTATTGGCCGTCCTCCTGATGACGGTAGCCATAAACTGCAGCACTTTCACAGCTCTCCGTATTCAGACCAGGGTACCTGCACCTTTCTTCTGTCGTAGTGACATTCCTTGCGACTCTTTCACTGGGGCTGCCCTAGGCCTATCTACCACCAGCGCTTCACCACTCCAAGGTCGTCGTCCATTTGGTACCCCCCGGGGCCTCGTCTGTTCTGCGGTTCTTCATGTTGGGGCCACCCCCCTGACTTCTTTTCTCTTCAGTCCCCTGGTTGAGCTCTCCACTGCTGTCCGTTCTCCTTCACTGTCTCTTCTCCTCCTGAGCTCCTCCCGGGACTGGAACCCTCTGGAACCCTCTCCTGTCCTATTTATCTCCCTGCTCGGGAATTTCCGTCCTGGGTTCCTATCTCCCTGCCCACCATGACTAAGCGTTTTCGTAGCCCTAAGCTGCTGTAAAGTCCTGCTCTCACGCTCCCCCTGCCATCTTGTGGTCAAACTTAGATACTGCACTCCTATTCCAATTTCCCCAGCTGTTTCCCTTCTACTATTGCAAGCATCCATCTTCAGTGCACCAACCATCCCTTCTCTCCCTACAGACAAGTCCGTCCATCAGGTCACCTTCCCTACACGGTTACTGCTGGCTCTCCAGTCAAGCCTATAGTAACCAGTGTATTGCACATCCCGCATTACGTCCTGGAGTTTAAGTCCAGATATTACCGTCCTGAGCATGTCCGTGATGTGGCATCTTCCTATTGGAAGTTGGACGTCAGCTGCTCTGATGATGTGGCAGCTCCGAATTGGTCCACGGGAAAAGTCCTGTCCATCTGGACATGAGTCTAATGTATAAAAGGCTCTCTGAGATGCACGCCGGTGCACTAGTATTTATGGTTGGTGTGTGTGTGAGTGGATACGCTGCCACTCTGTATGCATGTGAGTGTGTTTAGATACCAACTGAGTTTTAGCCAGTTAGGGCTTTTTGTACCCTCTTGGTTTAGCGTCTGCTTCCCACATGTGTGCGGTTAGGACAGTGGATGTACAGAGCACGTTCCAACCATAGAGCTGTGCTCCCCCTTGAAGTCAACAGAGTTGTAGTTGGTGTCAGTTTTTGTGTTTTTCTTGTGACTCCGCATCTGTGTCGGCCAAGTGTGTGATTGGCATGGATCAGTCACAGAGCGAGCTCAACCCCTTAGCTCTACCTCTCTGTGAAGCTAACAGAGCTGAGTATTGTGCATTCTGTTCAGACTGCAAGGAGTTAACACAGTCCTTTTTGGTGAGCTCGCTCGCTGTCTTTAGTTCGTCATTGTTCACATTCACAGCAGTTTTACATCTCTGCACAGTGGACCCCGGGTTGCGATCGCACTTTATTATTTATTTTATTTAGTGCGATCAACCATCCCTAACAGTTGGAATGAGCCCACATCTTTCCCCGCACATGTCAGCTGTTTTGAACAGCTAAAATGTACCTCTAACAGCCGTGGGTGGAATAGCAATCCACCTGTGGCTTTACCCATTAAATGATGCTGTCAATCTCTGACATCAGCACTTAACTCACGTTTCCGAAAATTCCACCCATCGGTGACCCTGTCACGTGATCACGACTCACTGATGGGTTGGCCCTGATTACAATGAGCACCGCCCGGTGATCGGTGCTCATAGCAAGTGAGGATTTCTGCTACATGCAAGCAATCTGATCATCGCCTGCATGTAGCAGAGGTGATCGGACAACTGCAGCTTCAAGCATCCCTTGGAGACTATTGAAGCATGCAAACTAGTAAAAAAAATGTTTTTAAAAATAATTAAAAAAATATAAAAGTTCAAATCACCCCCTTTCGCCCCATTCAAAATAAAGCAATAAAAATAAAATCAAACATACACATATTTGGTATCGCTGCATTTAGAATCGCCCGATCTAGCAATAAAAAACAAAAAATAACCTGATCGGTAAATGGCGTAACAAGAAAAAAATTCAAAATGCCAGGATTACGTTTCTTTGGCAGCTGCCACATTGCAATAAAATGAAATAACAGGCGATCAAAAGGTCATACATACACTGAAATGGTATCATTAGAAACATCAGCTTGGTGCGCAAAAAATAAGCCCTCACCCAGCACTAAATCATGAAAAATTCAGACACTATGGGTCTCAGAAAATGGCACCTTTGCTTTTTTCTCTTACCAAAGTTTGGATTTTTCTTCACCACTTATATAAATAAGAACCTAGACATGTTTGGTGTCTATGAACTCATAATGACCTACAGAATCATAATAGCAGGTCAGTTTTAGCATTTAGTGAACATGGTAAAAAAAAATGTGTGGAAATGCATTTTTTTTGCAATTTCACAGCGCACTTGGAATGTTTTTTCTATTTTCCAGTACACTATATGTTAAAACCAGTTATGTCGTTCAAAACTTCAACTTGTCCCACAAAAAAACAAGCAATTACGGTACATGGCCATATTGATGGAAAAATAAAAAGGTTATGGTTCTCAGAAGAAGGAGTACAAAAAAATGAAAACACAAAAATAGAAAATGGCCCGGGAGTTAAGGGGTTACAAATTATATAAATTATATATATATATATATATATATATATATATATATTATGTTTTTGCAATATTGGGTGAAATTATTAGGAAAATAAAAAATACTTTTTGCTCTGTTTTTCTTTTTTTTATGACAGAGGACCACAAAACTACACTGTAAATTGTCTTTCTGTTTCTGTGACAGTTGCAGAGAGAAACAGCGATTCAGACTGGCAGCGGTTTTCTTTTTTTCTTTTAAGTACCTGTAGAAGACATTTTAAATGTCTTTACAAATAAGTTTAAGATGTTTTTTTTTCTTTTTGTTTCTTCAGGCTCTTTGCAGTTGGATGATAAAAAAATGGTTATGAACATTGTCTGCTTTGACTTCGTATATTTTTTTGCAATTCTTTAGGGCTGGACTGGACAAATAGAACTGAAGGAAGCTCTGTGACACCAAACTTCTGGCATGATCCAAGATCCAGCAAAAGACAACACTATCTCTAGCTGCTAAGGACAATCCTAAAGAGTACTTGTTGTTTTAGGTGACTTTAGCTGTCATGTGTGTACAGGAGTAGCACTATTTCTGCCCATTGTATGACTTGTGTTTGGCATTTTTCACCAGTTTTTCCCATTGCATGCTCTATCTCTAATTGTCAGGTATAGTTGAGCTAGTGGGTGGAGACTAGTTGTCTCCTAAATACAATACACGTAGATACGGGGGACTCCTGATCCCCAATTTCCATGTAGCACATCACCTACAGTAGATGTAGCAGCATGAAGGACATTTTATAGCAGCACTGAACAGTGTACCTGTGAATCCTACATTTACAGTAAAGAAGCACTCTTCCTCCCATCATAGTCTTTTTCCTCTTAATATATTGCAATCATCATATTATATAGCACTGTGTACTTGCAATTGCTCATTTTGCATTTCTACCCAGATAATTGTTCTCTTTTCCATTAGGTCTATGCCATTATGTGATTAATAACAGACCCGCTGAATCTTTCTAAGCTCCTTGTAGAAACAGGAAGTCTCTTTTCCCTGCATGAGTCATCAGTGGAACTACAATTCTACATCACTGAAAAGATTCTGTCAGGGAGGATGAGCAGAGCAGCTTGGTCAGGAGTTGAAGAGGGGTGGAGCTGGGCTTCGAAGGACTTTGCAGTGATGTAGACTTGTAGTTCTAATGATGAATCATGCAGGGTGTTCTGCCCTCTGAATAGGGCAAATGTGTTTGTATTATGTGCTGGGTTAGTTATAGCACCATCTAGTGGTGGCTGAATTTATAGCATTGTCTTTGATAGCATTTACAGTCTGTGACTTTAACAGAAGCAATGCACAATGGGATTGAAGCAATGCTTTGTGGGAAGGAAACAATGTATTCTGGGATAAAGAAGGTGCCATTTTATTCTGTGTATTTCATAATGACACACTTATTTATCCGTCCTCCTGTTTACTCTCCAACTTGAGTTTGTTATCCGGGTAAAGCATATCTGGTAAGATTAATATCTTGCTTACAATGCAGTGTGTACAGAGATGTTATTAGCTGTATAGCAGTCAGTGCTCAGTAGATGTAATTAGACACCTGTGTTTTTTTCTAAGTAAGTTGCATCACACTGAATACTTCCTGTAATTGTGTTAGCTGTGTGATCATCTGCCCAATACTTACCCATGTCGTTTGTATTCTTTATAGTTTTACCACGTGTTCTATACTCTTCACCAATAAACAAGTTAGACTACAGAGAACAGTCTGCTTATTTGGAAGACAGAGCAGTGGTTTATGCTGTATGCTGAAATGCACACCATGTCAAAGTGTATGAAGGCAGAACACAGGGAAATGAGACTTCCTGTTTCTACATAGCGTTTATAAGGATTCTGCAAGTCTGCTATTAATCACATGATAGACCTAATGGAAAAGAGAAGAAATAACTGGGTAGAATGACAAAATGAGCAATTGTAAGTACACAGCATATGATGATTGCAATATATTAAGATGATAAAAACTCTGATAGTGCTCAACTTGGGAACTTATGACCTTAGGCTATAGGCACCTTATTATCTCTACAATGTGGATCTATATTTAGACCATTTGTTTTGTCCCAAAATAAATGGCAATCAGAATGACGCGCAATCACATTTTTCACAGGGGGCTCTAGACAGAATGTGTAAATAATGTTTAGTTTTTCACTGTAAATCATAGTAACATAGTAACATAGTAACATAGTTATTAAGGTTGAAGGGAGACTTTAAGTCCATCTAGTTCAACCCATATCCTATCCTAACTTGCCCTAACATGTTGATCCAGAGGAAGGCAAAAAAACCCCATGTGGCAACAGTAAGCTTCACATTGGGGAAAAAAATTCCTTCCCGACTCCACATACGGCAATCAGACTAGCTCCCTGGATCAACGCAATATTAAGGAAACTAGTGTATATACCCTGTAATATTATACTTTTCAAGAAAGGCATCCAGTCCCTTCTTAAATTTTAGTAGGGAATCACTCATTACAACATCATATGGCAGAGAGTTCCATAGTCTCACTGCTCTTACAGTAAATAATCCGCGTCTGTGAGTATGCTTAAACCTTCTTTCCTTCATGACCCGGAATCTGCTTCAGAATTTACTGTAAACAGCTCATACCGCATTTTCCACTTTGTTTGCGCTTTTCATTGTTTTAAAATATTCTGCATTATTTCAGAAACTTGTCCCTCGAAATCCAAATCTCATTGGTTTGCTTGCCCTCTATCTCTTCCCTATAGATCATATTAATTGATTTGAAATAGCAGAACATTGGCAAAATGTAGTACGACCTGAATATATAGAAAATCTCTTTCTTTGAATTGAGAGCTCGTTCTTTGAGTTGACAGCGTGCGATGAATTTCTTTAACAGCCATCGATCATCCTTAGCTCTTAATCAGCTGACAACACTGTTATTAGCATAAAAAGGACCATATACAACCAGAGCTGACTGACGGCATTATCTCACATTGTCACAGTCCTCTAAGAGCCTTTACGTAGTTCTCGGAAAGGGAAAAGCTCATGTATTTCATTTTAATATATTCATTAGAAATCTATCAATAGAAGAAAAATAATGTATCAATTATTTATTTTTTTTTAATTTCTTGGTTAAGAACAGAAATATTTGATAAAATTTCCCCGGGGTGACCATACTGGAAGCGTATTCTTTGTATTACAAATAAAAAGTTCCAGAAAAGAAGGGGTTAAAATTGAAAGTTGCAATAAAAACAATCAGTAGGTATACTCCAATAAATACTTGCAAACAAAAAAGAAATTCAGGAGTATCAAACACCATATATAAATTGTATTACATTTATTGAATATATTCATGAATATTGATTACATAATACATTATAAAAGGTTAGATAAACAAATTAGCGATGTGAAGGACACAAGACATAAAGTCCAACACAGTTACAATAATTATAGATCGGGACTAATGAGATCATATAAAATATCTTGCTGCAACACTTGCTATTATAATACTCCACTAGTATCAAACATATGATAGAAGCATCTACATGCCACTCTGGGGCAGCCCTTTGAGGAAGCCCACGCCAAACGCGCGTTGGGGCTACATGGTGTGACCAGTTACAAAGATCTATTCGGGTGAGACTTCTCCTAGTATTGGATTTTTATTGTTAGGCTTTTTGGGGTTTATTATTGGTATTATGCTGAATATGTGTACCCAGAGTGGCATGTAGATGCTTCTATCATATGTTTGATACTAGTGGAGTATTATAATAGCAAGTGTTGCTACAAGATATTTTATATGATCTCATTAGTCCCGATCTATAATTATTGTAACTGTGTTGGACTTTATGTCTTGTGTCCTTCACATCGCTAATTTCTTTATATAACCTTTTATAATGTATTATGTGATCAATATTCATGAATATATTCAATAAATGTAATACAATTTATATATGGTGTTTGATACTCCTGAGTTTCTTTTATCTTTTGTATTGTCTATTTAGGCAGTGTAGCAAGGTGACTATGCTGTTTGGCAGATGGATTAAATGGACATTATTGCTCATTTTGACAGAATTCTGGAGTAGATTGCTCTGAAAAGCTGCAAAAATTTTTGCACAATTTGAAGTTGTGCAAAAATTTTATATGACGTTTGGCATTTTCACACCAATTTCTCCCAGCTCCACCAAACTGGGCAAATCTGTGGTGGGATGGGGGAACAACACCATAGCTCATCTATTTCATGGTGACCTGTGGCATTCTGTGTGCCAGAAATCTTACTCCAGTCAGGGACTGCAACAAGTTTTCTGGTGTGGTGCTCGCGACTGATTCATTAAAAGGCGTAGACTTCTTATTGAATCAGGAATTTCTGACTCCAGCACACCCCCTCATCAAGACCGCCGAGAATGGCACCATCTTTGATAAATTACGACCAATGTGTTCCGTAACGACATCGGCAAAAATCCTGGTAGAACTGTTTATTAAGGTCACCATTCACATGATGTATAACAAAACCTTGTCCTTTTCTCATGTTTGTTTGATATGTTTAGAGGAATGTACCAAGTCACCTTTTTATTTATATTTTTGACTGAGTGTGAAGGGATCCAACAGTGTTTTTCTTTAGCATAGGACTCCATGGGTGATGTTTGTCACTGTATGGCGTGGCGCAGTGGCATATGCCATACCTTTACATTTGGTATATACACTAAGATTTAGATTTACACTAGGATTTCAATTTCACTAGACTTCCATATTTGACAAAGTAAAGCCAGAATGCATTGTAACAAAGCTGATAATCACCGCATTGCTCTCTATTGTTATTGAAATGACTCTGTCTCAGTCTACACAGCAAAGCTGACAAGTTACCTGCAGGAAAAAGAAGAAAAAGTGTCATTAAAAGTATAAAAAACACCAAGAAAGCATGATTTTAGGACTTTGAAGGTCTGATTTTAAAAATGCCACTTTTTAATAGTAGATTCCATTTAAAGCCAACATGGTTTCTATGTTGTTTACGCAACATGAATCAAAACTCTGGATTAATAGAATAAAGAGTATCTTCTATTAAGGCTTTTACCAGGCAGCTCACAAACTGAACAAGAATACCCTATCAGGACTTTGAAGATAGGATTTTTTAGCAACTCCAGGCAGCATGATGAGTATTTTATACCTATGAGAATTCATTTCTGATGAGATCTAAGACCTTGGTCGTGTCATATTTATAGAGGGAAAGAAAGATATAATAGCTTTGTTAAACCTTAAACCTTCAGTGTGATGATGAAACTTTCGCTGTGCGGCAGAATATAAGCTGAAAAAGCCCTAGGCGAAAGACTGTAGCTTAAAAAAAAAAAAATTACAAAACACTGCATTAAGGTGACATTATAGGTTCTCTCGTAAAGTTAAAAGTTTGGAAATGCCCGGTGATGGATCATTAACCGTCGTAACACAGCAACCTTTTTTGCCTTGTCATTAGTGGAGTCATTAGAAATTTTCGGACTTCGCATTCATTTCATTGCAGCACTTGACATTGTGTGAGTTAAAAAAAACCCTAACCTTAGGGGATCTCTGCCGAGTCTTACAACCCTTTCTGCTTTGAAGTGAAGTTTAACAATGATTGCAGGGCATGATTCTGTTCCACACAGTCCATAGCTGTAATGGAAAATCAGTAAGTGTGGTGTGACTGGAAATGTAGACTTTGTCATAACATAATGTTATTGTACAATTATAATAGTATAAGAATAAGTATAATGACAGTGTGCCGTTACTGCAGGAAAGATTCGGAAAAAGAAAGAGATGAATGTTTAAGCTGTATCCTAATATTTGTTACATACTCACCTGGTCCCGATCATGTGCTGTCTACTTTTCCTGACAGGTGCCACCACTTTGACCTAGCAAATGGTTCTGGCAGCTAAGAGGGCTGCTTTGAGGACATAAATGTTGGACTAGCTTGTCTTCTGACTGGCCAATAAAGAAATAACCCCTTTCTTCTGTTTGATAATCCATTCACTATCCAGACCATTGACCCTCTGTGTGTTTAACTAACACAGTTTTACAAGTCTTGCTAACTCATCAGCTTAGCAGACCAATTACCAAGCAATGTACTATGGCCAAAGGCAGTGCACTGTGCCTCAATTAAACTCCACCCTGTTATTCTGTGGTGGTGTCATGACCCACAAGGGTCAGACCAGCGGACGGCACAACAAGCACCAACAATGGGGATGGAAAAAGGGGGAGGAACGCCCTAACAATAGGGAACGAGGGATGGGGCACCTCCTAACACAGCCTGTGCCTATCCCTAAGCTCCCCTAATGCCCTATGCAGGTACTTCCCCCTGCCATCGTCACATTCCTCGTCCCTAGCTGTCAACTCATTATATCCTGGCTAGTGCACTGTTTGGCAAGGATGCGAGTCTCACCACTGCAGATGGTGTAAACACAGGTGGTAGTGACAAGCACAAGACAGACAAAGACAGGGAATAAAGAAACTTGGCTTTCAAGCTTCTACTGCAAGCTCCACACAGCAGAGGGTTCTGAACCAGGACCACAAGCAACTGATAGACGCTGACACCAGAGAGCTCTACACTGATCGGCTAGTCTCCAGAGAAAAACTCTATCACCAACAGTCAGCTGATGCATCAGGTGACTATTTAAAGGATGAAGGGAGTGGTCACCACCCACATCAGCTGACCAGCTATATAGCAGATGCCAGTAAGGAATACTGACATTAACCCTTGCTGGCCTGAAAAGAAAAAAGCTACATTTAATTTATAGCGGACCAGAGTTGTTATGAATCCAAAAATGAATTGTGACAGGTGGACTGATTAACTGTTTCATTGAATATGGAGATAAGGAAAGGGGAGGCACCAGTGCTTTGTCTTCTGTTACTAAACAGAAACAGCAGCTAAGGAAGCTTATTTTCTTGTAGTGCCAACAATTGTGGCAAGTAATCATATAGAAAATAGGCAACACTCACCGATTCCTTTTTGGTTAAAAGTCCTTTATATTAACTCATATGGACATCCATTAAGTTTTGCTGATGCGGCCATATGTGGAGGGAGACAGATGGAGAGTGCTTCTATGGGTCTATTCTTTTATTGACTTACAATTCTGCTTTCAATCCCATCCTTTTTATCCTGACACCCACTATCCTCCTAAATATGCTTCTGTTGGCTGATTTTGCCTTTAGCCAAATGCCTCTGCTTATGATCAAGGTATAAAGCTACTCTACCTCCAACTTGCTACACTGCTAAGTAGCTACTAGTGATGATTGAGTATACTCATTGCTCGGGTGATCTCCGAGTATTTTGGTGTGCTTGGAGATTTAGTTTCTGTCACCTCAGCAGCATGATTTATGGCTGCTGGACAGGCTGAATACATGTGGAGATTCCCTAACAAGCAGGCATTCCTCACGTGTATTCAGGCTGTCTAGCAGCCGCAAATCATGCAGCTGCATCGACAGAAACTAAATCTCCAAGCACGCCAAAATACTCGGAGGACACCCGAGCATTCTTGGGGAAACCCGAGCAACGAGTATACTTGCTCATTTTTAAAAAACAAAGAAAGAAGACCAGTGCATGAATGTCCAGAAATAGATAGAAAATTCATAAATCTTTATTGAAGACACAGGTTAAAAGGCTTAGTGGCACACCAAGAGTGGCATATGAAAAATCAGACACGGAGAATACACAGTGTCCATGACATAAGCATAAGCAAAAGGTAAGTACAGGTGACTAAAAGAGGATATAAATTGTGCACAGACAAAGAGTATAGGTTGGACAAATAGTATGCACAAGAAAACATTTTGAGCGGATTAAAGGAAATATTTCACACCATTTAGAAATAGCCATGGTCACCCAACATACACATAAGGAAGACAATCTAAGCCCTTTTCTCTATAAGAAATGCATGTTGAATCAAGGTGACACTGGGATCCTGCCAGGAAAATATTGTAATTATTGCAATTAGCCAGCTCAAACAGTAGATCTCCGAATGAAAATATAGAATATGGGAATTTGTATTAATCCGATATTAATAAGACATACATTTTTGACGCTGGGGCTAACCAGGCAAAAAGATACATATTTTCTCATAACTATAACCCCCCCCAAAAGGCGCCAAATCCATAGGAGCCAGATAGCTGCCAACAGCTATGCATTGTTTGGTCCCAAAGTAAAGATAAAAGTCTGATAAAAAATGTGGCAATTTCGAATTCCTGCGATTATCTGGTAAGGAGTTATCACATAAGTTTAGATTTCATAAATTCCTGAAGGTCTGATGACAGCACACAGCTCTGCTCACATGAGGCCATCACGGGGAGTGTGTGGGTGGCACTCAGGGTCTGATAAAAGGTCAAACCGAATTATGATCTGGGTTCCTGTAGAGAGATGCACATCGTGTATACATGAATCCTGTTTATTGACGGCCCCAAGCGATGCGCTCTCCTTTGGCTAAACTGAATCGTCTCTGCAATCAGTGTAGTAAATTTTCTTGTTAATCCCTTTTATTTTCTGTAACTGAATAGGCTGTATTGTTTTGTACACCATGTAAAATCTTTTATATATTTTTTATAAACGCTGTCTCCCTTTGGATTAAATATAAAATGTAATAATTCTGTTCCTTTTGTACTGTAAACCACACCTCGAAGCCATAAGCTACCAATAAGGCATCCAAACGGCCTGTATAAAAGATTAGCGGTGGCGGCGAGTAGTCTAGGGTTATCAGGGATTTAACAGTGACCATACGGGGATGCATACATATATTCCATGCATTGGAATCTGGAGGTGTATATACCACATGCTCATTGTTAATTTCCAAATAACTGGCCAGTTAGTGCAAACTAACAGTCTGCGGCCTCCTCCTTTATTCATTGGCCAATCGCGTAATTGTCTGGACAATAGGGGGAAGCAGAGAGATGTTCGCACTAAAGATCACAGAGGGTGATTCTCATGACCTGCCCAGCCTGTGATATTGTGAATTTGTGATTAAATCTTTGACAAATGCCATGACAGGTAGTGGAGCCACAGTGACCTAAAGATGCACAGTGCAATCGTGAACAAAATGAATGGTGCAAATCTACATTCGGCAGAGCCATAAAGGTACTGTAATATAGGTGTTGGTAAAGTGGATTTACTAAACAGAAAGTCAGGATGAGCAGCACTGACCAGAGGCATTAATTGTGCAGATCTGGGCTAGTTGGTTGACAATTGTAACAGCAAGGACCAGTACAGTTGGATATGGAGGACAGCATATTGATCACAGGAGCTGGATGTGCTAGGTGCAGTAGAGAACACCAATAGCAATAACATCAACACACAGTTGATTTGAGTAGACAAGCATGAATCTTAATTAAAGGGCATCTGTCACCACTTTTTAGCTATGTAATTTATGTAAGCTTCATATCAGATGTAACATAGTAACATAGTTAGCAAGGCCAAAAAAAGACATTTGTCCATCCAGATCAGCCTATATTCCATCAGAATAAATCTCCGGATCTACGTCCTTCTAAAGAACCTAATAACTGTAAGATACAATATTGTTACGCTCCAGGAAGACATCCAGGCCTCTCTTGAACCCCTCAACCGAGTTCGCCATCTCCACCTCCTCAGGCAAGGAATTACAGATTCTCACTGCCCTAACGGTAAATAATCCTCTTCTATGTTGGTGGAAAAACCTTCTCTCCTCCAGATGCAGAGAATGTCCCCCTGTGACCCTGATCTTCCTTGGTATAAACAGATCCTCGGAGAGATATTTGTATTGTCCCCTTATATACTTAAACATGGTTATTAGATCGCCCCTCAGTCGTCTTTTTTCTAGACTAAATAATCCTAATTTTGCTAATCTCTCTGGGTATTGTAGTTCCCCCATCCCCTTTATTAATTTGTTGCCCTCCTTTGTACCCGCTCTAGTTCCATTATATCCTTCCTGAGCACCGGTGCCCCAATCTGTACACAGTACTCCATGTGAGGTATAACCAGGAATTTGTACAGAGGCAGTATTATGCTCTCATCATGTGTATCCAGACCTCTTTTAATGCACACCATGATCCTGTTTGCCTTGGCAGCCGCTGCCTGGCATTGGCTGCTCCAGGGAAGTTTACCATTAACTAGGATCCCCAAGTCCTTTTCCATGTCAGATTTACCCAGTAGTTTCCCGTTTAGTGTGTAATGGTGATATTGATTCCTTTTCCCATGTGTATAACCTTACATTTATCATTGTTAAACTGAGTGTGCTACCTTTCGGCCCAAGTTTCCAACTTATCCAGATCCGTCTGTAGCAGAATACTATCTTCTCTTGTATTGACTGCTTTACATAGTTTTGTATCATCTGCAAATATCGATATTTTACTCTGTAAACCTTCTACCAGATCATTAATAAATATGTTGAAAAGCATAGCTCCCAACACCGACCCCTGCGGTCCCCACTGATCACAGCGCCCCAGTTAGAGAATATACCATTTATAACCACCCTCTGCTTTCTATCACTAAGCCAGTTACTTACCCATTTGCCCACATTTTCCCCCAGACCCAGCATTCTCATTTTATGTACCAAACTCTTGTGTGGCACAGTATCAAACGCTTTGGAAAAATCAAGATATACCACATCCAATGACTCACCTTGGTCCAGTCTATAGCTTACCTCTTCATAAAAACTGATTAGATTGGTTTGACAGGAGCGATTCCTCATAAACCCATGGTGTTTTGGAGTTAAACAGTTATTTTCATTGAGATAATCCAGAATAACATCCCTCAGAAACCCTTCAAATATTTAACCAACAATAGAGGTTAAACTTACTGGCCTATAATTTCCAGGGTTACTTTTAGAGCCCTTTTTGAATATTGGTACCACATTTGCTATGTGCCAGTCCTGTGGAACAGACCCCGTCACCATAGAGTCCCTAAAAATAAGAAATAATGGTTTGTCTATTACATTACTTAGTTCTCTTAGTGTCAGGTGTCGGATTCCGGACACTGCACAGCGAGAATCCAGAGCCAGACATCCAGCAGTCTCCCATTCTCCTCCGACGGCTCCGGGTGCTGCTCAGCAATCACGGCGAGCCAGGCGTGCTACTCAGACTTGCTCTGACAGCCTGGATGTTGCTGCCACCTCTGGTGCAGCAATGGTAGCGCATCCTGTTCTGCAGGGAACCGCTCCAGAGGCTAAGTCCTCATGCCGTGCTACTGGGCATGCCCGCAAGGTGACCTCTCACTGGAGAGCAGGGGTCACATGCTCAGGTCCTGCGTCAGATCTGATTGGTCCTTTCCAGGGTACTGGAAGGTCCCGGAAGCGCATGGCTATAAAAAGCCCGCATGGCGGCTCGGCCATGCGCTAGTGTAGCATATTATGCTGTGTGTGTATGGTGATGGATGCATGGACTGGTGACTGACTTATTATGAAACCCCTTCCCTCGGATAATACGATTGGTGACTGTGTGTTGGGTTAGTCAGCTCCAGGTTGTGGCAAGCTACATGCCATTGTGCGATCCACGCCTACACTAGCGTCCGTTGGTGCCCGGTTCTCGGCGCCGACGCTTGCGGCTTTAGCTCCCGCTGCGCTGCAATACCAGCAGCTATTGGTGTTCGCGGCTGCGACGCCACACGTCGGCTCCTGTGACGTTAACAGGGCCAGCGACTTTGCATATACTTCTGCCAAGCGACTCTGTGTCTGAACAGAGCCGCTCCTAGCGTTCGGGTGACGTTAACCCGTGCGCACTACGGCACCTTCTGGTGCATCTGCCATTGTCCAGCAGCGGTCTAGTCACCTACCGCACGGTGGACCCCGGGCGGCGAACGCACCTCCTATTATTTATATTTGGTGCGTTCCGCCGTCCCTAACATTACACTAGCGCCAGGGTCTGGCTGGCAATGGCAGACGTGCAGCAGTTGCAGCGCTATATTCGGCAGCTGGAGAGCAGGTTGGCGGCTATTGAGAGCGCCAACTCAGCAGCGAATGCCGTGCTAGCTGCTGTCCAGACAGTCGCCGAGGCTGTCTCACGTGTGCCCGCTCTTTTGCCCATGCCGACACTTTCTCGCCTCCCGTTTCCCGACAAATTTTTGGGTGACAGCGCCACCTGTAGGGGATTCGTCAGTCACTGCTCAATTCAGCTTGAGTTACTGGCTGCACAGTTTCCTACAGAGCAGGCTAAGGTGGGGTTTATTGTGTCACTTTTGTCTGGCAGAGCATTACAGTGGGCCACGCCATTGTGGGAGCGTGATGATCCCGTGGTTCAGGGTGCTGCGCAGTTCCTCGTGGCCCTGAAGCAGGTCTTTTTGGGACCACGGATCATGCACGACATCTCTTTACAATTACTCTCCCTAACACAGGGGTCACTCTCGGTCAGCCTTTATGCCGTCCGGTTCCGGACATTGGCTTCCGAGTTAGAGTGGCTGGACAAAGCCTTAGTCCCGGTGTTTTGGAGAGGGTTGGCTGAGCACGTTAAAGACGCTATAGCTACCAGAGAGGTTCCCACAAGCCTGGAGGATTTGATTGCCGTTTCCACCCGCATTGACCTCCGGTTTACGGAGCGCGGGCTGGAACGGGCACAATCCAGACGTAGGGTTAACTTGGCTCCCACATTCACCTAACCACTAATATACCCCGCACAGGAGCTTTCACCCTCTGAACCTATGGAGGTGTCTCGCACCGGCTCTAAGCCACGACCGATGCGAAGCTCTGCACGTTGCTATCAGTGCCGACAGTTTGGTCACCCGGCTAGCACGTGTCCTCTGCGGGCGAAAAAGCGTCCACGCCCAGTGGACGTAGGTAGTGGGCAGTCCAATATGAAACCCTTCTCACGCAAACCGGTATTCCGGGGCATCTTAGACAGTGGGTCCTCCACCTGGGAGGCAGAGGTTACCGTGGACTCTGGGGCCGAGGGGAACTTTATGTCTTCTACCTTCGCCCAGAAACACGCCATTCCCCTGGTATTATTACCTCAGCCTCTGACCATCAGGGTGGTTAACAGAGCACCATTACCCTCTCAGGTGACCCATCAGACAGCTCCACTAGGGCTCACTATCTCACCCTCTCATCATCAATCAATCAATCAATCATTATCGCCAAGTACATATTACATATATACAAGGAATTCTTTGTGGCAAAGAGGCAACATAATATATAACAACAGATACAACAAGTAACATCTAACAAGACAGATACAGTATATAGTCTACACATGACAATTTAATTGTTGAACAGAGAGTGGATAGAAGCTGTTCATATGGCGGTTGGTGCTGCATTTGGGGACTCTGAAGCGACGTCCTGAAGGGAGTAGTTGGAATGAGGAGTGTCCCGGGTGAGAGAGATCGGATGAAATTTTCAATGCGTGGGATCGAATACTCTTATCATAAAGATCCTGGATTTTAGGCAGGGGGGAACCTATAATTCTCTCTGCTGTTCTGAAAGTCCTTTGTAAGTGGAGCTTGTCATGCGCAGTGGCACCCCCATACCAGACTATCAGAGAGGAACAAATCACAGATCTGATGACAGCATTAAAGAATAAGATCAGCAGATTCTTAGACAAACCATATCTTTTCAGCTGACGCAGGAAGAACATCCTCTGTTGTGCTTTTCTTATAACAGCATCCACGTTTTTCCCCCATTTAAGATCATGAGAGATGATAACACCAAGGAATTTGGTCTCTGTAACCCTAAGAATCACTTCGTCATGGATGTAGATTGGAAGTATCTCATGTTGATCTTTCCTAAAATCCACAACCATCTCAGCAGTTTTTTTCATGAGACTCTGTCCCTGCTAATCCTGCCAGACGGCATCGATCAGGTGCTGCTCGGGGTTCCCTGGCTTCGGTGCCACTCTCCTCATATCGAGTGGGCGACAGGGAAGATACTGGCCTGGAGCAAGGACTGCGAGGGGAGATGTCTGAGGGGCAGTCTTCAGGTGGCTTCCACTGAAGTGCCTGTGGATCTCTCCGCACTACCTAAACCCTACCACCAATACGCGGACGTCTTCTCCAAAAAATCTGCAGAGACGCTCCCGCCGCACCGTCCTTACGACTGCCCGATAGACCTCATGCCAGGCACAGAACCTCCTAGAGGCTGTGTGTATCCACTATCTCTCCCTGAGACTGAAGCTATGTCACAATACATCCGGGAGAACCTGGCTAGAGGCTTTATCAGAAAGTCGGTGTCACCGGCTGGTGCGGGGTTCTTCTTCATTCAGAAGAAGAGAGGAGAGTTACGCCCCTGCATTGACTACAGAGGTCTCAATGCGATCACAGTTAAAACAAATACCCTCTACCGTTGATCTCTGAGTTGTTTGACAGGTTGCGAGGGGCCCAGGTCTTTACTAAGTTGGATCTGCGAGGGGCATACAACCTGATCTGCATTCATGAAGGAGACGAATGGAAGACAGCTTTTAATACCAGGGATGGCCATTACGAATATCTGGTTATGCCTTTTGGCCTTTGTAATGCGCCAGCTGTCTTCCAGGATTTTGTCAACGACGTCTTCCGCGATATGCTTTCTACCTCGGTGGTGGTATATCTGGATGATATACTCATCTTTTCGCCAGATTTGACTACCCACCGGAGGGACGTCTGCAGGGTCTTCGACCGTCTGCGGGCGAATTCCCTCTTTGCCAAGCTGGAGAAGTGCCAGTTTGAGCAGGAGTCCTTGCCGTTCCTGGGCTATATCATCTCGGCCCAGGGGCTGGCCATGGATCCTGCCAAACTGCAAGCGGTAATGGACTGGCAAGAACCTCATTCACTCAAAGCGGTGCATCACTTTCTGGGGTTCGTGAACTATTACCGCCAGTTTATACCACACTTTTCCACCCTGGTAGCTCCTTTGGTTGCTCTCACCAAAAAAGGAGCTAACCCCAACGCTTGGTCTGAACAGGTCTCCAAGGCCTTCTCGGCTATAAAGTCTCATTTTGCTGGCGCTCCTATCCTACATCGTCCCGATGTGAACAAGCCATTTATACTAGAGGTAGATGCCTCCTCTGTCGGTGCAGGAGCAATTCTTTTCCAAAAGGACGCTCAAGGTCGGAAGCATCCCTGCTTCTTCTCAAAGACATTCTCACCGGCAGAGAAGAATTACTCCATCGGTGACAGGGAGCTGCTAGCCATGAAGTTGGCCTTTTCAGAATGGAGACATCTCCTGGAGGGGGCTCGGTTTCCCTTCCAGGTATATGCGGACCATAAAAATCTGGTCTATTTACAGACTGCCCAGCGCCTGAACTCCCGTCAGGCTCGGTGGTCGCTCTTCTTTTCCCGCTTCCGCTTCACCCTGCACTACCTTTCTGGAGAGAAGAACGTCCGTGCGGATGCTCTCTCACGCTCGGTGGTCTCAGCGGAAGAAGGAGAGGCTGAGCCTCGGTTAATTCTCCCACCGGAGAGTTTTACGACCGTGGCTCCAGTTGCTCTCGAGTCAGTGCCACCAGGCAAGACCTTGGTGCCTCCTCAGCTACGGCCGGAGGTCCTCGCCTGGGCACATGGCTCCAGGGTGGGTGGTCACTTTGGCAATAAACAGACCACTGAATTCCTGGCAAGGTCATATTGGTGGCCACATATGGCTCGAGATGTCAAGGAATACGTGCAAGCATGCGTCTCGTGTGCTCGAAACAGACCCTCTAGACAGAGGCCGGCGGGGCTGTTGTATCCCCTGCCAGTGGCGGATAGACCATGGGAGATGGTTGGCATGGATTTCATAGTTGGCCTGCCCAAGTCTGGTGGCAGTACGGTCATCTGGGTGGTCACCGACCATTTTTCCAAAATGGTGCACCTGGTGCCACTCGCACGCCTGCCTTTCGCTCGAGGTCTGGCCACTTTGTTTATTAAGCACGTATTCCGTTTGCATGGCATGCCGGACAAAATCGTGAGTGACCGAGGTCCCCAGTTTGCATCTCGGTTTTGGAGGGAGCTCTGCAGCCTACTCAGCATCGAGCTAAATCTGTCCTCCGCCTACCATCCCGAGACGAATGGCTTGGTCGAGAGAGCCAATCAGACCTTGGTCACCTATCTACGGCATTTTGTCTCTGCCAGGCAGGATGACTGGGCATCCTTGCTACCTTGGGCTGAATTTGCCCTAAACAATGCATTGGCTGATTCCACTGGACAAACGCCCTTCCTCTTAAACTACGGCCAACATCCACGCTTCTCTGTCCCGATGCCAGTGTCCTCCACTGACTCCAGGGTGTCAGACTGGGCAGTGGAGGCCCGGGACATCTGGGATCGCACTCAGGATGCTATCCGTGCCTTTAAGGAGAGGATGAGGGCGTCCGCTGACACGCATCGGCGACCCGCTCCAAGCTTCTCCCCTGGCGACATGGTGTGGCTCTCCACCCGAAACATCAAACTACGGATCGAGTCCCCTAAGTTCGCGCCGCGATATATTGGACCTTTCAAGGTCCTTGAGCGAATTAGCTCGGTGGTCTACCGCCTGGCTCTTCCTCCACATTTAGCCATTTCGGACGTGTTTCATGTGTCCCTCCTCAAACCAGTTCACATGGTCCGGTTTTCTGAGTCATCGGCCGGGTCATCAGACTTATCGTCTGACGAGTTTGAGGTTAATGCCATCGTAGGGCGCAGGTTTGTCCATGGCAAAAAAATTTATTTAGTGGATTGGAAGGGTCATGGGCCTGAGGCTCAAACCTGGGAGCCGGTGGAGAATATCCACACACCGCTCCTGATCGCTGCTTTTGAGCGCAGTGGGGAAGGGACCTTAGGAGGGGGGGGTAATGTTAGTCATCGGATTCCAGACACTGCACAGCAGGAATCCAGAGCCAGACATCCAGCAGTCTCCCATTCTCCTCCGACCGCTCCGGGTGCTGCTCAGCAATCACGGCGAGCCAGGCGTGCTACTCAGACTTGCTTTGACAGCCTGGATGTTGCTGCCACCTCTGGTGCAGCAATGGTAGCGCATCCTGTTCTGCAGGGAACCTCTCCAGAGGCTAAGTCCTCATGCCGTGCTACTGGGCATGCCCGCAAGGTGACCTCTCACTGGAGAGCAGGGGTCACATGCTCAGGTCCTGCGTCGGATCTGATTGGTCCTTTCCAGGGTACTGGAAGGTCCCGGAAGTGCATGGCTATAAAAAGCCCGCATGGCGGCTCGGCCATGCGCTAGTGTAGCATATTATGCTGTGTGTGTATGGTGATGGATGCATGGACTGGTGACTGACTTATTATGAAACCCCTTCCCTCGGATAATACGATTGGTGACTGTGTGTTGGGTTAGTCAGCTCCAGGTTGTGGCAAGCTACATGCCATTGTGCGATCCACGCCTACACTAGCATCCGTCGGTGCCCGGTTCTCAGCGCCGATGCTTGCGGCTTTAGCTGCCGCTGCGCTGCAATACCAGCAGCTATTGGTGTTCGCGGCTGCGACGCCACACGCCGGCTCCTGTGACGTTAATAGGGCCAGTGCCTTTGCATATACTTCTGCCAAGCAACTCTGTGTCTGAACAGAGCCGCTCCTAGCGTTCGGATGACGTTAACCCGTGCGCACTACGGCACCTTCTGGTGCATCTGCCATTGTCCAGCAGCGGTCTAGTCACTAACCGCACGGTGGACCCCGGGCGGCGAACGCACCTCCTATTATTTATATTTGGTGCGTTCCGCTGTCCCTAACACTTAGTACTCGTGGGTGTATGCCATCCGGACCCGGAGATTAATCTATTTTAATCTTATTTAGCCAGTTTTGCACCTCTTGTTGGGTTAGATTGGTGACCCTTAATATAGGGTTTTTTTTGTCTCTGTGCAGTCCTAATCCCATTACTCTTCAGTGTTCCGCCCTTTCTGGGCTTTGGCTTCACGTTCCTGCTGTGCAGGTGCCCACAAGTCACCCGTACTTCCGCTCTCAGCATTCTCTGAACAGAAACGATCAGGTGACTATATTGTGCCAGACAGAGTAGCCAACATACAGGGCTCTTATCCCAGTGCTTTTTCCAAAAGTCAGTTTTAGGTGGTTGATGGGGGACAGTAAATACACTCCAAACTTTCACTCTATTAATTTTTTAGTAGGAGCTAATAACCCTTAAAATATAATCCTGCTGACTACACTTCTGGAACAGCCACAAATTTTACCTTTCACAATCATCTAATAATCCAATAGATATGGCCTCTGTCTGATCTACACTGTGCAGGAGATTATTCAACCGAATCTATCAAGCATGTCATAGATATGTGATACATTTCTATAAGGACAATTAAAATCTTCTTTGGGGATATGAACTATGGTCGTCTCTTGTTCAGCTTGATAATCGGTAGTCAAGACCAACCTCCATATATTACACTTGTAAACATGTGTCATCATAAACTTATTGTATTGTACAGTAGTACCACAATTCAGTATTTTATCCATTACCAGCGAAAGTAGTAACATTTCAGCTCAGTCCAACATAGATAGTCTAATGGCTATATTCAATGTACAACTAAGATATTTTCAATTTCTTAGCAGAAATGTACTTCCACAGTCAGAAAGGAATTTCACAAAGGATTCAGTGACCTTTGTTAAAAAATGAACTTGTGCTGTAGAATCCCAGACTCAACATGCGTCCCTGGGCTAGTCTTGATATTTCCACACGGGCTTTACGCCCCATGAACGGTCCACAGGAAGGCTTTAGGTTTATTCTGTTCAATTTGGATTTATGAACTGCAGTGTGCATTTTATGTGCCCAGCAGATGTCTACGGCATGAAATGCAGCACGTTTCTGTGGCTGAATATCTGATAGCTAGTTTATGAACTGTTAGAATGAAGTACTCACTATGATATTAATAAAGTAATATTCAATAAGTTGTGAAGCAAGTTTTCAGACGCTTTCATTTGCATGGCCCTACAGTAAAGCATGGTGGTTCAATATTACATTGTGGGTAGTTAGAGATGGGGATAAGAAGAATCAAGAAAAGTCAAGAGAAATCCTTGATGAAGAACTAATATTCATCAGTTATCAACTTAGTGAATGAAAAGTAGACCAAGTGCATTCATCCATGGGCATAGGGAAGTACTCATATTTTGTCAATCAACCCTTCAAGTAAAAAATGCAAGAAAATGTATTGATCCACATTGATTAGTAGTAGCAGTAGTAGTAGCATGGAGAGGGCCAGCATGGCAGTTGCTCCCATGTGCCAAAGTCTATTGAGGGACATAATTCACCCAATCTCTCTCGCATCTCTCTCACATGCCTCCACTACTGTCCACTGATGGGCACCTGCAAGTAACTCTGTTTCTTGAAGTGGCGCATTGAGTGCCTGTCAGAACCTTTTGTAGAGCATAACAGGCTTCTGTGGTCTTCATAGGCAGTAACCAAAACGACAAAGCTCAGGACAATGAGGAGAGCATTGTCATGTCATCTGCTGCCCATGCCAAGCACAGCAGCCAATCACAAACTCATCTCACTGCTGTATTCTGCCAAAGCAGAAACCAAGAAGAATTAACATCAACAGCAAATGAATGAAAAGAGTATTAACCCTTTTCCCATGAAGCCTGCTTTCACCTTCCTGACCATGCCAAATTTTAGAATTCTGACCAGTGTCACTTTATGTGGTAATAACTCTGGAACTCTTTAGGAATCCTGGTGATTCTGAGACTGTTTTTCATGACACATTGTACTTTATGGTAGTGGTAAATTCAGGTTGAAATTTTTTTTGTGTTTATTTGATAAAATGTTTTACTTTTGGCAAAAAATTCGCAATTTTCAAACTTCAAATTTTTATATCTTTAAACTAGTTAGTACTGTGGTATAAATGAATTTATAAATAACATGTCTACTTTACGTCAGCATCATCTTTTAAACAAATGTTTTTGGTTAGAAAGTTAAATGGGTTCTAAATTTATCAGCAATATCTCATTTTTCTCAACAAAATTTTCAAAACTGCTTTTTAAGGCTGGTTTCACACTTGCGTTTTTTTTGCGCTGTATTTTAGCGCTAATAAACGCATGCACTTTTTTTCCTATATTTTGCATGGGATGCGCTTATGTGCACATGCGCTTGTATGCGTTTTTACACGCATGCGTTTTTTTGTGGTGTGTGCTCGGGTGCACAAAATGCATCCTGTTGCATTTTTTGGGCGTCCGACTTGCCTCAAAAAAACGCATGCACGCAATGCGTTTTTTTACAGCAAGACACCCATTATAAGTCTATGGGTGCGCATATGTGTGCATTGGCATGCTCATGTATGCGTTTTTTTGCGCATGCGTTTTTTTGTTGACCATTGGTTAGACAATGGAAATTAGGGGTTTGGGTTAGAGTTAGGGTTAGTTAAGGGGGTCTAGGGTTAGGGTTTGGGTTAGGGTTAGTATGGTTTGGTTAAGGGTTAGGGTTAGTTAGGGTTAGGGTTAGGGTTTGGGTTAGGGTTAGTAGGGTTTGGTTAAGGGTTAGGGTTAGTATGGTTTGGTTAAGGGTTAGGGTTAGGGTCAGGGTAAGGGTTAGAGTTAGGGTATGGTTGGTTAAGGGTTAGGGTTAGGGTATGGTTTGGTTAAGGGTTAGGGTTAGTAAAGTCATGGTTTGGGTTAGTGTGAGGGGCCAACTAATGTTGGAAAAACGCAAACGCTGTAAAAACGCACTAAAAACGTATACAAACGCATAAAAACGCAGTTTTTTTCATGCATGCTCATAAAAATGCTTGAAAAAAATGCAGCATTTGTATGCGTTTGTATGCGTTTTTTCCATGCGTTTTTTTGCGGGAAAAACGGGCTGCAAAACAAAGCAAGTGTGAAAGTAGCCTTAGGGACTTTGAGGGGCCTTTATGACAGAAAATACCCAAAAGTGACATGATTTAAAAACTGCACCCATCAAAGTGTTCAAAGCCACATTCAAGAAGCTTATTAACCCTTAAGGTGCTTCACAATAATTATAGCAATGTGGAAGGAAAAAATGTCAATTCAAATTTTTGCGACAAACATGTTTACTTTTGCCCCAAATTTTGCATGTTTACAAGCGTGACAGAAGAATATGACGAAAGCAATTTGATGTGCAATTTCTACTGAATACGCTGATACCCCATAATTGGCAGAAATTTTTGGTCATACAGTAGGGCTTGGAGTGGAAGGAGCGCCAATTCACTTTTGGAGCCTAAATAGTATGGAATAGAGAGAAGACGCCATGTCGTGTTTTCAGAGCCCATGATGTGCCTAAACAGTGGAAACCCCCCATTTTGGATATTGCACACATCTTTATCTTGAGGTCTGGTGGGCACCTTGAACCCACAGGTCCTTCACAGAATTTTATAACATTGGGCTGTGAAAATGAAAAGATAATTTTTTTCCCACAAACATGTTCCTTTCTCCCCAAATTAGTCATTTTCACAAAGGTAACAGGAGAAAAGGGACCTGAACATTTTTTGTGCAATGTCTCTTGAGTACACAGATACCTTATGTGTGGTGTAAATGTAAGGGTCGGCCAGGACCGTATTTGTGGCCGAGGACTACGGGGCTACGGTGTCCTGGTCTCCCCTCACATAGACATGACAGCTTCCCATCAGCATACCTGCAGGCTCCATTCTTCTCTGGGCTTTCTGTAATGCGCTGCACATTCTCCTCAGACGATGTGAAACAAATAGAGTCACAGTCCCGTTCAACTTTAACAATAACAGTTTTACTCATTTTTGTAAACAGCACATCCATTTTCTTTACAGCGGTTACCTCAGATTCCACAGTGCACAATTCTGTAACTTTCCCTATGCTCTCACTGTCTTTCTTCAGCATATCTCCGGGACGTCCCATCTCTTTCAGCATCACAGCATCCTCTCTGTAAAGCGTCACCATTTTTGGGAGTTCCCCTGTCTGTTTCACCCCAGACAAAAAGGCGTCTGCCTCATAATGAGCGGCCTGGGCTGCCGTACCACTGCCAAATGTCTCACTACCATCTGTAGTGAAGTCTTCTGCACTGCTATGTTCTGCGCTGCTGTGAACTGTGCAGCTGTGATCTGTGCTACTGTGTTCTGCAGTGTTGTGGCCCTCAGACCCTGGACGGCTGGGCCCGTGTCTTTAACATTACAGAGCTGACTGTCCTGTCAGGGTCGCTCCTGCCCAACTGATTCAAATCTCAGATGTTCCCCAGCTTAATGGCCATTAGCTCCTCCTACTTTAACTATTTACAGTCTGAGTATGCGCTCTACCCCATCTAATGGCCTAACTGGAGTACTACACTTTCCCTACAACTATAACAGTAGTTATACATAGCATTAACATAAATATACATAACACTTTTATCCCTTAAAGGGAATCTGTCACCCCATTTTAGCCCTATAAGCTGCAGCCACCGCCATCAGGGGCTTATCTACAGCATTCTGTAATGCTGTAGATAAGCCCCCAATGTAACCTGAAAGATAAGAAAAACGCGTTAAATTTTACTCACCGGGGGGCAGAGTCGGGTGCGGTGGGTGTCGCAGACCGGTCCGGCGCCTCCCATCTTCATACGATGATGTCCTTCTCCTTGCTTCTCCCTCGTCTCCTGTGCAGGCATACTTTATCTGCCCTGTTGAGGGCAGAGTAAAGTACTGCAGTACGCAGGCGCTGGGAGAAGTCAGAGAGGTCCTGCACCTGCGCACTGCAGTACTTTACTCTGCCCTCAACAGGGCAGATAAAGTATGCCTGCTCAGGAGCCGAGGGAGAAGCAAGGAGGAGGACATCATCATATGACACCCATTAGACCAGACGGAACGCCAGGGTGAGTATAATCTAACTCTTTTTTCTTATCTTTCAGGTTACATCTGGGGCTTATCTACAGCATTACAGAATCGTGCGAGTCTCTTGCAAGTGAGTATGAGCCCTTACATTAAAGGGCCTATCACACTAAGGGATATCGCAAGCAATATTGCTATAATGTCACTGGTTTTGTGACGTTATAGCGATATTGCTAGCAATATCGCTATGTCTGATACTTACCTCCGACCGGCTCCCCCGCTGGTTATCGCTGATCGCGTGAGAACGTCCTGGGCCGTTTCTCGTTGTAAGCTTCCTGCTGGGCTTCCTTTGGCGCCAACGAGCGGCGGGAGGACATCAGGATCGCCTCGTCTGACAGGTAAGTAGCGACCCCCGACCGCTGCTATGTCGCTGGTGAGATCTGCCTGTGAGGCAGCTCATTAGCGACCACTTAGCGATGCACCAGCGATCCATATCGTTGTCGGGATTGCTGGTTCATCGCTAAGTGTGACAGTACCCTAAGACTTAGGGATATGACTAGTTTTAGGGAAGAGGCTAAGATAATGTGGCATACTTAATTATATGTTCCAAATGTCCAACTGGGGGTCTGTATCTAGGGATAACAGGACAAAATCTGAGAACTAGGATATTCTTATCACCACTTGACAAAAGATAACAAAGAATAGAGCTTCCTGTAGCTAAACATTTTTGTAGCCCTGATCACAGAATTGTGGACATGAAATTGCTGGTATATTCGAATATCTGGGAGACAGAAGAGTCTGGGATACAAATTTATAATGACCTGATGAGGAATGAATGTGTCGCATGGGTTTATGTCTCTTTATATCAATTAAAGAATGTGCTCCTCTGACCTCTTGGGGGCATCACAACCCTCGACCAAACCTCAGAGGACAATAAAACTTTCACACTCCTTATCTATGAACTGCTCCAATATTTACAGCCACATTTTTTTTTATCCTCTTCTCATATTGATAGTTCTGCTTCACGTCACTACTCTTATTACTGCACTTTTCTATATCCTGTCATGTATAAATATGTGACACTTCAGATTTTGTGTTCTATTGCCTGATTTGGAGACCTGAGTAGTCTCAAAATCTTACTATTTATTACCATCTTTTCAGTTAGCCATTAAAAGGTATCAATGACTGAATACTCTCAAAATTTTTATATCTTTCATTATACTTTTAGAATTTTACCAAAAAGATAAAATAAAAAGGTGAAAGCGCAAATATTAATTGCATCAGTGTTTTCCTCAAATTGTATTTGCAATATTCAATATTATTCAATACTAGACTGGTTTAATAAGGGGCTCAGAGGGCTAATGTTTTACAGACTAGGGGGTGCAAAATACTTGCCTTGCTTTGGGCGTTCGCAGTTCATGCTGCGATACTGGTATGTATAGTACAGAACCTAATCCTATAATCCATTCTTATGTCATGCTGTGTGTTTTCAGTCTCCGATAGGTGCAGCACCCTCAATAACTGATCTCTGAAGGTAGCAATTTGTATGAACTCCAGGCTATGATTTTCTCTTCTAGTCAATAGCTGGAATCACATTTTCACAACTACAGGCAAGTTTCAAACCCCAAGCAATAAATAACGGTGTAATATTTGGAAACTATTACACTTCGGAAAGGAACACGACTTTTTTTTTTTGGGCGACTTTTAATAATGCAGTCTTAGGCTTTGAATACGGTTCCACTTTTAAGCATGTCTGAACTTTTTATGACACACAATGTAACAGACTCAGGCAAAAGAAAAGCAATCAATCATGGATTTGGCTGGGAGAGAAGTGATTTGTTAGAGGGTGGAAAGAACTTTTACCTCGAGCCATGGAAATCTAATTTAACAACCAATGAATATGCGCCCCAGTGCACATTACACAATTAAAAGTTCAAGGTGATAAACTTTTTCCACCAGTGGATCAGATGGGAGGCGTTCTGTTGCTTACATTGGTTTTCCTGACTGTGCTTGTATTTTCAAAAATACAGCTGTTTCTAAAGGGAATCTGTTAGCAGTTTTTTTTGCTATTTAATCTGTGAGCAGCATAATGTAGGGGCAGAGACCCTGAGTCCAGCGACGTGTCACATACTGGGCTACTTGTTGTTTCAATAAAATCAGTGTTTTATCAGCAGGAGATTATCACTAGAGGACTAGTTGTCCCGTGCCAAGCAGTCCTCCTGTTCTATGTAACTCCGCCCCCACCACTTATCATTGTACAGTGTACACAGAAAACTGCCAATCAATGGTATGGTTGGGAGACGCCAACATCTTCTTTACCTGTGGGCATGGGATAGGTATTCTGCTTACATATTTAATTCCGAAGCAGGAAACAGTGGTTTTCAACCGATCCGATTGTCCATCCCAATTAACATTCATTTGACATTAGTGCTGGCCACAGCATATCACAGCTGCTGTGGAACCTCTTTTTGAATGAAAAGATGTCCATTGATAGATATGAACCACAGTCACAATTTTTGTTTTTGTGAAGAATGACTACTGCTAAGTGATTTTGGACCAAGGTTGACTGGTAAACAAACACCAACACAATATGACTCACCATAACTTTTGTAAATTCCTTCAAGGATTCCGATTACTCACAATGAAAATTCACATCAATATCGCAATAAGTTAGCAAAATTCTTGACAAGCTGCAGTTCAAATCAACCACTCGGTGGCTAGATAAAGACGTATGTAGCATAAACATCTCCCGACATAGTACAGTGTAATCATTCGGTTTTTTTTTTGGGTGGGGGGGGATTAAAGCTCATCAATTTGTGTCAATTTGTAACAGGTTGACTCAAGAAGGACACAGCGGTCCAGATTGCAGTGCAGTCAATCAACAAGCTTTTAGAACGTGAGAAATACCAGAGCCATCACAGCCATGCCAAGTACGGATACTTCGAAGGTAATGAAGGGGTTAAGCCGCTGTATGTACTCTTCAAATCCGTCTATGAGATTACTGTGGTAAAAGCTTCTGGGTGGACTCTACACCACCCCGTTTGTGGGAGTACTGTCCTTTAAGCCTCTGTGTGTACTCTGCACACCCTGTCAGTTCTTTTAAGCTGCTGTGTGTTTTCTAGTAGTCTGAGAAATAAACAATTGGCATCAGCTGTCTCATTGCTATTAGTAATCCAGAGAAATATTTTTTTAGGACCGGTGTGTTTTTAGTAGTCTGGGAAAAAAATATTGTCATAAGCCATCTTTTTGCCATTAGTAGACAAAATAAATATTTTTTCAGGACCACTGTGTCTTTTCTAGTACTGTAATGTTTAAAAAAAATACAAAATTGCCATCAACCATCTGATTGCCATTTATAGGTCAGAGAAATAGTAGTTCAGGACCAGTATGTCATGATAGGCCATGATAGGTCAAAGAAAAAATTTTTCAGGACTGCTGTGTACTTTCTAGTGGTTAGCTATCTCGTTGCCATTTATCGGCCAAAGAAATATTTTTTTTCTCTGTATTAGACCTCTTTTTTACACGTTCTTTTATTTCCGGTACTAAAAAAAACGGTACCGGAGATATCCGTCTCCGTGTGTGTAATACTTGCAGCACACGTGTAGCAACCATGTGCCCAGGGCCGCCATCAGGGCATTACTGCCCTGACTGGTATATGGGGCCCGGTGGGCAAAGGGGGCCCGCATCAGACCCCTTCTCATCTGCTCACCGGGCCCTACTGGCAGGCTAAACCAGACCCAACAGCAGTTCAACTCTATTGACATGCAGGCATGGGCGCACACATCAATAGTTAACAGCTGCCAGCCAATCGGAGGCTGGCAACTGAAATCAGCTGCAGTGCGCATGTCGCTGGCATCTGATGTCATCATTGTCATTCACTGGCGAGTGCGCGCTTCAGCTGCGTGGAGGGAGCTTCGCCGCAGGATCGCTGCAAGGTAAGGAAAACGTGTTTTTTTTTGTTTTTTTTATTGAAAGCGGCAAGAGGCGGGCAAAATGGACATGGTAGCAGAATGTGAGACACGGGAGCAGAATGGACATGGGGTGAGACATGGGGGCAGAATGTGAGATACAGGGCAGAATGTGAGACATGGGGGCAGAATGTGAGACATGGGGGCAGAATGTGAGACATGGGGGCAAAGTGTGAGACATGGGGGCAGAGTGTGAGACATGGGGGCAGAGTGTGAGACAAGGGGCAGAGTGTGAGACAAGGGGCAGAGTGTGAGACAAGGGGCAGAGTGTGAGACAAGGGGGCAGAATGTACATGGGGCAGAGAATGTGAGACATGGCGGCAGAATGTGAGACATGGGGCAGAATGTGACAGTGAGACACAGGAGGGGGCAGAATGGACATGGGGGCAGAATGTAACAGTGAGACAGGAGGGGGCAGAATGGATACAGGGGCAGAATGTGACAGTGAGACACAAGAGGGGCAGAATGTGAGACACAGGGGCAGAATGTGACAGTGAGACACAGGAGGGGGCAGAATGGACATGGGGCAGAATGTGAGACATAGGAGGGGTCAGGATGCGAGACACAGGGGGCAGGATGGGAGACACATGGGGCAGGATGAGAGAACATATGGCCGGTGCCAGGAATTAGACACAAGGAGGCCAGGATGAGGGATATTATTACCATAGGGGCTAATTAAGGGATATTGTAACTGCAGTGATGTATTTATTTTATTTTTTTGAGGATACTGTTTAAATGGGGGGAGGTCCTGTTACTGTGCAGAGTACCACTATATCACTTTTTTTCTTCATCTGGTGTAGTGTAGAAGTTTGGAAAAAATTAAGTAATGTGTTCTGCAAGTGGAGCTCTAGATAACTGTGTTATTTCCTGCAGAGATGAGCCCTGGTTGGTAGACGTGATGGTGGTCTGTACTGGATGAAAGATGAAAAGCGAAGATGAAGGACTTCACCTAGAGATGTCACTGGTGAGTCAGTGTGTTGCCTGTACACTGACACTATACACTATATACAGAGAGCCTGTGTACAAAGTCACCAGTGATCACTGTATTACCTGTACACTGGCACTATATACAGAGGTCCGGTGCATAATGTCACCGGTGATCACTGTATTACCTTTACAATGACATCATACACAGAGCTACTGTGTATAATGTCACTGGTGATCACTGTATTACCTGTACACAGACACTGCATGGTAAGTACAGATCTCCTGTGTATAATGGCACTTATGGTGATAGCATTGTGTTTTTTAATTAATGATCAGTATTGTAGCATTCAGTCACTATGTGTTGGTAATATGTGGGCTGGGCATGGTGTAGTGGTATTTGTCCCTTTTATGTGCTATTATTCTGTCACTGTGGTGGTAATATGCAGTCTGGTCATGGTGTGGCTGTATTTGTTCCTTGTATGTGGTATTATTGGTCACCATGTGGTGGTAATATGGTGTCTGGTCATGGTGCGGTTGTATTTGTTCCTTTGGATGTGATATTATTGGTCATTTTAAAAATTTGAAAAATTAATAAAAAAAATATACCTAAATTGTATTGGATATTTTAACAAATGTTTAATAGGTTAGAGTAGAGTAGGGCTCGGCCAAAAGAGTCTACCTTGTAGTGGTGGCAGATTTAAAAAATCTTTTGGACAAAACGAGAGCTGCTGGCTATGTATGTGATCTGGAGATGGGAACTATTAATGTGTGATTGGTGAAAAGTGGAGTTTATCCAAGATAGAGCGGTGGAATTGTGGACAGTTCAAGGGGTGGAGGGTGAGGCTGGGGTAGAGCCTGGGTGGAGTCTCAAGGGGGCCCCGAAAATTTTGCCAGTATGGGGCCCCGAAATTCCTAGTGGCAGCCCTGGTGAGCTGCCTCAGATCAGCAGTAACAAGCCAGCAACAGAGTGTGTTTTCAGGATATCCAGCGTGCAGAGACCAGTGACAGAAACAGAGGGGCCAGCGCTGGTTTCTGCATGCTGGGTCTGTCAACGAGCTCTGTTGCTGGTTGGTTACTGCTGTTCTAAGCAGGTAACAGAGTGCACTGTCATTGTGCACATTGCACAATGACATTGCACACTGGGACAGAGCAGGAATGAGCAAAGCCCCCGAAATGAGCGTCACTGATGACACTTAATTTCAGGAAGGGGCAGAGGCTTCAGCATTGATGCATCGTGTGAGTAGCCCAGCATGCACTAGGACTCTCAAATGCAGTGTCATGAAAAAGGAAGTGAAAAAAAAGAAAAAGAAAAGCATGTTGTATAGTTAGGGAAGAATATGGAATTTTGAATTCAAGTATATTAGAAATAGCTTAACTTATGACACTAAACAGACAGGGATTCAGGAGGAATATTACTTTCTGACCACCCCTTTAATGTACTTTTACATACAGTACATGCCAGTAATTTGGAGTATAAAATCCTGATGACAGGTTCTCTTTAAAGACCCTGCACATACCGAGCTTTGCAGTAGTGTATTCGTACTAAAGCACATAGAAATGTTATGAAGTCTGCAGAGTCAAGTCAACATTTTCCAAAGCTTTCATTAACCTTATCTCTGACGAAAAAAATGTGCCTCTGATGTATTATACTGTAGACTTTAACTTTGGACTTAAAGACTAATCTGTATTAAGAGTTCTGTCAGACCACTTCCCTGTATCTGGCTGGAAATGATTATGGGAGAACTGATCTGTGCTATCATATAATTACAGGATTAGGATGTGAATGGTGTAAAACAGGTTTAATAGACAATTCATATTTTCTGCATTACAATACATAAATGTGCAGTGTGTGCAGGTTGTCATGAACATGCAATTTACCAATTATTCTAATATATAAGGGAATTATTCTGCTCATTAGATATGAGTGTAGGGGAGTTAGACATTTTGTACACCTTCGCTCTTTTTTTTTTTCATTATTGTTCATTTACTTCCTAAATGCAAAGCTAGGCAACTTTCTAAATAGTATATAATAAATATTTTCTATCAATTTTCTGCTGCAAAAAATTCTTTTCATAGCTCTGCCTAAATGTTACAAATCCATCAACACTCCTGCTTCTGACAGATCTCTCTGTTCTCCCTCCCTTCTCTCTATGTTAAGAGGGAAGGATATCTAAAGTTTTAAATGAAGAAGAGGAAACAGGCTGTAGTCAAGCAGGAAAGCACATGGAGCTCAAGAAAAGGTAGTATTCATAGTGTGCTGATACATGATTGCAAGTGAAGACAGCCGCTCCTTGAATAAATTCTGACTTAAATACAGCCTGTATTACAGGGATGGACACTCCGACAGGACAAGAATCTGAAACATGGATTAGTCTGCAAACTGCATAAAAGAGGGTCTAAATATGAAAGAATGAAGATTGCTGACAAACTTAATGCAATTTTATGAACTAATCTTAAATATTGACTAGAGGTGAGCAAATATATTAAAGTGGAATTGGATTCCACTTGACTATTACAGAAATACCTATTTGCCAAAATGCAGATTTTTTTTTGTAATCTGCTTCCTAGTGGATCCAGAAAAATGTTGGTACCTGGCTGTTATTTTACTGTACCATACATGATCATCAAAAAGTAAAAAAAATACCCATACTCACCTTATCGCTCATCTCTCCGTGACTCGACCAGGTCTCATTGCATCTTCTTATCACAACTGCTCATCCTGAACTCTCCAACTTCTTCAAGCTAGGCCAGGACCTCGGTCTTTGATGTGACCCAGGACATCTCTATGTATTCTCATGCAAGGTTACAGGGTACATCAGGTCATCATGACCTTAAACGAGCTTGCGCAGAACCGTTCCAGGCCTCATCAGAGCAGAACCAGAATTGCCAACCTTGCCTGAAAAGGTTGAAGATTGCAGGTTGAACAGCTGTGATAAGAAAATGCAACAAGGACCATGTGGGTGGCAGTGAAGAGCGGAGAGGCCAGAGAGGTGAATTGTAAGGTAATAACTTCTCTGGCAATCAAATTTCCTGAGAAAATCCAAATGACCATGCAAATTTGAATTTTGCCCGATCTGCTCATTTCTACCACTCACATATATAAAAATAATTTTTTAGTGTCAATGTTGCCAATAGCTATTAAGAGCTGCAACTTTACATTTCTGTTCTTTGCGATTAGTGATTTTATGATCATAAATTTAAAGATTGAGCAAGGCTTAAAGGCAACCTGTCTGTCAACTCAAAGCAAAAACAGCAAGCCTAGCTTCATAATTGTGGGAAGGTATATTTTTCTCTTAAACACTGTTTTAGAAACTAAACAGTTTGAAGATCCAGATTCTCCCTGCATCAAACAAGTTGATTGATAGGTCCCGCCCCAGTGTGCACTTCGGGAGGGACTTGTCAATCAACTAGATTTGACTAGTGTCCCTAGATCTTTAAGCCATGTTTTCTCTACAACACTGGAGTATTATAGAGTAAAACGATTGTGCAGCCCGACATTGATTCATGCAGCCTATGGTTTGTGAAGCAAGAATCGACTATAGGGTTTCCATAAAAGGCTACACAGAGGCGTATATGGGGCAGCCGGGACATGTGCCCCGGGTGCAGCGGGCAGGGGGGCGCAGTCGGGCTGCCTAATGCGGCGGTCCGCAGTGTCTCCCCCGGCAGCTACATTCTGCTGACCCCCGGACTGGGAGTCGGCCGTTCTCTGTGTCGGCTGTCAAGCTGACAGCTGGCACAGAGAAGCTGCAGCATGCTGGCTCCCAGTGTTCAATTGAACTGGCGTCTGTTCAGTATGGGGATGGGTGCAGACACAGAATGGTGAATGGGGGATGGGTGCAGACAGTATGGGGAACGAACGGGTAAATGGACGTGGACACAGTATCACAGTATGAGTAGCGTTGGGAAAAATGTATGTGGACACAGTATGGGGAGTGAGGGTGATGGGATATGTTTAGACACAAAATGGGGAGTCAGGGGTATGTGTGAGCAGACAGTATAGAGAGTGAGGGGGTAAATATATGAGGAGACAGTATGGTGAACAGGGGGATGTTAGATAAGACAGTATGAGGAGGGAGGGGAATAGTGTGAGGCGACAGTATATTGCAGATATTTTAATTTAGGAGCATAATGACACTTCAATCTTTAAGGGCATCGTGTGGAGACTTGCTGCAGAAGACCGGAGAAGATGGAAGTCTGCAGAGACAAGATGTGGATGAGAAAACTCATCATGGGGTCTGGACAAGAAGAAGAAAAGAAGGAGAACGACTCCAGAGAAACTGACTTATTCTCATGTTTTTACTTATGTTAGGAACATTAAAGGCGTTCTCCAGGTCTGTGTTGAGTCTGCAGACTCATTCTATGTGACTGCAGACTTCTGAATTCTCACAGTGCTCACTGATCGCTGTTAGGATTCTCTCGTGCCAGTAATTTGCATTCATGCGGTCACATGCTGACTAGACACGTGTGGCCTCACTCAATGAAATTGATCGGAGTGATGCCGGGCACGTCTAGTCAGAAGGTGGCCAGAAGTATATAAATTACATGCTTGTGCTGACATGACCATGTACTCTTGCCACCGGTACGGGAGAATCCTAAAAGTGTGCAGTGCATTCGTTGTGAGAATTCAGAAGCTTGCAATGTCAGGATTCAGCTCTGCAGGTTCCAGTAGGCATCACATGGACACTTCACTCATATGCTGTTTTCATACTTTTGGTCCTGTGACAACGAGCTCCGCTTCTTGCTTCTCTCAGCTTTTCACTGAACATTGAAAGCATTAGAAAGATCAGCAAAAATATTGAAAATTTTGCAATTTTCAAACTTTAAATTTTTGTACCCTTAAATCACAGAGTGTTGTCACACAAAATAGTTAATAAATAACATTTCCCACATGTCTACTTTACATCAGCACAATTTTGGAAGCATAACTTTTTTTTTTGTAAGGACGTTATAAGGTTTAAAAGGTGACCATGACCAGCGATTTCTCATTTTTCCAACAAATTTACAAAACTATTTTTTTAGGGACCACCTCACATTTGAAGTGAGTTTAGTGGGTCAATATAACAGAAGATACCCAAAAGTAACACCTTTCTAAAAACTGCACCCATCAAGGTGCACAAAACCACATTATTAACCCTGCAGGTGCTTCAGCAGAACTAAAGCAATGTGGAAGGAAAAAATGAACATTTTACTTTTTTCACAAAAAAAAATACTTTGGAACCAAATTTATTTATTTTCACAAGGGTATCAGGAGAAAATGGACCACAAAATTTATTGTGCAATTTAGAGTACGCCAATACCCCGTATGTGGGAGAAAGCCACTGTTTGGGCTCATGGCAGATCTCAGAAGGGAGGGAGCACCATTTGACTAATTGAACGCAAAATTAGCTAGTATCAATGGTGGGCACCATGTTGTGTTTTGAGACAACCTGATGTACCTAAACAGTGGAACCCCTCAATTCTAACTCCAACCCTAACCCCAACACACCCCTAACCCTAATCCCAACCCTAACCATAACCCTAATCACAACCCTAATCCAAATACATCCCTAACCCTAATGTCAACTCTAACCATAATACCAACCATAATCACAAACATAACCTGAACCACAACCCTAACTCCAACACCACTCTAACTTCAACACCACAACCCTAACCCCAACACCACAACCCTAACCCCAACACAACCTCAACCCTAACTCTAGCCCCAACCCTAACCCTAGCTCTAACCCTAACCCTAGATCAACCCTAACCATAGCTCTAAGACCAACCCTAACCCTAACGGAAAAATAGAAATACAAACCTTTTTATTTTATTATTTTTGCCTAACTAAGGGGGTGATAAAGGGGGGTTTGATTTACTATTTTGGCTCATTTTCATCACTGTGATAGGGTCTATCACAGTGACCAAAATGAACCAAAAGAAAAAATGTCCTATTGTTGTTGGGTACCGGCCGGCAGATCGCGGCGGGCGAACTGCACATGCGCCTGACATATTCTTCCCAGAAGAAGACGCCGATGGCCGGGGGATAAGATCGGGGGATGCAGGAGAGTTCAGGGACACTGGAGGTACCGGGAGGTCTTGGTGGACCCCATTTCTCTCTCCTCTGATGTGCTAGATTATATCAGAGGAGAGAGAAAATAAATGGGAAATCAGACTTTTTTTGCAGTCGCCGTAATTTGGTGAATAACGGAGATGCAAAACTGGGGTCGGTAAAAACCAACCCAAATTATGTTCTCCGGGGTCTTGGCTACCCCGCAGTAGCCGAGACTCTAGAGATTTTCAGACACTGGGGGGCACTATAACCTTATTTCTCAATAAGTACCTTTAACTGCCTCCATTAAAAGGTGTATCGGCGGTCGTTAGGGGTTAAATGAGTGTGATCGACAATGTTGTTGAAGTCATTCATCATGTTTATCATCCTCTTTACACCAGCTGATGTAGAATGATGGGGACAGTACAATCATTAATAGATCAATCATACAATATCATGTTATTAGCAACACATCTGCAGTCTGATGTGCTGCCGAGAACAATGATTTTTGTTCTCCAATCCAATTACCCAATGAATGAGCAGCATTTTGATCGTTCGATTCCTGGCATGTTTACACCTATGAACTCTTGTCTTCTCTGTCATTATTTATAAACATGAATGCTGCACACAAACATCATTGTCACAGCCGCCGCTGATACTCACCTTCAGGGTCCTGTGCGCCCCTCCCAGCGCGCACCCGCTCCCCGGCGCGTCCCCGCTGCTGACCTCCGGCCTCCCCGACGTCGCTCCCATTCTCCTCTGGCCGGAGCTCTGACGGCGCCATGTGACGCGGTAGCTCCACCCCCTATTTCTGGCAGGCGTCTCCCCAGGTAAGACGCCTGTGTATTGTTCCCGGGCTCCTGTCCTTTTGGCCAGCGCTCTGTACGCTCTCAGGCCCTGCTACGCTACACTTTCTCGCCCCGCTTAGTTATTTTTCTTCTGCTGTTCTCTCTCTGGGTTCGCCCCTCTGGCTGTTCTGTTTTCCCTGCCATCTTCCCGGTGTGCTTGCTCCCCTGTGAACTCCTTGTCCGTGCACTCTCTTACCCTCTCTCTCTCTTGCAGCCTCCAGCCACTACCTGCTTCGAACCCTCCAAGCCTCTGCGTCCTTCTGGCTCCTACCACTGTTCTCCCGTGCCGCTGCTCCGCTGACTCTCCACCCTAGTTCCCCTGGTGCTCACCCAGTCGTCCCTTTGGCTCTGGCTGTCACGGTTCCATCCCTTGTGGGCCTGCCCCTAACACTCCCTGTATAGGGGGTGGCTCCACCTGGTCCAGCTCGTCCGCAGGCGCTCTGGAGCCGTGACCCAGAGGGTCCACTCCGTGTTGCTCTCCTTATTTTTGCCATCCGAAGCACACTCCGTAACAGATACACAGGCCATGGACCCCGCTGGAGTCACGGCTACTCAGAAGGAGTTACTTTTTTTACGCGAGAATCAAACGCGCATAATGTCCTTCATGAAATCGATGGACGCGCGTCTCTCTGCTCTCCAAACCTCCGATCTTAGTAATGCGGCCCAGCTGGCTGGCTTACAGCAATAGTTAGTGCAGCAGCGGGACGCACAAAGTCACATCCTCAGCTTCATGGCTTCAGTTGATGGCCGCTTACTTGCGCTCCAGGCAGCCGCGGCTACTCCTCCTCCAGTTACTGGCCCTCATCCCCTTCCACGGTTGGCCAAACCACCCTGCTATAACGGTGACGCAAAACTATGCCGAGGTTTCTTGAACCAGTGTCGCCTCCACTTCGAGTTGTCGCCTCCACCTCAAGGGGGACGCTTTGGCATGGGTAAACCCCCTCTGGGAGCGTGATGACCCCCTGGTTACCCATTTGTCGAATTTTTTGGACACTTCGTCGCGTATTCGACGAGCCAGGTCGTCTCGCCTCCACCACCGAATCTCTGTTCAGTTTATGTCAGGGGTCCCTAACCATGGGGCAGTATGCCATCCAATTCCGGACTTTGTCGTCCGATTTGGGTTGGAACAATGAGGCTTTGGTAGGAGCTTTTTGGAGGGGGTTTTTGGGTCGGATAAAGGACGAGTTGGCAGGCCACGACACTCCCACGGCTCTTGAGGATCTAATCTCGTTGGCAACCTGAATCGATCTGCGGTTCCAGGAACGAGCTCGTGAAAGAAGACTCACGCGCCCGCTGCCATCTCCTCGCAGACCACCCAGTCCTCGGTCTAGAGCTTTTCCCTCCGCGTCTGGACCCGAGCCTATGCAAGTAGATCGCTTGAAACTCTCCGAACAACAACGCAAGGAGAGAAGTTCTCACGGCTTATGTTTCTATTGCGGTAGCGGGTCTCATTTGCTCCGTGCCTGCCCGGATCGTCCGGAAAACTTCTCCGCCTAGGTCAGGTAAGAGAGGCCTCCCTAGGTGTGCATGATTCCTCTCAACACCTTTCTCTATCTGTCCTATTGCATGTGGGTGGCAAGCGGGTCTCCTTGGCAGCCTACGTGGACTCTGGCGCCGCTGGGAATTTTATTAGACTCGATGTAGTTTCCAAATTTTCGGTCCCTGTGAAGGCCTTCGAGACTCCCCAAGTCCTTGCATCCGTAGACGGTAATCCCTTGCAAGAGACCGTCAAGTTAGTTACGCACGAGGTCGAGCTTCAGATTGGCGCCTTGCACAAGGAGAAAATCTCGTTTTTTGTTTTAGCCGGTATCTCTCATCCTATTCTCCTTGGTCTTCCCTAGTTGCGACTCCATGAACCCACTTTGGATTGGCGTAACGGCAATGTTTTGTGCTGGGGGGACTCTTGTCGGTCTCGGTGTCTGCAGCCGGTGCATCCCGTAGGTGTTCCCCGTCTCCTCCCTGGTCCATCTAGTTTGCCGCCCGCATAACGGGTCTACGCGGATGTCTTCAACAAGAAAGAGGCTGAAGTTCTTCCACCTCACCGACCGTATGACTGCCCTATCGAGCTCATTCCTGGTGCCACTCCTCCCCGCGGCAGAATTTTTCCTCTCTCCTTAGCCGAGACGCAGGCTATGTCGGAGTACATCCAAGAGAACCTAGCCAAAGGCTTCATTCGAAAATTGTCCTCGCCTGCTGGCTTCTTTTTTGTGAAGAAGAAAGATGGGACTCTTCGTCCGTGTATTGATTATCGGGGCCTTAACCGCATCACGGTAAAAAACAAGTACCCGCTTCCATTGATTCCTAAACTCTTCGATCGCCTGAGAGGAGCACGAGTCTTCACCAAGCTGGATCTGCGAGGAGCCTACAATCTAGTTCGTATACGGTCCGGGGATGAATGGAAGACCGCATTCAACACACGGGACGGGCATTAGGAGTACTTAGTGATGCCATTTGGACTCTGCAACGCTCCTGCAGTTTTCCAAGAACTCGTCAACGACATCTTTCGAGATCTCCTCTATGTCTGTGTAGTGGTCTATCTGGATGACATCTTGATTTTCTCTCCTGACTTGTCTACCCACCGCCGAGATGTCCGTCAGGTTCTATATTGTCTCTGGGAGAATTACCTGTTCGCTAAGTTTGAGAAGTGCCTCTTTGAGCAGTCCTCTCTACTGTTCCTTGGCTACATCGTTTCGAGCACTGGCTTGGAGATGGATCCTGAAAAGGTCTCTGCCGTTCTCAAGTGGCCGCGTCCCCAAGGAGTGAAGGCAATCCAGCGTTTTTTGGGCTTCGACAATTTTTATAGGCAATTCATACCGCATTTTTCCTCCCTAGTCAAGCCTATCTCTGCTCTCACTCGCAAAGGGGTTAATCTCCACTCCTGGCCGCGGGAGGCTGAAGCCGCTTTTAAAGATTTAAAGCAGGAATCCGCTAAAGCCCCAGTACTCCACCGTCCAGATGCCAGTAAGCCATTTTTTCTGGAGGTTGATGCCTCGTCTGTGGGTGCAGGAGCCATTCTTCTACAAAAAACCTCCTCTGGACGCGTGGTCACATGTGGGTTCTTCTCCAAGGTTTTCTCCGCCCCAGAACGTAATTACGCTATCGGAGACAGAGAACTACTGGCCATTAAACTCGCCCTTGAAGAGTGGCGCCATCTTCTTGAAGGAGCTGTCCATCTGTTTACCATATTCACGGATCATAAGAATTTGGCTTATGTTCAGACCGCCCAAAGGCTCAACCCGCGTCAAGCTAGATGGTCCTTGTTCTTCGGGCGCTTTGATTTTCAGCTCCACTTCCGGCCAGGGAATAAGAACGTCAAGGCTGATGCCCTGTCTCGGTCCTTTTCACCTGTGGACAGTGAAGATGACACATCATCAATCCAGCTATAATTATCACTGTGGCTCCCCTAAGCGTACTTTCTCCACCACCCGGTAAGACCTTCGTTCCGGGTAGGGACAAGGCTAGGGTCTTACACTGGGGGCACTCATCTAAATTTTCTGGACACGCTGGAATAAGGAAGACTCTCTATCTCGTCTCTCGACATTATTGGTGGCCATCGCTTCGCCAAGACGTCCTGGACTTCATCGCTTCCTGTCCTTCGTGTGCCAGGAACAAGGTTCCTCGATCCCGACCTTATGGGCTCCTACACCCATTACCCATACCCACGACTCCTTGGACCCACATAGCTATGGACTTCATCACTGATCTGCCAGAGTCCTCGAGGTGTTCGGTTATCTTAGTGGTCGTGGATCGGTTTTCAAAAATGGCTCACTTTGTTCCCTTGTCTGGTCTGCCTTCTGCCCCCGAGTTGGCGAAGATTTTCTTGCTCCACGTCTTCCGTCTCCATGGCTTTCCTCAGCACGTTGTCTCGGACAGAGGAGTCCAATTCACCTCTCGATTCTGGTGAGCTCTCTGCGGATTGATGAAGATAACTCTGGATTTTTCATCGGCCTATCATCCCCAGTCTAACGGACAAGTGGAACGGGTCAATCAAGTCCTGACTTCGTACCTTCGGTATTTTTCTAACGCGTACCAAGATGACTGGGTTTCTCTTCTTCCATGGGCTGAATTCGCGTATAATAATCACCCCAGTGAAGCCTCTACCAAGTCCCCCTTTTTTGTGGTTTTTGGTCAACATCCCGGCATTCCCCTTCCCATTTCCCCCACCTCGGGTGTACCGGCGGCAGATGCTGTGTCGATAGATTTCTCCCAGATTTGGAGGGACACCAGGGAGGCCCTTGAGAGAGCCAGTCGCAAAATGAAGGATTACGCCAATAAGAGACGTTTAGATGCTCCTCCGTACTCCCCTGGGGAAAAGGTCTGGCTTTCCTTACGGCATATCAGACTAAAGGTTCCTTCCTATAAGTTGGGTCCACGTTTCATCGGTCCTTTTGAGATTCTAATGCGCGTCAATCACGTGGCCTACAAATTAAAATTGCCTGCCTCGCTAAGAATTCCCAATGTTTTTCATGTATCCCTCCTCAAGCCTGCGGTATTTAATCACTACCACTCAACCACATTGCAAAATTTCCAACCCAGCAGTTCTGATAATACCTTTGAGGTTAAAGATATACTCGCCACTAAGACTGTTAGAGATCGAACTTTGTTTTTGGTCGATTGGAGGGGTTTCGGCCCTGAGGAGAGGTCCTGGGAACCTCGAGAAAATATTAATGCTCCTCGGATCATGAAACGATTTCTCGACAACCTTAGGAGAGGAGGGAGTAGAGGGAGGGGTACTGTCACGGCCGCCGCTGATACTCACCTGCAGGGTCCTGTGCGCACCTCCTGGCGCGCACCCGCTCCCCAGCGCGCACCCGCTCCCCGGCGCGTCCCCGCTGCTGACCTCCGGCCTCCCCGACGTCGCTCCCACGCTCCTCTGGCCGGAGCTCTGATGGCGCCATGTGACGCGGTGACTCCGCCCCCAACATGGCAGCGCCCATCGCCTATTTCTGGCAGGCGTCTCCCCAGATAAGACGCCTGTGTATCGTTCCCGGGCTGCTGTCCTTTTGGCCAGTGCTCTGTACGCTCTCAGGCCCTGCTACGCTGCACTTCCTCGCCCCGCTTAGTTAGGTTTCTTCTGCTGTTCTCTCTCTGGGTTCGCCCCTCTGGCTGTTCTGTTTTCCCTGCCATCTTCCCGATGTGCTTGCTCCCCTGTGAACTCCTTGTCCGTGCCCTCGCTTACCCTCTCTCTCTCTTGCAGCCTCCAGCCACTACCTGCTTCGAACCCTCCAAGTCTCTGCGTCCTTCTGGCTCCTACCACTGTTCTCCCGTGCCGCTGCTCCGCTGACTCTCCACCCTAGTTCCCCAGGTGCTCAGCCAGTCGTCCCTTTGGCTCCGGCTGTCACGGTTCCATCCCTTGTGGGCCTGCCCCTAACACTCCCTGTATAGGGGGTGGCTCCACCTGGTCCAGCTCGTCCGCTGGGGCTCTGGAGCCGTGACCCAGAGGGTCCACTCCGTGTTGCTCTCCTTATTTTTGCCATCCGAAACACACTGCGTAACAATCATCTATTGCATAAAGACACACATATGTATACACACATACCACACACTCATGTATACACCGAGCACATACACACATGTGTACAGAGCACATACATACACATATATGTCTTCACAAATATATACCACCAGGAATCCATACATTCTGGGCTCAACCACACACAAAGAGGCACACAGACAGACAAACACAGACAGACCGACACACACACATCCCCGTTCCCACTACTGAGCTGTCTGTGTCATAGAGGACATGTCCTCCAAAGAGAGAAGCTCTTTAATCATAGAATCGTAGAGTTGGAAGGGAACTCCTGGGCCATCTGGTCCAACTCCCTGCTCAAAGCAGGATTCGCTAAATCATCCCATCTTTGTAACCACTTATACTCTGACCAAGTGATGAAGATTCTGAACACAGGACTGAGTCCTGATATTACTTAGGAATGACCTAAAATTGTTAACAAAGTATTTTTTATAAACTGGAGAGTCATAGGATCATCTATATAAATGTAATTTTTTACAAAGGGATCCTATATAGCTGTTACTAAAGCTTATTTTACAAAAAAAAAATTAAAAAAAAAATGTAAAAATAATTTGGTGTTCCAAAATCCCTATGACAACACTTCCTATCTTGTGATGTTATGGGGTCACTAGGGTGGTCGCTAGTGGAAATTTTGAACTTAATGCCTTGCAAGTTCTGTCTGATAACTGTCTACGCAATTAGGAATTATGGCTGTACCATAACCCTCATTAAAGTATAAGATATGATTTTTTTAGTTTGTTAGTAAACCCATCATGAATATACAAAGAATGAATGCTGATTTTATATGACTATTACAAGGATTTTAATTCTTCACCCCAGACCGATTTTCTATTTTTGCTTTTTTCCTCCCCTTCTTCCAAGGGCCATAACTTTTTTATTTTCCCATCCGCATAACAGAATAATGGCTTGTTTTTCGTGGAATGAGTTGTACTTTTGAAAGTCACCTTTCATTATACCACATAGTGTGCTGAAAAATAGGAAAAAAAATTCCAAGTGTGATGAAATGGCCCAAAAAAGTGCAATTAAACAAGTGTTTTGGAGGTTTTTAATTTACCATGGTAACTATATGGTAAAACTGACAGTATGATTATTTATGCAAATACCAAACATGTATAGTTTTTCTTTATTTTAGTGGTGCAAAAACACTCAGAAATTTGGAAAAAAAAAATTATTTTGACACCATTTTACGAGACCAGTAACATTTGCAATCTTCAGGATATGGAATTGTGTAAGAGCTTATTTTTTTGCACCCTGGACTGGAATTTGACTGCAAGGTAATGGACTATAACACCACTACAATGTTTCGGCTTCTTTTTACAATCACCCCCATACTACTCTATTTTTCCCTAACTCTTGTAATCCCCCCTCCTAGTACGGAACTATTCATCTCCCCCTCCATCCTTCCCAGCCATCTCACCTCTTCGTCAGAACTGTTTCTCCACATACAATCCTTTTTCTCCAGACACACACGGCCACATCATGTCCTATCCTGCTCCCACCTCCTAATGCTCTGTCTGCTACTCCACATTGCTGGCGACGTATCCCCTAATCCTGGCCCTCCTCAACACATCCCCACACTCACTTCTAACACCTTGCCACGATCCTCTACACCTCTTCGCAACCATGATAACCTCATACCTATTCATCCAGCCCCCACTCCCTCAACCCCCTTACCTGGAGCCCTATGGACGCAACAAGCTGTCGTTTATCCATGACCTCTTTATCACCAACAAATTCTCCTTCCTTGTCATCACTGAAACCTGGCTCACTCCCTCTGACACAGCCTCTCAGCTGCGCTTTCCTGTGGCGGATTCCATCTCTCTCACACCCCTCGCCCCAGCAACAAACGTGGTCGAGGAGTTGGCTTGCTCCTGTCTGATACCTGCTCCTTTACCCCAATTGCTCTGCCACCCTCCTCTACTCTTCCCTCATTCAAGTTGCACTGCGTCCGCATCTATTCCCCCTCCAACCTCCAACTGGCTGTCATCTACCGCCCCCCAGAACGAGCCATCTCCACCTTTCTCGACCACTTCACCACCTTGCTACTCCATTTCCTTTCTGCTGACATCCCCACCATCGTCATGGGCGATTCCAACATTCCCATTGACACTTCCACCCCGGCTGCCTCTAAACTTTTATTGCTCACGGCTTCCCTCGGCGTCACTCAATGGTCCTCTGCGGCCAGTGTAGGAGGGGAGGCCTCAGCCGAGTACCCGGGCCGGAACCGAGGGGACCGTCTTCCAGGTTTCTGGGGTATCTGTTTCAGGGAGCAGAGCTAGGGGTTGGACCGCTGAAACTGACAGGGCAGTTTGGGGAGGAGTCCAGAGAAGAGGGGCGGAGAGGGCCGGACTGTGTGAGTCAGCAGAACGAGGGAGAAGGAGGTGAAGGAGACTTGGGGAGGGCCATAGAGCGAGAGCCACAAGCAGCTACCAGAGAGGAGGACAGCGACAGGAGGGAGACTCTTGGTTGACTGCAGGGAGATGGCGCCGAGCTTACTGACAAAAGAAGACTGCTGCTTCACTCCAGCTCTCGGCTGCGGCCTACTCGTAGCCGTCCGCGGCCGACGCCGCCTCACTCCAGCTCGCGGCTGCAGCCTCCTCGCTGCTGCCTGCAGCCACCGCCGCTTCACTCCCGACCATGGCGGTGACTCCTCCTTTGCCACCTGCAGCTGCCACCGCCCTGCTCCAGTCCACAGTAGAAAACGGGCCTGTGCACGCTGCGGATCCTCCAGTGTGACCTCAGACTGTGCCTGTGGCCTATCAACCGCCACTTATCAGCGCCGCTGCCAGTCCCAGTCAGGGAGTTGCGACCTCCACTCTCCCACTCCCAGGCGGTATCCCGCTGCCTCCGCTGGGCGACATCTCGCCAAAGAACTCTCCGTGGGCCTGTTGTGCCCCTGCTCCTCCTGGGCGTCGGAACGCCCGAAGACTATGCCAGATTCTCAGTGGCTGGGCCCAGTGTCTGCGACGCAGACACACCGTGGAACAGAACGCCGAGGGATGTCAGGACTGATAAGTGATACATAGTGACTAAGGACCCATAGTCGGCCATTCCGCGTTCATATAGTGACCGGTCTTTGCCAGATTAGTCGTGTTCTCCCAATCCTTGTTTATGTGTATTGGTTCCCTGCGAGGACAACTACTGTTATTCTGTTGGTTGCGTAACAATAGCCCTAACGTCATTTATCTATAAAAGTTAACGTTTAAAGTCATATCTGTCTCGAGTCTTGTCACTGCATCCTGCGTACCTGCTATTACCACACCACTCACAAAGATGGTCACACGCTGGACCTTATCTTCACCTGTCTCTGTTCCCTCACTAATCTCAATAACTCACCCCTCCCCCTGTCTAACCACAACCTACTGACATTCTCTTCCCTCTCCTCTCCTACTCCGCAATCCCCTCTCCATAAACCCACTCATCCTCGCAGGAATCACAAACACCTCAATTTACAATCACTCTCTGAGTCCCTTCTTCCTCTTACAGACATACTGTAGCTTCCCTTCATGACACAGACGCTGCTGCCACTTTTTATAACACCACAATAACAGCAACACTTGATTCGGCTTCCCCCCTCATGCAGAGCAAAGCTCGAACAATCAACAGGCAGCCCTGGCTGACCAGCTTGACCAAAGAACTGAGACAGGTTTCCAGTCACCACTTAGCCATGCCCCCCGCTCACCACGCTACCTCACAGCGGCGCTGTCGGCCTAGGCTACCCGCTGTGCCTTTCAGCATCTCCACAGGGGTTTCTTTTCAACGGGAGGACACTCCCAGCATCAGACATCACTGCCATTGTGCAGAAAACTCCACCGACGTCTGATCATCACATGCAGGACCCTGTCACACTTCCCCCAACTTGTAAATGACAAAGACAGGTCAGTTTCATTTCATCCCTAACTTGGCCACAGTCTTCATCCCATCTCTAACACACCTCTTCAACCTTTAACTTACAAATGGTGTCTTTCCCTCATCCTTCAAACATACCTCAATCACACCCATCCTCAAAAAGCCCTCCCTTGACCCATCCTCTGTGTCTAACTATAGCCCGATGTCTCTTCTCCCTTATGCCTCAAAACTACTGGAAGAGTATGTATATCTTGAACTGTCCTCCCACCTCTCCTCCAGTTCCCTCTTTGACCGGTTACAATCTGGCTTCCGACCGCATCACTCAACTGAAACTGCCCTAACTAAAGTCACTAACGACTTACTAACCGCCAAGAGCAAGCGACACTACTCTGTCCTTCTCCTGGACCTGTCCTCTGCCTTCGACACCGTGGACCATTCCCTCCTGCTACAGATTCTCTCTTCTCTTGGCATCACAGACTTGGCCCTATCCTGGATCTCGTCATATCTAACAGACAGAACATTCAGTGTCTCCCTCTCACACACCACCTCCTCACCTCGCCCCCTGTCTGTAGGTGTTCCTCAAGGCTCTGTCCTAGGACCGCTACTATTCTCCATCTATACTTTCGGCTTGGGACAGCTCATAGAATCCCACGGTTTGCAGTATCACCTCTACGCTGATGACACGCAGATCTACCTATCTAGACCCATCCTCACCTCCTTACTGATCGAAATCCCACAATGTCTGTCTGCTATCTCAGCCTTCTTCTCTGCTCGCTTTCTCAAACTGAACATGGACAAAACAGAATTCATCATCTTTCCCCCATCTCACTCTACCCCTCCACCAGACCTATCCATCAATGTCAATGGCTGCTCTCTTTCCCCAGTCTCACATGCTCAGTGCCTTGGGGTGATACTCGACTCTGTGCTCTCTTTCAAACCACATATCCAAGCCCTCGCCTCCTCCTGCCACCTCAAACTCAAAAATATCTCCTGAATCCGCTCATTCCTCAACCACGAAACCACAAAAACACTAGTGCATGCCCTTATCATCTCCCGCCTCGACTACTGCAACCTCCTCCTCTCTGACCTCCCCTCTAGCACTCTGGCACTACTCCAGTCCATCTTACACTCTGCTGCCCGAATAATCCACCAGTCTCCCCGCTACTCCCCAGCCTCCCCCCTATGCCAGGCCCTTCACTGGCTTCCTATTGCCCAGAGGCTCCAATTCAAAACTCTAACCATGACATACAAAGCCATCCACAACCTGTCTCCTCCATACATCCGTGACATGGTCTCCTGGTACCTACCAGCATGCATCCTTCGATCATCTCAAGATCTCCTTCTCTACTCCCCCCTTATCTCTTCTTCCCACAACCGCATACAAGACTTCTCCCGTGCTTCCCCCATACTTTGGAACTCTCTGCCGCAACACATCAGACTCTCACCATCAACGGAAACCTTCAAGAATAACCTGAAGACCCACCTGTTGCAACAAGCCTACAGCCTGCATTGATCCAGGTCTACAGAACCATTGCATGACCTGCTCTACTGTGACATCGGCGGTCAGGCCTGCCGCCGTCCCATTTGCAGCAGGACCCACCGCTGCCTCCTCTTACCCGGCCCCGTCCTGCCTCGCTGTTCACGGCTCTCGCTCGCGTCCACCTTCTCCCTCCTTGTCAGCTGCGGTGCCTTAACCCGGGGGTGGGCGTCTCCTGTGGGCTGGCCCAGCCAATCACCTCCTGGCAAGGCATATATCAGGCATCTCCCATGATGGGAGGATGCCTGATTATCTCGTGCTATTTCCTGCACTAACCTGGCCCTATAGAGTGCTTTTGTCTATTCTCCCTGCCCTGTGGTTCCCCCTGCCCCTGCCTCGGGCGTCTCAGCCTTAAGTTTCTATTTTCCGCTCTCCTGCCTGGTATCCCTTCCACCTTGTCTCTGTTTCCCCTGTTTGAGTCTCTTCTGACGTCCTTCCTGTGTCCGCCTCCCAGTGTCTGTCCAATCTCTGCCCTGCTTCTCCTGTCTGCTGGCTTTCTCTTTTTTGTTCCTGGTACTAATCCGTAACTTTATCTGGTCCTTCGAGCCGCCCCTCTTGGTTCCAGCTGTCGCGGTGCCTGACTCCCGCGGGCCTGCCCCTAACGGTCCCACACAGACCCCCGGCAGGCCCATACAGACCCCCGGCAGGCCGGCACAGACCCCCGGCAGCCCACACAGACCCCCGGCAGCCCACACAGACCCCCGACAGGCCCGCACAGACCCCCGGCAGGCCCGCACAGACCGCGCATCATGATGACATCATTTCAGCAGCCAATCACAGCCATGCCACTAGTTAACATGGCTAACACAACTGGCTCATTGCATTATGGGAACTTCTGATTCTGGTATTCGATATTGTAAAAATATCGAAACTCGGTATCGGAACTCAGATATAGCGAATATCAGCCGATACCCGATATTTGCAGTATCGGAATGCTCAACACTACTGATAACAAGTTCAAACAGGTGCCATTACTGCAGGTAATGAGTGGAGGAAAGAGGAGCCTCAAAGAAGAAGTTACAGGTCGGTGAGAGCCAGAAATCTTGCATGTTTTAGGTGACCAAATACTTGTTTTCCACCATAATTTGCAAAATAAATCTTGCGAAATCAGACAAGGTGATTTTCTGGATTTGTTTTCTAATTTTGATTCTCATAGTTGTGGTCTACCTATAATGTCAATTACAGGCCTCTCTCATCTTTTTAGTTGGGAGAACTTACACAGTTGGTGGCTGACTTAATACTTTTTTCCCACTGTATATTTTTTTTAATTTTGTTAAGATTTTTAAAAACTTTTCTTTTTTACTTTTTACCTGCTCCAATAGTCTTTTCAGCCATGCTACGTGTAGCAAAAATACTCATCTGCTATGAGTGACGGTGATGTGGAAACAATCATAGAAGCTCTGCAATGACAACCAAAGTCCCTAGGTTGTAATGCCAACCCATCGGCACCCACGATCATGTGGCAGAGGTGCCCATGGGCAGAGCTAATGACGTGCATCCAGTTTGCACAACTTAAATGCCCCTTTGAGAGATTGACAGCGACATTTAACATATTATTATTATTATTATTGTGCATTTGTATAGCGCCATTTATTCCAAGGCGTTTTACATGTGAAAAGGGGAAATATAGACAGGTACAATAAGCATGTGTAAGACAAGGGACACACAAGTACATAAGGAGAGCGGACCCTGCCCGCGAGGGCTCACAGTCTACAGGGATGGGTGAGGATACAGTAGGAGAGGGTAGAGCAGGTCGTGCGGTGTGTTCAGTAGACCGAGGATCATTGCAGGCTGTAGGCTTGTCAGAAAAGGTGGGTCTTCAGGTTCTTCTTAAAGGTTTCCGTTGATGGTGAGAGTCTGATGTGTTGCGGCAGAGAGTTCCAGAGTATGGGGGAAGCACGGGAGAAGTCTTGTATCCGGTTGTGGGAAGAAGAGTTAAGGGGGGAGTAGAGAAGGAGATCTTGAGATGATCAAAGGTTGCGTGCGAGTAGGTACCTAGAGACCATGTCACAGATGTATGGAGGAGACAGGGTGTGGATGGCTTTGTATGTCATGGTTAGGGTTTTGAATTGGAGCCTCTGGGCAATAGGAAGCCAGTGAAGGGCCTGGCATAGGGGGGAGGCTGGGGAGTAGCGGTGAGACAGGTGGATTATTCGGGCAGCAGAGTGTAGGATGGACTGGAGTGGAGCCAGAGTGCTAGAGGGGAGGCCAGAGAGTAGGAGGTTGCAGTAGTCAAGGCGGGAGATGATAAGAGCATGCAGTAGTGTTTTTGTGGTTTCGTGGTTGAGGAATGAGTTGATCCGGGAAATAACCTTTGTTGGTAATGACAGAGGTCAAACGTTTTCTGTAAGTGTTCACAAGGTTGGCACACACTGTTAGTGGTATGTTGGCCCATTCCTTCATGCAGATCTCCTCTAGAGCAATGATGTTTTGGGCCTGTCGCTGGGCAACATGACTTTCAACACCCTCCAAAGGTTTTCTATGGGGTTGAGATCTGGAGACTGGCAAGGCCACTCCAGGACTTTTATATGCTTCTTACGAAGCCACTCCTTCGCTGCCCTGGCGGTGTGCTTGGAATCATTATCATCCTGAAAGACCCATCACGTTTCTTTTTCAATGCCCTTGCTGACGGAAGGAGGTTTGCACTCAAAATCTCATGATACATGGCGCCATTCATCTCTACATGTACACGGATCAGTCATCCTGGTCCCTTTGCAGAGAAACAGCCAGAAAGCATGATGTTGCCACCCCCATGCTTCACAGTAGGTATGCTGTTCTTTGGATGCAACTCAGCGTTCTCCTCCAAACACGACGAGTTTTGTTTCTACCAAACAGTTCTACTTTGGTTTCATCAGACCATATGACATTCTAATAATACTTTTCTGGATAATCCAATCTCTAGCAAACTTCAAACGGGCCCAGACATGTACTAGCTTAATTAAGCAGGGGGACATGTCTGGTAGTGCAGAATCTGAGTTTCTGGTGGCATAGTGTGTTACTGATGGTAGCCTTTGTTAAGGTGGTCCTAGCTCTATGCAGTTCATTCACTAGGTCCCCCCATGTGGTTCTGGGATTTTTGCTCACCGTTTTTGTTATCATTTTTACCCCACGGGGTCAGATCTTGCGTGGAGTCCCAGATCAAGGGAGAGTATCAGTGGTCTTGTATGTCTTCCGTTTTCTTATTATTGCTCCCACAGTTGATTTCATCACACCAAGCTGCTTGCCTATTGCAGATTCAGTGCAGAGCTACAATTTTGTTTCTAGTATCCTTCGACAGCTCTTTGGTCTTCACTAATGATGAGTGAGCACTAAAATGCTCAGGTGCTTGTTGCTCGGGTCGAGCAAATAAGAATACTCGAGTACTCGGACAGAACAACGAGCCCAATGTAAGTCTATGGGAAACTTGAGCATTATTACCGCGATCCCCCCCGGAGGCCCTTTTAAGGTCTAAAAACGTCTGAAAATAATGGAAACACTGCTCAAATGATACGGGGAAATCATTGGGATCACCCCTGGAAGCATTCCTGACTCCTAATTCACAGCTTTAAACAATGTTGTCAGAGTTTCATGACATTTTTAACGATGCACCAAAAAACATACCAAAACGAAACCAAAGCGGATTTTGCTGGGAATTATGTTAAGGTACATCCTTTCCAGGTTAATGACTTGCATATAAGGTAAAATAATTAACTCCAGACCAAAATGTTCCTCCTCAACTTGGGCTATGTTCAGGCGCAGCGTTTTTGAAGCGTTTTTCAACTTTAACATTGCTTTCAACCAATACAAATGCATTCACTGGGAAATGTCATTGTAACATTTACCAACCCTAGCTGGCCATGTGGTGTGTGACACATAAGCAGACACATCTTGTTTCATTTATGAAGGAGGGACTCTTAAAGTCACAGAACCTATTTTTGCAGGGGCATAAGACAGCATTAATCTGCTTAAAGGGCCATTATTAAACAGTGGGTCTCCTAATCTGTTATAGCCTATGCAGTGAGTGGATGGGCTGCCAAGAATTATTACGCACCCTAATACCCCTTTCACGAGATGTCCAGGAGGGCCTCCATAAAGAAACTTGCATTGAATGCACGACCTGCCCTGCTACCAAGTAATATGCACCCCAATGTGCCTTTGAACCCACATACTGGATGGGCACAGGAAAATCCACTTCACATTATTCATTTTGTACTCCCATTCTGTTTTCATATGCATTGACTGCAAGGCCCTGCTACCAAGTCAAATGCACCCAATAACTCCAATCTCTTAACAAAAAATGTCCCATTAAAAAGGAGCGGGTCTCATAGACTTGGAATGAGCCTAGTGGCAGTGGATGATCAGACGTGGAGGAAGGCCCGATTAAAAGGCCTGATTAAAAGAATAGGCCAAATTTCTAGGGGTGGGTCTCATAGAATTGGAATGCCCATACACTTAGTATATGGGTTGGCAAACATTTCCCCTGTGGTATACACCTCAACCTTTTTCACAACAAGTACTGTATTTTACGCACTGCCTATCCATCCACCCTTGTTAATAATGCGACACTGGCTGTAGCTGCACGGAACACGTAAACCCTTTTGATCTAGTGGCGGTGAATGATTAGATGTGGAGGAAGGCCTGATTAAAAAATAGGCCCAATTTCTTGGAGCGGGTCTCATAGACTAGGAATGCCCATACACTTAGTGTATGGGCTGGCAAACATTTCCCCTTTGGGGTGTACATATTTTTTGTATTATGGTGACGGGCATCATAACACCCTTGTCAAAACATAGAGCGGCTGGAGCATGACTGAATACGTTCACCCTGGTGTTCAAGTGGTAGTGGATGGTGAGGATGAGAAGGAGGAGGAGGACACCAAATGGCCAAAATCAGGAAGCGTATATCCATGTTTGGTTGTGAAGAGGTGCATGGGAATACACCTCCCAAAAAAACACTACATTGGAGTTTATGCTTCGCTGTCATCATTTGGTGGTGTCGAGAAGTCAGGCCCTCTGCTGGAGTGGACTTGTGTCTGTCTCGTCTGTCCTGCTTGGTTGGCCAACGAACTGTTATCTCTGCCGCCAACGTTTTGGGATGGGAATTTTTTTAATAATTCTACAACAATGGCCCTATGGTACTGAACCATTTTGGTACATCTGTCTGCCTCTGGAACAAGAAATTGAACGTTATCCTTGTACCGTGGTCTAAAAGTGTCACTAGCCAGTAATGACTGGTACCCAATAATTTGACAATACGAGGGTCATGGGAAAGGCAGCGCAAGATAAAGTCAGCCATGTGTGCCAGACTGGTGACAGGCAAGCCTTCCGTGTCCTCACCAACAGGATGCTGACCAAGGTGTCCTCCTCTTCCTCTAATTCCCTGTCCTCAGGCCATCCACGCTGAACAGACGGTATGACAGTTGTGGTTGTAGTCCCATCTATAGCGCATGAAAGTAGCTCCTGTTCTTCCTCCTCCTCTTCCTCATTGTCAACCAATCCACATTGTGATGACACGAGGCTGGGCTGTGTGTAATCACTCTGTATGGTTCCTTGAGCCATGTCCTTTTGCTCCACCTTCCATGCCTCCTCTTTCATTGTGAGCAGAGAGCTTTTCAGAATGCAGATGAGCGGTGACGCTAATTATGGCATCATTGCCGCTCACCATCTTGTGGACTCCTCAAAGTTTTGGAGGATGCTACATTTGTCTGACATCCATGTCCACTCCTGAAGTCTTATGTGTGGAGTCAAACCTGAAAAACGACAGCCTTGTTGATGCTGGTATTCAACAACTGCCCACTTCTGCTCACAAATCCTTTCTAACACATGCAGTGTAAAGTTCCAATGTGTGGGGACATCACATACCAGTCGGTGAGCCGGAATCTGCACTCGTTGCTGAAGCACGGCAAGGGTGGCTGAAGCTGTAGCTGACTTTCTAAAATGTGCACACACTCGGTGTACTTTAACCAGCAGATCCGGCAGCTCTGGATAGCTTTTTAGAAAACGTTGAACAACGAGGTTCAGCACATGGGCCAGGCATGGTACATGTGTCAGTTCGCCTCGCCTCAAAGCCGCCAAAAGGTTCCTGCCATTGTCACACACAACTATGCCTGGCTGGAGATTCAGTGGTGTCAGCCACTCATCTGCCTGGTCTTTCAGAGCTTTCAACAACTCCAGCATTGTGCGGTTTGTCACCTAAGAAAATTAGCTTCAGCACAGCCTGTTTCCGCTTTGCTTTGGCAGTGCTGCAGTGCTTCCAGCTTGGGATTGATGTGCTCATTTCGGACATGGAGGCTGAAGAAGAGGAGGTGGTGAAGGAGCTGTCTAGAAAAAAGTAGATTCAGCTCACCCTTGTATTGATGTCCACACCGCACATGAATGGTTTTGTCCGAGCAAGGAAGCGTCTCTGCTTGACGTTGAATACTTGTAGAAAAAAGAAGGTATACAGCTCAGGAAATAAAATCCAAAATCTTTATTGAAACAAATTAAAAAATAAGCTGCTTGATAACCAGTATATACTGAAGGAAGAAATGTCCTAAACAACTAGACGCGTTTCGAACACGTGTAGTGCTCTTAGTCCTCAGTTTCTACAGGTGCAGGAGCTGTACACAGTGGGGGCAACCCTAATAGACGTAGGGCCACACTTTTACCTATCTGGACTTTAGGTAAAAATGTTTTTTGCCTTATCAGATTTAATAAGTCGTTAACAGACTGCAAAACAAATACAATGTTTTGGCCTAAACTGGGAAAACTTTGAGCAGGCACAGATATCAACTGGCATGGCGATACCACTACAACAAATGTGTGCCCTGTTTTTTTTTTATTTTTGGCCGTAAACTGGCCAAACTTTGAGCACGCACAGATATGAGCTGAAACAGAGATACCACTACGACAAATGTGTGTTTTATTTTTCTAAATACTGCTGTATATAAGTACAGTGACACCCAGGACAAATAAAGAAAACCACCGTAAACTGGCCAAACTTGGAGTATGAACAGATATTAGCTGAAAAACCGAAAAATTTGTGGCCTGTATGCCAATTACCTCAGGGGCTAGGTATATACGGCCAATATATCCTACAGGTAGCAGCAGCAGTGCCAGAACACAGGAAGGGAATGGACCCTCTTGATGTATGCAATGATCTATATACACACATACAGTGCCTGTAGGCCTTGCACTGATGTCTTTAGAGCGATGTACACTACCCTGCCTGACTAACACTGGAACCTATATACTCCGGAATTAGTCCTTAGAAGGACTGTTGGTTTATCTGGATTTGAGTAGTTTACGATGGTAGACCCCACACTAACTAATAAATCCCCTATTTCGGCAGCAGCTGTAATGAATGGAAGAGGAGGCAGAGATGGGGAAGTTCACATTCACTTTTTATTTTTAAAGTGGAACCTCGGGACCAAGGTCGAGGGGGCTCCGAAGGGGGTGTAACTAGTGAGCCCCGGGTTCCCATAGTAAAGTCCCTCAGACCGGACCAGAATGGAATACCCAGAGGACACAGTTGCTACCTCCAGTTAGACCCCAGACACGTGGCAGTTATCCCAGCGGGACCAAAAGGGGATAACAGATATAATAGCAGGGTCCGTAGAGAGGGAGGTCCTGGTTCCGGGTAGTTGGTAGGTAACAGGCTCCAGTAACCTTGTTAGGGTACCGTTACACCTAGCGATGCACCAGCGATCCCGACCAGCGATATGACGCGGTCAGGATCGCTGGTGCATCGCTAAGTGGTCGCTAGTGAGCTGCCACACAGGCAGATCTCACCAGTGACATCGCTGGGGACGGGGGTCGCAACTTACCTGTCAGACGCGGCGATCCTGCGTCCTCCCGCCTTGCTCCACGCGTCGCTCGTCGGCGCCACAGGAAGCGCAGCAGGAAGTGACCGACGAGGAATGGTCCAGGAGCTTCTCGCATGATCAGCGATAACCAGCGGGGGAGCGGGTCGGAGGTAAGTAACACATGCAGCGATATCGCTAGCAATATCGCTGCAACGTCACAAAATCGGTGACTTTACAGCGATATTGCTAGCGAAATCGCAGTGTGTAACGGGGGCTTTACAGTCCACGGACTCAGATGGCTGTTGGCGGAACAGGATGTCTTTTGCACAGATGATTGCAGAGATTGCCAGGGTTATCAGGATACAGATAATCTGTGGAGACAGATAGCATGAGAGAATGCAGAGACTGCAAATGCAGCACAGACAGGTCAGGAACAGAACCGGATGTAGCAATGATAGATACTCTTGCTCCGGCACTCTCCCTATGGAGGAGAGGCCAGAAATAGCAGCCAGTGCGCTGCCATTGGATAATTACCAGATTTGAAAAATGCATGCTGTCCCTTTAAGAAGCCAGGGGAGCGTGCGCCCATGCTCTAATAGCTTTGCCTGGAGACCTGCTGGCAGGACGCCAGGAGCTGCAGGAGGGGGAGAGAATAGGATGCCGAGGAGCGGCACAAGGCAGACAGGGAGCATGCTGCTTAACAGGGACAATGTGCAGACCAGGAGGTGAGTGACCAGAACGGGGTGCAGCGGCAGACCAGGGTGCAGGTCCAGCATGGGGACCAAGTGTAACAGCAGCTCTCCCTACACTATCTAAATCCGGAGCTGAATGCGCTGAGCAGGGAGGCGTCTGGTCTCTTATACATCTGATGATGCTGTGCGGCCAACCAATCACTGCACGACCACAGCAAAGATGGTTTCATTGCCTGGTAGACAATCCCTGCATCGTGATTGAGTCTCTAAAGTCTGCCAAAAAAGCTGGGTGGAGACCCGAGTTCCTGCCGAGTAATCCCAGAAATGCTTGGTGCTTGCCGAGTACACTGAGTACCGCGATACTCAGGCGAGTAACAAGTAGTGGTGAGCACGTTCACTCATCAATATTCTTCACCATAGTGGAGTTTGGAGTGTGACTGTTGTGGACAGGTGTCCTTTATACTGATAACAAGTTCAAACAGGTGTCATTACTACAGGTAATGAGTGGAGGACAGAGGAGACTCTTAAAGAAGAAATTACAGGTCTGTGAGAGCTGGAAATCTTGCATGTTTTTAGGTGACCAAATACTTATTTTCCACCATAATTTGCAAAATAAATCTTGCCAAACCAGACAAGGTGATTTTCTGGATTTGTTTTCTCATTTTGACTCTCATAGTTGTGGTTTACCTGTGTTGTCAATTACAGGCCTCTCTCATCTTTTTAAGTGGGAGAACTTGCACAATTGGTGGCTGACTAAATACTTAAAAATAAAGATATTTGGTATCGCCGAATTCAGAAACGCATGATCTATCAACGTATAAAAAGAATTAATCTGATCGGTAAGAGGCATAACAAGAAAAAAAAACAAATTCCCAGAATTACATTTTTTGGGTCGCTGCTAGTGATGGGTGAACACCTGGACGGTCGGGTCCAGCAGATTTAGACAAACATTTAAAAAAAAGTTTAGCTCGGGTACCAGAACAGTACCTGAATCTAAAATTGGACCCTCCATTAAGTTGAATGAGGGGCCTGAACATCAGTTATTTGCCACAGTTTCATCTGCATGACAGCACTGCCAACACTGTCTCTGATCAGCAGTAAGATTAATACCGCCAGTCAAGAGCTCTTAGATGACATCAGCTGTGACTGGTGGTAAAAAGTGTACCGCCGGTCTCAAAGGGGTCGGCTGATGTGAATACTACTCCCATCATTCTACGCCTGCTGTTGCTGATAACAGATTCTCACGATGCTTGCTGTGACCTCATTGAGGTCACCGCAGTTCATGATCCTGGCTCACAGTGAAGTGTGGTAACCTCGATAATGTCACCGCTAGTCACTGAGGCTGTGCTTGCAACGTCTCATTCTCCCATGGTTTTCAGCCTAGACGACCGCATCATGGCATCGTCCAGGTTGTAAACCACATATCCCAGACATGGATTACAGTGAGGGACATCTTCCTTTGGACAGGTAAGGGATATAGTTGTTTACTATTTTTCTTTTTTTCACAGGTGACATGCACGTCAATGGAATGGGTGTGAGGTGAGTACCATGGTTGTTTATTATTTTCTGCTTTTTTTACAGGTGACAAGAGCTTCAGTGAAATGGACATCAATCAATCAATCAAATTTATTATCGCCAAGTACATATTACATATATACAAGGAATTCTTTGTGGCAAAGAGGCAACATAATATATAACAACAGATACAACAAGTAACATCTAACAAGACAGATACAGTATATAGTCTACATATGACGATTTAATTGTTGAACAGAGAGTGGATAGAAGCTGTTCATATGGCGGTTGGTGCTGCATTTGGGGACTCTGAAGCGACGTCCTGAAGGGAGTAGTTGGAATGAGGAGTGTCCTGGGTGAGAGGGATCGGATGAAATTTTCAATGCATGGGATCGATTACTCTTATCATAAAGATCCTGGATTTTAGGCAGGAGGGAACCTATAATTCTCTCTGCTGTTCTGAAAGTCCTTTGTAAGCGGAGTTTGTCATGCGCAGTGGCTCCCCCATACCAGACTATCAGAGAGGAACAAATCACAGAATAAGATCAGCAGATTCTTAGACAAACCATATCTTTTCAGCTGACGCAGGAAGAACATCCTCTGTTGTGCTTTTCTTATAACAGCATCCACGTTTTTCCCCCATTTAAGATCATGAGAGATGATAACACCAAGGAATTTGGTCTCTGTGACCCTAAGAACCACTTCGTCATGGATGTAGATTGGAAGTATCTCATGTTGATCTTTCCTAAAATCCACAACCATCTCAGCAGTTTTTTTAGTGTTGAGTACAAGATTATTGGCTTTACACCAGTCACATATTCTTTCCACCTCACTCCGATACAAGTCTTCAGCATTTCCCCTGATGAGACCAATCAGTGTCATATCATCGGCAAATTTCAAGATTTTTACTGAGTCTGCTGAAGAGATGCAATCATTCGTATAGAGAGAAAACAGTAACGGAGACAAAACACACCCCTGAGGTGCCCCGATGTTTGTGACCAAGGTGTCCGAAGTGAATGGTCCAACTTTTACACTCTGTATCCTGGCTGTCAGGAAGTTATAAATCCACAAGCATAAGTTGAGAGGGACTCCAAGAGCTACCATTTTCTTATGAAGTAAATTCGGATCAATGGTATTGAACGCTGAGCTAAAGTCCATGAAAAGAATCCGGACATATGAGTGCAGTTCATCTGTATGATCCAAAATGTACTTCAGTGCCAGATTGACAGTGTCGTTTGCCGAACGTTTCTCCTTATAGGCAAACTGAAGCGGGTCCCATAGCTTCTGCGTGAATTTTATCAGGTGGGACATCATAATTCTTTCGAAGACTTTCATAGCTACAGATGTGAGTGCTACTGGTCTATAGTCGTTCAACTCAGAGGATCCCACTTTCTTGGGGACAGGGATAATTGTGGAATTTTTCCAACACTGAGGTACAACGTACTCTTTCAGTGACACATTGTATATATTTGTCAGTATAGGGGCAAGCTGGGTAGCACATACTTTCAGACACATTGGAGATACACCATCAGGGCCAGGTGCCTATTTGACCTTAAGTCCCTTCAGGATGCATATCACCTCTGCCTCGGAGATCACTACTTGGGTGTTGCACAATGAATGATCTTTATATGAACAGACTGAGTAGCTTAGAGATGAATAGCCACTGTGTGTAGAGCTTGCCTCAAATCTGCAGTAGAATTCATTTAACTCTGCTGCCAGACTTCTGCTGGGGTTCACTATAGTGGGGTGGCTTTTATAATTGGTGACCTCTCTTAATCCTCTCCATGCAGATCTAGTATCTTTTGATGAGAACCTTTCCTCCAGAATCTTTGCATACTCGTGTTTGGCTAACTTGATCTCTTTAGATAGCGAGTTCCTAAGTTTCTTGAATTCAGTAATATCGCCTGCTTTATAAGCCTCTTCTTTTCTCTTACGGATCAACCTGACTTTATTTGTAAACCACGGCTTGTTGTTTCCCCGAAAGTGGACAGATTTGGATGGAATAAACGTGTCTTCACAAAAACGGATATATGAGGACACTGCATCAACCCATTCATCCAGACCCGAGCATGTTTCCTGGAATACCTCCCAGTCCGTGCATTCAAAGCATGCTTGTAGTTGCAATTTTGCCTCCTCAGACCATGTCTTCTTTGTATAAACTGTAGGTTTGGATGTTTTCAACCTTTGCCTGTAGGCTGGAATTAAATGAATTAGACAATGATCTGAAAAGCCCACTGCTGCTCTCCTCACTGCCCTGTAGGCCCCTTTTATCACTGTATAGCAGTGATCAAGCGTATTGTTCTCTCTCGTGAAGCAGTTTATATGTTGAGTAAATTTGGGGAGATCCAGGTTGAGTTTTCCTTTGTTAAAGTCCCCCATTACGATCACAAATGCTTCTGGAGATCCTTTCTCCCATTTTGATATTTTGCAAGCTAATTCACCAATAGCAGCTTTATCAGATGCTTGAGGGGGAATATATACTGCAACCAGAACCATAGATGAAAACTCTCTTGGAGAGTAAAATGGTCTACAATTGAGTGCAAGGCACTCTAGATCTGGAGAGCAACCTTTTCCCAGTATGTTAACATCACAGCACCAGCTAGTGTTGATGTAGAGACATACCCCACCCCCCCTTTGTTTACATGAAGCTACACAATCACGGTCAGCTCTGTAGATAACAAAACCAGGTAGATCCAGACTACAATCAGGGATGGTCTCATTCAACCAGGTCTCAGTAAAACAAAGAGCAGCTGAATTGGCCATATCAGATCTCATGTTACAAAGTAAGCTCAGATCCTCCATTTTGTTAGATAAGGAACGGACATTAGCCAAGTGGAGTGAAGGAAGAGCTGTTCTGAACCCTCTCCTCCGAAGGCGTGCCAGGATGCCTCCTCTCCTACCTCTCTTGCAGTACACCTCCACAGGTTTCACAGAAGTAATGGATTTTATGTACTCAATTGTTGAATTAGCAATCATGCTCCAAGAAGGGGAGTCCATGAGAAATTGCGGATGATTCCAGAATAATAAATCGTCCCTTGAAATCATAAGAGTAGGTTTACAGAGTGCAGTGGCCATGATTACACTCAGCTTGTAGCTATAAAGACTGGACAGTCACAGCTTAGCAGAGTTAAATGTACAACTTTCCATAAAGGGTGCTCCTAGCACTGCTGGGGGGGAGGGCATGGGTGCAACAAGACAGGGACATCAGGGGACACGCCAACAGTCAGTCCAAACCTGCCCAGCTCACCCCTTCAGCTCCACCTGGACCACAAGATCTCCAGAACATCTCCAGCACCGCACACTCCACCAGCTTTCCTATCCCGGGATCATCTGCATGCTGGAAATGGGTACAAGTTGTAGGAAAGTTGGCAGGCAGCCAGCAGCTTCACTCTCTCCCAGCTGAAACCAGGCACGGAGCTCCACGAGGACAGAAAGACACCGGTCCCAGCTGGTCGCAGTCTCCACACTACTCCCAGCTCTGCCGAATCCTGTAGCCCTACAGCTCCACGTGGACCACAAGATCTCCAGAACAACTCCAGCACCGCACACTCCACCAGGTTTCCTATACGCGGATCATCTGCTTGCTGGAAATGGGTACAAGTTGTAGGAAAATTGGCAGGCAGACAGCAGCTTCACTCTCTCCCAGCTGAATCCAGGCACGGAGCTCCACGAGGACAGAAAGATACCGGTCCCAGCTGATCGCAGTCTCCACACTACTCCCAGCTCTGCCGAACCCTGTAGCTACGCAATGGTGAGTGAACCAAAGGGAGAATTAACAATTAAACGGGGTAAAAAACTAAAAAACTCAGGAGCCTCATGCCAGAGCAGCCATCTCTCGGCGCTCCTCCTCCTCGTCCTCATAAGGTGAGTATAACTTAGTTTGTTTTTTTTAAATTAATTTGTAAAACACGTTGTGGATTTTTATTTCAAATAAAGCACTTTATTCTGGGTGTTTTTTTTATTTACAATATGACTATAGGGTTAGTAATGAATAGGCATCTTATAGACACCTCTCCATTACTAACTGCTGGGCTTGATGTCACCTGACAATACAAAGATGTCATCATCCTCACAAATATTACTTCACTTGCCACCACCATAAGGCAAGTGGGAAGAGCAGGTCAAAGCAGAATCTAATAGATGTGTCTTTTCTGTGGCGGCTGTGGGCTGCTATTTTTAGGTTGGGAAGCCAATATCCATGGCTCTTTACAAGCTTGAAAATACCAACCCCTAGCTCTCTGATATAGCTTGGCTGATTGTCAGAAATGGGGGGACCCCACAATGTTTTTTTTATTATTATTTATTTATTTAAATAATTTAAAAAAATACATGGGGACCCCTCTATTCTTGATAACCAGCCATGATAAAGCTGACAGCTAAAGGTTGCAACCTGCAGCTGTCACATTTTCCATGCTGGTTATCAAAAATAAAAGAGACTCAGTCATTTTTTTCTTATTTATTAATGGTGCAAGTGCCAAGTGATGAATATTCCCATCAGCGGTTCCAGCAGGCGTAGGTTGACGAGAGTAGCACTCACATCAGCTGACGTCTGTGTCCATCAGCCAATGCTGGTCTCTGACCAGCAGTAATAGTCTTACCACCGATCATCATATTTATCCCAAAATGGTGTCAATAAAAATGGCAGTTCGATGTGAAAAAAGTAAGCCCTCACCTAGGCCCAGATCCCAAAAGGAGATGCTACAGGACTTAGAAAATGGCACATGTTTTTTTTTGTTTTTTACAAATTTTGAATTTTTTTAACTACTTAAATAAAAAAGAACCTATACCTATGTAATGACATGGAGAATAATATGGAAGGTAAGTTTCAGCATTTAGTGAAGATGGTAAACAAAAAAAATTGTGGAATTGCACTTTTTTTGCAATTTCACCGCACTTGGAATTTTTTTTCCCATTTTTCAGTAGAATATATGGTAAAATCCATGGTGTAGTTCAAAAGTACAATTCATCCCACAAAAAAACAAGCCCTCACATGGCTATATTGACGAAAAAATAAAAAAAATTATGGCTCTGGGAAGTGGAGCAAAAAACAAATACGCAAAAGCGAAAAAACCAAGGTGGTAAAGGGGTTAAGCCGTTTATTAAAATGATTAATTTACTTTATATTTTGATAGAGCGGACATTTCTGAATACAGCAACATCAAGTATGTGTATGTTTTTTAACTGTTTTAATTTTAATGGGCAAAAGAGGGGTGATTTGAACTTGTTTTTTAATTTTTTTAATATTTTTAAATTATTTTTTTTTCTCACTTTTTACTGTATTTAATAGTCCGGTAAGGGAACACACACACGCGCAGAATTCAGGGCCTGTAGTTACATCACACTCACAAAACTGGTCACATGATCATGATGTCACCAGAGGTCCTGAAGCAGTCTCCACATCGGAAGCTTCACTGATAATGCTTTTAGGGAGCTGGGGCCCTGGGCAATTCCCCATTGTGCCCCCCCCAACACCATCCCTGGTTGGAGGTCAGGGTTAGCCTGGAGTTCATGAATATTGTGAACTTGCAGCATGCATTTGGATCGCCCTCCAGGGCCATGGGGTACTCGGTACCGGGCCCACTGATTTCAATGGGAGATGTCACAGTGGCAGTGACCCGGTCCGTGGCCCTGGGCGTCCATGTAAAAGGGGTTATGCGTAGCTGATTAAAGTTTATAAGTGGATGATTCGTGTTCTCTGGTCAGTTTGACCAGTGCTCCAGGGTTGCTTCTCTGGGACAGATGTTGTGGTGCAGCAATAATGTTGAAGCTCCCCACAGGTGGAGCTGCAGTCCCAGGGCAGAGTAGATGAAGGTGGTAAATGGGGAAATGGTGTAAGGACATAGATGTAGCAGAGCCGGGTGCAAGGCGCAAGAATAAGTGGAGGACACAAGGGCATGTATTTCCAAAGGCTTTACTCACAGTCTGGTGCACACAGGTGCCCGCTTCAGTGTCGTGTCCTCCAGGTCAGGGGCTCAGCCAACTCCCAGGCAGGGTAAAGTACACCTTTCCAGCACTCCTCCAACATGTGCCTTCTCTGAATGTCTCCACACTAGCGCCTAATCTGAAGTACTTGTAGTTGCATATTAAACTCAAGTTCCTCCTTCTTGATGTTACTTAGAACTCTACTTGTATGGCAGACAGCTGTAGCCTGCTTCGGGGACTTCTTGCTATTATGTCCCGGCTCACCCACGTTGCTGTTGTGCCCTCAAGTCTTAGATGGGAATAAAGTGGTGATGACTTCTATTCCTCTGGTTTCTGCTGCAGGAACATCAGTAGTATCCATGCAACCTCGGAGACCGAACTCCGGCCATGCGCTTCAAACTTGAGGAGGGGCTCTGCTCTGACCCTAGTCCTTAGTTCTCTTCTCCTTATGCTCCGTACTAATCTTTCTTCCCTCTGAAGAATCAGGCTTTCTATGGCTCTTTCCTGTCCCAGCAGCTCCAGGTCACAGGAGTCTGCTGCAGCACTTCCTTCACTCCATCCCTCTCAGGGGATCTTCTCTCACCAACTGACCCTTTCCTAATATTCTCCCGCTCTCTTGTGCAGACTAAGCTCCACCCACCTCCCAGCACTCTTCGTGTTCCAAGCAGGGAGCCACAAAGGTTGCTCTGCTACACTACTGGTGTGCGTGTGGGATGTGAGTGTTGGAGTGTGGTCAGTTGTCTCCACCTTACCTGGATAGTGGGGTACCACACCTCAGGGGGAGGTGCAGTACCTCTGTGGCAACTGAACCCTCAGGGGCGCCACACATTTACATTAGGAGGACTCTAGAAATGCAACCTAAGGGTATGCCCCCAATCCTCTTTTAGACGCTGGCGGTATTTTTTTCGGAAGCGTTTTTTTGGAGTATTTGTGCTGCGTGCACATACCATAGAAATTGTGATTTTATGAAAACTACTGCACCAAAAAAAGTAAGCGACCCAGCACAGGAATTAGGGGCTTTATCACTACTTTCTTTATACTAGGGCAGCATAAGCCTTGTGACAGATTCTCTGTTAGTGATTAATAGTAAATAAATTGCGCCGATTATTCCTGTAATATCAAGCAGTAAATATTACACATCCAATATGTTGTATATTATTTCCTATAAATCTACAGGCGGCTATGAAACGCAACCGAGTCTCCAGGGCAATCACTGACAATTTGGAGCTTCCTGTCTATGTGAAAATCTGCACCCAAAGGGAGTGATTAAAATAAGAACCTTACATTAGGGAGCTGCTATTCTTTTAGCTGCATCATTTATTTTATTCCTATGTTCCATTAAAGGGTTTTTCCCTTGATAGGATGAGTTACAAATGTGTGGCCACTAATGGAGATGTCCAGTCTTTTGTAGCTGGTAGATAAATGTCTGCACATATGCCCTCAACAAATTCTTTTGGTTAACTACAACTCGCAGCATTCCATGAAAGCCACAGACACGTCACAATATATGGGGGGCAGATTTACAGCTTATTCTATGATGCACACACTGAGGATGGTTTTACACTTGCCCATATTTGCTGGCACCAGCAAGGGAAAGCTAACGTGAAACGCGTGTCAGGGTGGTACGTGGCTCCCGGGCACCTGAGCACCATACTTATGAGTAAGCACTAAAGCACTTTTTCTTTGGTATTGAGCTGTTTCCCTCATTGTCGTCCTTAATGGTTGTAATTTAGGGCTGGTCCCATGTTATAAAAACGCCATCATAACTATGTTAATTTAAGGATCATATTCATGATAAGAGGGATTATACAGTGCCTTGCGTAAGTATTTGGCCCCCTGGAACTTTTCAATCTTTTCCCAAATGTCATGCTTCAAACATAAAGATACCAAATGTAAATTTTTGGTGAAGAATCAACAACAAGTGGGACACAATTGTGGAGTTGAATGAAATTTATTGGTTATTTTAAATTTTTGTGGAAATTCAAAAACTGAAAAGTGGGGCGTGCAATATTATTCGGCCCCTTTACTTTCAGTGCAGCAAACTCACTCCAGAAGTTCATTGTGGATCTCAGAATGATCCAATGTAGTCCTAAATGACTAATGATGATAAATATAATCCACCTGTGTGTAATCAAGTCTCTGTATAAATGCACCTGCTCTGTGATAGTCTCAGGGTTCTGTTTGATGCACAGAGAGCATCCTGAAGACCAAGCAACACAACAGGCAGGTCCGTGATACTGTTGTGGAGAAGTTTAAAGACGGATTGGGATACAAAATGATTTCCAAAACATTAAACATCCCAAGGAGCACTGTGCAAGTGATCATATTGAAATGGAAGGAGTATCATACCACTGCAAATCTACCAAGACCCGGCCGTCCCTCTAAACTTTCATCTCAAACAAGGAGAAGACTGATCAGAGATGCAGCCAAGAGGCTCATGATCACTCTGGATGAACTGCAGAGATCTACAGCTGAGGCGGGACAGTCTGTCCATAGGACAACAATCAGTCGTACACTGCATAAATCTGGCCTTTATAGAAAAGTGGCAAGAAGAAAGCCATTTCTCAAAGATATCCATAAAAAGTGTCATTTAAAATTTGCAACAAGCCACCTGGAGACACACCAAACATGTGGAAGAAGGTGCTCTGGTCAGATGAAACCAAAATCGAACTTTTTGGCAACAATGCCAAACGATATGTTTGGCGTAAGGGCAACACAGCTCATCACCCTGAACACACCATCCCCACTGTCAAACATGGTGGTGGCAGCATCATGGTTTGGGCCTGCTTTTCTTCAGCAGGGAAGGGGAAGATGGTTAAAATTGATAGGAAGATGTATGGATACAGGAACATTCTTGAAGAAAACCTGTTGGAGTCTGCAGAATGAGACTGGAACAGAGATTTGTCTTCCAACAAGACAATGATCCCAAACATAAAGCAAAATCTACAATGGAATGGTTCACAAATAAACGTATCCAGGTGTTAGAATGGCCAAGTCAAAGTCCAGACCTGAATTCAATCGAGAATCTGTGGAAAGAGCTGAAAACTGCTGTTCACAAACAATCTCCATCAAACCTCACTGAGCTCGAGCTGTTTGCCAAGGAAGAATGGGCAAGAATTTCAGTCTCTCGATGTACAAAACTGATAGAGACATACCCTAAGTGCGACTTGCAGCTGTAATCGCAGCAAAAGGTGGCGCAAGAAAGTATTAAGTTAAAGGGGCCGAATAATATTGCACGCCCCACTTTTCAGTTTTTCAATTTCCAAAGAAATTTAAAATAACCAACAAATTTCATTCAACTTCACAATTGTGTCCCACTTGTTGTTGATTCTTCATCAAAAATTTACATTTGGTATCTTTATGTTTGAAGCATGATATGTGGGAAAAGGTTGAAAAGTTCTAGGGGACCGAATACTTTTGCAAGGCACTGTAGTTGGCACAATGCTGGATATGTGATTTTATTTTGCTTTATGTGCTTTTTTTATAACACTGTTTTGATATATGCCCTGGACCCATGTAAAAGTCACTAGGATTATACAGTGGGGCAAAAAAGTATTTAGTCAGTCAGCAATAGTGCAAGTTCCACCACTTAAAAAGATGAGAGGCGTCTGTAATTTACATCATAGGTAGACCTCAACTATGGGAGACAAACTGAGAAAAAAAAATCCAGAAAATCACATTGTCTGTTTTTTTTTCATTTTATTTGCATATTATGGTGGAAAATAAGTATTTGGTCAGAAACAAAATTTAATCTCAATACTTTGTGATATATCCTTTGTTGGCAATGACAGAGGTCAAACGTTTTCTGTAAGTCTTCACAAGGTTGCCACACACTGTTGTTGGTATGTTGGCCCATTCCTCCATGCAGATCTCCTCTAGAGCAGTGATGTTTTTGGCTTTTCGCTTGGCAACACGGACTTTCAACTCCCTCCAAAGGTTTTCTATAGGGTTGAGATCTGGAGACTGGCTAGGCCACTCCAGGACCTTGAAATGCTTCTTACGAAGCCACTCCTTCGTTGCCCTGGCGGTGTGCTTTGGATCATTGTCATGTTGAAAGACCCAGCCACGTTTCATCTTCAATGCCCTTGCTCATGGAAGGAGGTTTGCACTCAAAATCTCACGATACATGGCCCCATTCATTCTTTCATGTACCGGATCAGTCGTCCTGGCCCCTTTGCAGAGAAACAGCCCCAAAGCATGATGTTTCCACCACCATGCTTTACAGTAGGTATGGTGTTTGATGGATGCAACTCAGTATTCTTTTTCCTCCAAACACGACAAGTTGTGTTTCTACCAAACAGTTCCAGTTTGGTTTCATCAGACCATAGGACATTCTCCCAAAACTCCTCTGGATCATCCAAATGCTCTCTAGCAGACGGGCCCGGACATGTACAGGCTTAAGCAGTGGGACACGTCTGGCACTGCAGGATCTGAGTCCATGGTGGCGTAGTGTGTTACTTATGGTAGGCCTTGTTACATTGGTCCCAGCTCTCTGCAGTTCATTCACTAGGTCCCCCCGCGTGGTTCTGGGATTTTTGCTCACCGTTCTTGTGATCATTCTGACCCCACGGGGTGGGATTTTGCGTGGAGCACCAGATCGAGGGAGATTATCAGTGGTCTTGTATGTCTTCCATTTTCTAATTATTGCTCCCACAGTTGATTTCTTCACTCCAAGCTGGTTGGCTATTGCAGATTCAGTCTTCCCAGCCTGGTGCAGGGCTACAATTTTGTTTCTGGTGTCCTTTGACAGCTCTTTGGTCTTCACCATAGTGAAGTTTGGAGTCAGACTGTTTGAGGGTGTGCACAGGTGTCTTTTTATACTGATAACAAGTTTAAACAGGTGCCATTACTACAGGTAATGAGTGGAGGAAAGAGGAGACTCTTAAAGAAGAAGTTACAGGTCTGTGAGAGCCAGAAATCTTGATTGCTTGTTTCTGACCAAATACTTATTTTCCACCATAATATGCAAATAAAATGAAAAAAAAACAGACAATGTGATTTTCTGGATTTTTTTTTCTCAGTTTGTCTCCCATAGTTGAGGTCTACCTATGATGTAAATTACAGACGCCTCTCATCTTTTTAAGTGGTGGAACTTGCACTATTGCTGACTGACTAAATACTTTTTTGCCCCACTGTATGTGTTATACCACTGTGTGGTTTTTTAGCAATATTTATGTTATCTTTGAAATAAAAATTACTTTTTTATTAATGCTTTTCGTGTATGGAACTCCATTTTTTCTTTGTTGTTTAAAAACAACTTAATGTTGTTTTTGCACTACCATTGAAATGCATTTCGGCCATGTCCGTAAGCCGTGAAAAATATTGAGCAAGCTCGATATTTTTTCACGGCCGCAAATACCAGCCTAATGTATGTTCTTTTTTACTCCTTAATTACTCCGAAAGGCCCTTTTACATTTAGCGAAGCACCAGCGATCCGACCAGCGATCCGACCCGGTCAGGATCGCTGGTGCATCGCTAAATGATCGCTAGTGAGCTTTCATACAGAAAGACCTCACAGCGATGCAGCAGCGATGCAGCAGCGACGCAGCGCACGATACTTACCATTCACACACAGCGATCCTGCGTCCTCCCGCCTGCGTCCAGTGTCGCTCGTCGTCACAGCAGGAAGTCTCAGCAGGAAGCGCCCTACGAGAAATGGAGCCGGACATTCTCGCGCGATCAGCGATGGACAGCGGGGGAGCCGGTCGCTGGTAAGTATCACACAAAGCGATATCACTAGCAATATCGCTATAACGTCACAAAACCAGTGACGTTTTAGCGATATTGCTAGCGATATCGCTTAGTGTAAAACCCCCTTTAGGTCTCATGCAGATGACTGTCTTTTTAGAGTGTGATCCAATAAAACATCAGATTATACTCAGACCAATGTTAGTCTATTTGGCCGAAAGAAAAAACATTGCAGCATGCCTGATTTTTTGCCCTCATAATCGGATCCCACTTAGCCATACAAATCAATGGATCTGTCAAAAAACTCGGGCCACCCTCAAATGACATCGGAGTGGAGTCTGATTTTCACGTGCCTATTTAACGCAGCATTTTTCCTGCCAAAAAATATCTGCTGCAAATGCTTAACGCATTCACATACCGGCCTACATACAGTCATATGTAAAAGTTTGAGCACCCCTATTAATGTTAACCTTTTTTCTTTATAACAATTTTGGTTTTTGCAACAGGTATTTCAGTTTCATATATCTAATAACTGATGGACTCAGTTATATTTCTGGATTCAAATGAGGTTTATTGTACTAACAGAAAATGTGCAATCTGCATTTAAACAAAATTTGACTGGTGCAAAAGTATGGGCACCCTTATCATTTTCTTGATTTGAACACTCCTAACTACTTTTTACTGACTTCCTGAAGCACTAAATTGGTTTTGTAACCTCATTGAGCTTTGAACTTCATAGCCAGGTGTATCAAATCATGAGAAAAGGTATTTAAAGTGGCCACTTGCAAGTAGTTCTCCTATTTGATTCTCCTATGAAGAGTGGCATCATGGGCTCCTCAAAACAACTCTCAAATGATCTGAAAACAAAGATTATTCAACATAGCTTTTCAGGGGAAGGATACAAAAAGTTGTCTCAGAGATTTAACCAGTCAGTTTCCACTGTGAGGAACATAGTAAGGAAATGGAAGAACACAGGTACAGTTCTTGTTAGGCCTAGAAGTGGCAGGCCAAGAAAAATATCAGAAAGGCAGAGAAGAATGGTGAGAACAGTCAAGGACAATCCACAGACCACCTCCAAAGACCTGCAGTATCATCTTGCTGCAGATGGTGTCACTGTGCATCGGTCAACAATACAGCGCACTTTGCACAAGGAGAAGCTGTATGGGAGAGTGATGCGAAAGAAGCCGTTTCTGCAAGCACAAACAGAGTCGCCTGAGGTATGCTAAAGCACATTTGGACAAGCCAGTTACATTTTGGAAGAAGGTCCTGTGAACTGATGAAACAAAGATTGAGTTGTTTGGTCATACAAAAAGGCGTTATGCATGCGCTGTATTGTTGACCGATGCACAGTGACACCATCTGCAGCAAGATGATGCTGCAGGTCTTTGGAGGTGGTCTGTGGATTGTCCTTGACTGTTCTCACCATTCTTCTTCTCTGCCTTTCTGATATTTTTCTTGGCCTGCCACTTCTGGGCTTAACAAGAACTGTACCTGTGTTCTTCCATTTCCTTACTATGTTCCTCACAGTGGAAACTGACAGGATAAATCTTTGATACAACTTTTTGTATCCTTCCCCTGAAAAGCTATGTTGAATAATCTTTGTTTTCAGATCATTTGAGAGTTGTTTTGAGGAGCCCATGATGCCACTCTTCATAGGAGAATCAAATAGGAGAGCTACTTGCAAGTGGCCACTTTAAATACCTCTTCTCATGATTTGATACACCTGGCTATGAAGTTCAAAGCTCAATGAGGTTACAAAACCAATTTAGTGCTTCAGGAAGTCAGTAAAAAGTAGTTAGGAGTGTTCAAATCAAGAAAATGATAAGGGTGCCCATACTTTTGCACCGGTCAAATTTTGTTTAAATGCAGATTGCACATTTTCTGTTAGTACAATAAACCTCATTTGAATCCAGAAATATAACTGAGTCCATCAGTTATTACATATATGAAACTGAAATACCTGTTGCAAAAACCAAAATTGTTATAAAGAAAAAAGGTTAACATTAATAGGGGTGCCCAAACTTTTACATATGACTGTATATACCCTTAGAGGGTTATCTCAGGTTTACTAGTTATTACCTAGCCAAACAGGTGATAACCTTCTGATTTCTAGGAGTCCATCTGCTTGGACCCCCACTGATCCAGAGAACAAGACTCCAAATTGGCTGGTTTAATCGAGCGACGGCCACCACAGAGCTGGAGATAGATGAGCGGCCACCCGACATTTTAATGGGGCATTTCAGAACTGCAGTCTCGGTAGTTAGATCCTAAGTGATCAGAAAGTTATCACCTACTATATGTGGAGAGGCAATAACTTGCCAAGTTGGGTCAATCTCTTTTACACCTTTTCGCTGCTATCCATTCTGATTTTTGCAATTTATTTTTTACTCCCTTTTTTACAAGAACCATATTTTTTTTTCCATCTCTGTAGAGAGGGTTTGGTTTTTTCTGGGGCAAGTTGTAGTTTTGAATGACTCCATTCCTTTTTCCTCAAAATGGTACACTGGAAAACAGCAAAAATTTCCAAATGAGGAAAAATTGTGAAAAATGCAATTCTGACATTGTTTGTAGGGTTTAATTTTTATGGTATTCGCTCTGCAAAAAAAATAGCGTGATTTTCCAGGTCTCTATGTCTATGCCAATACCCAAATAATAAAGATTTGTTATATTTAAGTATTCTTTTGTCGATGAAGCTGTGTATGGGCTGTTTTGGGGGATGGGGTGGGGGCATGGGGAGCTGATGTTTTTATTGGTATCCTTTTTGGGTACATTTAACACATTTTGACTGCATTTTATTTGGAAAAGAAGTGTGTCAACTAAAACATGACAATTTGGGCTTTTCGATTTGTTTGCCTTCATTGTGTTTGCTATACGAGTTAAACACTTTAAAATGTTGATAGATTGGTCTTTTTCGGACACGGTGATACCAAATATGTTTCATTTTTTTCTTCTTTATTTTTAAAGAGGTAAAAAGGGGTGGCTACAAATTTTTTTATTTTTTTTTTATTTATTTTATTTTTTAAATGGCAGTAAATTGGTTAAAATAATGATCTCCATCGCAACTGTGCACCTTAAATACCTCTGCCAGAGAATGACTGCAGCATTTAAAGGTTTAACAAAAGATTGCAGCAAGCGCTGGTCGCTGCTGAAGGCAGATGCTGCAGTATAGCACAGCTGGCACCCGGTGAGAAGCTTAGCCCGGTCTACACACCCACAATCGGCATGTGACGTAAATGTAAGTCTTGTTTCGAGAAGGAGGTCAAGCAGCAAATATCTATATTCCCCATGAAATAAAAATTCTGCAGTGCCTGTTGCTTCTATGCTAACATTGTAGTGTTGGCACATTCTTCTGTTGAAAAAATATAATTACATTTGACACCTAGTTGTTACCGTTCCTTTTTTTACCATATGTCACAGTTTAGAACTCACATCTGTGAAATTTTATTATCACCAATAATTCCATATTACCTATCGCCCATAAGAATAAAATAGTGGGTCAGATAAGCAGCAGAGGTCTGGACCCCAAATAGTAGCCAAATCTCCGGGAGAGACTTATGCAGTACCTTTTAATTCATGAACTAGAGATTGCTCATATATGCACGGGGTGTACAGAGATTTAAAGCTCACATATTTCTCCTTCATGTGCGCTCAAGGGTTTTGGGAGAATTTAAAATCACTGTACTTATAATTGCATCTATAAAAAAGTCCATAAAAAATTAACACTCCCTAAGACGAATCTGTGCTTCCTAAGGGCCAATAAAACTGGCTTGTGAACTTTGGGCTAATAAATTGCATTCAAAGGCATTAAAGGAAATTTATCATGAAAACATGCACATTCTTCCTGAAATGATAATTATTCATTTTGAAGGGAGGAGGTAGAGGGGGTGGTCATCTTGCATTTTATTGTGCTGCTTAAAAAATAGCTATATTTCCAAATCTTGAAAAATTGAAAAAAAAAAAAGTTGATCAGAAGTGCTATTAGTCATGCATTTTTTTTAGAATTGTAGTATTTTCTAGAAGCAAAAAAAGTGCAACAAACATAGATCTGCACTACTGTTCAAAAGTTTAGGGTCACTTAGAAATGTCCTTATTTTTGAAAGAAAAGCACAGTTTTTTCCAATGAAGCTAATATTAAATGACTCAGAAATACACTCTATACATTGTTAATGTGGTAAATGACTATTCTAGCTGCAAATGTCTGGTTTGTAATGCAATATCTTCAAAGGTGTATAGAGGCCTATTACCAATAACCATCACTCCAGTGTTCTTATGGTGCTTTGTGTTTTCTAACTGTGTAAGAAGGCTAATGGATGGTTAGAATACCCTTGAAAACCCTTGTGCAAGTATGTTAGCACGGCTGAAAACAGTTTGGCTGATTAGAGAAGCTATAAACCTGACCTTCCTTTGAGCTAGTTGAGAATCTGGAGCATTACATTTGTTGGTTCCATTAAACTCTCAAAATGGCCAGAAAAAAAGAACTTTCAGGTGAAATTCAACAGTCTATTCTTGTTCTTAGAAATGAAGGCTATTGCATGTGAGAAATTGCAAGAAACTGAAGATTTCCTACAACGGTGTGTACTACTCCCTTCAGAGGAGAGCACAAAAAGGCTCTAACCAGAGTAGAAAGAGAAGTCGGAGGCCCCACTGCACAACTGAGCAACAAGACAAGTACATTAGAGTCTGCAGTTTGAGAAATCGATGCCTCACAGGTCTACAATTGGCAGCTTCATTAAATAGTACACACAAAATGCCAGTGTCAATGTCTACAGTGAAGAGGCGACTCCGGGATGTTGGCCTTCAGGGAAGAGTGGCAAAGAAAAAGTCATATCTGAGACCGGCTAATAAAAGGAAAAGATTAATATGGGCAAAGTAACACAGATATTGGACAGAGGAAGATTGGAAAAAATTGTTATGGATAGACGAATCCAAGTTTGTGAGACGAACATTTGTGAGACTCAGAACAACTTAAAAGATGCTGGAAGAGTGCCTGACGTCATCTGTCAAGCATGGTGGAGGTAATGTGATGGTCTGGGGTTGTTTTTGTGCTGGTAAAGTGGGAGATTTGTACAAGGTAAAAGGGATTTTGAATAAGGAAGGCTATCACTCCATTTTGCAATGCCATGCCATAATCTGTGGACAGCGCTTGATTGGAGCCAATTTCATCCTACAACAGGACAATGACCCAAAGCACACCTTCAAGTTATGCAAGAACTATTTAGGGAAGAAGCAGGCAGCTGGTATTCTATCTGTAATGGAGTGGCCAGCACAGTCACCAGATCTCAACCCCATTGAGCTGTTGTGGGAGAAGCTTGACCGTATGGTACGCAAAAAGTGCCCATCAAGCCAAACGAACTGGTGGGAGGGGCTTCTGGAGGCATGGGGTGAAATTTCTCCAGATTACCTCAGCAAATTAACTGCTAGAAGGCCAAAGGTCTGCAATGCTGTAATTGCTGCAAAGGGAGCATTCTTTGAAGAAAGCAAAGTTTGAAGGAGAAAATTATTATTTCAAATAAAAATCTTTCTTTTGAACCTTGTCAATGTCTGGACTAGATTTTAAATTCATTTGGCAACTCATTTGATTAATAAAAGTATGAGTTTTCATGGAAACCACAAAATTGTCTGGGTGACCCCAACTTGAACGGTAGTGTATATTAAAGGGAATCTGTCACCCCATTTTTCTGTCCTCTTCTTTGTTGCCTGTCGTGGCTCCTGCACAGGCGGTCCGGCGCAAGAGGTCCGGCGCCTACGCACTGCAGTATTCTGCTCTGCCCTCAACAGGGCAGAGCAGTGCGCCTGCACAGGAGCCACGACAGGCAGCAAAGAAGAGGATGTCACCGTTAGAAGATGGGAGGCGCCGGACTGCAACACCCATCGGACCAAGACCGGATGGCCCCCCCGGTGAGTATAATCTAATTTGTTTTTTGTTATTTTCAGGTTACATTGGGGGCTTATCTACAGCATTACAGAATGCTGTAGATAAGCCCTGAGGGCGGTGCCGGCAGCTGATACTCGAAAAATGGGGTGACAGATTCCCTTTAAATGAATTTTCAAGCCATTTTTTTTTTAGTAAAATGAGTTTCAAATTGTATTTAATACAAATAACTAATGTAATTCATGTCATATAGGTGGCACCATCTTGAGTTTGGAGTTCTCATGTCATTTCCTGTGTTGTCTCATGACCAGAACTGTGTATGATGGGAGGCGGCTGACTACTCATTTAAGCAGCTAAAGTAGCTAAGACTTTAGGGAGCTGACTTAGCTATTAAATAAGCAGTCAGCCTGCCCCCATCATATATGAAAAATCACACGAAGCAAAAGGTGACTTGCCAGGACCTAGGACCAGAGCGTGTAAGCTGAACAGTGGGTAACTTTCAAACCTTGAGTAAATGGCATAACTAATTTAAAAAGGTTGTCCACTACTTATACATTGATGATTTGATGCCATAGGGTACCACACATCTGCCTCCTATTGATATTAATAAACTACAAGTAGACGGAGAAGTTCAGCAAGTGAGCAATTCCAGGTGGCGACTGCCGACACCGTTAACAGCTGATCGGCGGGGGTGTCGTGTGTCAGACACCAGCAGATCAGCCATTGATGACCTATCCTACGGATAGTTCATTAATGTAATAGTAGTGGACAACCTCTTTAAGCACCTAAAAATAGGGTTTCAGCAATCCCAAGATTGTGGCTTTGGAACTCCCCCAAAAAGTTTCTATGGCCCTGACTGTAGCCTCCACACCAATCATTGTCTATGGTTAAATATTTCTGTCAGTCCCATAGGCAATTAATGGAGCAAAAGTAGTAAGTGAGCATCTTTGCTTCATTGATAATGGGGTTGCAAAGCCCTGTTCTCAGGAACGCCGGAGGCCAAACATTGGGATCAGCAATTTGTCACCTGTCCTATCTATAACTTGAATTTTGTGTGAATGATCCCTTAACAACAATTTTTTAGCTGAAAAGTCCCATTTTGGTTGCATTAGGTTTTACAGTAGTGGCTGTAGCTAGCTGAATGTTATGTTGTACATCTACAAAGATTTTATTTTTTTTACAACACAGGCACTCTGACTGCTATGAAAACATATGAAATTGACATACAAAAATAATCATCACTGGACTCTCACCCTAAAAAATATGATTTAGTCATTTAAATAATGGTATACAGTAAGCTCCCTCTAGTGGTGGCTAAAGACAGCTATTATTTTTGTATTTTAAATCTATGTACATTTGAGGGATTGGAAGCTTATTATAAAATAAAGTCCTCATTGCTCATCTGTTATTAGCTCCAATGGAAGCCAGATGTAAAACCAAATGGAGATGAAAAGCACATTTAAGCTCTCTTTAATGTGTAGAAGCTGCTCCTGAGCTCTGCGCATCAGCTGCAGCCGGAGCTAAGAACAGCTGACTGCTGGGGCTGGTGAGTATAGGTCATCAATTTAAGAGGTTCAGATAACCCCTTTAAATATAATCGTTAACTTCTTCACCACCTTGCAATTTTCCGTTTTTTTTTGCGTTTTTGCTTTATATTCCCCTTCTTCTCAACGCCATGACTTTTTTTTTTTCCATTAATATAACCATATGAGGGCTTGTTTTCTGCAGAACATACTTCACTTTTGAATTACACCATTGATTTTAAATAAAGTGCAATTCCACAATTTTTTGGATTTTTTTTATTTACCATGTTCACTCAATGCTAAAACTGACCAGCCATTATGATTTTCCAGGTCATTACGAGCTTGCAGATACCAAACATGTATAGGTTCTTTTTATCCTTAACCACAGAAGAACAAAGTAAGTATACCATGCCAGTAAAATCAATCTTTACTTTATTACATAATTTCATGATAAAAGATAACATACAAAACACAGTATCAAGGCTACTACAGAGTAAACATAGGAGGAGACAGCGACAGAAGCCTGACCTACTAAGTATGCAAATTAGTGCTCATAGCAATACTCAGACATTACCGCTCTCTATACAAGCCATATGCATATCGCCGTACAAAAATGGCAATCATATCATTAACTAGTGGATGCTGTGTTCAAGAAGACAAAATCTGTTAAAGGCACTTACATATAGTTGTGGTCAGCTAATGTGGTCCTCCACCAGCACCCCAACGCGTGTTTTGTCCCTTCGTCAGGAGGCGAACGCTGTGAGGTGGGGGGGTGTGTCTTAAATACTTGTAGCGGCAATTGCCAACTTAATGCCGCTATGCGATCATAAAAAGATCCGGGTCATAAAGGGTATATCTCCGGTATCTAGTGCGCGTGCGCCGCTGACATGCCTCACCATCAGATGTCATGATCTGTGGCCGTGAGGGATCATCTAGGAATATGCTACTCTACAAAACATCATCAAATAATGAGAGTAGCAGGAAGGTAGAACAACCTAGATTTATCACTTCGTTCAATGGCCGGTGGGATGACCTTGTTCATATTCTCCACAAGCATTGGAGTGTCCTTGAAACAGATCCAATTTTGAAAAATTTGATCCCACCCAAGCCTCTAGTTACGGCAAGGAGGTCTAAAAATATCCGTGATCTTCTGGTGCAAAGCCACTATACATCGGAGAATCATCAAAATAATAGTGGCACAATTTCCGGTACGTTTCGGGGATTTTTTCCATGTGGCCTTCGTAAGGCCTGTAAGAACCTGGTTAAATCCAAGGATTTCTATAACTCCAGTGGAACGCGCAAATTTGAGAGCTGGCATAGGCTCACGTGCTCTTCCACGGGTGTCATATACTACGCACAATGTCCGTGCAAAAAGATCTATGTAGGGATGACAACCCGTGAATTTAAAATAAGAGTATGTGAGCATATACGCGACATAGAAAAATCTAAAAATGATACTGGGGAACAAGCTCTTAAAACTTTGCCCAGACATTTTAAGGATTTCCACAATTCGGATTCAAGTCTTCTGACATTTAGAGCAATTGATCAGTATCAATGGGCCAGAGGTTAGGTGATTTTTAAAAAAAATTGGCACAAATTGAAAGCCGCTGGATATATCGCTTACAAACAGTTTCACCATTAGGACTAAATGAAAATTTCGGGTTTAGTTCATTTTTATGAGTAATTGGTATCTTTTATTTAGCTGGGAGGTTGTATGGGGTATTTTAATATTTTGATACATGATATGTATTTTTGGATTAACTTCTGTTTGTATATATGTTAATATGCTTTTTCACTTATCATAGGTCTAATATCTTGTCTACATCGTGGCAGTGTCTTTGCTTGTCTGGCGGATGAGATATGATGGGAATCAATTCTATCCTACAAGAACTTAGATTTATGAGAACATTCTAAGGAATCATAGTCCTATCAGGATCTCTCCTTTTCCATCTTTGGATTTGTCTATTATATTATATCATGATGGGTCAAATTTTTCCATGCTTGTGGGGTTATTTTATGATTAGGGAGTACATTTTGTTTTTTGCATATATACAAATATGCATATTTATATGTGGGGATATATGTAAATTTTGTAATTATCATATATATGTATGTAGATAATTTAATTATTGTGCACTTATTTACTATTCATATGTATGGTTTATAATTCATAATTCATATGTACTAGAGCACTTTATTTATATTCATGTATTTATTTTATTTCATTTATTTTTTAGTTTATATAATTATACAAAATAGTTTCCATTATTACATGAAGCCACACGGCATTAGAAAGTCCCCTTGCACTATGCACTTTCCTCATTGATAGGATGTTTACTATTTGTTTTCTAACTTATATAATAGAGCACTCATATGTCTACATGTTCACATGCTCTTTTGCCATCCATATTTATTCACTTTAGATGGGGTTTAAACACTATGCCTCCCGTATCAATTATATTTCCGGTATGACGCGTGCAGCGCTGTCAGCTCCACTGATGCTATGACGAGCGGGCATCGGGGGCAGGGCGCATGCACTGTCATTATGACGGCCAGTGACGTGTCTGCGTTCCACGGCAGCGGATCATGGCGTCCAATGGTGAGGCATGTCAGCGGCGCATGCGCACTAGATACCAGAGATACACCCTTTATGACCCAGATCTTTTTATGATCGCCCAGTGGCATTAAGTTGGCAATTACCACTACAAGTATTTAAGACACGCACCCCCTCCTCACAGCGTTCGCCTCCTGACGAAACGCGCGTTGGGGCACCGGTGGAGGACCGCATTAGCCGACCACAACTATAAGTAAGTGCCTTTAACCCTCCGTCAGGCGCAATATAGATTCTCCTCAGTTCATGCGCAATGTGCCTGACAAGCACAGGTCAGAAAACCACCTATAGTAGCTACATATTTCAATTTCAGGACTATAGAAGTAGTCAGTGACCTTCATAGGAATGTATTAAAAGAGATTACACCAAATCAGATGCAAAAAAAAACATTTATTAACCATAAACTTATTAAAACTAAAAGTACCACTTTTCGGTAGTACCGCCAAATAGGCTCCAGTTATCTTTACTTAACTATTGCTTAAATATAAAATTATGGAAAAAAACTTAAAGGATATTGCACTTAGATGTTACTTAATTATTTTCTACTCATCTTCAGTGGTTTCAGTTGCAGCAGAAGCAGCACAGGTACACTTAGAAAAGCAAGGCTGGCAGACGAAAGTTGCATGGGAAAGGCAGATTGATTCTTTACATATTTTGCAGTCATATTTAGAAAGCCTTCTGAAACCAGATACAATTGAGCAGGTAGTACAACTGCGTCTTTTAGAAGGTGGTAGAGTCGGTGTTTGTTCTGGAACGTCCTTGGGACGTCCTTTGTATTTTTATCTTTGCCCAAATAATAAGCTAGATCTGTGTCTGTTTCCTCTGTATCAGTGTCATCACCATCCTGCTCTGTTCCAGAATCAGTGTTACATTCTGCTACCTCATCTTCAGATGAAATGTCACTAGATTCCTCTAAATCCTCAGTTACTGCTGGTTCTTCCTCATCATCTTCTAACAAAAAAATCTTCATTTCTTCTAAATGAAGGGGTTTAGATGAATCATACTGTTTTCTGGCCAGCAGAAAATCTGAAGCAAGAGAGAAAGAGTATGTGTTAGGGCGCAATGTGCCTTAGAAGCCACCCTCCTTTTGTCTAAGAAAACAGTACTTATGTACACTAACTTAGCATTAATCCTTCATAAAACAAGCTAAATACACAATCGTGATGAATAAAAAAAGAAAATACTAACCTTTCAATTTGTGTTGAAATCAGGCGCAATGTGCCTGAGAAGCCAAAGTGTTGATATCTGCTCACTAGAAGGTCTGCTGAGTCACTGTGATATCAGGTTTCACAGAGCCTGTAGAGTCAGGAGATAACTAGGAGGGGTGGGGTTTTCTGATAAGTGGGCAAGGAGAGAGAAGTGAAACTAATTACTGTCTGCCTGTCAGATCTATTGCGCCTTAACAGATTTTGTCTTCTTGAACACAGCATCCACTAGTTAATGATATGATTGCAGTTTTTGTACTGCAATATGCATATGGCTTGTATAGACAGTGGTAATGTCTGTGTATTGCTTTGAGCACTAAATTGCATACTTACTAGGTCAGGCTTCTGTCGCTGTCTCCTCCTATGTTAACTCTGTAGTAGCCTTGATACTGTGCTTTGTATATTATCTTTTATCATCAAATTATGTAATAAAGTAAAGATTGATTTTACTGGCATGGTATACTTATTTTGCTCTTCCGTGGTTGATCATATTGGTGAGTTGTGCCATTTTACTCCATGGGCTTTTGTGCTATACTCTTTTTTACTTAAGTGGAAAAAAATAGGTTTGTAAGAAAAAAAAGTCGCTATTTTCCAAGACCCGGAGCGTCTACATTTTTTGGGATCTGGGGCTGGGTGAGGGTTTTCTTTTTGTGTGCTGATGAGCTTATGTTTTTTTTATACCATTCTGGTGCAGATATGATCTTTTGATCACCTGTTATTGCATTTTGCTGCAGTATTGTGGCGACCAAAAATAAGATAATTCTGGTGTTTTTTTTTCTTGTGACGCCGTTTACCAATTGGATTAATTTACTTTATATTTTGATAGATCGGACATTTCTGAGTGCAGCAAAACCAGGTATGTGCATTTTCTTTTATTATTGTTTTATTTTAAATGGGACAAAATATTGAACATTTGAAAATTTGAGCTTTTTTTTTTTAAACATTTTTTTTTCACCTTTTGCTTGCTTCAATAGTCCCCTTAGAAGAATTCATGCTGCGATCATCTTATCACCAGTGCTACATAGAGCAGGTCTTCAGGCCTGCTATGTGTAGCATAAATTATGACCTTCTATGAAAGCCGGCCACAATGACAGGCATGGGGGGTCTTCTGCACACATCCCATTGGTGCCCCACAATCATGTGACAGTGTCACTGATGGGCCTGTCTTATGACCCATTTCTGGTTTGCACAAGATAAATGCTGTCAGAGATTGACAGTGGCATTTAACATGTTAACAGCCGCGCCTGTTAGAGGCATATGAGAGTTGATCAGTTCAGCTGTCATGTGCAGGGAAGGATGCCGACTCAGGCCAAAATTTTGAAATATTTGGTAAAGTTACTATAAAATTTCTAAATTAATTTGTAGTAATTAAAGGAACAATATAGAAAGAAATGGTTTAAATGAAAGAGTAGTCCAGTTAGATTGGAGGGGTCCAACACCCAGCACCCCCACCATCATATGCCGCTCTATTCCGTATGTAGCAGCCACTGCCAGATCATGAAGCTCAAAGTATTGCAGTACCTGGAGCTGGTGTGTAGTACCCGGCAGCGAGCATTGGACCCCACTAATCTGATAATGTCATATCCTAAGCATAAACTTTTAATATTTTGTCACCAGACATATCCTTTAGGGTATGAGCACACATTACGTATTTGCTACAAACACTTCTTCATCAAAAAACATGTTTCTTGGCAAGAAAAAAGGGGCAAAAAAAATTTGCATTTTTGATGCATCGCTAGTTTTCAGAGAGTCCAGTATTTCAGCCAGGCTCGGACTGGGCCATAGGTTAACAGGGCAATTACCCAGTGGGCCCCTATGCAGATCTGGGCCTCCAACCCCACTGCATAATTCATTTGATTCAGTCTGTACAGAAAAAAGCAGCATCATTCATTAACCAAACTAAAATTACTCACTTTATTATATAGATATATAGCTACATTTGTGAATGGGTGTAGTGTCATATTTGTATGCAGGTGAAAAGTGGGCCCCCAAAGTCAGTTACTGGTGGGTCCTTGCCACCCCAGTCCGATACTGATTTCAGCTGATGTTATTTGTGGGTTTTTCTTTGATTCACGAACAATTTTCCTGGCAGTTGCGGACAAAATTTTTGTTGGTCTACCTGACTGTGGTTTTGTTTTTACAGAGCCTCTGAATTTCCATTTGTTAATCACAGTTTGAATGCTGGTGACTGGCATTATCAATTCCTTGGATATCTTTTTGTATCCCTTTCCTGTTTTATACAGTTCAGCTACCTTTTCCCGTAGATCCGTTGACAATTCTTTTGCTTTCCCCATGACTCACAATCCAGAAATGTCAGTGGCTGGATGAAAGATGCAAGAGTCTGTCTGGATCCCAGAAACTCATTCATCTTTAATGCACACACTGATTACAAGCAAACAGGTCACAGGTGAGGATGTTACCTTTAGTAGCCATTCAAACCCATTTGTGTCAACTTCTGTGCATGTTATCAAGCAAAAACCACCAGGGTATGTGAATTTTTGATGAGGGTCATTTGGATGTTTTGGGTTGTCATTATGATTTAAAAAGGGAAAACACAGTAGTTTGACAACAAATGTCTTCACCCAACCACTAACCGTGAGTGGATAAAAAGTTTTGGTGCTATCATTCATATTCTCTGAAAAAAGGCCAAGAAAGCAAAAATTCTGCTGGGATATATAAACTTTTGAGCACAACTGTACATGCCCATATAAACGGCTTTGTAGGGTTTATGCTACTGACAGATTCCCTTTAAGAGAGGAAGCCTGCAATGTTTTATAATTTGTAATGGATATAATGTTTTTATTGTTTCTTTCAGTTATACCAACCTCTCTGTTTCTACAGTCTCCTTAACCCATTAACGACCAGAGGTATTTTTGGTTTTGCATTTTCATTTTTTTGCTCCCCTTCTTCCCAAAGCCATAACTTTTTTATTTTTTGGTTAAAATGGCCATGTGATGGCTTGTTTTTTGCAGGACGAGTTGTACCTTTGAACGACATCATTGGTTTTACCATGTCGAGTAACAGAAAACGGGAAAAAAATTCCAAGTGCGGTGAAATTGTAAATAAAGTGCAATCCCACACTTGTTTTTTGTTTGGCTTTTTTGCTAGATTCACTATATGCTAAAACTGACCTGCTGTTATGATTCTCCAGGTCATTATGAGTACATAGACACCAACCATGCTTAGATTGTTTTTTATCTAAGTGGTGAAAAAAAAAATCCAAAGTTTGTAAAAAAAATAGTTGCCATTTTCCGAGACCCGTAGCGTCTCCATTTTTCAGTATCTGTGGTTGGGTGAGGGCTTATTTTTTTCATGCCGATCTGACTTTTTTTATACAATTTTGGTGGAGATACAATGTTTTGATCACCCCTTATTGCATATTATTGCAATGTTGCAGCGACCAAAAAAAACGTAATTCTGGAGTTTCGATTATTTTTCTCACTACACTGTCTACCGATTCGATTAATTCTTTTTTTATATTGATAGATCGGGTGGTTCTGATCGCAGCGATACCAAATATGTGTTTATTTGATATTTTTATCGTTTTATTTTGAAATGGGGGTGATTTGAACTTTTAGTTTTTTTATATTTTTTAAAACTTTTTTTTTTACTTTTTACTTGCTTCAATATTCTCAATGGGAGACTTGAAGCTGAACTTGTCTGATCGCCTTTGATACATAGCGCAGGGCTGCAGCCCTGACCACTAGGTGACACTCATAGTTATGCAGCAATGACAACCACAGGGGTTTTCTCCTGACCTCGGTTTGTCATGCCAACCCATCGGCTACCCGCGGTCATGTGACACGGGTGCCGATGGAAGCAGGAAGCAACGTGCTTCCTTCGCGTCCATGTTAAATGCCGCTGTCAGAGTTTGACAGCGGCATTTATTATGTTAACAGCCGCAGGTGAATCTCGATTTCACCCACCGCTGTTAGGAGAGCATGTCATCTGATTAGATCAGCTGTCATGTCCCGGAAAAAGTGAAAGGGAAGGCATACAATGACGGACTGTGTCCGTCATTGGACATTAAGGGGTTTAATGTAAATTTATATACTGTTATATATTCTGGTTAAATAATATAAAAAGTTGATAATTTTGCAAGTAATCACTTTCTATTTTCTACAAATTAGCTGTGTAACTACATACTATGACTTTGAGCATTACATATAATCAGAATCAAACCACAAGAAAAATCAAACTGCTTGTGATTGAAAACCCTGAAAAACATGTCTAGATAAAAACACATCTAACACTTCTGCCAGCATTTAGGCATACAGAGCCGAGTGAGAAACCAAAGATTGACAGAAGGAAGGACATAAAAGGAAGCGGAATATTACTGCATAAAACATCCTTTGTAAAATCTGTCAAGAAGGTCAAATGGAGCTCCAACGAGAGGACGCACTGCACGAGCCGCCTGCGCATTATGGATCTCCTCATCGCTCAGGCAGGCCAGAACATTTTAAAGATACAGAATATGAGGTAAAGTAGATTTAATATTCTGTATTCAATACTACTGACATCAGATGAGAAAAGTTAAAGGCGAAGTAAAATTACATAAGAATAAACTAATATAGAATTATCTGGTATTGCAATGGCAACGAGGAATCAGCGTAGAAGAACTGACAGCAATGGCATCAATCTGGCATCAGAGCTCAAGTCCAAATGTAAAATGTTTCAAATTGAGCTCTGATTAATAGAAATATTCTGTTCTCTTCATAAATTAAGATGCAATGAGATAGAAAGAGAGAGAAAGAGATCGGTAGATACAAAGGATCAACAAACATTATGTCCCTTTTCTTCCTCAGTGACATTGGGGGAGATTTATCAAATTGTCATAGGCTGTGTTCACACCCAGCATTTTTTAGCAGCGAAAACCTACTTTCATGGCAGTAAAATATCTTTGTTCAAAACACCCATTTTGCAATATTTTTGTGGCATTTTTCGCAGCATTTTTGTCACCTTTTTACAATGTTTTTTTGGCTACCAATTACATGTGTGCTTTGTCTACAGCACATGTTAAAAGGTTGTCCACTACTTTCTCACTGATGAACTGTTCTTAGGATAGGTCGTCAATGTCTGATTGGTCAGGGTCTAACACCCGGCACCCCCCACCGATCAGCTGTTCTCGGTGTCTGCAGCGCATGTACATTACCCTGCCACAGCCACTACCAGAAGACGGAGCAGTTCTGTACTCGAGCAGATCCAGCCGCCGCCAACACCGAGAACAGCTTATCTGCGGGGGTTCCGGGTGTAGGACCCTGCCTGATCAGACATTGATGACCTATCAGAAGGATAGGTCATCAATGAAAAACTAGTGGACAGACTCTTTAAATAGCATTAGTTTTATTCACCAAAAATGCTGCATTTTCTGCAGTGCCTTTTCACTTTCTCATTGATTTCTATGGGTGAAAAACCCTACCCTGCAAAAATGGTGAAATAATTGTGAGGCTTCAGATTTTAAAAAATGCTGCAGTTCTCAAACTAAGTCAGGAAAAATAAAACAAGAGTGTGCATCAGATTTTTGGAATTTCATAGCATTTTCTGGTACTGTAAAAAGCAGCTTTTTATTTGCATAGAAAAAACGCTGCATGTGAACGTAGCCTTATAGTAAGAATGTTCTTTGTTGCCCATTGAAACCAATCAGAGCACAGCTTTCATATATTAATGATATATTAATGATAGATGGATGGGTAGAGAGATCCAAGTACAGAATCAGGTTTTAAGAATTAAAGCAAAATGTCAAAAATAAGTCTGGAGGCATTCAAAGTAAAGGTGATAAGATTTCAAGGAAACAACATTTATCAGATGTATTTTTCCTTAAAAGCTTTGAAAAGTCACAAAATTTTGGCTCAACTCTGAGTTGTGTCAAGATTTTGCAACTTTTGGCAGTTTCATGCCAGTTTCTTTTGGAGTCGGGGCAGGACTTGAGTATGACCCTACAGCTTGTCTAATTCATGGCCAACGGTGGCTCCCGTATACCAGAAATCTTACTGGAGTAAGATTTCTGGTGTAGCACATGTAGGTGCATGCCACCTGTCAGACGTTCCAGATTCACAAAGAAGAGTGCACCTCTTTATGAATTGGGAGCCTCTGGCTGCAGAACGCCCCCACATCGAGATTGGCAAAAATATCATCGTTCTTGATGAATCAGGGCCTAAGTGTCTACTGTATATGCAGCTTCATAGTGGTTGTGGTGTGAATTGATGCCTGTTGAAAGTTTTGTTAGCATGTCTTGATTTGGTGTTAAAATTCTAGCATGAGAAATTGGATGTAAGGATGCACACATATTAAACAGATAATGAATTAATACTTTAATTATCCTCTAGAGGCGCTGCAGGGAAATTGAACACTTGCTGCCAGGCTTCCAAACAGATTACAGCTAATAGCTGGGGCCTAAGAAGCAAGACACCTTTTGATTAGCTTATCCTTAAGGGAACGATTTAACAAAAAAGGGATTATTTTAAGTGCTCTACTTCTTTCATGTAATGTTATCATGGTGCAGCAAGCGGCATACACTTCATTTGTATATAAGACCCCTTTTTGATATATTATTATTAGTCAATCACATTCATATTTGTAAAGTCTAATCCTCTCCGCTTTCCCCCCCTGAGGAACCAGTGAACATGTCAATGTCATACACTATGCAAGACACTAATCTATTTTACTTCTGCATCTCTTCATGATAATATGTGGCTTTGATTATATGCTATCTGTGTGTATTGCTGTCTGCCATCAATCAATGCATGTCTGCAATGAAAGGAGCTAAATTTCGTTATAAGGAAGATGAATAATACATTTTGAATTTTGAAGAGAAATTGTTGTCAATTTATATTACATGGTATAGAATACAAATCACTGCTATTAATAAGGAATTGTTCTACAAAACAATGAAGTAAGAAAAGGGCCGGGATGCCAATGCTGCCACCGATTGTGTAGAGCAGTCACTAGGGCTTGGTTGAAAGGAGATATTCAGTATACTGTGCACTAAATTAAGAATTATTTTATTTATTTCTATATTTTACTCATTTATATAACGCCATTAATTCCACAGCACTTTACAGACATTACTGACGCTGTCTCCGATGGGGCTCACAATCTCAATTCCCTATCAGTATGTCTTTGGAATGTGGGAGGAAACCGGAGAACCCGGAGGAAACCCACGCAAACACGGGGAGAACATAAAAACTCCTTGCAGATGTTGTCCTTGAACCCAGGACCCCAGCACTGCAAGGCTACAGAGCTAACCACTGAGCCACCAAGACACCCAGAATTATTAAAAAATAATAGAACAGAGAATACTGTCTATATATATATATTTTTTTTACATAGATTTTGCCCCTACACCGACTTCCTGAATTCGGATGACCCACTTGCCTCCTGATTTGTCATTAACTAGACTCCTCGGCTTCGACCCTGCTTGGCTTCCTTCTCTGCTGCTGGATGGCAGGTCTTCTGTGGTAGCTATTCACTGGATCCTGCTGGAAAACCAAATCACTTCATAGGGATTAGATGAACTTGGGGTTTGTCTGGAATTTGTCAGATGGAGTGACTTGTCTTTTTGAGCCTGCTGCCTCTGACAAACGTAACAGTACAACTACATAAGTTGGCAAGCCTCACAAAAATCTCATGAAAAGCTTCTGGAAGGTTTCTGAAAGAATATACTGTTGGTGTCTATGTGCACACTGAGTCTTTTTGCTGAGGTTTCAGAGGGGAAACTGAGCTGACATTATTAAGTTTTTGAGTAGTTTTGCATTATTGAAAATGATTCTAAGAATTTCCTCCGTTTACTCTCAGTTTTTTCTCCAAAAACTCCTTGAAAATCGCTGTGTACACATAGCTAACAAAGGTCCTGGGCCCTTTTTATACAAATTCACATTTAGGAGCTTAAAAATGGTCATGGTGGATGAGTGATATAGCATGGAGAAGGTGTTACCTTGAAAAGGGGACATTGCACATTCAAAACTCTCCTGGAAAAGCATAAAAATAATTTTGCGCAGAGTGATTTTGGGATTAATTACTTTATTTCTCCTAGTTATTTTTGGTTTTCTAAGATGAAAAGGTGTATTGTTATGCAGTCATGATAAAAACTAAGCACATATACAGTTGTGGCCAAAAGTATTGACACCCCTGCAATTCTGTCAGATAATACTCAGTTTCTTCCTGAAAATGATTGCAAACACAAATTCTTTGGTATTATTATCTTCATTTAATTTGTCTTAAATGAAAAAACACAAAAGAGAATGAAGCAAAAAGCAAAACATTGATCATTTCACACAAAACTCCAAAAATGGGCCAGACAAAAGTATTGGCACCCTCAGCCTAATACTTGGTTGCACACCCTTTAGCCAAAATAACTGCGACCAACCACTTCCGGTAACCATCAATGAGTTTCTTACAATGCTCTGCTGGAATTTTAGACCATTCTTCTTTGGCAAACTGCTCCAGGTCCCTGATATTTGAAGGGTGCCTTCTCCAAACTGCCATTTTTAGATCTCTCCACAGGTGTTCTATGGGATTCAGGTCTGGACTCATTGCTGGCCACCTTAGAAGTCTCCAGTGCTTTCTCTCAAACCATTTTCTAGTGCTTTTTGAAGTGTGTTTTGGGTCATTGTCCTGCTGGAAGACCCATGACCCCTGAGGGAGACCCAGCTTTCTCACACTGGGCCCTACATTATGCTGCAAAATTTGTTGGTAGTCTTCAGACTTCATAATGCCATGCACACGGCCAAGCAGTCCAGTGCCAGAGGCAGCAAAGCCACCCCAAAACATCAGGGAACCTCCGCCATGTTTGACTGTAGGGACCGTGTTCTTTTCTTTGAATGCCTCTTTTTTTCTCCTGTAAACTCTATGTTGATGCCTTTGCCCAAAAAGATCTACTTTAGTCTCATCTGACCAGAGAACATTCTTCCAAAACGTTTTAGGCTTTTTCAGGTAAGTTTTGGCAAACTCCAGCCTGGCTTTTTTATGTCTCGGGGTAAGAAGTGGGGTCTTCCTGGGTCTCCTACCATACAGTCCCTTTTCATTCAGATGCCGACGGATAGTACGGGTTGACACTGTTGTACCCTCGGACTGCAGGGCAGCTTGAACTTGTTTGGATGTTAGTCGAGGTTCTTTATCCAACATCCGCACAATCTTGCGTTGAAATCTCTTGTCAATTTTTCTTTTCCATCCACATCTAGGGAGGTTAGCCACAGTGCCATGGGCTTTAAACTTCTTGATGACACTGCGCACGGTAGACACAGGAACATTCAGGTCTTTGGAGATGGACTTGTAGCCTTGAGATTGCTCATGCTTCCTCACAATTTGGTTTCTCAAGTCCTCAGACAGTTCTTTGGACTTCTTTCTTTTCTCCATGCTCAATGTGGTACACACAAGGACACAGGACAGAGGTTGAGTCAACTTTAATCCATGTCAACTGGCTGCAAGTGTGATTTAGTATTTGCCAACACCTGTTAGGTGACACAGGTAAGTTACAGGTGCTGTTAATTACACAAACTAGAGAAGCATCACATGATTTTTCGAACAGTGCCAATACTTTTGTCCACCCTCTTTTTTATGTTTGGTGTGGAATTATATCCAATTTGGCTTTAGGACAATTCTTTTTGTGTTTTTTCATTTAAGACAAATTAAATGAAGATAAAAATACCAAAGAATTTGTGTTTGCAATCATTTTCAGAAAGAAACTGAGTATTATCTGACAGAATTGCAGGGGTGTCAATACTTTTGGCCACAACTGTACTTTGAATTCGATTCATTGTCGCAATTCTCTCCTTTTTTTGTCTAATTTTTGAAGTTTTTAGCCTGTGTTTGATCTGAGCCAAATTCTTATTTGCATCTTTTTTTAAGTCTGTTTTCTACATGTTCACCTGTTATTTTCATTCGCCATTTTGGGTAGGGTTTGGGCTTTCCAGAAGTTTTCAGTTGATTCAGCAAGTGCAATTTTTCAAAATTTTTGCATAAATGTTCTTCAGTTCCCCTCTGGAGTCATTTTATGTGCAACTGAAATTTTAAATACATTTTGTGGCATTTTATTGGAACATGTGACTTTTTGTGTTGCAAAATAACAGTTAAAGGCAAAAATAAAATCACTTTTGATTTTGCGTATACCGTAAATCATGAATGACGTGAAAATTGTGAATGAATACAACAAGACATTATAAATATAGACTGAGCAGTACATTATTTATTTTTGCATTAGTACCAGAGTCGATCGAATAGTTTGAAATGTAAGTTCACCAGCTTCACTCAATTTTCTCCGAAAGTTTGAATCCCAATATTGGAAAGAATCTAATTGCCCGGAAAATATGTGTGTAACACTCGGAAGGAGGTCTCCTAGAGACAGCATTGAATCACTTTTAAACTCTTTAATGTAAGTGTAAGGGAGTGAGATATGATGTCTTTCTAACGTCCCTTCCTCAAATTGCCCCTTCGTATGTCATTATGTATAGATTGCTAATTGATAATGTTTATGATAAAAGTCTGTGGTACTGCTACATAGAAATATGTATTATCGCTCGTCTTTAATGGTATTGCCACATGTATGTTACCATTGTGTAGAAAGCAGTAATATATTGTCTTGTGATTCTGTATTATATTATTGCATAATATAATGTGCCTGTTGTACATGTATAGTTAGGGTAAATTAGTGCATTCTTTTGAGGACATTAAAGGAGGGCACTTTAGCATATAGTTTACATAGTTATGGGTAAGTGTAGCTCTGTTGTGGACCACTAGATGGGGGACATGCTAGTGGGCCTTATAAGTTTAGCGGATAGGATGTTCTTAGAGGGTTAATTGTAGGAGGGGCTGCTGGGTAGTAAGCGGGGACCTAGTAGGAAATTAGGTCAGACGGGCCAGGGTGCCCTAGAGTCCACATGGGCTATAGGCCCGGACAGCTTGGCAGCCATTCAAGTGCAGGAGCCCACGTTACCCATGGCCACTTAGCAGTGGGCCAGTTCAGAAATGGAAAGATGTGGCAACTTATCACTTGGGACGATGCTTTTAGGGCAGGAGTCAGCTGGACAGCTGAGGTGAAGGAAGTTGGAGCTTTAACGAATTTGGTACAGATGGGCCGGATGCTTTTCCAGAGGCAACCGAACCTGTTGACTGATGATTTTGAGTCTGGGGTGAATTAGGCAGAAGGAATTGTCATCATGGTGAGATTAGGCCAGGAAGGAACTGAAGAGCAGCCTAGGACGGTCCGGGTGTGTACTGCACAGAAGAGACAGCCAGAAAGGGAAAGATGAGGAAACAAGTAAATGTCAAAATGCACCAGCTGTGGATGTAACGTGTGAAATACTCAGTAAAGAAAGTGTTAAAGTTGACTTGGACAGTGTCTCCATTGATGGGGTCACCTACGAGATGGACCATTGTTGCCTGGGAAGTGCCCAGAGGAAGCTGAATCTGGAGATGCAGGTATGCCGGAAAGAAGAATGCAATTTTCTGTAGGGAAGGACTGGACCTAGATATTGCATTTATTCAGGCAACGACTACAGTCCTGTCCCTCTCTTACACAAATACAGTATTAACCCCTTCCTGACATCCGACGGTATATCCCGTCCATGGGACCTGGGCCCCTATGCCCATGGACGGGATAGTACGTCGGGCGCGATCAGCGGCGCCCACGTGGTGAGCGCCGCTGATCGCGGCCGGGTGTCAGCTGATTATCACAGCTGACACCCGGCACAATGTGTCAGGGGCGGTCACGGACCGCCCCCGACACGTTAACCCCTTGCACACCGCGATCAAACATGATCGCGGTGTACCGGGAGTTAAAGGGAAGCATCGGCAGGGAGGGGGCTCCCTCCTTGCTTCCCTGAGCCCCCCACGGCAGCGCAATGTGCAGCGCTGCTGCGGGGGACTCCTTTCCTCCAGGCCCCCGAATCCAAGATGGCGACGGGGGCCTTCGGGGGCCTGAGGAAGCTGGCTTCCTCAGTGCCTGCAAAGCGCAGGCATGAGGAAGCCTTCTGCAGTGCCTGTGTCAGATCGCTGATCTGTCACAGTGATCTGTGATGTGACAGATCAGCGATCTGTCACAGGACAGTGATGTCCCACCTGGGACTATTTAATAAAGTAAAAAAAAAATAAAAAAAAGTGTAAAAATAATTTAAAAAAAATCGCCAAATAAATTAGAAAAAAAAAAAAATATTCCCCCAATAAATCCATTTTTTGGAAATAATAAAAAAAACAAAAACAATAAAAGTACACATATTAGGTATCGCCGCGTCCGTAACGACCCGCCCTATAAAACTGTCCCATTAGTTAACCCCTTTAGCGAACCCCTTAAAAAATAAAAATAAAAGACGAAGCAAAAAATAATGATTTATTATCATACTGCCAAACAAAAAGTGTAATAACGCGCGATCAAAAAGACGCATATAAATATCCATGGTACCGCTGAAAACGTCATCTTGTCCCGCAAAAAACGAGCTGCCACACAGCATCATCAGCGAAAAAATAAAAAAGTTATAGCTCGCAGAATAAAGCGATGCAAAAATAATTATTTTTTATATAAAATAGTTTTCATTGCATAAAACCGACAAAACATTAAAAAACGACCTAAATGAGGTATCGCTGTAACCGTACTGACCCGAAGAATAAAACCGCTTTATCAATTTTACCGCACGCCGAACGGTGTAAACGCACCCCCCCCAAAAGAAATTCATGAAACGCTGGTTTTTCTTAATTCTGCGTCCCAAAAATCGGAATAAAAAGCGATCAAAAAATTTCACGTGCCCGAAAATGGTACCAATAAAAACGTCAACTCGTCCCGCAAAAAATAAGACCTCACATGACCCGGTGGGTCAAAATACGGAAAAATTATAGCTTTCAATATGTGGTGATGCAAAAACTATTTTTACAATAAAAAGCGTCTTTTAGCGTGCGACAGCTGCCAAATATAAAAACCGCCATAAATAGTAAGTCAAACCCCCCGTTATCACCCCCTTAGTTAGGGAAAAATAATAAAATAAAAAAAATGTATTTATTTCCATTTTTCCATTAGGGTTAGGGCTAGGGTTAGGGCTAGGGGTGTGTTGGGGTAGGGTTAGGGCTAGGGTTAGGGCTAGGGTTAGGGTTAGGGCTAGGGGCATGTTGGGGTTCGGGTTGGAGTTAGAATTGCGGGTTTCCACTGTTTGGGCACATCAGGGGCTCTCCAAATGCAACATGGCGTCTGATCTCAATTCCAGCCAATTCTGAGTTGAAAAAGTCAAATGGTGCTCCTTCCCTTCCAAGCTCTGCCATGCGCCCAAACAGTGTTTTACCCGCACATGTAGGGTATCAGCCTACTCAGGACAAATTGCAAAACAATTTTTGGGGTCCAATTTCTCCTGTTACCCTTAGGAAAATAAAAAATTGGGGGCAAAAATATCATTTTTGTGGAAAGAAATGATTTTTTTATTTTCACGTCCGAGTGTTATAAACTTCTGTGAAGCACTTGGGGGTTCAAAGTGCTCACCACACATCTAGATAAGTTCCGTGGGGGGTCTAGTGTCCAAAATGGGGTCACTTGTGGGGAGTTTCAATAGTTTAGGTACATCAGGGGCTCTCCAAACGCACATGACACCCGCAGACCATTCCATCAAAGTCTGCATTCCAAAACGTCACTACTTCCCTTCCGAGCCCCGACGTGTGCCCATACAGTAGTTTTCTCCCACATATGGGGTATCAGCATACTCAGGACAAATTGGACAACAACTTTTAAGGTCCAATTTCTCCTGGTACCCTTGGGAAAATAAAAAAATGGTGACTAAAAGATCATGTTTGTGGAAAAAATACGAATTTTTTATTTTCACGCCCGGGCGTTATAAACTTCTGTGAAGCACTGGGGGGTTCAAAGTGCTCACCACACATCTAGATAATTTCCTTGGGGGGTCTAGTTTACAAAATGGTGTCATTTGTGGGGGGTTTCCACTGTTTAGGTACATTAGGGGCTCTCCAAAGGCAACATGACACCCGCAGACCATTCCATCAAAGTCTGCATTCCAAAACGTCACTACTTCCCTTCCGAGCCCCGACGTGTGCCCATACAGTAGTTTTCTCCCACATATGGGGTATCAGCATACTCAGGACAAATTGGACAACAACTTTTGGGGTCCAATTTCTCCTGGTACCCTTGGGAAAATAAAAAAATGGTGACTAAAAGATCATGTTTGTGGAAAAAATACAAATTTTTTATTTTCACACCCGGGCGTTATAAACTTCTGTGAAGCACTGGGGGGGTCAAAGTGCTCACCACACATCTAGATAAGTTCCTTAGGGGGTCTAGTTTCCAAAATGGTGTCATTTGTGGGGGGTTTCCACTGTTTTGGTACATCAGGAGTTTTCCAAACGCGACATGGTGTCCGATCTCAATTCCAGCCAAAAATGTCAAATGGCGCTGCTTCCCTTCCGAGCTCTGCCATGCGCCCAAATAGTGGTTTACCCCCACATGTGGGGTATCAGCGTACTCAGGACAAATTGCACAATAACTTTTAGGGTCCTGTTACCCTTGGAAAAATAAGAATTGAGGGTGAAAAGATCATTTTTGTGGAAAAAATATGATTTTTTAATTGTATGGCTTTATGTTATAAACTTCTGTGAAGCCCATGGGGGTTCAAAGTTCTCACCACACATCTAGATAAGTTCCTTAGGGGGTCTAGTTTCCAAAATGGTGTCATTTGTGGGGGGTTTCCATTGTTTTGGTACATCAGGGGTTTTCCAAACGCGACATGGTGTCCGATCTCAATTCCAGCCAAAAATGTCAAATGGCGCTGCTTCCCTTCCGAGCTCTGCCATGCGCCCAAATAGTGGTTTACCCCCACATGTGGGGTATCAGCGTACTCAGGACAAATTGCACAATAACTTTTAGGGTCCTGTTACCCTTGGGAAAATAAAAATTGGAGTGAAAAGATCATTTTTGTGGAAAAAATATGATTTTTTAATTGTACCGCTGTACGTTATAAACTTTTGTAAAGCCCTTGTGGGTTCAAAGTTCTCACCACATATCTAGATAAGTTCCTTGGGGGGTCTAGTTTCCAAAATGGGGTCACTTGTAGGGGGTTTCCACTGTTTAGGTACATCAGGGACTCTCCAAACGTGACATGGCGTCCAATCTGAATTCCAGCCAATTTTGCATTGAAAAAGTCAAACGGCGCTCCTTCCATTCTGAGCTCTGCCATGCGCCGAAACAGTCGTTCCCCCCCACATATCAGCTATCTGCGTACTCAGGACAATTTGCACAATAACTTTTGCAGTCCAATTTCTCCTGTTACCCTTGGTAAAATAAAAAAAATTGAACCTGAATTATTTTTTTTATGAAAAAAGTTAGATGTTCATTTTTTTTTAAATATTCAAAAAAATTCCTGTGACGCACCTAAAGGGTTAATAAACTTCTTGAATGTGGTTTTGAGCACCTTAAGGGGTGCAGTTTTTAGAATGGTATCACTTTTGGGTATTTTCTATCATATAGACCCCTCAAAGCGGCTTCAAATGTGATGTGGTCCTAAAAATAAAATGGTGTTGTAAAAATGAGAAATCGCTGGTCAACTTTTAACCCTTATAACTTCCTAACAAAAAAAAATTTTGGTTCCAAAATTGTGCTGATGTAAAGTAAACATGTGGGAAATGTTAGTTATCAAGCTTTTTGTGTGCCGCATCTCTGTGATTTAAGGGCATAAAAATTCAAAGTTGGAAAATTGCGAAATTTTCAAAATTTTCGCCAAATTTCCGTTTTTCTCACAAATAAACGCAAGTTATTTGAATGAAATTTTACCACTAACATGAAGTACAATATGTCATGAGAAAACAATGTCAGAATCACCGGGATCCATGGAAGCGTTCCAGAGTTATGACCTCATAAAGGTACAGTGGTCAGAATTGTAAAAATTGGCCCGGTCATGAACGTGCAAACCACCCTTGGGGGTGAAGGGGTTAAAGGGTTAGTCCAAAGCCCAAAGGTAAATTTCAAATAATACAATTTTAACAATGAATCATTTTTGTAATTTAATTCAAGTTAAAATTCCCTACCATTCACTTTATCCTGCAACTTATGTATCTGGCTGTATCACTCAGTTTGAATGACTATTCGTTTGAGAATCCCCAGTGCATGACGGGAGACTCAAACAAAGCATATGGCCTGGGACTAGAATTTCCTTCTTGGCCCATGAAATGATAAGTCATCAGCTGGTCTGTGTATTTTCTGCTGAAAAACTGAAACTTACATGAGACCAATGGGGGTCTCTGCACTATTATGTGGGAGACAAGTAAAGAGCATGGGAAACAATGAAAACTGGCACCTACTGTCATGATCTATTTTTGGATCTGTCAGTTTGGGCTGCTCACATTTAAACTTTTTTCCTTTCTGGCCATCCGGGGTTAAGGTCAGTTTTTCCCCCGGTGGCCGCTGGTGTTACTACAGCTTTAGTTAGTCTGCTGGTGGCTTTTTCCCCCCCGGTGGCCGCTGGTGTTACTGCATGGTGATTAATTATCTATGCAGGTGGGTGCCACTCCCACCTCCCTTTATAAGGCCACCTGGTGCTGCAACTCACTGTTGGTAATACAGGTCATTTGGAAGCCAACCATTCTGAAAAGAAAAGCTACCTTGAACAGTGGTGTTTGCAGCAGATCTGGAGCAGTGGTTTTCCTGCTGTTAGCTGTTCGGGTGCCTTACTCTGCGGTCCAGTGCATGACTGCAGAGCAAGCTAAGTGTTGTTTGTTTTTCCCCGTCTGTTATTTTACTTATTGTCTTATTAGTACAGCGGTGGGACCAGTGTCTGCACATGCCAGTTCCCTAGTGAGGGATAGGTGCAGGGCAAGTGAGGGACCTAGGTATCCTGGTCGGCGACAGGTTGAAAGAACCTATATAGGGAATGTGAGGAGAGTTCAGGGATCTTTTCTAGGGGAGTGCAGGAGGTGTCCACTTCCCCGTTCCCTATTGCAGGGCTACTGGTGCACCGGCGAAGGAACACACTGAATGTAAGTGAACATGAATACAATACCTTGTATATGCACAGACCTCAAATCCAGCCATCTAGCCTATATTATTGAGAGATACAATCCCACAAGAGAAAAATGTGATACTTGGATTTGGCTGCAAACAGCATATCATAGGGTCTACATATGAATGAAGGCATAAATTATGCAAACTGAAGAATAGTGTGATGCTAGTCACTACTCACGGACAACGTGAAGCTAATCACCACTCACGGATAAGCCGTGAGGCTTGAAAGTCAAGAGGTCCGGGGTCAGATACCAAGATGTCTCATCATAAACAAAGGGGTAAGGCAAAGATGTAGTCAGGTCACAGATTGAGGTCAGAATTCTGGTAAGGTAGTGGATCAAGACAAAAGAGCAAAGCAAATGCATGGTCAAAGGCAAGGTCCAAGGTCGAACAACAAAGATCAAATGCAGGAACACAGAGTACAGAGTACAGTACCACTTAAGCTAAGATACAACTGGCACTAACTGGAGGAAGAGAGCCAGCTAAATAGCCAGGAAATCACTTGAATAGGAGACACATAGAGGAAGCCCTTACACACCCAGCCCTGATTGGACATCTGAACTGTCACTCAATACACTGACAGCTCAACATGCCTCAAACCTTGATTGGAGGGCTGAGCTGTCCATCACATATTGAAAGCTCAGCATGCCCATGTCTTTGATAGGATGGCTGAACTGTCACTCTGCTTCCAGTCACCCCAATAAGTGCATTGTGACACTTAGTAAAACTTTTTAGCTAAAGGTAACCTTTAACATATGTAAAAATTCGATATCCTTTCAACATTTAATATAAATGTCTAAATTAGTTTTTTTCCAGTAGTACTTAGAGGGGGATTCTAGGTAAAAGTTCACCCTGAAGATACATAGCAAATTCAGGTACTTTCCTTCAAATATATCACTTTCAGTTTTTAATTATTTAATTAAAAAGTTTTACTTTTAGATGTTGAATCAGACATAAATATAGACTAATTTATCTATCAGTAAGGACTGAATTTGCAAAGAATAGTCACTGCAATATTGTTAATACATCCTGTGCTTATGGGAAACATTTGAAATCGGGAGGGAAGGGAGTAATTTCCTCTCAGTGCAGGCATGTAATGAAGTCATTCTTTTGCTAATTAGATTGCTATCAATATGCTTAAGTAATTCAGATATTCTTTGTATTTGCCAATTTAATATTAGATACAGGAGGATTTCATAGAGATGCATTAAAAGATGTCTCCAGATTACAGAATAGCACATTATTACAGCACTTGTAAATTATAGGCATTTTCCCACTCTGTGAAACACATATCAATGGCAAAAGCATTGAATGCTTGAAAACACTTTATTCATGTCATAAACAGACATCCCTATGTCACTTACCATGTAAGAAATTATATAAAAATATCATTTTTCTGCTTTTCCTAATACTTTTTCTCTTTCTTTTTCCAATGGGAAAAAGTAGAGATGAGTGGATCTTTTGAAATTCTATTTTGATGGCTTCTCTGAAGTTTCCTCAAAATTTTATGTGCAGCAAATACATGTATTTGAATCTCAATACTAGAAGCATGTAATTGTTCAGAAAATACACCTTTGGGGAAGACAAGAGAGAGCACTCCGCTGACCATAAGAGCTTACATTCTACAGGTGAGTGAGAGAACCCTTTTGACCATAAGAGCTTACACTCTACAGGTGAGAGAGAGAGAGGACCCTGCTAACCAGGGGCGGATATATTTCATGTGCAGCCGGTGCGGCTGCATCTGGGCCCAGGGGTGGAGGTGGGCCCTTGCAGGGTGACTATCACTGAGAGAAATCTGGCCTGTTTATCCGGCCTCGAGGGTCTGGGGGTCCCCTAGCCAGATTGCCCTCAAGTGTGACAGGCAAGGATCAATCCCTGCATCTCTGCTGCCTATAGGAGAGAATGGCAGCGGAGTGGAGCTGCAAGCATCCATCCTGCTTCCTTGCCACACTTCCTGTCTTAGGCCTCTTTCACACATCAGGTTTTCGCCGTCAGGCGCGATCCGGCGCTTTTGACAGAAACCGGATCCGGCGAAATGCAATGCCGGATCCGGTTTCCCCCCCATTGACTTGCATTTGCGCCGGATCGCGCCGGATGGCCATGCGTTTCATCCGGTTTTCGCCGGATCCAGCAATGTGTCGCGATCCGGCGTCTGGAAAAAACGGCTACTGTAACGTTTTTTGTCTCTGGCGAAAAAGTCGGACACGCCGGATCCGGCGCGTCCGGCTTTTTCACACAATGAAAGCCTATGAGCGCCGCAATGCGGATCCGGTTTTTTGGTCTGAGCATGCTCAGTAGCTCTGCCCACAAGACATATATAAAAGCAAGACAGTGGGACCCACAGCCACACCCAACATGCCACCCAAGAAAGCAACCAAGCGAAGCAGGAGAAGGCAGGAGACCACTGCAGCACCATCAGCACCACCACCACCCCAAATGGAGCAGCAAATGGAACATGCTGAGGAGGGGAGGCCAGCAGCAGATGAGAGATGGTAATTATTAAATCCCCCATTCCTCCAAACTAGGGCTATTGAATATCAAGATATTCATTGGCACTTTGTTTCTCTTTATTCAACAGCCGCCCAATAGATGCAGCAGCAGCAGCAGCAGCAATGGCAGCAGCTGGAACACCACCCACAGGCATGGAGTGTGGCCACCAGGAAGACAGCACATCATCTTCTGGGAGCCCTCCCTCGCATCGTCAGCGTTTGACGGTAAGTTTTTATTTCCAAAATCCATCTTCTCTGTAATATATGTCTATTCATTGCCTTTTATTTCAAAACAGGATTCACAAGATGAAGAGGAGCTCCCAGAAGAAGAAGGAAGGGGTGGACAGACACCTGGAGTGGGCTCACAATTGGTAAGTTTTTTGCATCAAACGCAGAAACACAACATCACACTACACACAACACATAGAAAACAATGTTCTGCAGACCACACACAGCAAACAAATGCCTACATCCAAAGACATAACATTTTTTGTTTTCTTCTCTAGTCTTCCCAATCTGGTGCTCGGCCAAGAGGTCCTCGCAGTGCCTCCCAGGGTCGTCGGCGACAGCAACGCGGCGGTCACCAGCGTGTAAGTATAAATATTTTTGCTTTGTTTTTTTGCACTTTTTATTTCATTTCTTATGTGGAGGCTAATTATGTTATTTTTGTCTTTTTCTTTAACAGCCTTCACAGCGTGCTCCCGACTCTGACGGTGAGGATGGAGGACTCGATGTGGACCACCTCATCGATCTCGTCCGAGAAAGGGAGCCGCTCTGGAATATGGCTGACCGCCGCCACGCTGACCTTATCGTTACCCGACGACTCTGGGAGGAAATCTGTTCGCTCCTTGTGGGCCGCTGGGAGGACCTCGATGTTCGGGCCCAGATTACAGAGCGTAAGTATATACAGTACCGGTTGCTTGATGTAAAACAGTGTTTCCCGAACTCCAGTCCTTGTGGTCCCCACGGATCATGTGTTCAGGATTTCTATTTACTATGGAAATCCTGAAAACATGACCCCTGGGGACCATGAGGACTGGAGTTTGGGAAACACTGATGTTGTATACTAACTAGAGTTGAGCGATACCGTCCGATACTTCAAAGTATCGTATCGGATGGTATCGGCCGATCTTTAAAAAAAGTATCGGTATCGCCGATTCCGATACCGGAAGTCCCATTCAAGTCTATGGGACTTCCGGTATCGGAATAAGAAAAACCCTTTCCTGCCCTTGTACAGCCTCTCTGGGGTCTGTACGGGCCTTTCGGGGGGCTGTGCCGGCCTGCCAGGGGGTCTGTGCAGGCTCCGGTGGTCTGTGCCGGCCTGCCGGTGGTCTGTGCAGGCTCCGGGGGGGCTGTGCCGGCCTGCCGGGGGGCTGTGCCGGCCTGCCGGGGGGCTGTGCAGGCCTGCCGGGGGGCTGTGCCGGCCTGCCGGGGGGCTGTGCAGGCTCCGGGGGTCTGTGCAGGCATCGTCCGATGGGACTACAAGTCCCATCGGGCGATGCCTGCTACCATGACAGTGATTGACACATTAGCCAATGATGGGACAGTAGTAGTCCCATCATCCGGCTAATGTGTTAAATGTAAAAAAAAAAAAAAAAAAAAATTACATGCTACATACATACAACATGCATACTACATACATGCTACATTCATACTACATACTACATACATGCTACATTCATACTACATAAATACTACATGCAACATACATACTACATATATACTACATGCATGCTACATACATACTGCATGCTACATACATACCACATATATACTACATACATACTACATGCATGCTACATGCATGCTACATGCTACATACATAACACATATATACTACATGCATGCTACATACTACATGCTACATAAATACTACATATATACTACATGCATGCTACATACATACTGCATGCTACATGCATGCTACATACATACTACATACATACTACATGCTACATACATACTACATATATACTACATACATACTACATACATACTACATGCATGCTACATGCATGCTACATACATACCACATACATAACACATATATACTACATGCATGCTACATACATACTACATGCTACATACATACCATATACATACTACATGCATGCTACATACATACTACATGCATGCTACATACATACTACATGCTACATACATACTACATATATACTACATGCATGCTACATACATACTACATGCTACATACATACTACATATATACTACATGCATGCTACATACTACATGCTACATACATACTACATATATACTACATGCATGCTACATACATACTACATGCATGCTACATACATACTACATGCTACATACATACCACATACATACTACATATATACTACATGCATGCTACATACATACTGCATGCTACATGCATGCTACATACATACTACATACATACTACATGCTACATACATACCACATATATACTACATACATACAATACATTCATACAATACATACATAGACATACAGTACATATAACATAGAGTAACATACTTACCAATACTTGTCACATTGTTCCCCGAAGCCATTGTCTTTTCCGGAATAAATATTAACATAACAAACCACAAAAATACTCACCCACGATCCGAAGCAGTCCACGAGTGTGTCCCACGACGATCTTGGGTAGAGAACTGCAGCATCAGATGATGCTGCCGTTCTCTACGGGCTGCAGGAATCCAATGACGGAAGGTAGGTATCCTTCCGCACTGTATTCCTCCGCCACTTAAAAAAAAAAAAGTCCCTAGTCTCACTTTATGCCATTGCTGTGTGGGAAATTCCCACGCAGCAATGGCATAAAGTGAGACTAGGGACTTTTTTTTTTTAAGTGGCGGAGGAATACAGTGCGGAAGGATACCTACCTTCCGTCATTGGATTCCTGCAGCCCGTAGAGAACGGCAGCATCATCTGATGCTGCAGTTCTCTACCCAAGATCGTCGTGGGACACACTCGTGGACTGCTTCGGATCGTGGGTGAGTATTTTTGTGGTTTGTTATGTTAATATTTATTCCGGAAAAGACAATGGCTTCGGGGAACAATGTGACAAGTATTGGTAAGTATGTTACTCTATGTTATATGTACTGTATGTCTATGTATGTATTGTATGAATGTATTGTATGTATGTAGTATATATGTGGTATGTATGTAGCATGTAGTATGTATGTAGTATGTATGTAGCATGCATGTAGCATGTAGTATGTATGTAGCATGCATGTAGTATATATGTAGTATGTATGTAGCATGCATGTAGTATATATGTAGCATGTATGTAGTATGTATGTGGTATGTATGTAGCATGTAGTATGTATGTAGCATGCATGTAGTATATATGTAGTATGTATGTAGCATGTAGTATGTATGTAGTATGTATGTAGTATGTATGTGGTATGTATGTAGCATGTAGTATGTATGTAGCATGCATGTAGTATATATGTAGTATGTAGTATGTATGTAGTATGTATGTGGTATGTATGTAGCATGTAGTATGTATGTAGCATGCATGTAGCATGCATGTAGTATGTATGTAGCATGCATGTAGTATGTATGTAGCATGCATGTAGTATGTATGTAGTATGTATGTAGCATGTATGTAGCATGCAGTATGTATGTAGCATGTATGTAGTATGTATGTAGTATATATGTAGTATGTATGTAGCATGTAGTATGTATGTAGCATGCATGTAGTATATATGTAGTATGTATGTAGCATGCATGTAGTATGTATGTAGTATGTATGTAGTATGTATGTAGTATATATGTAGTATGTATGTAGCATGCATGTAGTATGTATGTAGCATGTATGTAGTATGTATGTAGTATATATGTAGTATGTATGTAGCATGTAGTATGTATGTAGCATGCATGTAGTATGTATGTAGTATTTTTTTTTTTTTTTTTTTTTTTTTTTACATTTAACACATTAGCCGGATGATGGGACTACTACTGTCCCATCATTGGCTAATGTGTCAATCACTGTCATGGTAGCAGGCATCGCCCGATGGGACTTGTAGTCCCATCGGACGATGCTTGCACAGACCCCCGGACATCAGCACAGCCCCCCGGCAGGCCGGCACAGCCCCCCGGCAGGCCGGTACAGACCCCCACAGGGTGCACAGACCACCGGCAGGCCGGCACAGCCCCCCGGCAGGCCGGTACAGACCCCGGGCAGTCCACACAGCCCCCCGGCAGGCCGGCACAGCCCCCCGGCAGGCCGGCAGAGACCCCCGGAAGGCCCGAAATGACGGCGCATCATGATGCGCACACACCGCGCATCATGATGACGTCAGGCCGTCAATCAACTGAACTTCCGATTCCGATGCCGAATTCCGATATTGAAAAAATATCGGAAGTCGGTATCGGAATTCCGATACAGCAAGTATCGGCCGATACCCGATACTTGCGGTATCGGAATGCTCAACACTAATACTAACCACTCCTTTCTCGTTTCAGGGAACAGAATTGTGAATCGGTGGCGGTCTGTGAGGGATCGTTTCAAGAAGGAGTTCAATAAAGAGATGCGGGCCCCGAGTGGATCTGGAGGACGCAGGAGCAAGTACAAGTACGCAGAAGCCCTGTCGTTCCTCCGGGAAACAATGGTCACCAGAAGGTAAATATTACACACCACATGTGAAAAAAAATGTTAGATGTAAATTTTTTTTTCAGCCAGGGCCATACCATGTCAGTATTTTAATTGTTTTTTTTTCTCTTTATTCCACAGCACAGTGAGCAGCACTCGGGAGCCTGCACGATTGGACCCTTCTGAGGCGATCCTTGAGGAGACCGGCACCGAGGGACACTTCGACCGCCCCGGTACATCTGCACCTTCCCAGCCTTACCACACATTCGACCCATCTGTCCCATCCACCAGCACAGGAGCATCGTGGCCGCCTACATTACATGAAGCTGCTGGTGAGGAGATCGCTTTCCCTTTACCCCACCCTTCTGCCCCTGCCACCTCTACTACACCTGCGGGTACTGGGCGGCAGTGGCAGAGGGGTCAGGAAAAGACTTATGCGCCAGAGTTCTTGCATCTGAATGCATCTTTCCAGAACTGTCTAAAAGTCTTGTCAGAGCAAATCTCCGCAGGCTATCAGCAGATCAACTCCAGCATTCTGGAGGTGAAGACACTTCTGCAAACCATGCATTCAGAAGCAAGATCTTCGCCAAACCACACCTTTTTCAGGTCTGTTGTGGAGCGCATGGAAACGCTCTCTCCTGCCCAGCAGATGCATGTAATGCATTCATGCCACGCTGCTCTCCAGCAAGTTACCTCCTCCTCCCACCACAGTAGTTCCTCCACCTGCACCCCCTCCAGCCACTTTCCATCCTCCCCCTCCTATTACATCTACACCCCCTCCAGCCACTTTCCATCCTCCCCCTCCTATTACATCTACACCCCCTCCAGCCACTTTCCATCCTCCCCCTCCTATTACATACCATCCACCTCCCCAGCACCATCCACCTCCCCAGCACCATCCACCTCCCCAGCACCAGCAACCTCCCCAGCACCAGCAACCTCCCCAGTACCAGCAACCTCCCCAGTACCAGCAACCTCCCCAGTACCAGCAACCTCCCCAGTACCTGCAAACTCCACAGTACCAGCAACCTCCCCAGTACCAGACATCTCCCCACTTCCAGCAACCTGCCCCGTACCAGACATCTCCCCACTTCCAGCAACCTGCCCCGTACCAGACATCTCCCCACTTCCAGCAACCTGCCCCGTACCAGACATCTCCCCACTTCCAGCAACCTGCCCCGTACCAAACTCCTTCCCCATACAACTTGCCATCAACATCATCTGCTCCTACAGTCCCTGCCCAACCCTCCACTCCACCACCCACCACCTCTTCTGCTTCCCACATGTCCACCCATTCTGTAGTTTTTTCCACACCTTCACCTCTAACTGTTCCTTCCCCACCACGATCCCAGTCCTCTCTCCACACTCCCAGTGTCGAAGTGTCCCGCAGCCCCTACAGCAGTATTTCCACCACACACTACACAGATTTATAATGTGTGTATTTAAATAAAAATGACCAGTTTTATGGTTTCAGTTTTATAGTTTCAAAGCTTTATTAAACAAGTTTATTAAAATTTTAAAAAAGTTTACTAAAAAAAAAAACATTTTTCAATAAAAGTTAAATTATTTTACACTGGTTGTCTGTCATTTCTTTCTGCGGCGAAAAAGGTTAAATACAGGGTATTTAAAAGGTGAAATGGTATTCAAAACTAGGTATATAACTGTGGGTAAATTTTAGCTTTTTGCCACAGTTGTGTTCCTGGTTGTGTTTGAAGCAAAGTATTTCACCTAAAAAGTTGTGTTTATTGTTGGTGATTTCCTAACAATGTACACAACTTTTGTTAAAAGGTGAAATACTTTGCATAAAACACAACCAGGTACACACCTGTGGCCTAAAGCTAAAAATAGAGACCATGACAAGATAGCCAACTTTGGTTGGCAAAGGTATATACTGTTGGTACAGAAGGTACACAAGTTTGGTTAGGGCACAAATCTTTCACACTCTGTCATCCTGCCAGTGTACTCTGCCTTGAGGTGACATAAAGTATAGTGCAAAATTGTCCCTCATTACTGAAACCGTCACAGAACTTCTAGTGGTAATGTCATGGTAATCTTGCAAGGTGGTTTCTTCAGAGGTGTCCTCAATGGAAATGGGTTCCTTGCAGATAACAAAATTGTGGAGTACCACGCACGCTTTGATCACCTCGTCCACAGTTTCTGTCTTGAGGTTGATCGCAGTCAATAGGACCTGCCATTTGGCTGTCAGAATACCAAAGGTACATTCAACCATTCTTCTTGCTCTTGTGAGGCGGTAATTAAAAATGCGTTTTGGTCTTGTCAATCCTCTGCTAGAGTACGGTTTCAAAAGGTGTTCTGACAGCTGGAAGGCTTCATCCCCTACTCAGACAAATGGCATAGGTGGACCAGATGTTTGCGGCAGCGGTCTAGGTGGTGGGAACTGGAAGGTGTTTCCATACAGTTTACGCCCCATGGCAGACAGTTTGAAAACTTGAGAGTCATTGGAGCGGCCATAGGCCCCAATATCAACCGCAATAAATTTGTATTCCGCGTCAGCGATGGCCATGAGGACAATTGAAAAATATTTCTTGTAATTGAAATATTCCGATCCCGATCCAGCTGGCTTTACAATGCGGATATGTTTTCCGTCCACAGCGCCCAAGCAGTTTGGAAACTGACATATCTGTTGAAACTTGTCAGCAATTTCAATCCACCTCTCTGTTGTGGGCTCTGGTAAAAACTCTTCAGCTAAGGAGTCCCACAGTGCACGGCATGTGTACTTCACAATTCCAGATATGGTGGAAATCCCGAGTCTGTACTGGAAATGCAGTGACGAAAGGGATTCTCCAGTTGCAAGAAATCTGTAGGGAATTAAAAAACAATAAATTAGTTTTAAATCACAGCATTACATACCAAAACTGACCTATAACACTTGGAGATACAAACTACCACCAACAAGATTGCAGTGAAAGTGTGCTCTGATGCGAGCATATCCAATAAATGTGGCTTACCTTAAAGTCACCATCAGACGCTCTGCGGGTGAAACAGAGAAGCGGCAATAGGTGTCCGCTTTTCTTATGAGGTGTGCAATGCACTCCACCAAGTAATCAAAATTCTCCATTTTCATCCTAACATATCTAAAAAATTTATCTGGGTTTCGTCGAAGGTCCATGCATAGTGTAGAATAGACCCCACGCGTCATTCTCTTGGCTGTGATGGGGTGGATCCACAAACATCGTCTACGATGCCTGATGCGCTGCTGTCTCGCTCTCTCCTTCTCCAGAACAATCACCCTCAAACGATTCGCCTCCGCTGTAAAATCCGCCAAATTCTTCAAAATATTTCCAATGACAACATCCATCTTCGCCAGTAACTTGCTCTTCTCTCCAACCTGCACTTTCTCCTCTACAACCTGTCAAAGAAGGGCTGTAGGAACATGCTATATATAGTTTTCCAGTAGCCAATCCCGTTCGGAAGGCCACAAGGGTCAATTTTAAAAACCGGATCCGGCGTAATCCGTCGAAAAACGGATAGAAAAACGGATGAACCGGATGAGACGGATCCGGTTTTGTCTGTCAAGAAAAAGACGGATCCGGCAGAAAACCGGATCCGTCACATCCGGTTTTACGAAACATTTGCCGGATCCGGCGTTCCGGCACGACGCCGGATCGCGCCTGATGCCGAAAACCTGATGTGTGAAAGTAGCCACAGCAGCATGGCTGGATGATGTAATCATTCAGCAAGTGGCTGTGTCAGAGAGAGGAAGCTGCCAGCAACAAAGATGCTACGGCTGCGGGGAACATGCGGCGAGGTGAGTTGTGTGTGTCTGTCTGTCTGTCTGCCTGCATGTGTGTCTGCATGTGTCTGTGTGTCTATATATGTGTGTGTGTGTGTGTGTGTGTGTGTGCTGCAGAACATGCAATAATTCATGCTGTAGGAGATAGAGGCACCAAATAGGGTCTTATCCAATGGATATGTTAGAAATAGTAGTCAGATTGCACTCACCTGATATGTGAGAATTAGAAGCACATAGAATCATCTACCAGCTGCCGTAGAGCCACAGGTCAAACTAGTGACCACAATCATAGAAAAAATACAGGGAAAAACAGAATGCCTCACCGTGTCAATGTGCCTGGTAGCCTTGAATTTGCCAGCGGAGTTACCAAAAAATTCCGTCTGATCGTCGGATCTCAATGAAAGAAAAAAGTTGTTGGATCACACAGCTGAATAATCAAAAACAATTCTTTATTTCACACCATCATAAAAACGTGTAGATATATCCACAAATTGATAAAAACAGAGTCACATTCTAAAGATTATTCAGCTGTGTGATCCGACAACTTTTTTCTTCCTCTGACCATAATCATAGTTAAATTACTGGAGATTTCGTGGAAAAAAGATCTATATCATCTCCTGAGAAAGAAGTTCTGTACTTTGAAACGTGTCGAGATTGTGAATAAACCATCAACCCTTTTATGAATTGTTTGCTCCTTAATCCTATATGGCAGCGCAGGAATTTATTCCACGAAGTCTCTAGTAATTTGCCTTGGAAGATGCAGAGGGGTGAGTGGTGCTGTGTCTCTGTGTGTGTGTTGTGTTTGTAGGTGGTGGAGAGGGCAGTGATGGGGGTGACAGAGAGGACAATAATGGAGGTGATGGCGGCGAAAATAGAGGTGGTGAAAAGGGCAATGATGTGGGTTGTGGGGGAGAAGACTATGATGGAGTTGATGGAGAGGAAAATGATGGGGGTGGGGGAGAAATCAATGATAAAGGTGGTGGAAAGGGCAATGATAGGGTGGTGGGGGGAGAAGGCAATGATTTATGTGATGAAAAGGGCAATGAGGGGGGTGATGGAGAGGGCCATGGTGGGGGTGGTGGGAGAGAAAGCAATGATAGAGGTGATGAAAAGGGCAATAATGGGGGTGGTGAGGGAGAAGTTAATGATGGAGGTGATGGAGAGGACAATGATGGGGTGTTGTTGGAGTACACAATGATAAAGGTGGTGGAAAGGGCAATGATGGGGGTGGTTGGGGAGAAGGAAATGGTGAAGATGACGGAAAAGGCAATGATGGGGTGTTGTTGAAGAAAGCAATGATAGAGGTGGTGGAAAGGGCAACGATGGGGGTGGTGGGGGAGAAGGCAATGATGGAGGTGATGGGGAGGACAATGATGGGGTTGGGGAGAAAGCAATGATAGAGGTGGTGGTAATGGCAATGATGGGGGTTGTGTGGAGAAAATAATGATAGAGATGGTGGAAAGGGCAATGATGGGGCGATGGAGAGGGAACTGATGGTGGTGGTTGGGGAGAAAGCAATAACAGAGGTGGTGGAAAGGTCAGTGATGGGAGTGGTGGGGAGAAGGCAATGAAGGAGGTAGTGGAAAGGGCAATGATGGGGGTGGTGGGGGAGAAGGCAATAATGAAGGTGGTGGAGAGAACAATTATGGGGTGGAGGGGGAGAACCATGATGGAGGTGGTGGAGAGGGTAATGATGGAGGTGGTGGAGAAGGCAATGATGGAGGTGGTGGAAAGGGAAATGATGGGGTGGTGGGGGAGAAGGCAATGATGGAGGTGGTAGAGAGGACAATGATGGGGTGGATGGGAGGACAATGATGGAGGTGGTGGAGAGGGTAATGATGGAGGTGATGGGGAGGGCAATGATTGGGATGGCACAGAGGTCAATGATGGAGGTGGTGGAGAGGGCATTGATGGGGTGGTGGAGAGGGCAATGATTGAGGTAGGGGAGAAGGCAATGATGGGGGTGGAGGAGAGGGCAGTGATGGTGGTGGTGGAGAGGGCAATGATGGGGTGGTGGAGAAGGCAATGATGGAGGTGATGGAGAGGGTAATGATGGAGGCGGGGGGGACAATGAGGGATGTTTGGGGATAGGGATGGGAGGAAAGGGGACATATAATGGACGTACAAACAGGGGGAGGTGGAAGAAGACGTTAGATATGGATGTAAAATGAATTGGGTGGTGGAGGAAGGTGCTAAGCCCCTGATAACATCACAATGAATTGTGAGATGTGGGAGGATGCTATCGTGGACTTAACATTTATTGGGGAGAGGAGGCGATAAAGTGCATAGGACCCTTTATAATGAAATGAAAGATGGGAGAAGATGCTGTCAGGGACTTATAATGAATTGGGAGGTGGCGGAGGATGCTCAGTAAATGATAGCATCATAATGAATTTGAGGGTGGGAGAAGATGCTATCAAGTACTTATAGTGTATGATGGGGACACAGGACAGGGACTAAGGCTATGTGCACACGATCAGGATTTGCAGAAGAAAATTCTGCTGCATATCCTAATGTGTTGGTGGAAAGAAAGTTGCGTAAAATACATTTATTATTTCCCCACATTTTTACCATGTTTTTGTTACGTATTTTTCCCCATTAGTACGGGAGAAATACGCTGCAAGATTTGAGATTATGCAGATTTTAATCTTCTGCAAATCTGCAAGGAAAAAGTAAGCAGTGTGTGTATGAAACTTCAGGGATCCCATTCACTTTTCCTATACTGTTAATCCTTGCGTATTCTCCGTGTGCAGTTAGCCTTACAGTTAATTGGGGAGAGTCACAGACTGAATAATTTATATTATTGAGAGTCAAAGATTATAGTTAATGCGGGGCACAGGGCTGCTTATCACTTTATATTTATATTCGTGTTTGGCTAATAGGATATTAATGTTGGGGTACATATCTGTATTCGGGGGGGAAGACGCAAGTATGTATACAATGTATGTGACCTTGTTATTTTCAGGGTTGCGACGATCATCGTGACAAGATGAGTCATTGCTGGGAGAAGTCGACATGAAGGTCTGACCAGATGGAGAAGAAACAGCAGAAAGCAGCTGTAATCAGAAAAGACAACAGTGGTAAGTGTCTGGATGTAGATATTATTCTGTATCTGCGCTGTGTGACGTGGAGTGATAACGTTATCTGTAAAATCCCTTATTGTACATTCTCATATTTGTGTGAAATGTCCATGTGCTTCCAGGTTTTTTATCGGATGGCACATGGGCTCATGAAGTTTTATAGGTCCATTCACACATCCCTGAAAATCATGGCTCTGAAAATGAGATCTGTGAGGTTCAGACAATGTCCTCTTCTGATCCAATTTTGAGGATCAGAATAGGACATGCTCAATGCGTATGTAAAAGCGGGCAGCACACCAATACTGCACACAGATACAGGGATGTAGCCTTACTATGTATAGCACAGTCCCTTAGTAAATAGTGTACTCACTTAATCATAGAATCATGGAATCATAGAATGGTAGAGTTGGAATGGACCTCCTGGGCCATCTGGTCAAACCCCCTGCTCAAAGCAGGATTCGCTAAATCATCCCAGTCAGATGTCTGTCCAGCCTCTGTATGAAGATTTCCATTGAAGGAGAACTCACCACCTCTCGTGGCAGCCTGTTCCACTCATTAATCACCCTCACTGTCAAAAAGTTTTTTCTAATATCTAATCTGTGTCTCCTCCCATTCAGTTTTATCCCATTGCTTCTAGTCTTTCCTTGTGCAAATGAGAATAAAAATGATCCTTATACTTATTATGATCCTATACTTTTTATGATCCTTATACTTATTATGAATAGCACAGTCCCTTAGTATATAGTGTACTCACTTATGTAAAGCACAGTCCCTTAGTATATAGTGTACTCAGTGCGAACATAGAAATCCCCTAAAAACAAAATTTATTCAAAAATACATTAAAAAACACCTATCCCAGTGGATCATTGGCAAATGCCACAAATAGAAAAAGACCTATTCTGGGATGCTACACAATGCCAATGATCCACTGGGATAGGTGTTTTTTAATGTATTTTTGAATACATTTTGTTTTTAGGGGATTTATATGTTCACACTATTTCCTGATTCCCATGAGATATTTTTCATGTGTTCATAATTTGATTGTTTTCTGACATGGCCAGTTTTTTGTCGGTTCCTATCAATACTGATTTGTGGGCGCAGGACACCAATCAGGTTTTTTCTATTAGCTCATTTCCAGAAAATCTGGATAACTCTTCCCTAAGAACCCTCTTTAATGAACTTTATCATGCATATAGAGAAAATATAAAATCTTGGTGGGAGATAAGGGGTTTGGAGAGTTACATCAAAAACAAGATTGTACCTAAAGGCCTACGTATTAATATACAGCCCTCACCCTGAACCACTAGCCCTCATTTATTGGCAGCCTGGACGAAAGAATCTGTTGATTCATCGATTCGGTTTATGCAGCTTCTCCTTATAGAGAAGAAAAAACTGTTTGAGGAGTCTTCCAAAAAATTGAATAATCTGATTGAAAGAGTTCAAAAATTGCAGACTGACCCTGATTTTATACGAAGGGAAGAGATTCTCAAAACATCAATTGAGAAATTTCAAACTAATCTTAAAGATCGAAACCACTCACAGTTTACACGTGACCTTCCTGAGTTCAAGGACAACAGGGCATATGAATATCAGGCTGGCAATTTAACAGAGGTCTCTTCATCAGACATTGATACATCTGATACTGAACATACAGAGAATTCTAGTGGATATAAGGGGAGAGGTGGGCAGAATAGATCAAGATGGAGTCCACCAAGAAATCAGTACAGGCAAAGGGGTATGGGAAGGGGAGTACAGCATCTGTCCTCAGGTCCGTCCTCATCTGGATCACAATCTTTTTTGGACAGAGGCCCAACAGTGGGCTACAATTTGAGGAAAAGACCTTAATTGATCAAGGACAGATCATTAATTTGTCATCATACAACTTATCTGGGGATGAATGTCTTGTTTTGCAGAAGAGTCTTAATTTTGTGCCGACAAACAACTATAACTGCTTTAATTGGGTTAAAGATCTTAATTTGTTTGGTCGAAACCTGAAGTGCAAACTTTTTTTCAAGCAGCATGATCGTGAACAGTGTCTCAGACTTGGTCTATCAGATGAGGACATGGAGGGTCTTGATGCCCTGACAAGTCTCCTAAGGGAGAATGAACAGCAGCGGGGGGTTGACCCGTTCACCACTTTAAAAAATAGGAGTACCAGAATGCCAACCAATAAAGAGGTAACAAGTATTGACATTTTTATCAAGATGGTGGAGGATGACCTCCGGAAAATTCCATGTGTCAATCGTAATGGTATATCTAATCTTTCATATGCCGAAGAGATGGCTCTTGAAGGATTGGAGAGAAATGTTGATATAATAATCAAGGCCTCTGACAAGGGTGGGAATCTGGTGGTGATGGATCATGGGAAATATCGTGCGATGTGTTACACATTACTAAATCATGAGGATACGTATGAGGTTTTGCAAAGTGATCCGACTGAGGAATATAAGAATGAACTACAGTTAATTTTGGATGAGGCAAGGCTGAATAAATTGATCTCTGATAATGAGTTTCAGTTCCTATTACTAAAGGCACCTGTGATTGCCACTTTTTAAGCACTACCAAACGTGCACAAGGGGCTGGATCCATTAAAAGGTCAACCCATTGTCTCGGGTATAGATTCTCTGACCCAGAACAGTGGTGTCTACCTAGATAGGATTCTGAGGCCATTTGTAGTTGCACTTCCCTCATATGTACGTGACACCTGTTAAATCTGCTTGAAGGAGTCACCCTTGAAGAAAATACCATGCTAGCATCCATTGATGTGGAGGCATTATATAGCTGCATTCCACACAGATGGGGTTTGGAGGCGGTTGCCCATTTTTTGCAAACGAGAGCAGTGGAATGTCGGGCACATAATTCATTTGCTAGGGATTTGCTCCAATTTGTCCTTACCAGAAATTATTTTCTCTTTGACTCAAGGTACTTCCACCAGCTCAGGGGGACCGCAATGGGGAGCCCCTGTGCCCCCTCTTATGCAAATATCTTCCTGGGCTGGTGGGAGGAAACCTGTATATTCGGAGATGAGGATGAATGGTGGATTCCATTTATCAGCCTCTGGGCCAGATATATTGATGATATATTGATATTTTGGTCTGGCCCAGAGGAGGAGTTTAGCCGCTTTATTGAATGTATTAATGTTAACTCGGTAGGACTAAAATTTACATTTGAATGCCATATGCATAGCATTAATTTTCTTGACTTAACGATTTCTAAGAGGGCTGATGGAGGCATTAGTACCTGTACATACAGGAAGCCAACTGCAACTAATAACTTATTGAGATGGACAAGTCATCATCCAGAGCCACTGAAAAAGGGGATCCTGAAGGGGCAGTTCCTGAGAATTCGAAGGAACTGATCTGACTTGAGTACATTTAGAAGGCAATCTAAGGATCTGTACAACAGGTTCAGAATGAGGGGATATCCACCACAGATGTTGAATAAACCGCAGCATGAAGCACTAATAGCGGACAGACACTCCCTGCTTCAGAAAACAGGAGCTATGAATGATATAAACGAGAACATGGTTAGGCTCATTGGTACTTATGATGCTCAGGCAGATAGGGTCTACCATGTTCTTAAAAAACATTGGGGCATCCTGTTGGCTGACCCGAATTTGAGGGGTCTTATTACACAAAAACCTAGTGTTACTCCCAGGAAAGGGAGGTCTGTGGGTGATAGGCTTATTCACAGTCTGTATCAAAGACCAAGGGGGGCAGGCACATGGCTGAATAGGAAGCCCCTAGGTTTCTTTAAATGTGGGAATTGCTCCAGATGTAAAAATATGTTGCAGTGTAAAATCTTTTCTAGCTCGTATAATGGTAGATCCTTCTGCATTAGAGACTTTGGAAATTGTAGATCTACAGGTTTGGTCTATAAAGCGACATGCACGTGTCCCATGGATATGTGGGCAAGACCACAAGAGAGCTCAGGGTGAGGGTAGGGGAGCATTTGGGGATATCAAGAATAAGAGGGATACCCCTGTCGCAAGACACATGAATGCTGTACATCAAGGCTGTGTGAGCGACATCTCCTTTACTATGATTAAATTAATCAAGCCTAAAACGAGGGGAGGTAACCAGGATACTATTATTTTGAGACGTGAATGTGAGTGGATTTTCAGGTTACAGTCCCTCTCCCCTGATGGGAGTGCATGTCATATACCTGTTTCATATAATGAAAGGACTCCTGATTTGACTAATGTTTCCCACTTTGATTGATTGGGGTTTTTTATTTGTTTGGCATATTAGGGTATGCTTGTAAGGCATATGCTTCATTGTAAAAGCGATATTTATCTATCATAATAGTCTATTGGATATTTATTATTAAAAAAAATTTTCCCCATTAAAGTCCTCCCAACAAAAGACATATGGCTAATCAGTATGTGTTTATGAGGTTAATACAATTTAACTTGAGATCCTCTCCGCTAGGAATGAATGGCATATTTTTGTTTCTTATGCCGCTCTTTGTCCCTATGACAATGGGGCAGAGCGGATATGACGTCTTTGGTATGGGAACATCCTGCTCCGTGCTTAAGAACCAGCGTCTTGTTTCCCCATGGCAACCCCAGAGGCGGGGCTATCAGTATGAAGATCGGAAGGTCTGGCGCCATTTTGGGTGCGCCCCGCTATGAAGCGCACACTGCCTGCTCCTGCCTCTCGCATCGGAGGGTGGGAGTGTGTGATTAAAAGCTGGCATTGAAGATATGGAACTTTAGTATGACTACCGGAACCGGAAGCACCGGTGCCATTTTGGATGCGCTCCACTGTGGAACTCACGCTGGGGCCTTCCCGCCCGTTTTGTATCCTGGGCGGTGAGAATGACGTGGGGCACATTTGCTGATGCTGTAGGTATGTGGCTGTATTGCTAACATGTGGACATTTTGGGGTTATTATTGCCTTCTCATGTGTGATTTGACCACCGGATGGTGGGCGGGGCCAATTTGTGGCTTTGTATTATGGGGGTTATTTAAATCCACTCTTCCATGACCTCCGGTACCATCAAGCATCATCTGGGTATCGGCTATGGACTTTATCAATATTGATCAATCCTCCTGATGAACCGCTATAGGCGGAGAAACGCGTCGGGGCATACCTGCACATGATAAGTGACCCTCTTTATTTCATCTGATTGATTGTATACCCCTGAGGGGGGCTGTTTTGTATCATTTGTCTTTTTGGCATATCAGCTGGTCATGGTTGATCATGATGTGGAGGCATTAAAGTTTTTATGTATTTGTGATATTTATCTGGGGCCCTGCATAGCTTAGGGCATTTTGAATATTCATTTCTGCACTATCTGATTATTGTTTTCCCTCCTGTCTTATCAGGGATTGGTAGGGGAGTGAGGGATAGTCCTCGTTGAGTGGGGGCGCCAAATAATCGTACTTTTAGGGTGCCAACCTCCACGGCTAGGAAGGTGTCACAAAGCCTTATTGTAGGACTGTGTAGCATCCCAGAATAGGTCTTTTGCTATTTCATAGAATCATAGAATCGTAGAGTTGGAAGGGACCTCCTGGGCCATCTGGTCCAACCCCCTGCTCAAAGCAGGATTCGCTAAATCATCCCAGTCAGATGTCTGTCCAGCCTCTGTTTGAAGACTTCCATTGAAGGAGAACTCACCACTTCTCGTGGCAGCCTGTTCAACTCATTGATCACTCTAACTGTCAAAATTTTTTTTCTAATATCTAATGTATGTCTCCTCCCATTCAGTTTCATCCCATTGCTTCTAGTCTTTCCTTGTGCAAATGAGAATAAAGTTGATCCTTCTACAATGTGACAGCCCTTTAGATATTTGTAGACAGCTATTAAGTCTCCTCTCAGTCTTCTCTTTTGCAAACTAAACATTCCCAAATCCTGCAACCTTTCCTCATAAGACAGGGTTTGCAGACCGGTCACCATTCTGGTCGCTCTTTTCTGAACTTGCTCCAGTTTGTTGATGTCTTTTTTAAAATGTGGTGCCCAAAACTGGACACAATATTCCAGATGAGGTCTGACCAAAGAGGAGTAAAGGGAAATAATGACTTCACGTGATCTAGACTGTATGCTTCTGTTAATACATCCTAGAATTGCATTTGCCTTTTTTGCTGCTGCATCACACTGTTGACTCATATTCAGTCTGTGATCTATTAGTATACCCAAGTCTTTTTCACATGTGCTGTCACTTAGCCCTATTCCTCCCATTCTGTATATGCTTTTTTCATTTTTATTGTCCAGATGTAGTACTTTGCATTTCTCCCTGTTAAAAACCATTCTGTTAGTTGCTGCCCACTTCTCCAGTTTATTTATATCTTTTTGAATCCTCTCTCTCTTTTCTCTAGTATTAGCTATCCCTCCTAGCTTTGTGTCATCAGCAAATTTAATCAGTTTACCCTCAATTCCTTCATCTAAATCATTGATAAAGATGCTGAACAATACAGGGCCCAGGACAGAGCCCTGTGGTACCCCACTTGAGACATTCTTCCAACTGGATGTGCAGCCATTTACGACCACTCTTTGGGTCCGATCACTAAGCCAGTTATGAATCCACCTAACAGTTGCCTTGTCCATTCCATACTTAGTAATTTTTTCTATAAGGATTGTATGAGAGACTTTGTCAAATGCTTTGCTGAAGTCAAGATATACTATATCTACAGCATTTCCTTGATCTACCCAATAAAGTGATTCCATCATAGAAGGAAATTAAGTTAGTCTGACATGACTTATTAGTTACAAACCCATGCTGACTCTGTTTAATCACTTCATTCTTATCGAGGTACTGACATACATGTTGTTTAATAATTTGTTCAAAGATCTTTCCTGGTATAAAAGTCAGACTCACCGGCCTATAATTGCCTGGGTCCACCTTCTTCCCCTTTTTGAAGATAGGAACAACATTTGCTCTTCTCCAGTCTTCTGGCACTTCTCCTGTTCTACAAGAATTTTCAAAGATTATGGAGAGGGGTTCAAAAATTTCTTCTGCTATCTCCTTCAGTACTCTGGGGTGTAATTCATCTGGACCTGGAGACTTGAATTCATTTAGGTTAGCTAAGTGTTTCCTCACTATCTTTCTGTTTATAGATATCCCGGATTCTTCTATTCCCTTAATAGGACAGTGAAGAACAGTTGATGTTACATTTCCTTTCTGAGAGAAAACAGATGCAAAATAGGAATTGGCATTTGCCAATGATCCACTGGGATAGGTGTTTTTTAATGTATTTTTGAACACATTTTGTTTTAGGGGATTTATATGTTCGCACTATTTTCTGATTCCCATGAGATATTTTTCATGTGTTCATAATTATATAGTGTACTCACTTATGTATAGCACAGTCCATTAGTATATAATGTACTCACTTATGTATAGTACAGTCCCTTAGTATATAGTGTACTTACATATGTATAGCACAGTCCTTTACACTCCCTGACAGAAGTTATGTCGCTTATCCATGTTATGTAAATAAAAACTTATAACCTGATGTTAAATTCATCCATTGGTTGTATAAATTATTCTTTTGAAAGCTGAAACCCTCCGAAATGTGGTTTAGGTTAAGAAAATAAATTGATATCAATGCAGAAATATTGATAATTTAATGGACACAGAATGGTCAGATTTTGGCAAGACAAAAGTTTTGTCGGCCACAGAAAGTAATGCGATATTCAAACAAATAATTAACTTAAAATACAAATATATGTTGCATAACATTTGTGAATGAAGTTGTGGTGCTATTAGAGTCATATTTAATATTTTGTGTGACTTGAAGGACTGCATCCATGTGGTTCAACAATGATTCATACAATGTATTAATGAAGTCATCAGGAATAGCAAAGAATGCTGTCTTATATGCCTCCCAGAGTTCATCTAGATTCTTTGGTTTTGTCTTCCAAGCTTCCTCTTTCACCCTACCCCAAACATGCTCAATGATGTTCTTGTCTGGTGACTGGACTGGACAGTCCTTGAGCATCTTGATCTTTTTTTGCCTGGAGGAACTTTGTTGTAGAGATGGATGTATGAGATGGAGCACCATCCTGCTGTAGAATTTGACCCCTTTTATGATTTGGAATATAAGAGGTAGCTAATACTTCTTGATATTTTAGGTTATTGATATTGCCTTCCACCTCGCAAATGTTTCGCACACTCCCATACTGAATGTAACCCCAGACCATGATATTTCCACCACCAAGTTTAACTGTTTTCTGGGTGTATTTCGGATCCATACGAGCTCCAGTAGGTCTCCTGCAGTATTTGCGGCGCCTGTGGTGTAATTCTACTGAAGATTCATCAGAGAAATCCACTTTCTGCCACTTTTCCAGCCTTTTGCAGGCTGTGGGACTTTGCAAATGCCACACGGTTTTTTATTTGCCTTTTGTTTAGTGCTGGCTTCTGGGCACTGATTCGACCATGGAGGCCATTTCGAGACAGAATCCTACAAACTGTTCTAGTTGACACAGGGACTTGAGGTGACCAGTCCTGTTGGAGCTCTGCTGCAGTGGAAGAGGGGCTTGCTTTGGATTTTCTAACCAACAAACGTTCCTCCTGAGCAGTTGTCTTGCGGGGTCTGCCAGACCTGGGCTTGTCAAACACATCTCCAGTCTCTTCGAATCTTTTTTTAATTCTTTGTACTTGATGCTGAGACACATTAAAGGTGCCAGCCACCTCTGCAGTGGATCTGGTATTTAGCCTCTTGATAATCCAGGCTTTGGTCGCATGGTGGATTTTTGGCATGTTGTCAGAGCTCAAGTTTCAGCTCAAGTGAAGGTCTGGGGTGCCGAGTTTCTTTTTAAACACACCCACTAATTAACCAATCATTTACAGAGCACAGGTAAGGATGTAAACTAGGATTGGGTGCATTATATGACCAGGCGACAAAACTTTTGTCTTGCCAAAATCTGACCATTCTGTGTCCATTAAATGATCAATATTTAAGCATTGATGTCAATTTATTTTCTTAACCTAAACCACATTTTGGAGGGTTTCAGCTTTCAAAAGAATAATTTATACAACCAATGGATGAATTTAATGTCAGGTTATAATAAGCTTTTATGTACATAACATGGATAAGGGTCATAACTTCTGTCAGGGAGTGTAGTATATAGTGTACTCACATATTATGTATAGCATAGTCACTTAGTATATGGTGTTATGAATGTTTCACTGAGGAGGATAACAGGACCAGTCCAAGCCACAGAAAACCAGAGAGGTTGGAAACTAAGCAGATTGCAGACCTCTGATCCTATCCACTCAACTAGCAGTAGCTGTGGAGCATACCTACAATGCCTTTGACGCCTCGGCGCAGCCGGAGAACTAACTCAGCCTAAAGCAAGAAAGGTAAGATCTAAACTGAACTGGAGCAGACCCCAAAGGAATCGACAGCCCCCAAACATATATTGTTGGTGAGACAAGATGAAAGCACATACGCAGGCAGAAAAATAGACTGAGCAAATGATGGGGCCCAAACTGACTAGACAGGACAGGAAAGGAAATACACTGTCTGCAATCACGCAAAAAACCCTGAGAAATCCAACACGTCTGATGCACAAAAAACACTGAAGCCACACGACTTCGTCCCCACTATATCAGCACTCAGGTATATACTGAAAGCAAAGCAAAAAGAGACCAATATAACAGGGGACAAAACAAACTGATACAAGCAGTAACATATGGGCGGTGATCCAGCACAGCCTCAGTAGGAGCAAGCTGACCCGCACAAAGCAGAGATAGACAAAACCAGATCAAATGCAAAAAGATTAGCAAATGAGCCACTTAGCTGAACCATGCAGGAACAGAGCAGGAGACATGAGACATCAGACCTCAGAAGGCACAGGAAGAAAATCACCAGCAGGGATTGAAGGAAGTCAGCTGTCTTAAATACACCAGTCAGAAACCCCAGATCTCCAATCGTCATCACCATTATCAGGTGGCAAGCCTCTGTCAATCTGACCAGCTCTACTACCTCCTCCAGTAACCACCAGAGGGATCCCAGAAAGAGAACTCGCAACACCTCTGTCAATCTGACCAGCTCCACTACCTTCAGTAACCACCAGAGGGATCCCAGAAAGAGAATTCACAACAATATGGTATACTCACTTATGTTCAACACAGTCCCTTAGTATATAGTGTACTCACATATTATGTATAGCACCATCCTTACAGTTTCCTCTTGCATTATGTGTAACACCATCCCTTATTATGTACCATCCTCTCTAGTTATATATGGTGCCGTTCCTTATATAGGTTCCTCTGCTGTTATGTACAGTGCTGTCTCTTACATAGTTTATTCTTGTTATTTTTTTTATTCACAGAACCCGCTTTTATTACATAGTCCCCTCTCTTGTTAGATATAAAATTACTTCTGATAGAGCAGTCAGTGACCAGTAGACCAGTCCATCAACTCCCCCATTAGAACAGAAGCTTTCCCATGCTCCATCAGCTGTCATTGTATTATACATCTAACAAGACACAACAGTATGTAATAAAGACAGGGTTCTATATATTCCTATATATAAGGGACGGTGCTGTACATAACAAGAGAGGGCACTGTGTAATAAGGGATGACAATATACAATTGTGGCAAAAAGTATTGACACCCCTGCAATTCTGTCAGATAATACTCAGTTTCTTCCTGAAAATGATTGCAAACACAAATTCTTAGGTATTATTATCTTCATTTAATTTGTCTTAAATGAAAAAACACAAAAGAGAATGAAGCAAAACATTAATCATTTCACACAAAACTCCAAAAATGGGCCAGACAAAAGTATTGGCACCCTCTGCCTAATACTTGGTTGCACAACCTTTAGCTAAAATAACTGCGACCAACCGCTTCCGGTAACCATCAATGAGTTTCTTACAATTCTCTGCTGGAATTTTAGACCATTCTTCTTTGGCAAACTGCTCCAGGTCCCTGATATTTGAAGGGTGCCTTCTCCAAACTGCCATTTTTAGATCTCTCCACAGGTGTTCTATGGGATTCAGGTCTGGACTCATTGCTGGCCACCTTAGAAGTCTCCAGTGCTTTCTCTCAAACCATTTTCTAGTGCTTTTTGAAGTGTGTTTTGGGTCATTGTCCTGCTGGAAGACCCATGACCTCTGAGGGAGACCCAGCTTTCTCACACTGGGCCCTACATTATGCTGCAAAAATTTGTTGGTAGTCTTCAGACTTCATAATGCCATGCACACAGTCAAGCAGTCCAGTGCCATAGGCAGCAAAGCAACCCCAAAACATCAGGGAACCTCCAACATGTTTGACTGTAGGGACCATGTTTTTTTCTTCGAATGCCTCTTTTTTTCTCCAGTAAACTCAATGTTGAAGCCTTTGCCCAAAAAGCTATACTTTTGTCTCATCTTACCAGAGAACATTCTTCCAAAATGTTTTAGGCTTTTTCAGGTAAGTTTTGGCAAACTCCAGCCTGGCTTTTTTATGTCTCGGTGTAAGAAGTGGGGTCTTCCTGGGTCTCCTACCATACAGTCCCTTTTCATTCAGACGCCGACGGATAGTATGGGTTGACACTGTTGTACCCTCGGACAGCAGGGCAGCTTGAACTTGTTTGGATGTTAGTCGAGGTTCTTTATCCAACATCCGCACAATCTTGCGTTGAAATCTCTTGTCAATTTTTCTTTTCTGTCCATATCTAGGGAGGTTAGCCACAGTGCCATGGGCTTTAAACTTCTTGATGACACTGCGCACGGTAGACACAGGAACATTCAGGTCTTTGAAGATGGACTTGTAGCCTTGAGATTGCTCATGCTTCCTCACAATTTGGTTTCTCAAGTCCTCAGACAGTTCTTTGGTCTTTTTTCTTTTCTCCATGCTCAATGTGGTACACACAAGGACACAGGACAGAGGTTGATTCAACTTTAATCCATGTCAACTGGCTGCAAGTGTGATTTATTGCCAACACCTGTTAGGTGCCACAGGTAAGTTACAGGTGCTGTTAATTACACAAATTAGAGAAGCATCACATGATTTCTCGAACAGTGCCAATACTTTTGTCCACCCTCTTTTTTATGTTTGTCGTGGAATTATTCCAATTTGGCTTTAGGACAATTCGTTTTGTGTTTTTTAATTTAAGACAAATTAAATGAAGATAATAATACCAAAGAATTTGTGTTTGCAATCATTTTCAGGGAGAAACTGAGTATTATCTGACAGAATTGCAGGGGTGTCAATATTTTTGGCCACAACTGTACATAATACAGGAAACTAATATATATACTTGTATGTGTGTGGCAATGTACTGTATATATATATATATATATATATATATATTTATATATTTATACATACAGTATATGTAGCTTTGCTGCCATAAAAGGAGGGGGGCCCAGACACATTTCTTGTTGCACAGGGGCCCCAAGCTGTCAGTATCTGCCCCTGCTGCTGACCATAAGAGCTTATACTCTACAGGCGAGAAAGAGGATACTGCTGACCATAAGAGCCTTACGCTATACAGGCGAGAGACAGGATTCTGCTGACCATAAGAGCTTACCCTATACAGGCGGGAGAGAGGATCTTGCTGACCATAAGAGCTTACATTCTACAGAAGAGAAAGAGAGAGGATGCCCTGACAATAAGAGTCTAAACTCTATGAGAGAGAACTCTGCTGACCATAACAACCAGGGTCAGACTTGCCCACCGGGACACAGGTGAAATGCGAGGTGGGCCCCAGAGAGGAGGAAGAAGAGAAGAAGAAAAAAAAATTTAGGAACGCGGGCCCTTTAAACTGAAAGCATCCCAGGCACGCTCGTGTACGCAGTCTCGAGTAAGTAGTCCCGGCCCACCGCCACGACCAGGGCTGGTGGCACCACCCGGTGAACCCAGGTAAGCGCTGGGGACCCTGGGCGAATGGGGGATGGGACAAACAGCATGGGGTCTGTGAGTGGGGCCCTCCGGTGCCAGCGCTGGCATTGGGGCCCCCTCTAATACTCACCTCTCCTCGTTACAGCAGCTGCAGTATCTTCAGCGCCTTCTGACTCTGCGGCATCTCAGGGCAGAAGGTGCGATGACATTTTCACTGCTTGCCCTCTCTGTCCTGAGCATTGAAGAGCCGGGAGAGACGCTGAGTGCACGGGACCTGCGGTGGGAACGGGAGAGGTGAGGATTTGATTTTTTTTCTTTATATATGCAGCATTACATGGGGCCCATGATGTACCACATAGAGGAGCATTACATGGGCCCCATATTGTGCTGTATGGATGAGCATGGGGGGGCATAATTTTGTATGGAGGAGCATGGGGCCTATAATATACTATATGGGGGAGCATGGAGGCCCATAATACTGTATGGAGGAGCTGGGTGCCCAAAATACTGTGTGTGGAGGAGCATGGGGGCCCATAAGACTATGTAGAGGAGCATGTGTGCCCATAATACACTGTATGGAGAACCATGGGGCCCAGAATATACTGTATGGAGGAGCATGGAGGCCCATAATACTGTATGGAAGAGCAGGGTGCCCAAAATACTGTGTGTGGAGGAGCATGGGGGCCCATAATACTATGCAGAGGAGCATGGGGGCCCATAATATACTGTATAGAGGAGCATGGGGCCCATAATACTGTATGGAAGAGCATGGGGCCCATAATTTTCTGTATGGAGGAACATGGAGACCCATAATACTGTATGGAGGCGCAGGGTGCCCAAAATACTGTGTGGAGGAGCATGGGGCCCATAATACTATGTGGAGGAGCATGGGGTCCAATAATAGACTGTATGGAGGAGCAGAGGGTCCATAATACTGTGTGGCGAAGCATTGCATGAGGCCCGTGATATACTGTATGAACGAGCATTATATGGGGCCTACAATACTGTATGGCGGACTATGTGGTGCCCATAATACTGTATAGCAGACTGTGTGGTTCCCATAATACTGTATGACAGACTATGTGGTGCCCATAATACAGGATGGGGACATTAAATAAAGGGGCCCAGGACCTGGCATCTTATTAAATAAAGGGGAGACAATTACTGTATGGAGCTCAGGATGAGGGACATACATTGGTTTATTGTGGCAAGTGGGGACATAATTAATGTAGGGGCCAATCAGGGGACATTATTACGGCTGTAATTTAATTTACTTTTGAGGTTACTGTCTTCCATGCGGGAGAACAAAAGGAGGTCCTACTACTGTGCTGGGCAGCACTATGTCTTTTTTTCTTCATCTGACATAGTGTAGAAGTCGGGGAAAATAGTGGGGAATGTGGTCTGGAAGCAATCACTATAGAGAACTGTGTTATTTTCTGCAGAGACGAGTCCTTGCTGGAACAAGTGATGATGGTCTGCTCTGGATGAAGATGAAAGGCTTCCAACTACAGATGTCACTTACACTGTATACTGTATACTGTGTACAGAGCTCATGTGTATAATGGCACTGGTGATCCCTGTATTACCTGTACACTGACACTATATACAGAGCTCCTGTGTATAATGTCACTGGTGATCACTGTATTACCCATATACTGACACTATATACAGAGCTCCTGTGTATAATGTCACTGGTGATCACTGTATTATCTGTACACTCACACTATATACAGAGCTCTTGTGGGTAATGTCACTGGTGATCACTGTATTACCTATACACTGACATTATATACAGAGCTCCTGTGTATAATATCACTGGGGATCCTTGTATTATCTGTACACTGACACTATATAAAGAGGTACTGTGTATAATGTTACTGGTGGTAATAACAGTGTTGTTAATATTGTGGTTTGTATTCATGATCGGTATTGAAGTATTTGGTCACTATGTGGTTATAATTTGTGGTCTGGTCATGGTGTGGCAGTATTTCTCCTTGTATGTGGTATTATTTGGTCCCTATATGCTGGTATATGTCATATTATTCAGTCACTATGTGGTGGTAATATGTGGTATGGTCATGGTGTGGGTGTATTTGTCCCTTGATTGTGGTATTAGTTGGTCACTATGTGGTCTGTTCATGGTGCGACGTTATTTGTTCCTTGAGTATGTAGAAAATTAAGGGGGTACCATCAAACAACAATATTAGAAATACTCCCAATGGGACCACTTTACTGCATGTAGAATACTTACAAAGCCACAAAGAGAAAAGACCATGCATATGTACAGGATCACCACAAAATACAAATAGATGCAAAAAAAGTTTTTATTACAAAACCAGAAAAAACACACAAGTTAAAAACATATTAAAAATCACAAAGGATAGGACATGTAAGATCCACAAGATTCAGAATATAATATTCACCAATATATAACCACTGGCCACAAAAAAATCAGTATTACACAGGGAAATAATACCACATAGAGATGCTGATAACCTAGTGTCATAGATGGGAGAAATAGGACAGGTTAAGTCCCGCATTCGCAATGAGGCGAAAACATTAAATTTAAATTAAAACATAACCACCACTGTGTCCAGACACAATAATGCTGAAGAGTAATAGCATGCAGATACAAAGGGGAAACTGTTGGAAGAGGTGTAGTCAGGTGAGCTAATACATCACCCTAAGCAGTCCAAACAGAGAGAAAAGGTAGTCGCCCCATAGTCTAGAGAGCAGCCATGCAGCAAAATGGCGAGAGAGGACCCACGCGTTCCGACACTCAAGGTGTCTTTTTAAAAGTGAGTATGTCTGGCTCTGCAGTAACCGCTTATTTAAAGTTATATAATTAACTAGAATTCTTACCAGCTGGTGGCTGGCGGTAGGAATAGGTGTGATATGTCCCGGTGGCATGTTACAAACAACTCGGAAACAATCACAGGCGCAGGTCGAGTTGTTAATGCGCTTGGGAGCATTCTGTATCCAACGGAAGTCACGGAGGTCCGACGCGTGAGCAGTGGTTTGCCTGCACTGACAGTGGGCAATGGTACATCGGTTCAAGTTGTAAGTGCGCATGCGCGCATGCTGTATCGTGCGGAAGTCACAAATAAAGATCTGGCGCATGCGCAATAGTTACCTGCAGTAAGAGGGTAGTGGTACGGCAAATCAAGTTGTCAATGCGCATGCCCACGTCGCATATCAAATACCCGGTACAAACAAGCAAAATGTCTGTGCATGTTCAAAATAGAATCATAGAATCATAGAATCGTAGAGTTGGAAGGGACCTCCTGGGCCATCTGGTCCAACCCCCTGCTCAAAGCAGGATTCGCTAAATCATCCCAGTCAGATGTCTGTCCAGCCTCTGTTTGAAGACTTCCATTGAAGGAGAACTCACCACTTCTCGTGGCAGCCTGTTCCACTCATTGATCACTCTAACTGTCAAAAAGTTTTTTCTAATATCTAATCTGTGTCTCCTCCCATTCAGTTTCATCCCATTGCTTCTAGTCTTTCCTTGTGCAAATGAGAATAAAGTTGATCCTTCTACAATGTGACAGCCCTTTAGATATTTGTAGACAGCTATTAAGTCTCCTCTCAGTCTTCTCTTTTGCAAACTAAACATTCCCAAATCCTACAACCTTTCCTCATAAGACAGGGTTTGCAGACCGGTCACCATTCTGGTCGCTCTTTTCTGAACTTGCTCCAGTTTGTTGATGTCTTTTTTAAAATGTGGTGCCCAAAACTGGACACAATATTCCAGATGAGGTCTGACCAAAGAGGAGTAGAGGGAAATAATGACTTCACGTGATCTAGACTGTATGCTTCTGTTAATAAATCCTAGAATTGCATTTGCCTTTTTTGCTGCTGCATCACACTGTTGACTCATATTCAGTCTGTGATCTATTAGTATACCCAAGTCTTTTTCACATGTGCTGTCACTTAGCCCTATTCCTCCCATTCTATATATGCTTTTTCCATTTTTATTGCCCAGATGTAGTACTTTGCATTTCTCCCTGTTAAAAACCATTCTGTTAGTTGCTGCCCACTTCTCCAGTTTATTTAAATCTTTTTGAATCCTCTCTCTCTCTTCTCTAGTATTAGCTATCCCTCCTAGCTTTGTGTCATCAGCAAATTTAATCAGTTTACCCTCAATTCCTTCATCTAAATCGTTGATAAAGATATTGAACAATACAGGGCCCAGGACAGAGCCCTGTGGTACCCCACTTGAGACATTCTTCCAACTGGATGTGCAGCCATTTACGACCACTCTTTGGGTCCGATCACTAAGCCAGTTATGAATCCACCTAACAGTTGCCTTGTCCATTCCATACTTAATCATTTTTTCAATAAGGATTGTATGAGAGACTTTGTCAAATGCTTTGCTGAAGTCAAGATATACTATATCTACAGCATTTCCTTGATCCAACCAATCAGTGATACCGTCATAGAAGGAAATTAAGTTAGTCTGACATGACTTATTAGTTACAAACCCATGCTGACTCTGTTTAATCACTTCATTCTTATCCAGGTATTGACATACATGTTGTTTAATAATTTGTTCAAAGATCTTTCCTGGTATAGAAGTCAGACTATAACCCACATTCAAGATGAGCAAAGCGCAGGCGTAGATCTATTAAAATAAACGACCATATATATGCATTCCTTGTATGTTATTAGGCGCCAATGCACCACATATGGAACACACATTTATAAATAAAGGAAACATTACGCATGCACAGTTTAACCCAGAATACACAATGCAGGAGGAGAATGCAGAGAAACGGCTGCAAAACGTCTATCACAGTCACACACGCATACCGCCCTATTGCAGCGTTATTTGTTCCTTACATGTAGTATTATTCAGTCACTATGTAGTCTGGTCATGGTGTGGTTGTATTTGTTCCCTGTATGTGGTATTATTGGTCTTGGTATAGCGGCTTGTGTTGTGTATGACAGTCATTTGTTCTCTCTGATCTTACTTAGACGAAGATTCTTTATTTCCATTAGAGATTAAATACTTGGATCACAGTGTCAGAGATCAAGTTACAGGAGTTCTCCTGTGAAAAAAACATAATCACGTCTCTACAGGATAAGTGATAACTAGAGTTGAGCGAAACGGGTCGAAAAAATTCAAAAGTCGCCGACTTTTGGCAAAGTCGGGTTTCATGAAACGAAACCCGACCCTAGGATGAGGTCAGCCACGAGGTCGGCGACTTACGCGCCAAAGTTGCGTTTCAAAAGTTTGTTTTGCGCTCTTTTTCAGCCAATCAGGATCCACGAACACTGTGGGCAACGTGATGACCTAGGCACGGGTCACCACCATCTTTCAGAAGGGCATGCAAGTGATTGGCTTGCTTTGGTGGGCGTCACAGGGGGTATAAAAGGGCGTGCACGCCGACCGCCATCTTACTTCTGCCGATCTTAGTATAGGGAGAGGTTGCTGCTGATTCTGTAGGGAGAGCGTTAGGCAGGGAAGAAGACAAAAGAACTGCTTCTGCTGCTAGCGATTTGGCCTGCACAACACACAAGTCACTGTGTGTGCAGTGCAAGGGGAGGCTATATTGTGGTGTATCAGTGGTGTTGGTTGTTGGGCTGCCTTCTAAGGCTTCCTGACACGCTGGCATTGCTGTTTACCCACTGCTCCGCAAACTGCTTTTTTAAAAGCAATCCGATCTCCCTTATCCTCTAGTCACTTTTGTCACAGCTGTGCCATCGAGCGTGTCACATAGCGCAAAGATATCAGTGGGCCTCACACAATCCACAAGTGTCCAGTGTCCAAAAGTGTACGCAGAGATTCAAAATCTCCATTATCCTCTCGTCACTTTGGTCACAGGCAGCTGTGCCATCGAGCGTGTCACATAGCGCTCAGATATCAGTGGGCCTCACACAATCTACAAGTGTCCAGTGTCCAAAAGTGTACGCAGAGATTCAAAATCTCCATTATCCTCTCGTCACTTTGGTCACAGGCAGCTGTGCCATCGAGCGTGTCACATAGCGCTCAGATATCAGTGGGCCTCACACAATCCACAAGTGTCCAGTGTCCAAAAGTGTACGCAGAGATTCAAAATCTCCATTATCCTCTCGTCACTTTGGTCACAGGCAGCTGTGCCATCGAGCGTGTCACATAGCGCTCAGATATCAGTGGGCCTCACACAATCTACAAGTGTCCAGTGTCCAAAAGTGTACGCAGAGATTCAAAATCTCCATTATCCTCTCGTCACTTTGGTCACAGGCAGCTGTGCCATCGAGCATGTCACATAGCGCTCAGATATCAGTGGGCCTCACACAATCTACAAGTGTCCAGTGTCCAAAAGTGTACGCAGAGATTCAAAATCTCCATTATCCTCTCGTCACTTTGGTCACAGGCAGCTGTGCCATCGAGCGTGTCACATAGCGCTCAGATATCAGTGGGCCTCACACAATCTACAAGTGTCCAGTGTCCAAAAGTGTACGCAGAGATTCAAAATTTCCATTATCCTCTCGTCATTTTGGTCACAGGCAGCTGTGCCATCGAGCGTGTCACATAGCGCTCAGATATCAGTGGGCCTCACACAATCCACAAGTGTCCAGTGTCCAAAAGTGTACGCAGAGATTCAAAATCTCCATTATCCTCTCGTCACTTTGGTCACAGGCAGCTGTGCAATCGAGCGTGTCACATAGCGCTCAGATATCAGTGGGCCTCACACAATCCACAAGTGTCCAGTGTCCAAAAGTGTACGCAGAGATTCAAAATCTCCATTATCCTCTCGTCACTTTGGTCACAGGCAGCTGTGCCATCGAGCGTGTCACATAGCGCTCAGATATCAGTGGGCCTCACACAATCTACAAGTGTCCAGTGTCCAAAAGTGTACGCAGAGATTCAAAATCTCCATTATCCTCTCGTCACTTTGGTCACAGGCAGCTGTGCCATCGAGCGTGTCACATAGCGCTCAGATATCAGTGGGCCTCACACAATCCACAAGTGTCCAGTGTCCAAAAGTGTACGCAGAGATTCAAAATCTCCATTATCCTCTCGTCACTTTGGTCACAGGCAGCTGTGCCATCGAGCGTGTCACATAGCGCTCAGATATCAGTGGGCCTCACACAATCTACAAGTGTCCAGTGTCCAAAAGTGTACGCAGAGATCCAAAATCTCCATTATCCTCTCGTCACTTTGGTGACAGGCAGCTGTGCCATCGAGCGTGTCACATAGCGCTCAGATATCAGTGGGCCTCACACAATCTACAAGTGTCCAGTGTCCAAAAGTGTACGCAGAGATTCAAAATCTCCATTATCCTCTCGTCACTTTGGTCACAGGCAGCTGTGCCATCGAGCGTGTCACATAGTGCTCAGATATCAGTGGGCCTCACACAATCTACAAGTGTCCAGTGTCCAAAAGTGTACGCAGAGATTCAAAATCTCCATTATCCTCTCGTCACTTTGGTCACAGGCAGCTGTGCCATCGAGCGTGTCACATAGCGCTCAGATATCAGTGGGCCTCACACAATCCACAAGTGTCCAGTGTCCAAAAGTGTACGCAGAGATTCAAAATCTCCATTATCATCTCGTGACTTTGGTCACAGGCAGCTGTGCCATCGAGCGTGTCACATAGCGCTCAGATATAAGTGGGCCTCACACAATCTACAAGTGTCCAGTGTCCAAAAGTGTACGCAGAGATTCAAAATCTCCATTATCCTCTCGTCACTTTGGTCACAGGCAGCTGTGCCATCGAGCGTGTCACATAGTGCTCAGATATCAGTGGGCCTCACACAATCTACAAGTGTCCAGTGTCCAAAAGTGTACGCAGAGATTCAAAATCTCCATTATCCTCTCGTCACTTTGGTCACAGGCAGCTGTGCCATCGAGCGTGTCACATAGCGCTCAGATATCAGTGGGCCTCACACAATCCACAAGTGTCCAGTGTCCAAAAGTGTACGCAGAGATTCAAAATCTCCATTATCATCTCGTGACTTTGGTCACAGGCAGCTGTGCCATCGAGCGTGTCACATAGCGCTCAGATATAAGTGGGCCTCACACAATCTACAAGTGTCCAGTGTCCAAAAGTGTACGCAGAGATTCAAAATCTCCATTATCCTCTCGTCACTTTGGTCACAGGCAGCTGTGCCATCGAGCGTGTCACATAGCGCTCAGATATCAGTGGGCCTCACACAATCTACAAGTGTCCAGTGTCCAAAAGTGTACGCAGAGATTCAAAATCTCCATTATCCTCTCGTCACTTTGGTCACAGGCAGCTGTGCCATCGAGCGTGTCACATAGCGCTCAGATATCAGTGGGCCTCACACAATCCACAAGTGTCCAGTGTCCAAAAGTGTACGCAGAGATTCAAAATCTCCATTATCCTCTCGTCACTTTGGTCACAGGCAGCTGTGCCATCGAGCGTGTCACATAGCGCTCAGATATCAGTGGGCCTCACACAATCCACAAGTGTCCAGTGTCCAAAAGTGTACGCAGAGATTCAAAATCTCCATTATCCTCTCGTCACTTTGGTCACAGGCAGCTGTGCCATCGAGCGTGTCACATAGCGCTCAGATATCAGTGGGCCTCACACAATCCACAAGTGTCCAGTGTCCAAAAGTGTACGCAGAGATTCAAAATCTCCATTATCCTCTCGTCACTTTGGTCACAGGCAGCTGTGCCATCGAGCGTGTCACATAGCGCTCAGATATCAGTGGGCCTCACACAATCTACAAGTGTCCAGTGTCCAAAAGTGTACGCAGAGATTCAAAATCTCCATTATCCTCTCGTCACTTTGGTCACAGGCAGCTGTGCCATCGAGCGTGTCACATAGCGCTCAGATATCAGTGGGCCTCGGACAATCCAAAAGTGTCCACTGTCCACAAGTGTGTGCAGAAATTCTAAATCTCCCCTGTCCTATAGACACCTTGTACCTTGTTTTACATTACTATATAGTTTGTTGGATTTTGTCTACATTTCTACCAAAAATGAGGAAGGCTGGTGGAAGAGGCCGTGGAATTGGGCGGGGGTTGGCAGCTGGTAATGATGGTGTTGGTGGTGGATCTGATGGTAGTGGCAAGAGCAAAATAGGACCGAATGCAGGAGGTGCTGACCCTGCGTCATCGTCTGGCTACGTAAGGCCTCGAACGCTTAGTTTTCTAGAAGTTGGCAAACCGCTTTTAAAGGCAGAGCATCAGGAAAAAGTTTTGTCTTACATTGCTGACTCAGCCTCCAGCTCTATCGCCTCCTCTTCTTCAGTTGTAAAAAGTAAAAGCACTGAGTCGTCATTGGAGGCTCATGTTCATGAACCACACATTTCCTTGTGTCCTTCACCCCAACCAAGATTGAAGGATGACGCAGGCCATACTACTGATTACTCCATGGAGCTGTTTTCACATACCATGCCTGGATTATCAAGTCAAATGGTGAATTACCCAGGCCAAGATGAATCTGACATGGAGTGCACTGATGCACAGCCGCTGATGGATGATTCTGCTGGTACATTCACTCAGAGCACTACATTGTCCTCGCAGTGTACAGAGCCAGATTTTGACCCTGATGAGACTCAGGTGCCCCTTCCCGCACACTATACCACCATACACGGTGACACAGAGAAAGGTGCACATGACATAGAAGAGGAGGTGATGGATGACCCAGTTGTTGACCCAGATTGGCATCCATTGGGGGAAGAGGGTGCTGCTTCCAATAGCTCAGATGAGCATCCACAGCAGACATCGACATCGCAACAGCTGTTATCTGGCAGGCCCGGAGCACTCCAAAGACAGGTTCCAAACATCAAAAGAGTTGCTGGACAGCTTGTCCAGAGGGTCAAAAGATCACAGTGTGCTAGGCCGCAAAATGCCTGCCAAAGTAGGAAGAGTGCAGTGTGGCACTTTTTTGAACAAAATCCTCATGATCAGGCCAAGGTTATCTGTAAGAAGTGCGCAAAGACCTTTAGCCGAGGGAAAAATCTGAAAAATTTGAATACCAGTTGCATGCTTAGACATTTAACCAGCATGCACTTGCAAGCGTGGACACAACACCAAACCTCAAGTGCCACATGTACAACTGATCACAACGAAGGTAGTCAGCAACGCTACATTGTTTCCCCCACTGTAAGCCCACCGGTTAGCACAGCAGCAAATGTTGAGGTGTCGTTGCAAGGCCACAGCAGTCAGGGAATCCCACTGTTATATCAATGAAAGACTGATTCTAGGCCATCAGAAAGAACACCAACTCCATCACCATCATCAACCCTCTCTCAGTCCGCCCTGTCCACCGCTACTTCCACCATATGCAGCTCTCAAGTCCAGCTCACCCTCCCAGATACTATGAGTAGGTCAAGAAAGTACTCAGTCTCTCATCCGCGTACACTGGGTTTGAACGCCCACATTGCCAAACTAATCTCGTTTGAGATGATGCCCTTTCGGTTGGTGGAAAGCACAGCTTTCCGCGAACTCATGGCCTATGCAGTACCACGCTATGACCTACCCAGTCGCCACTTCTTCTCTCGCAAAGCCATCCCAGCCCTCCACCATCATGTGAAAGACCGCATTGTCCATGCACTCAAGCAGTCAGTGAGCGGAAAGGTGCACCTCACAACTGATGCATGGTCCAGTCGGCATGGCCAGGGCCGTTACGTGTCCATCACTGCGCACTGGGTTAATGTGGTGGATGCAGGGTCCACAGGGGACAGCGGTGGTGGGACAGTGCTGCCTAGCCCACGGTATAGGAAACAGTTGGCTGTAGGCGTTCGACCCTCCTCCTCCTCCTCCTCCAGAAGCGAAAGCTCGTCCACAGAGCGCAGTCGTACGAGCACTCCATCTGCAGCTGCCACTGTTGCACACGATGTGTCCCCCTATCGAGCAGCTAGTGGAAAGCGTCAGCAGGCTGTGTTGCAGATGATGTGTTTGGTCGACAGACACACCGCCGAGGTGCTGGCCGAGTACTTGAAGCGACAAACTGAGTCATGGCTGGGCAGTGTACATCTTGAGGCAGGCAAGGTAGTTAGTGATAACGGCCGTAATTTTGTGGCAGCCATAGCCCTTTCAAAACTCAGCCACATACCTTGCTTGGCTCACACCTTGAACCTGGTGGTGCAGTGCTTCCTCAAAAATTATCCGGAGTTAACAGCCCTGCGCCAGAAGGTGCGAAGACTGTGCGCGCACATCCGCCGGTCGCCTGTACACTCCGTTCGTATGCAGAAGCTGCAGCGATTGCTCCACCTTCCCAACCACCGCCTCATTATCGACATTGCAACAAGGTGGAACTCCACCCTGCACATGGTGGAGTGGCTGTGCGAGCAGAGGCAGGCCATAATGCATTTGTGGGAGGATACACGGCCAGGCACTTTGAGAGCAGACATGGAGTTGACAGGCGTGCAGTGGTCGAAGCTGAAAGACCTTTGTAAAGTCCTTCAGTGTTTTGAGGAATGCACACGGCTGGTAAGCGCAGACGACGCCATCCTAAGCATGAGCATCCCACTTATGCGTCTGCTCATGCAAACTTTGACGCACCTGAAGGAGCAGGCGTCTGCAGCCAATGTTGATGAGGAGGAAGAGGAGGAGGGAATCCTTGATGACATTCAGCCATTGTCTGCTCAGGGACCTCTCCTGGACGAAGTAGAGGAAGAAGAGGAGGAGGAGGAGGAGGATGATGGGGATGATTACTTAGAGGAGGAGGATGCATCTCGTGGGGCAAGTGAAAATGTTGGCGTGGCAAGGTCTGGTACAGGGTTTGTGCGTGACTGGAGGGATGTGGATTTGCCAGAAAGTGCTCCTCCACCCAGCACTCGCAGTACATCATTGACACCGGGAACATTGGCCCACATGTCAGATTATGCCTTGCGGATCCTAAAAAGGGACCCACGCATTGCCAAAATGATGAACGATGACGACTACTGGTTGGCCAGCATCCTGGATCCACGCTATAAAGGCAAATTACAAAACATCATGCCACAGGAGAACCTTGACCTAATATTGGCTAATAAACAAGCAACTCTGGTAAATCGGTTGCTTGAGGCATTCCCAGCACACAGCAGCGGTGATGGTTCTCACACGAGCCGTACGGGCCGGGGGCAGCTTGGCAGAGGTGTTCGTGGTGCACACAGCAGAAGTGGCGTTGGAGACAGGGGTTTCATGACAATGTTGTGGACTGATTTTTCAAATACCGCTCACACAACTGGTAATACTGCATCGATGGAAAGTGACAGGAGACAGCAGTTGTCAACTATGGTTACAAACTACTTTTCCTCCCATATCGATGTTCTCCCACACAGGTCATTCCCCTTTGACTATTGGGCCGCTAAACTGGACACCTGGCCTGAATTGGCCCAATATGCCTTACAGGAGCTCGCTTGCCCAGCTGCAAGTGTGCTATCGGAAAGAGTCTTCAGTGCAGCTGGATCAATCCTGACAGAAAAAAGGACCCGTCTGTCAACCCAAAATGTGGATGATCTAACCTTCATTAAAATGAACCACGCATGGGTTTCCAAGGATTTTGTCCCACCTTCCCCTGATGACACATAGGGTGACAGAAAAATGGCTTGCTTTGGTCCACCTCTTCCTGGTACTTCACCTATTTCGCCTTTTGCATCAGCTGAATGTCCAACATCAACATATGCCACTTTCTAAAACTCCCTAACTGTGCTGCCTCCCCCCCCATGGCCGGGGTCACCACCTACCGCACAACACCGTGCGAGTGCCGTTGCCCTGGACAGGTGGGTAGGCCGACTCTTGGGAGCGGGCACTGGCACAGGGTCCCTCATAGTGTAATCAAGTGTCTCTGACGGCGGTGGTGCACACCCACCGTCAGACACACCGCTGTACTATGAGGGGCCCAGTGCCAGTACCGACGCCCATGAGTGGGCCCCCCTTGCTTGAGCAGGGCCCCAGCATTTGCAATCTTTACCTCTCCCTGCTCCTCCGCTGTGTAATCTGGGCCGTCAAATCCATACTGTGCCTGATACCGTCTGAGCCTGCCTCCTGAGACATATATTTTGAATGTGTACGCTATCCATACATGTTATCCGGGGATACGGTACCCTTTCTAACCTTTGTGCAATCACGTGCAATCCATACTGGGCCTAACACCATCTGAGCCTGCCTCCTGAGACATATATTTTGAATGTGTACGCTATCCATACATGTTATCCAGGGATACGGTACCCTTTCTAACCTTTGTGCAATCACGTGCAATCCATACTGGGCCTAACACCGTCTGAGCCTGCCTCATGCTGTATAGACATATATTTTGAATGTGTACGCTATCCATACATGTTATCCAGGGATACGGTACCCTTTCTAACCTTTGTGCAATCACGTGCAATCCATACTGGGCGTGAGAACGGCTGGCGAGCTGTTAAGCAAGCTACAGCACCTGTCCAGACAAGTACAGGGATTCCCTAGCGAGGAGACTTATTTGATTGTTTTCAATGTTGGGACAGCAATTTTTGGGGAGCACTATACTCTGGAGAATGATAGATGGGGCCCACCATACACTGGAACATTCCAAAGGTGGACATCAGACACTGGAGCAGCATTTACAGGGCCCATTATACACTAGAGCATTAGAAATGGGGCCCATTATGTTTGGAGCATTATTTGGGCCCATAAGACAGTGGAGCTTCATCCATGGGGACCAACATATACTGTAGCATTATGTGGAGCTCATCATATACTGTTTCAAACATTATATGGGACCAATGATTCTGTATGGAGAAATAGATGGGCCTCGTCATGAGATGTAAAAAGTGAGGTATTTTTCATTGTACTATACCGCTATTTATCTGCCGTATCGGAGCATGATGAATTGTGGTATGTGTTAAAGGGGCGCTCTTTCGCCCAGGGCACCTGAAAACCTGCAGCCAGCCCTCCTCCCCCACAACTTTAGCCAAATAACACCCATTTTTCAGTGCGTAACTTATATTATGAAGTTAATTAAGGTTGACAAGCTTAAGTAAGAAGAATTGATACTTTTGGCATTCAAATGGGCACTGTTGGTGTGTTTCCTGTCCTCCTCTCACTGCCGACTTTTATTCCCCATTGACTTACATTGGGTTTCGTGTTTCGGGACGACCCCGACTTTTCCCTATAATCGGACGATCTTGCTCGACCCGACTTTTGGAAATGTCGGGTTTCACGAAACGAAACGCGACCCTAAAAAACCAAAAGTCGCTCAACTCTAGTGATAACGTATTGATTGATGGGGGTCTTACTACTTGGACCCATTCAGCAAAATGTAGAACTTTTCATCCCCCATTAGACTGGAGTGGCATGTCCAGCTTGACCACTGATCCATTCATTGCCTCAGTGGCTGCACTTGTTTTTTTTCTAGAAGCCCCAAAGAGAATGAATGGAGCTGCTGTCAGACATCCCACCTGCCGCTCCATCTTACAATGAGGATAAGTGTCCTATCAACAATAAAACTTCCTTATTCTTCCAATCGATGCAGTTTCTTATGGTCGGACCTAAGCGATCACCCATTCTGTGGAGCCCACCCATGGATCGGTGATAGCTTGTTTTAATCAAAGAACCCCATTAATGTAAACTACTGTAATTATACATCCAGTTTTGGGGGCGCCTTTGTTTTACAGCATCTACTGTAGATGTGCAGGAGCCGCCTGTATTTTACAACCGATGCTCCACTATAATCAGGATAACGACTGACAGATATTTGCATATAGCTGTAAGCCCCTAGAGTCTATTCCCCTGGTGGGCCCCAGACACTCCAGTCCGACCCTGATAGCAACCTACACTCTACATACAGACAAGAGAGAGACTAACCGACTGACACTGAAGGTTGAGACCACTCTGCCATACAAACTGGGTTCTGCTGGGAACCGCTCATCTGTGATGAGTCTGACCCAGGTACTCACCACCACTGTACAAGGTGTGACAATCCACTAGATATCACAGCTGCTGGGCATTATAGGGAGGCTGTGGGGCCATGAAAAAAGACTTAAACCCACTCTCTGTTGCTTCAGAAGTGTAGGAAATACTGCCGGTCAAGTTTTTTTTAATGCAAACTGCAAATAATCCCATGATGGGTAACATGATCAGGGATAAAAATTCTCCATTAAATGTCACCTGCTTAGCCCAGCAGGAAGTATGGCGGCGTCTACAAATCTCTAAAATTGACAAATCCCCGGGCCCGGATTTGATACACCCCTGAGTACTGCAGGAATTAAGCACAGTCATAGTTAGACCATTATTTTTAATCTTTAAAGATTCCATAATAGCAGGGTCTGTACCACAGGACTGGCGTATGGCAAATGTGGTGCCAATATTCAAAAAGGGGACAAAAACTGAACTTGGAAATTATAGGCCAGTAAGTTTAACCTCAACTGTGGGTAAAATCCTGGAGGGTTTTCAAAGAGATACTATACTGGAGTATCTGGAGAAGATTAACCTCATGACCCAATATCAACATGGGTTTACAAGGCACCATTCCTGTCAGTCTAACCTGATAAGCTTTCATGAAGAGGTAAGTTCCAGACTGGACCAAGGGAATGCAGTGGACGTGGTGTAAATGGACTTTTCAAAAGCTTTTGATACGGTGCCACACAAAAGGTTGATACATAAAATGAGAACAATGGGGATAGGGGAAAATATGTGTAAGTGGGTTAAGAGCTGGCTCAGGGATAGGAAACAAAGGGTGGTTATTAATGGAGCACACTCAGACTGGGTCACGGTTAGCAGTGGGGTACCACAGGGGTCAGTTTTGGGCCCGCTTCTTTTAACATATTCATTAATGACCTTGTAAGGGGCATAGAGAGTAGAATTTCAATATTTGCAGATGACACGAAACTCTGCAGGGTAATCAATACAGAGGAGGACAATTTTATATTACAGGAGGATTTATGTAAACTAGAAGCTTGGGCTGATACATGGCAAATGAGCTTTAATGGGGATAAATGTAAGGTCATGCACTTGGGTAGAACGAACAAGATGTATAATTATGTGCTTAATTGTAAAACACTGGGCAAAACTGTCACTGAAAAAGACCTGGGTGTATTGGTGGACGACAAACTCACATTTAGTGGCCAGTGTCAGGCAACAGCAGCAAAGGCAAATAAAATAATGGGATGCATTAAAAGAGGCATAGATGCTCATGAGGAGAACATAATTTTACTTCTATATAAGTCACTAGTGTGACCACACTTAGAATACTGTGTACAATTCTGGTCTCCGGTGTATAAGAAAGACATAGCTGAACTGGAGCGGTTGCAGAGAAGAGCAACCAAGGTTATTAGGGAACTGGGGGGGTCTGCAATTCCAAGACAGGTTATTACACTTGGGGTTATTTAATTTTGAAAATCGGAGGCTTAGGGGTGATCTTATTACAATGTATAAATATATGCGGCAGGGGCAGACACAGACTGTAGTGGGCCCCTGTGCAAGAAATTTTTCGGGCCCCCCCCTATTAGCAGCAGATCCGGCAGACTTCCGCACCTCTGCCGCCTAACGGGCGACTTGTGGCACTGATCCGGCAAGCCCCATTCATTCTCTATCGGGCTTGTGGCCGGCCGCGGCAAGTGCAGTTGTGCTAGATCCGCGCTACATGGTGCCACTAAAATATACAGCGGATATGCTGCGTTTTTTAGAGCGGGAAAATCTAAACAATGTCAATTTTTGCTGCGGATTTTCCCACCGTAAATGTACTGTATATCTAATATTGAGGCTATGCAGGGCTGGATACAGTATAATATTTGTAGGGTGCTGCTGGGTTGTATTTATTATTTGCCAGTTGCAGCCTCCAAATGACATATGTAGCCCACTAGCCAAGCATTGCCTCTAGTTGTTAATATATACAGCCCAGCACAGCCTCCAAATAAAATATGGTATACAGCCGAGCATAGCCTTCAGTTAATATATACAGCCCAGCACAGCCTTCAGGTAATATATACAGCCCACCACAGCCTCCAGGTGATATATACAGCCCAGCACAGCCTCCAGTTAAGATATACAGCCCAGCACAGACTCCAGTTAATATATACAGTACAGCAACAACCTTCAAGTAATATATACAGCGCCCAGCACAGACTCCAGGAAATATATTATACAGCCCAGCTGTCAGAGACACCGCACTACACTTGCTCATAGAGCCAGTGCGCGTGTCCTGAGTACAGAAGCAGTGCTAAGAGTTACCTGGGGAGCAGGGCAGCAGAGGTGACAACGCGTGCTCCAACTATTAGTGTCATGGTCCAGTCAGCGCTGGAAAGTAAAGAGGCACGGGACCTGCGGACACTGAAAATGAGCACGCTTGCACGGGACCTATGGTCATGTGACTGCAAGGGGGCGTGGCTTAGCGTCCTGCTTTCAGATATGACAGGACACCATACAACAACTCAGAGTCAGGCAAAACGGAGGTCACAACAGTATGGGCAAATGAGGCACAGGAGGGATAAACAGACGGGTAGTCAGACAAAGCCAAAGGTCATAAACAAGATCACAGTACAGCACCAGGGATGAGAGAGCGGATAATCAGGGCCAAGCAGAGATCAAAACCAAACAGACATATAAGGTACCAGGCAGAATCCAAAGCGATATCCAGAGAACAGACCGAGTCATACACAGAGAATCAAGTAACCAGAACACAGCACAAACACACTCAGGGGTCACCACACAATGCCAAGGGCAAGAGTATAACTGACAGGGATGGGAGCGTTCTGAGGCTATAAGAAGCCTCCCCCAGAACCAGGGAGAGGCCACAATCATAGCCCCAGGTGTGCAGGTAAGCCTGCATCGGGATCACAACCTTTAACCCCAGAAATGCCAGTCATCAGCACTGGTTCCAGACATTAACCCCACGTGTGCGAGTCAAACCCGTACTGAGATCATGACACCAGCAAAGCTTCCAGTTAATATATACAGTTCAGCAGTTCATCTCCCCCAGAGCCCCCCCATTCATGAGCAGCCATGCTTCTCCCCAGGCCAGGGCCCCCCCATTCATGAGCAGCCAAGCATCTCCCCCAGGGCCCTCCCATTCATGAGCAGCCATTCTTCTCCCCAGGGTCCCCCCATTCATGAGCAGCCAATGCCATGCTCTCCCCAGGCCAGGGGCCCCCCCATTCATGAGCAGCCAGGCCATGCTTCTCCCCAGGCCAGGGGCCCCCCTTTCATGAGCAGCCATGCTTCTCCCCAGGGCCCTCCTATTTATGAGCAGCCAAGGCCATGCTTCTCCCCAGGCCAGGCCCCCCCCATTCATGAGCAGCCATGCTTCTCCCCAGGGGCCCCCCATTCATGAGCAGTCAAGGCCATGCTTCTCCCCAGGCCAGGGCCCCCCCATTCATGAGCAGCCAGGCCATGCTTCTCCCAAGGCCAGGGGCCCCCCATTCATGATCAGCCAGGCCATCATGCTTCAGTTCTCCCCCAGGATGGAGTCCCCCAAAATCATGCCTGCCATGCTTCAGTTTTCTCCCCCACCCAAGGAGCCCCCCAAAATCATGCCTGCCTCCTCAGTCCCAGTCCCTCAGTCCTACTCAGCTCTGGTACTCTTACCTTGTGCAGGCAGGCAGGGCAGGCCAGAGTCCGGACCAAGAGGATCCATTACACACTGTGTCCACTCCATTCTCCAGTCACAGTGTCTGCACTCCACACATTCCTCCTGACTGAGCTGCTGCTATGGGCAGGGGCATGGCCACACAGACTCAGACAGACACGTGATGTCACACACTGACCTGCGGCTGAACTGCAGCCACCGTCTGGCCGGCCCCACAGGGCAGGCAGTGTGAGTGACAGTCAGACAGTCTGTCTACCTTCCTCTCCTCCCCATGGCACTGACGCTGCTGGCTGATCTCTGATGATCTCTCACCTCAGCCCTCAGGGCTGGCTCCTCTGCACTGGGCCGCACTGGCACGCAGCCTCAGGTGGAGTCAGACCCCTCCCGTTGCCTTCTGCAGGGACCTGCTCTCCTCCTTGCTGGCTCTGCGGGGCTCGCACTCCACAAGTCCACATGGCTAATTTGCATGAATAATTAGCCATGCGGTGCTGGAGGCTGGAGGGGCCCCCTCTCCCCCGGGACCCCCGTGCAATGAACCGGCTGCACGGGTGGTAGGTCCGCCCCTGATATGCGGGGACAGTACAAAGACCTTTCTAATGATCTTTTTACTCTTAGACCTGTGACGGGGACAAGGGGGCATCCTCTACGTCCGGAGGAAAGAAGGTTTAAGCATAATCACAGACGCGGATTCTTTACTGTAAGAGCAGTGAGACTAGGGAACTCTCTGCCATATGATATTGTAATGAGTGATTCACTACTAAAATTTAAGAAGGGACTGGATGCCTTTCTTGAAAAGTATAATATTACAGGTACCCTGTACACTAGTTTCCTTAATATTGCGTTGATCCAGGGAGCTAGTCTGATTGCCGTATGTGGAGTCGGGAAGGAATTTTTTTCCCCAATGTGAAGCTTACTGATTGCCACATGGGGTTTTTTTTGCCTTCCTCTGGATCAACATATTAGGGCAAGTTAGGATAGGATATGGGTTGAACTAGATGGATTTAAAGTCTTCCTTCAACCTTAATAACTATGTTACTATGTTACTATAGAGGTGCCTCTGATTGCTTACATTTCCATGCATGACTTCACCATTTCATTGCAATGGATCCATCCTTTCAGTACCATCCTGTGGATTCATAAAATAAACATTGATTATGTTGATTCCTGTGAATTTCACCTCCAAATTTATACGTTCACTTAACTCCTAATAGACCCATATCATACATCCTCATTTATCTATATACTAATTATAAGCTCATAGTGTTACAGAAAGCGGAGTCTGTATTAACACACACAAATGGACTGATAAATGTGAGAGCATCACAGAAGTAACCTTTATAAAGTAAACAACTAATTAAATGAGGTTAGCCTCGTTAAAGTTATTGCAGTATAGAGGAACAATTTGTCAGATTGTAAATATCCTATTACATCAATAATAGACACTTAATTAGAGGTTGAACTTATTGGACCTCGGTTTACTAATTGGCGCTGTTTTGTTTAGTAATATTTCAGCTAAATGGAAGAATTCTGAAGTCATATCTCATACAAAGAGACTTTAGATTCATATATACTTATTTAATTGTGAACAGAAAAATCAATATGCTGGAATAACTGCTGCCAAAACTATTCAAAGCCTGAAAAACTGAATGCAATAATAGCAAGTGAAGAAATGAAGAAAACTAAAAGTGAGAGAGATGTTGGGGGAGTTGATGAGTATGGTGAAATAGAACCATGCAATGAGTCTCAAAGTTGGTTCCCAAAATATGGATTGGAAAACTGGGAGATTTCCCAAGTCCCTTGTTGCATTACCGGTCCTAAAAAACTGGAGCAACTTGGAGCATAAAAACATGTCACGGCATTTTTCATAAAAAATTGTCCAAAAATTACAGCTAATCATATATGGAAATTCATTCAAATTTCAAAAAGCTTGTTCAGTGGCTAAAAAAATATTTTTCAAATGGGTTAAGATTTGTTAAAAAATAATGCCCTTGGAAACCTTGTTAAATAGTTTACTCGGTCCCCATAAGGGTCTACTTGCTGATCCAGTTTCATCACACTAGAAAAGCAGACTAGAAGCAATGGGATGAAACTGAATGGGAGGAGACACAGATTAGATATTAGAAAAAACTTTTTGACAGTTAGAGTGATCAATGAGTGGAACAGGCTGCCACGAAAGGTGGTGAGTTCTCCTTCAATAGAAGTCTTCAAACAGAGGCTGGACAGACATCTGTCTGGGATGATTTAGTGAATCCTGCTTTGAGCAGGGGGTTGGACCAGATGGCCCAGGAGGTCCCTTCCAACTCTACGACTCTATGATTCTATGAAAAGATAGGGAATGCCTGCTCAGCCAAACACTGGGCATAGCGCTGACTTGCCTCAAGCAAAGCTTAGGTGAGCGGCGTATTATTTTGCCATTTCTGGTATATCAAGATGAAATCAGGAAATAAAAACCAGACTGGGTAAGTTATGGGGCTATGGGAATAGGAGCTATAGGGAATCGATGAGCGTATCATTTTTTCACCTAGCCTATGCTTTTTAAAGATATGTGTTATTCACTGGACAACCCATTTAACTTTTGACTGGGCAAGATGACTAAAATTTAGAGTGTTGACGCAAAAATTAAAGGAGTCGTCCATTACTTGAAAATCCTTTCTTAGTAATTGCAGGGTGTTAGATAAATTCTAAAAATAAATCTATACTCACATTCAAAGTCTCTTGACATAACAGTTGGGCAGGCACTTGTTGCTGAGCTCTATGGAAACTAGCTGTACGCTATGTAAGATAAAAGCAAATAAATTGAAATCTAAATTAATTTCTTGCTGTCTAAAAAAAGAAAAGCAATTTAATAACTTGATACACCTTTAAAAAGGGACCATCCTTTAGCCACTAGCAAAATCATGCCTATTTATGATTTAAACACTCATTATTCAAATACATAACAAACCATTACTACCATAGAGTGATATCTGTCAACTTTAGGGTCCCGACATTAAAAAAACAAAAATATAAACTCTGCGATATATCTATGGATATATAAACAGGATACAGTGGTATGGAATAGTGTAGTCTACTTCATTAATACCACACTTGACCAAAATAGCCCTACGTTGCTGTCTAAGTTAAAAAAAAAACTATCTGTACTTATCTCCTGAACCTCAGCTGATTTTCTGAACTTGGCACTGAGTCCCCCGCCAACGTCAATCAATCAATCAATCAATCAATCAAATTTATTATCGCCAAGTACATATTACATATATACAAGGAATTCTTTGTGGCAAAGAGGCAACATAATATATAACAACAGATACAACAAGTAACATCTAACAAGACAGATACAGTATATAGTCTACACATGACGATTTAATTGTTGAACAGAGAGTGGATAGAAGCTGTTCATATGGCGGTTGGTGCTGCATTTGGGACTCTGAAGCGACGTCCTGAAGGGAGTAGTTGGAATGAGGAGTGTCCCGGGTGAGAGGGATCGGATGAAATTTTCAATGCGTGGGATCGAATACTCTTATCATAAAGATCCTGGATTTTAGGCAGGGGGGAGCCTATAATTCTCTCTGCTGTTCTGAAAGTCCTTTGTAAGCGGAGTTTGTCATGCGCAGTGGCTCCCCCATACCAGACTATCAGAGAGGAACAAATCACAGATCTGATGACAGCATTAAAGAATAAGATCAGCAGATTCTTAGACAAACCATATCTTTTCAGCTGACGCAGGAAGAACATCCTCTGTTGTGCTTTTCTTATAACAGCATCCACGTTTTCCCCCATTTAAGATCATGAGAGATGATAACACCAAGGAATTTGGTCTCTGTGACCCTAAGAACCACTTCATCATGGATGTAGATTGGAAGTATCTCATGTTGATCTTTCCTAAAATCCACAACCATCTCAGCAGTTTTTTTAGTGTTGAGTACAAGATTATTGGCTTTACACCAGTCACATATTCTTTCCACCTCACTCCGATACAAGTCTTCAGCATTTCCCCTGATGAGACCAATCAGTGTCATATCATCGGCAAATTTCAAGATTTTTACTGAGTCTGCTGAAGAGATGCAATCATTCGTATAGAGAGAAAACAGTAACGGGGACAAAACACACCCCTGAGGTGCCCCGATGTTTGTGACCAAGGTGTCCGAAGTGAATGGTCCAACTTTTACACTCTGTATCCTGGCTGTCAGGAAGTTATAAATCCACAAGCATAAGTTGAGAGGGACTCCAAGAGCTACCATTTTCTTATGAAGTAAATTCGGATCAATGGTATTGAACGCTGAGCTAAAGTCCATGAAAAGAATCCGGACATATGAGTGCCGTTCATCTGTATGATCCAAAATGTACTTCAGTGCCAGATTGACAGTGTCGTTTGCCGAACGATTCTCCTTATAGGCAAACTGAAGCGGGTCCCATAGCTTCTGCGTGAATTTTATCAGGTGGGACATCATAATTCTTTCGAAGACTTTCATAGCTACAGATGTGAGTGCTACTGGTCTATAGTCGTTCAACTCAGAGGATCCCACTTTCTTGGGGACAGGGATAATTGTGGAATTTTTCCAACACTGAGGTACAACGCACTCTTTCAGTGACACATTGTATATATTTGTCAGTATAGGGGCAAGCTGGGTAGCACATACTTTCAGACACATTGGAGATACACCATCAGGGTCAGGTGCCTTTTTGACCTTAAGTCCCTTCAGGATGCGTATCACCTCTGCCTCGGAGATCACTACTTGGGTGTTGCACAATGAATGATCTTTATATGAACAGACTGAGGAGCTTAGAGATGAATAGCCACTGTGTGTAGAGCTTGCCTCAAATCTGCAGTAGAATTCATTTAACTCTGCTGCCAGACTTCTGCTGGGGTTCACTATAGTGGGGTGGCTTTTATAATTGGTGACCTCTCTTAATCCTCTCCATGCAGATCTAGTATCTTTTGATGAGAACCTTTCCTCCAGAATCTTTGCATACTCGTGTTTGGCTAACTTGATCTCTTTAGATAGCGAGTTCCTAAGTTTCTTGAATTCAGTAATATCGCCTGCTTTATAAGCCTCCTCTTTTCTCTTACGGATCAACCTGACTTTATTTGTAAACCACGGCTTGTTGTTTCCCCGAAAGTGGACAGATTTGGATGGAATAAACGTGTCTTCACAAAAACGGATATATGAGGACACTGCATCAACCCATTCATCCAGACCCGAGCATGTTTCCTGGAATACCTCCCAGGAAAAGGGGAGGAAAACGTCATGACATAAACAATGTCAAGCAACTGCTACAGACAATTAGTGACCAATGATTGGCTGCAACCTTCACAATTCCATCAGAGTGGAAGAAAGACTGTGGTGCCCCAGAGGATTCAGTCGCCACAGAGGTACTGCACCTCCTCCTGAGGTGTGGTACCCCACCATCCAGGTGAGGTGGAGACACCTGACCACACTCCAACACCTGCACCCCACACCACATAGTAGTGTAGCAAAGCACCTTTGGCGACTCCCTGCTTGGAGTGTAGCATAGCACCCCTTGGTGGCTCCCTGCTTGGAACACGAACTGTGCTGGGAGGTGGGTGGAGTTTAGTTTGCACAAAAGAGCGGGAAGAGTTGAGTCAGTGACTCAGTCTTTCATTCAGTCAATGAGTGAGGATGTTGAAGGACAGAGTGTGAGAAAGAGAAGATATCCGGGAGAGGGATGGAAGGAAGAAGTGCTGCAGCAGGCCACAGTGATCTGGGTCTGCTGGCACAGGAAAGAGACAGAGAAAGGAAGCTTGATTCTCCATTGGGAAGAAGGATTAGCACGGAACGTGAGGAGAATAAGAGAACAAGGACTAGGGTTAGCGGAGAACCCTTTTCAAGTTCTAAGCACAAGGCCGGGGTCCGGTCCCCGAGGTTGTACGGATACTAATGATCCTGCAGCAAACACCGGAGAAATAGAAGTAGTGACTAGTGTTGAGCGATACCGTTCGATACCCAAAAATATTGTATCGGATGGTATCGCCCGATACGAAAAAAATATCGGGTATCGCCTACTCCGATACCGGAAGTCCCATTCAAGTCAATGGGACTTCCGGTATCGGAATTAAAAAAAGCCCTTTATTTCCTTGTTGGCTAATTCTACATAATTGAAAACAAATAAGAATCATGTAGAATGTATTGTGGGAGGTGGAGGAGACATTAAAAGCATAGTGGTTTATTCAAATCACATGGCATAGCATTAATTCCAATTTTTTTTTTCAAGACGTTCGGAGTTAAAAAGATATTGACTATGTTAACTTTTTTATATTTTGTCAGATATGTATGTTTCACAACTTCCATGCTCTTCACCTTCTTTTGTACTTCTCCCACACTTTCTCCTTCATGATCCGCAGCAGTAGCATTTTTTTCATCAACTTTTTCTTCACCTTATTCATCTTCTTCTTCTTCATCTTCTTCCCATTAATTTTTTTTTTCCATTCTTCATATTCTTCTTATTCAGCTATTATTAATTTTCATATGCTATTTCTTCATCTTCTTCCTATTCTTCTTTTTCTTCATTTTCTTATGGTGACAGGCATTCATGTAGTACTTATCTATAAAATTTATAAGATTACACCTTACGTTCTGCCTGTCACAAAAGATTTACAACAGGACTTGTCCGCGTTCAGTTTGGCCTGCAGCAGCAGGCATTTTCCAGGGGCACCACGAGGAGGAACAGACTCACCCCCATTTACTGCTTAGTCTTCTTCTGCTTATAATTTTGATTTCTTCTATGCTGATTTTTAGTCTTATGCTTAATGTTCTTCTGCTTTCTGTTCTTCTGCTTTTGCTTCTTCTGCTTCTTGTTCTTCTGTCTTTTGTTCTGTATCTTGGTGGTTGTCTTCATGTTCTTTGTCCTCTTGGTCATATTATTTAGGGTCATATTTCTGGTCTTCTTTGGTGTGGTCTTCAGGGTCGTCGTCATCAGGGTCATCGTCATGGAGATCAATAAGGATTACCAAAGACAATTTCAAAAAGCTTGATCTTTGAAATGTAGCAGAAGGTACAAGAAGGCTGAGAAACTGGTGAGAACCAGCTGACAGTACTGGAACCCATAGTGGCAGCAGAAGGAACAATAGCCAATGGCACTACTGAGGAACAGCTGACGGTGCTGGACCACGGTTACTATGCAGGAGGTACCTGTGCTAGAAACCACTACCAAGGACCAGCTGACGTTGCTGGACCTCGGATACCGAGATGGAGGCACCTAGGCCAAAGGCTCTGGTGAGAACCAGCTGACAGTGCTGGCACCCGGATGGGTAGCAGAAGGAACAAGAGCCAATGGCACTACCGAAGACCAACTGACGGTGCTGGACCACGGTTACTAAGCAGAAGGTACATGTGCTAAAAAGCACTACCAAGGACCAGCTGACGGTGCTGGACCTCGGATACCGAGATGAAGGCACCTAGGCCAAAGGCTCTGGCGAGAGCCAGCTGACAGTGCTGGAACCCGGGTGGGTAGCAGAAGGTACCCATCCAAAGCAAAATAGCCAGGCCGCAAGCCGGCCGCAGTTACCGAAACCCACAGTCCTACAGGGGGTCCATGTCCGATTGGCACTACGGATCCAGCCTTCAGTGCCAGTTCCCGCAGCCTACATGGGAGTCACCTAAACTGCAGGCACCGTAGAGTCGGCTAACCCGGCCGCAAGACGACAGGACAATGGATTGGTGGCATAGTGACCTTGACACTACCCGGAAACAGCAGGCGTGCTGAAAACAGGCTGGGCAACAGGGAGTACCTGTGCCAAAGACACTGCCGAGAACCAGCTGATGGTGCTGGAACCCAGATGGGTAGCAAAAGCTACAAGAGCCAATGGCACTACCGAGGAACAGCTGATGGTGCTGGACCACGGTTACTAGGCAGAAGGTACCTGTGCTAGAAAGCACTACCAAGGACCAGCTGACGGTGCTGGACCTTCGGATACCGAGATGGAGGCACCTAGGCCAAAGGCTCTGGCAAGAACCAGCTGACAGTGCTGGAACCCGGGTGGGTAGCAGAAGGTACCCATCCAAAGCAAAGTAGCCAGGCCGCAAGCCGGCCGCAGTTACCGAAACCCACAGTCCTACAGGGGGTCCATGTCCGATTGGCACTACAGATCCAGCCTTCAGTGCCAGTTCCCGCAGCCCACATAGGAGTCACCTAAACTGCAGGCACCGTAGAGTCAGCTAACCCGGCCGCAAGACGACAGGACAACGGATTGGTGGCAAAGTGACCTTGACACTACCCGGAAACAGCAGGCGTGCTGAAAACAGGCTGGGCAACAGGGAATACCCGTGTCAAAGACACTGCCGAGAACCAGCTGATGGTGCTGGAACCCAGATGGGTAGCAAAAGCTACAAGAGCCAATGGCACTACCGAGGAACAGCTGACGGTGCTGGACCACGGTTACTAGGCAGGAGGTACCTGTGCTAGAAAGCACTACCAAGGACCAGCTGATGGTGCTGGACCTTCGGATACCGAGATGGAGGCATCTAGGCCAAAGGCTCTGGCGAGAACCAGATGACAGTGCTGGCACCCGGATGGGTAGCAGAAAGTACCCATCCAAAGCAAAGTAGCCAGGCCGCAAGCCGGCCACAGTTACCGAAACCCACAGTCCTACAGGGGTTCCATGTCCGATTGGCACTACGGATCCAGCCTTCAGTGCCAGTTCCCGCAGCCCACATAGGAGTCACCTAAACTGCAGGCATCGTAGAGTCGGCTAACCCGGCCGCAAGACGACAGGACAACGGATTGTTGGCATAGTGACCTTGACACTACCTGGAAACAGCTGGCCTGGCGTGCTGGAACCAGGCTGGGCAACAGGGAGTACCCGTGCCAAAGACACTGCCGAGAACCAGCTGACGGTGCTGGAAACCAGATGGGTAGCAAAAGCTACAAGAGCCAATGGCACTACCGAGGAACAGCTGATGGTGCTGGACCACGGTTACTAGGCAGGAGGTACCTGTGCTAGAAAGCACTACCAAGGACCAGCTGACGGTGCTGGACCTTCGGATACCGAGATGGAGGCACCTAGGCCAAAGGCTCTGGCGAGAACCAGCTGACAGTGCTGGAACCCGGATGGGTAGCAGAAGGTACCCATCCAAAGCAAAGTAGGCAGGCAGCAAGCCGGCCGCAGTTACCGAAACCCACAGTCCTACAGGGGGTCCATGTCCGATTGGCACTACGGATCCAGCCTTCAGTGCCAGTTCCTGCAGCCCACATAGGAGTCACCTAAGCTGCAGGCACCGTAGAGTCGGCTAACCAGGCCGCAAGACGACAGGACAACGGATTGGTGGGATAGTGACCTTGACACTACCCGGAAACAGCAGGCGTGCTGGAACCAGGCTGGGCAACAGGGAGTACCCGTGCCAAAGACACTGCCGAGCACCAACTGGCGTTGTTGGAGCCCAGGGACAATCATGGTGTAGGCCGAGGCCTACTTGGTGGTAGTTTTAGATTGTTTGTAGGCTACAACAGACTGTCAACGTGCTCCAATTAGGCATCTGTCTCCACTCTGTTTCCAGGATTTCACGTGACCACCAACACCGCCAGTTTATGCGTACAGTAGCCGTCTGCCAAATCCACGTGTGTTCCTGTGTTACTGGGGTTCTGTAATGTCAGCAGATCCCCTGATGTGTGTCTGCCAATGTCTCCTGCTCTGTCCACATTCCCACCACTTGCAGTGGGAAGGTGGACAGCGCAGGAGACAGTGCCTGACACACATTGGGGGATCAGCTCACGTACCAGAACACCAGGAACACAGGAACAAGTGTGGAATGCGTGGACGGCAACTGTGAGGAGGAACTGGTGGTGTTGGAGGACAGGGGAAATACTAGAGACAGAGTGGAGACAGAGGCCAAATCAGATAATGTTTAAATCTGAAGTAGTTACAATTTGGAGGCAGCAGCAGTTTGCCCTCCACACAGCAGGGGATCAGCTGACGTTACCGACCCCCACTTTCACATGAACGAGTGTTTTTTTCTGTGCGGACAGCACATCCGAGCACCAACTGGCGTTGTTGGAGCCCAGGGACAATCATGGTGTAGGCCGAGGCCTACTAGGAGCCAGGTGTAAATCGGAGGTATTTTGACTTTGGAGGGAGCAGGACACTTTGCCCTCCACACAGCAGGGGATCAGCTGACGTTACCGACCCCCACTTTCACAAGAACAAGTGTTTTTTTCTGTGCGGACAGCACTTCCGAGCACCAACTGGCGTTGATGGAGCCCAGGGACAATCATGGTGTAGGCCGAGGCCTACTTGGTGGCAGTTTTAGATTGTTTGTAGGCTACAACAGACTGTCAATGTGCTCCAATTAGGCATCTGTCTCCACTCTGTTTCCAGGATTTCACGTGATCACCAACACCGCCAGTTTATGCGTACAGTAGCCGTCTGCCCAATCCACATGTGTTCCTGTGTTACTGGGGTTCTGTAATGTCAGCAGAACCCCTGATGTGTGTCTGCCAATGTCTCCTGCTCTGTCCACATTCCCACCACTTGCAGTGGGAAGGTGGACAGCGCAGGAGACAGTGCCTGACACACATTGGGGGATCAGCTCACGTACCAGAACACCAGGAACACAGGAACAAGTGTGGAATGCGTGGACGGCAACTGTGAGCAGGAACTGGCGGTGTTGGAGGTCAGGGGAAATACTAGAGACAGAGTGGAGACAGAGGCCAAATCAGAGAATGTGTAAATCTGAAGTAGTTACAATTTGGAGGCAGCAGCAGTTTGCCCTCCACACAGCAGGGAATCAGCTGACGTTACTGACCCCCACTTTCACATGAACGATTGTTTTTTTCTGTGTGGACAGCACTTCCGAGCAACAACTGACGATGTTGGAGCCCAGGGATAGTCATTTTGTAGGCTGAGGCCTACTTGGAGGCAGTTTAAGATAAGACGTTGTTTGAATTTGGAGGCAGCAGGAGAGTTTGCCATACACACAGCAGGGGATCAGCTGACGTTACCGAACCCCACTTACACATGAGCGAGTGTTTTGTCTGTGTGTACAGCACTTCTGAGCACCAACTGGCGGTGTTGGAGCCCAGGGAAAATCAGGTAGTAGGCCGAGGCCTACTTGGAGCCAGGTGTAAATCTGAGGTACTTTGAGTTTGGAGGGAGCAGGACACTTTGCCATACACACAGCAGGGGATCAGCTGACGTTACCGAACCCCACTTACACATGAGCGAGTATTTTGTCTGTGCGTACAGCACTTCTGAGCACCAACTGGCGGTGTCGGAGCCCAGGGAAAATCAGGTATTAGGCTGAGGCCTACTTGGTGGCAGTTTTAGATTGTTTTTAGACTACTACTAACTGTCAACGTACTCCAATTAGGCCTCTGGCTTCACTCTGTTTCGAGTATTTCCTCTGGCTTCCAACCACGCCAGTTGCTGCTCTGAAATGCCGTCTGCACAACCCACACTTGTTCCTGTGTTATTGAGGTTCTGTAACAGCAGCTTCTCCCTAGAGGTGAGTCAGGCAATGTCTCCTGCTCTGTCCACTTTTCCACTACAAGTAGTGGGAATGTAGACAAAGCAGGAGACATTGCCAGACTCACCTCTGGAGATGAGCAGATGTTACAGGACCCAGGTAACACAGGAACAAGTGTTGATTGTTCAGACGGCACTTGAGAGCAGAAACAGGCGGTGTTGTAGGCCGGAGGAAATACTCAAAACAGAGTGGAGACAGAGGGCAAATCAGAGAACATATTAAATCAGAGGTATTCAGAAGTTGTAGGCAGCAGGAGCGTTTGCCGTACACACAGCAGGGGATCAGCTGACGTTACCGAACCCCACTTACACATGAGCGAGTGTTTTGTCTGTACGTACAGCACTTCTGAGCACCAACTGGCAGTGTCGGAGCCCAGGGAAAATCAGGTAGTAGGCCGAGGCCTACTTGGAGCCAGGTGTAAATCTGAGGTACTTTGAGTTTGGAGGGAGCAGGACACTTTGCCATACACACAGCAGGGGATCAGCTGACGTTACCAAACCCCACTTACACATGAGCGAGTGTTTTGTCTGTGCACACAGCACTTCTGAGCACCAACTGGCGGTGTTGGAGCCCAGGGAAAATCAGGTAGTAGGCCTACTTGGAGCCAGGTGTAAATCTGAGGTATTTTGAGTTTGGAGGAAGCAGGACACTTTGCCATACACACAGCAGGGGATCAGCTGACGTTACCAAACCCCACTTACACATGAGCGAGTGTTTTGTCTGTGTGGACAGCACTTCTGAGCAACAACGGACGTTGCTGTAGCCCAGGAAATTAAGTTCAGGTCATAGAAACATTACCACAACAGGAGACCTGGATCCTGTTGCCAGCCAATTATTTATTCTGGAAGAGGACTGGCAAATTCAGGTGAGATCCAGGCCTTGTTCATTTTCACAAAAGTAAGCCGGTCAACATTATCGGCGGATAGTCGCGTGCAACGGTCTGTTACCACACCATCTGCAGCACTAAAGACACGTTCCGATAATACACTGGCAACAGGGCAAGCCAGCACCTCCAATGCATACTGGCTAACTCTGGCCATGTATCCAGCTTAGAGACCCAAAACTTGAACGGGGAAGAGCCGTCTGGGAGTACACTAACAGGGCAAGACAAGTAGTCTGTCACCATCTGACGGAAACGTTGCCTCCTGCTGACTGGAGCCGTCTGTGATGGTGTAGCCGTTTGTGGTGGTCCCACAAAACTTTTCCACATTTGGGCCATACTGGCCTTGCCTTGTCCTGCAGCACTGCCTCTGCTACCTCTTTGTGCAGAGCTTCCTCCACTGCCTCTACCCACATGGCTGCTTTGAAAAGCACTACCAGCAACACTTGCGGGGGGAATGGAGAACATGATGGCCTGCACAAGTGTTTCTTGGTACTCCCGCATTTTATGCTCCCGGTTCAACTGTGGTATGAGGCTTTGTAAGTTGTCCCGGTAGCGAGGATCTAAGAGGGTATACACCCAATAATCAGCCGTGTGGAGAATGTTGGTGATGCGGCGGTCATTTAACAAGCACTGCAGCATGAAATCAACCATGTGCTGCAGACTGCCTACTGGACCGGAAACGCTGTCCCCAGCTTGAGGCAGCATCTCAGCCTGCTCAGCATCACCCCACCCTCGCTGTACACACTGACTACTAGAGCCTTGTGTACCTCCCTCCTCTGGAGAGATGTGTTCCTCCTCCTCTATTGACTCCTCGTCATCCTCCTCACTAAGTGTCCCCTGCCTGGGCCTTTGTGTGGAAGCACGTTGCGCAGCCTTGCCAGAAGCAAATGGCATTTCTGACTCCTCATCCTCGACCTCTTCAAAAACCTCCTCACTTAGTGCTTGTAAGGTTTTTTGAAGCAGACAGATAAGGGGGACAGTCATGCTGACTAGTGCATCATCTGCACTGGCCATCCGCGTGGAGTCATCGAAGGCACGCAAAACTTGGCAGATGTCCCTCATAGTGGCCCACTCAGTGGTGGTGAAGTGTGTCCGGCGCACAGTGCGACTTGTTTGCGCCTGATGCAGCTGGTACTCCATTACTGTTGCCTGCTGCTCACACAACCGCTCCAACATATGTAACGTTGAACTCCACCTGGTGGGGAGGTCACATATGATGCGATGTTCTGGCAGGCGGAATCGGCGTTGCACAGATGCAATGTGCGATCTCGCCATGCTGGAACGCCGCAAGTGAGCACACTCTAGGCGAACCTTGTGCAGCAGTGCATCAAGATCCGGATAGTCCCTCAGAAAGCTCTGCATGACCAAATTGAGCACGTGTGCCAGACATGGTATGTGAGTGAGGTTGCCTAGGCCCAGAGCTGTCACTAGATTTCGGCCATTGTCACTGACTACCAAACCTGGCTGGAGATTCACTGGCACAAACCACACATCGCTCTCCTGCTTGATGGCATTCCAGAGCTCCTGTGCTGTGTGTCTCCGATTCCCCAAAGAAATTAATTTAAGGACGGCCTGTTGACGTTTGGCCACACCTGTGCTCATATCTGGCCTAACAGGCTCATGCAGTGCTGATTCCGAGGAACTAGAGTAGGAGGAGGACTCAATATGTACAGACTGCATTCCTGCAATCCTTGGAGTTGGCAGAATACGTACAGAGCCACTCTCCAGATCTGTACCCGGCTCCACAACATTGACCCAATGGGCAGTGAGGGAAAGGTATCGTCCCTGTCCATGGCTACTGGTCCACGCACCGGTGGTCAGGTGGACCTTGCTACTGACGGCGTTTAGTAGCGTATTTTTAATTTTTCCCTCCACATGCTTTTGCAGGGCAGGGACGGCTTGCCTGCTGAAATAAAAGCGGCTGGGCACATTGTATTGTGGAACTGCCAATGACATCAAGTTCCGGAAGGTGTCAGTCTCCACCAGCCTGAATGACAGCATCTCAAGGGCCAGTAGTTTGGCAATGCCGGCATTCAGAGCCAGTGCACGGGGATGGTTTGCCAAGTATGGCCGCTTTTTCTCCCATGCCTGTGCAACCGATTGCTGGTGAGTGGCCTGGGAGTGTGATGATGACTGAGAACGTGGTTCAGTGGGTGGAATTTCACTGGGTCTCTGGACAACAGTGGCAGAGGTTCTTCCATGGCGTTCCAGTGAGGAAGCCGAACCAGCTGTGTGTGAGCTGGAGGAAGAGGCCCCAACACGAGCTGAAGAGGTGGTAGGTGCTGCTGAAGGTTGGCCTACATCTTCAGTGTGTCTGTGTAACTCCACCTCGTGCTTGGTACGCACGTTTCCACATATTTGTGGTATTGAGGTTGCTCACATTTTTCACTCGTTTAACTTTCTGATGACACAGCTTGCGTTTGACAAAGCAAATGTCATCTGCAACTGTGTCAAAAAAAGACCACGCACTGCAAGTCCTGGGAGCGCCCGTTTTGTGTTTTGGAAGAGGATTGCTCCTCACGGGTGCCAAAGTGGAGGCTACAGGCAACCAAGTCTGCCCCCGCCCTCTCCGTCCTCTTTTGGCCGTTCAGGGAATCTCTTCCTCAGAGCTGCTCCCACCACCTTCCTGTGGCTGACGCCATGATGGGTCAAGGACCTCATCATCTCCACTCCCCTCTTCAAGCACCGGCTGGTCCTGGGTTGTCTCGCCAGCACCGTACGCACCAGAAATTGGCAACTGAGTCTCATCATCATCAGATGAGTGCTGAGGTGTGCTGACAATAGGCACTGGCCCACCCGCCTCTTCAGATTCAGAGGGACAAAGCAGTTGCGCATCACTGCATACTCCCTCTTCTTCACGCTCTAGAATGCTGCTTGGCTGGCCACCTCTTTCCAAGCCAACAGATTCTTAGAACAGAAGTAAAGATTGAGATGGCTCCTGTCCAGGGCTCTCAGACTGCCTGGGCAATTTGGCAGGTGGTGAAGAGACTGATGGTTGCTCTTCAGTGCTCTGGCCCTGGGAGGATGCGGAAGTCATTGAAGTGGATGCGTTAGCTGCCATCCATCCGACCACGGCTTCAATTTGTTCGTCACGCAGCAGTGGGGTACGGCGAGGTTCTACAAAGCTGCGCATGAAGGACTGTTGCCTGGTAAAAGTGGGGGATGCCGGGTCACTGGTGGCCGCAGCAGACACCGAATCCCCACGTCCTCTCCCTGCTGAATCCCCCCGTCCTCTCCCTGCTGAAACTCCACAGCCACGACCACGTGCCTTACTCCCTGCCTTCTTCATCTTGGTAGACTGATAAAGATAGGCAGAAAAGTAAAAAAGGGGGGGCTTAGTGTTCTTATTCCTGAACACCTGCTAACCAGTATAAGAAACACTAATTTTGCTAAGAGTGTGTGTACTACACTTTAATATGATCTAATGTGGCCTATACAACTCTAAAGTGGAGTGTTTGGTGAACTTTATTTCCTTTTTTTTTTTTGGGGGGGAAACAAAGTTTGAAAGCTATAGTATCACAAACTTTTTGGAGCAATTACAATGCAGGAAGCTAACCTACAATGCAATTGATGAGGCTCCAAAAAATAGGGTGATACTAGTCTGGCTGGCCCTGAAGGGCACAAGCCAGAAAAAAGGCTCCTCTATCTAATCCTATATAGTGTTTGCAACCAACTAATGACAATGGATGCGGATGGAAGCACACTAATATAGGAGCAAAAATCTGGACAAATTAGCTGCAAAAAAAGTACTATGTATGAGGCAGTGACGCACGCTGAGCGGACTACAACCAGCAGTGGCTGTAGAACACACTGCAACGTGAGCTGCAGTCACACACAGAGAGACCTATCAGACAGCCAAAAACAGTGCAGAGAAATGGGCTATAGCACTGAAAGGCTGCTGAAAGGCTCCGCTGTCCACTCCTTTAGTGTTTGCAACCAACGTATGTGGATACGTATGGAAGCACACTATACAGGAGAAAAAAAAAGCAGCAATAAAAGAAAAATGTGTATGAGGCACAGACACACGCTGGGCGGCCTACAAGCAGACGTGCCTGCAGGACACACTACACAGCGTGGGTCTGCACTCACACAGCCCTTGCAGACAGCTATTAAAACAGCGCTGTTGGGCTAAAAAAATGCTACAGTGGTGGATTATGTAGCCTGGGTAGAGCAATAGATATGTTTGATGATCGCTATTTCTAACTGTCCCTCACAGTCTTCAACAGCAGCCTGTCCCTAACTGAATTCACAGCAGAGTGAACCCGAAATGGCGGCTGCTGCGGTTTTTATAGTGCATCATGACATCATTTCAGCAGCCAATCACAGCCATGCCAGTAGTTAACATGCCTACATGCCTAACAGGATGTGCCCACACTTCTGAGGATCCCCATTGGCTGAATCAAATTGAGCGGGCTCCTAGCATTATGGGAACTTCCGATTCCGGTATTCGATATGAAAAAAGTATCGGAACTAAGTATCGGAATTCCGATACAGCGAATATCGGCCAATACCCGATACTTGCGGTATCGGAATGCTCAACACTAGTAGTGACCACTTTATTCCCACTCAAGACTTGGGGGCACAACAGCAACATATTAGTGAGCCGGGACTTAGTAGCAAGGAGTCCCCGAAGCAGGCTACAGCTGTCTGCCGTACAAGTAGAGTTCATAGGAACATCTGACAGGAGGAACTGCAGTGTAACTCAGTACTAGGAGTACTTCATTCAAAGGTGTTATAAGAGGAGACGTTCAGAAAAGGCACATATGTTGGTGGAGTGTTGGAAAGGAGTACTTCATCTTGCCTGGAAGTTGGCTGGGCTCCTAACCCGGAGAACACGGCACGGATGCGGGCACCTGTACCTGCAACAGACTGTGAGTAAAGCTTTGGAACTACATGCCCTGGTGTCCTCCACTTATTCCTGTGCCAACCTGCCCAGCACTGCTACATCCCTTGTGCCTAACACTACACCATCTAAGTGTCACTTCACCTACACTGCCCTGGGACTACAGCCCTGCCTGTGGAGGGCTATAACATCACTGCTGCACCAAACCATCTGTCCCAGAGGATCTGTCTGCAGCGTCGGCTTACATCTCTATTGCTGAACACCACAGGTGGCGTCACAAATCACTTATAAACTTTCACCACTATAAGCACACTGAAACATAACCCCTTTTGTAATGGAGCCACAGGGCCACGGACCGGGTCACTGCTGACGTGACAACCCCCGTTGAGAAGATCAACCGGCCCGGTACCGAGTACCCCACGGCCCTGGTGAGTGGGGGCGCTCCAAGACCATGGCTGACTGTGCACAATATCTATATTCCAGGAGAGGAGCTAACTCCTAACATCCCAACCACCTCTTTTCAGCCCACTAATTTCTATACAGAAGTTAGCTGCTCACCACCTTTCCATTCTTTCAGATTCAGGTCACCTGCTGTTATAAATGCCTAAATGCCCACAGCATCAGCTTTTCTCATAATACTTCTAGTAACAGTGGCTCTTAGATTTTCCTGTCCTGAGCCTTGTGCTTGTCCAACTGCCCGGTTATCTCTATGTGTAAATATTGTGATAGCAATGTAGACTTAAGGGCCCGTTGCACTAAGCGATATCGCTAGCAATATCGCTGTAACGTCACTGGTTTTGTGACGCAGCAGCGATATTGCTAGCGATATCGTTATGTGTGATACTTACTTCCGACCGGCTTCCCCGCTGATCCCGCGAGAATGTCCTGGGCCATTTCTCGTCGGCCACTTCCTGCTGGGCTTCCTGCTGTGGCGACGAGCGACGCGTGGACACGGGCGGGAGGACGTCTTCATTGCCTTGTCTGACAGGTAAGTAGCGACCCCCGACCGCTGCTATGTCGCTGGTGAGATATGCAACTCACTAGCGACCACTTGGCGATGCACCAGTGATCCTGACCGGGTCATATCGTGGTCGGGATCGCTGGTGCATCGCTAAGTGTAACGGTACACTTAGAACAAACCATTGATAGCTGAATGTGTTACAGCAGAATTTATGCTGAGCTTTATAGTTCTCCTAATAGTACATTTCTGCTCCTCACCAGAACTGTCATTCAAGGTGAAGAGCCCGACCTACCAGGAATCAGGAAGCGAGGAGATTGCATAGCTTAGAGCTGCTCAAGAGACAGTTTGAGAATACCTTTTTAAGCTCTACTGACATAAATCCCACAAACCCCAGTATTTTAAAAACTGCAATGAATAGAAATGTGCAAACAAAGTAGCTGTTCTCAGCGGCACTATGAGGAGTGCATCACATACAGCACTAAGTGAGATACTTCTCCCCAGTATAGTCTGTTTATTAATAATTAATCATCCTTTAAATATAATTCAAAGCCATTTCAAATATGTCAGTAAGTACCGTTATGTAGGGAACACTTTTTGTTGAAGTCCGGATGAAAGGGTTTAATCACACTTAGCTTTTAGAAATATCTCTTCCACTATTTGCTCTTGATAAGCAATGAAGCTTTTTGTGCCCTCATGAGATTGCAATTGGCATGGAGCCTCTTAGCACTATTCTATCTAGAAAAAAAATAAAATGTTACATGTATGCCAGGATATAGCTTTTACATTTTTATTCAATTAAGGTCAATGGCAGATTATGCAGCGGCATCTCATGTAATTTCATCCATTTTTTTGAACAGGCAGGAGAATTAGATCAAGGTTCACCCTAAAGAAAAATAAATGAGGGCAGACAGAAATGATTTCACAATTCTACTACCACAGCTAATAGTTGCTAAGCACTGAGGAGTTGTGGTTTTGTAACTACTGCTGCTCTCTTGGAACTCTGCAGCAGAGGTTGCTTTTCCAAAGGTCATTTTTCCAAAGGTCGTCCACCTTTGGCAACATTTTTTTCTTCTATAAATGCATGTATTTTTTTTACTTGAATCATTTTTTATTTGATCTCATTAAAAATTGTGCAAATTTTGCCTTCTGTATTCTCTGTGTTGCTTGTTCTGATCGCCCAATGGGAGCGTTTATAACTCTTTTATCTGTCTCTTTTTCTTCTCCTTTCAGATTATTTATAACCACAGAACACTTCAAAGTTGAATGTGCAGTGAAAGAATGGTGCAATTAAACCAATTTCAAAAAATTATTTTTTTGCCCTAAATACATGCTTTTAAATCAAAAGATAAAAAAATTGTCCCAAGAGATGGACAAACACAATGTCCCTTAAAATCAAGCAGTTAGGAATCTTATTATGTAGGAATTATTATTTAACCCAAGTTGGTCTATTTTTTTTTTGTTCTTCAGTCCGGCGTATCAATTTAAATACTTCAAAATCTATGTAAGGTAAACTAGCTAAAAAGAAATCAACAAGATATAAATTCAGAACCAAAATAAAGACGACACACATGGTGATAATATTCCGATCTTTGACTACAGAACTGAGACACCTGATCTGCCATTTAGACGTCTCCTTAGATTGAGAACACATAGCAAATTGATGTCAATGGTAATGTGTTAAGAAATTAACACAATATACACAGTTCAAATGGTAAAAACATATTAAAATTGAAGCAAAGTATTGCAGACATTATGCTAGCCGGGAGCATAAAGGGTATAATTATGGAGTGAATGGGAACATTAACCAAATTACAAATGTGGCAGTAGCCATTACCAAAAAGCGTAGTTCTTGTAGATTATACAAAGGAGATGCTTCTTTCCAATCAACAATATGAGACTATGTCTAAATAACGTCTCATGAGTTGGTAAAGTTTTCAGGGTACTCAACCTTTACAGACTCAAAGCCACTGCTTTGCTTTTATTTTCCCCCGCTTCTTCCTTGGCTCTCTATCTACATACCCTGGCCAGTGAAAGTGGCAAGTTGGCTTCACCAATCGCAACCATCACTGAGGTCACATGCCCAACTTACTGCATAATACAGTATACTGATTAGATTATACTGAAACTATTGATCCAAGCACAAAAAATAATATTTTGATGACAGATACTTTTTTTAATGATAAACTAATGATGGTGCAAGTCGATTTGTAGCACCCAGACCAGTACCACGTCAATAAACACAACTACCTCTTTTCTGATAGTATCCCCAGCTCTTCTTTGGATTACCCGGCCTGACGTGACATCACTGTTGTGACATGAAACACATGTGTTGTTTCGCCAGGCCGGCTGGTCAATAGAAGAGCCGCAGATGCCGTCAGATAGTAGGCGGTACTCGGACCTCCCATCCAACAGGCAACGATTACTGATGTGTCCGCCTGACCTAATCCTGTAAATCGTTTCACATCTACAGTATAACAGATATTTCTTTAATGGGAGCAATCAGTATGTAGCATGCATAGTATATGCTGGGAGTAATTAGAAATATAATTTCTGTTACCTGACCCTAAGTCATGTGAAAATAGTGTAAAGATATATATGACCCCAAACCTAGTTTCTACTCAAATTTCTAATATTTCTACGTGCATACATTATTTATAATGGATCGGACTGAACTGGTGAATAATGGATTATATTTAAATATTTTACGTATTGGTGACTTGAGTATTTCTGATGCGTTGATATATTTCCAGTCGTTTGTAAGCCGCATATGTCATAATTTCCCAGATCGTCTCAGTACACAGCGTCCTTGTGCCAGATATTCCGTAACATTGTGTTTTACTCCTGTTATTTGTGAGAAACTGCGGGAAACTATTTTGGCATTTTGAATTATAATAATGCAACATTTGTATTTGCGCCATCTGCTTCTGGGCCACTTCTAACACAAATAGAACTTTCTTTGTGGAGACATGCCAGCAAACTGCCACTTTATTAATGCATGTGGAAACAAGGAGATAACATTTCATTTTCATTTTTAATCACTTTGCATTGCTAAAGCGTGTGTAACAGCTAACAACTCGGAGGCTTCAGTTTGATCACTCAAAGGTGTAAAAAAACAAGGTTTCTTTGAAACAAAGCAATACATCAAAAAAACTTTTAATAATTATCTTACTGAAATAAATACATAAAGTAAGAACTAAAGGTGACATTTTTCTTTACCACTATCTTTCGTTCTCTAAAGTAACGACATGCGATGGATGTGTATGGATCTATAAGTTTATACTCCCATACACTTCTTCTACCTCTTTATTTCAAGATTCTGACATCAAATATTCCTACAACCCTAGCTTGTTCAGGGTCTGCTCTTTGCATTCTGTGATAAAGTAGCAGTGATAGAAATGTTGTCCCTTTCATGTTCAGTTTTAGGCTACTTTCACACATCAGGTTTTCGGCGTCAGGCGCGATCCGGCGTCGTGCCGGAATGCCGGATCCGGCAAATGTTTTGTAAAACCTGATGTGCCGGATCCGGTTTTCTGCCGGATCCGTCTTGTTCTTGACAGACAAAACCGGATCCGTCTCATCCGATTCATCCGTTTTTCTATCCGTTTTTCGACGGATTATGCCGGATCTGGTTTTTAAAATTGACCCTTGTGGCCTTCCGAACGGGATTGGCTACTGGAAAACTATATATAGCATGTTCCTACAGCCCTTCTTTGACAGGTTGTAGAGAAGAAAGTGCAGGTTGGAGAGAAGAGCAAGTTACTGGCGAAGATGGATGTTGTCATTGGAAATATTACCACTAGAAGTTCTGTGACGGTTTCAGGGACAATTTTCCACTATACTTTATGTCACCTCAAGGCAGAGTACACTGGGATGACAGAGTGTGAAAGATTTGTGCCCTAACCAAACTTGTGTACCTTCTGGACCAACAGTATATACCTTTGCCAACCAAAGTTGGCTATCTTGTCATGGTCTTACTATTTTTACCTTTAGGCCACAGGTGTGTACCTGGTTGTGTTTTATGCAAAGTATTTCACCTTTTAACAAAAGTTGTGTACATTGGTAGGAAATCACCAACAATAAACACAACTTTTTAGGTGAAATACTTTGCTTCAAACACAACCAGGAACACAACTGTGGCAAAAAGCTAAAATTTACCCACAGTTATATACCTGGTTTTGAATACCTTTTTACCTTTGAAATACCCTGTATTTAACCTTTTTTTTAAACATAGTTCGCCGCAGAAAGAAATGACAGACAACCATTGTGAAACGATAATTTAACTTTTATTTGTAAAATGTTTTTAAAGTGCAAAAAACTTTTTTAATAAAGGTTTTAAACCCAATGGGCATTTTTATTACAAAAAACACACATTACAAATCTGTGTACTGTGGGGTGGAAATACTGCTGGAGGGGCTGCGGGACACTTCGACACTGGGTGTGTGGAGAGAGGACTGGGATCGTGGTGGGGAAGGAACAGTTAGAGGTGAAGGTGTGGAAAAAGCTACAGAATGGGTGGACATGTGGGAGGCAGAAGAGGTGGTGGGCGGTGGAGTGGAGGGTTGGGCAGGGACTGTAGGAGCAGATGATGTTGATGGAAAGTTGTATGGGGAAGGAGTTTGGTACGGGGAAGGAGTTTGGTACGGGGAAGGAGTTTGGTACGGGCAGGTTGCTGGAAGTGGGGAGATGTCTGGTACTGGGGAGGTTGCTGGTACTGGTGAGGTTGCTGGTATGTAATAGGAGGGGGAGGATGGAAAGTGGCTGGAGGGGGTGCAGATGTAATAGGAGGGGGAGGATGGAAAGTGGCTGGAGGGGGTGCAGATGTAATAGGAGGGGGAGGATGGAAAGTGGCTGGAGGGGGTGCAGGTGGAGGAACTACAGTGGTGGGAGGTGGAGGTTGGGAGGTAACCTGCTGTAGAGCACCGTGGCACGAATGCATTACATGCATCTGCTGGGTAGGAGATAGTGTTGCCATGCGCTCCACAACAGACCTGAAAAAGGTGTGGTTTGGCGAAGATCTTGCTTCTGAATGCATGGTTTGCAGAAGTGTCTTCACCTCCAGAATGCTGGAGTTGATCTGCTGAAAGCCTGCGGAGATTTGCTCTGACAAGACTTTTAGACAGTTCTGGAAAGATGCATTCAGATGCAAGAACTCTTGCGCATAACTCTTTTCCTGACCCCTCTGCCGCTGCCGCCCAGTACCCGCAGGTGTACTAGAGGTGGCAGGGGCAGAAGGGTGGGGTAAAGGGAAAGCGATCTCCTCACCAGCAGCTTCATGTAATGTAGGCGGCCACGATGCTCCTGTGCTGGTGGATGGGACAGATGGGTCGAATGTGTGGGAAGGCTGGGAAGGTGCAGATGTACCGGGGCGGTCGAAGTGTCCCTCGGTGCCGGTCTCCTCAGGGATCGCCTCAGAAGGGTCCAATCGTGCAGGCTCCCGAGTGCTGCTCACCGTGCTGTGGAATAAAGAGAAAAAAAAACAATTAAAATACTGACATGGTATGGCCCTGGCTGAAAAAAAAAAGTTACATCTAACTTTTTTTCACATGTGGTGTGTAATATTTACCTTCTGGTGAGCATTGTTTCCCGGAGGAACGACAGGGCTTGTGCGTACTTGTACTTGCTCCTGCATCCTCCAGATCCACTCGGGGCCCGCATCTCTTTATTGAACTCCTTCTTGAAACGATCCCTCACAGACCGCCACCGATTCACAATTCTGTTCCCTGAAACGAGAAAGGAGTGGTTAGTATACAACATCAGTGTTTCACAAACTCCAGTCCTCATGGTCCCCAGGGGTCATGTTTTCAGGATTTCCATAGTAAATAGAAATCCTGAACACATGATCCGTGGGGACCACGAGGACTGGAGTTCGGGAAACACTGGTTTACATCAAGCAACCGGTACTGTATATACTTACGCTCTTTAATCTGGGCCCGAACATCGAGGTCCTCCCAGCGGCCCACAAGGAGCGAACAGATTTCCTCCCAGAGTCGTCGGGTAACGATCAGGTCAGCATGGCGGCGGTCAGCCATATTCCAGAGCGGCTCCCTTTCTCTGACGAGATCGATGAGGCGGTCCACATCAATCCCTCCATCCTCACCGTCAGAGTCGGGAGCACGCTGTGAAGGCTGTTAAAGAAAAAGACAAAAATAACATAATTAGCCTCCACAAAAGAAATGAAATAAAAAGTGCAAAAAAACAAAGCAAAAATATTTATACTTACACGCTGGTGACCGCCGCGTTGCTGTCGCCGACGACCCTGGGAGGCACTGCGAGGACCTCTTGGCCGAGCACCAGACTGGGAAGACTAGAGAAGAAAACAAAAAATGTTATGTCTTTGGATGTAGGCATTTGTTTGCTGTGTTTGGTCTGCAGAACATTGTTTTCTATGTGTTGTGTGTAGTGTGATGTTGTGTTTCTGCGTTTGATGCAAAAAACTTACCAATTGTGAGCCCACTCCAAGTGTCTGTCCACCCCTTCCTTCTTCTTCTGGGAGCTCCTCTTCATCTTGTGAATCCTGTTTTGAAATAAAAGGCAATGAATAGACATATATTACAAAGATGATGGATTTTGGAAATAAAAACTTACCGTCAAACGCTGACGATGCGAGGGAGGGCTCCCAGAAGAAGATGTGCTGTTGATGGCCAGACTCCATGGCTGTGGGTATTGCTGCTGCTGTTGCTGCTGCCAGTGATGCCATTTCTGCTGCTGCTGCTGCATCTCTTTGGCGGCTGTTGAATAAAGAGAAACAAAGGGCCAATGAATATCTTGATATTCCATGGCCCTAGTTTGGAGGAATGGGGGATTTGATAATTACCGTCTCTCATCTGCTGCTGGACTCCCCTCCTCAGCATGTTCCATTTGCTGCTCCATTTGGGGTGGTGCTGATGGTGCTGCTGCTGCAGATGTCTGCTGCCTTCTCCTGCTCCTGGTTCTTGGCTTGGGTGGCATGTTGGGTGTGGCTGAGGGTCCCATTGTCTTGCTTTTATATATCTCCTGTGGGCAGAGCTACTGAGCATGCTCAGACCAAAAAACCGGATCCGGCGCATTGCGGCGCTCATAGGCTTTCATTGTGTGAAAAAGCCGGACGCGCCGGATCCGGCGTGTCCGGCTTTTTCGCCGGAGACAAAAAACGTTACAGTAGCCGTTTTTTCCAGACGCCGGATCGCGACACATTGCCGGATCCGGCAAAAACCCGATGAAACGCATGGCCATCCGGCGCGATCCGGCGCAAATGCAAGTCAATGGGGGGGAAACCGGATCCAGCATTGCATGTGTGAAAGAGGCCTTAAAGGGAATCCGTCACCATTTTTTCTACCTTATTTGAGAGTTGCATAATGTAGGAAAAGAGTGTCATGATTCCACTGTTCAGAGTGTCTTGGACGCAGTAACTGACAGCTCAGTCAAACAACCTAGGGCGAGGGAGTGCTGAGCTGTCGGTATTTTAATTGACAACTCAACCGTACAATCTGAGACCAAGAGGTGCTGAGCTTCGTCCAGGTGTTCCCTGTTCCAAGTGATTACCCAGCTACTTAACCAAGATGCCAGCCCCAAATAGTCGACATTCGTAGCTCAATGTGGTGGGTCCTCTCTGCTTTGTGCTCTGTATCCAGACATTTTGATCCTCTGTTGACTATTGACTACCCATTTGCAATATCCCTTTTGTCTTGATGAACTCTGACCTTGGAATGCTGACACTTCACTGTAACCTGACTATGCCTTTGTCTCTTCCCTCTGTTTATGATGTACCCTCCTGGCTCTTGACCTTGGACTCCTTGCCTACCCTGACTCACGGCTTTTCCATGAGAAGTGACTCAGCCCCTGATTCCAGCGATGTGTCACTTAGTTTACTGAGAGTAGCAGTAGTGACACAATCAGAATTTTTAGATGTAAAGGGCCTGTCACACTAAGAGATATCGCTAGCAATATCGCTATAACTAGTGACGTTATAGCGATATTGCCAGCGATATCGCTGTGTCTGATACTTACCTACGACCGGCTCCCCCGCTGGTTATCGCTGATCGCGCGAGAACGTCCTGGACCGTTTCTCGTCGTCATCTTCCTGCGGCGCTTCCTGCTGTGACGACGAGCGACGCGTGGAGCCGGGCGGGAGGACGCAGGATCACCTGGTGTGACAGATAAGTAGTGACCCCCGTCCCCAGCGATGTCGCTAGTGAGATCTGCCTGTGTGGCAGCTCACTAGCGACCACTTAGCGATGTACCTGCGATCCTGACCGCGTACATCGCTAAGTGTGACAGTACCTTAACATATAGCAGAGCTCAGAAAGCTGTGTGATTTGATATACTGATTGAGCTTGTTGTTCTAGGATAAGGGTATGTGCACACCCTGCGGATTCTGCTGCGGATTCGCAGCGGATTTGGCTCTGCGAATCCGCAGCAGTTCCGCAGACAGTGTACAGTACAATGTTAGCCAATGGGATTTCAAATACGCAGTGCACATGCTGCTGATTTTTCCGTGTGGATTTGCTGTGGCTTTAAATCCGCAGCATGTCAATTCTTCCTGCGGATTCCGCAGCGGTTTGCCACCTGTTCCATTGTCCAGGTGTCCGCTGGCAAATCCGCAGGAAAACCGCAGGTCACTTTACCTGCCGTTTTACCTGCAAATCCGTGCGGAAAAATCCGTAGGTGAATCCACAGCGTGTACACTCACCCTAAGTCCAGAATTTATAGTTTTTCGTTAAAAGAAACTACTTTATTCCTTGTTTGACCGAAAGAAATGATTTGATTTTACCAATCTTATCTTCCATCTGGTTTCGTTTCTATACATGCATCATAGTTGCAGCTATAAGATGGTGTTGAGGCTGCATTGCTCTTTGTGCCTAGTGTAATCCAACAGCTATTGTAGGTTGGTAATAGAGTTGAGCGACTTTTGGTTTTTTAGGGTCGCGTTTCGTTTCGTGAAACCCGACTTCTCCAAAAGTCGGGTCGAGCAAGATCGTCCGATTATAGGGAAAAGTCGGGGTCGTCCCGAAACACGAAACCCAATGTAAGTCAATGGGGAATAAAAGTCAGCAGTGAGAGGAGGACAGGAAACACACCTACAGTGCCCATTTGAATGCCAAAAGCATCAATTCTTCTTACTTAAGCTTGAACCTTAATTAACTTCATAATACAAGTTACGCACTGAAAAATGGGGGTTATTTGGCTAAAGTTGTGGGGGGGGGAGGGCTGGCTGCAGGTTTTCATGTGCCCTGGGCGAAAGAGCGCCCCTTTAACACATACCACAACTCATCATGCTCCGATACGGCAGAGAAATAGCGGTATAGTACAATGAAAAATACCTCACTTTTTACATCTCATGACGAGGCCCATCTATTTCTCCATACAAAATCATTGGTCCCATATAATGTTTGAAACAGTATATGATGAGCTCCACATAATGCTACAGTATATGTTGGTCTCCATGGATGAATCTCCACTGTCTTATGGGCCCAAATAATGCTCCAAACATAATGGGCCCCATTTCTAATGCTCTAGTGTATAATGGGCCCTGTAAATGCTGCTCCAGTGTCTGATGTCCACCTTTGGAATGTTCCAGTGTATGGTGGGCCCCATCTATCATTCTCCAGAGTATAGTGCTCCCCAAAAATTGCTGTCCCAACATTGAAAACAATCAAATAAGTCTCCTCGCTAGGGAATCCCTGTACTTGTCTGGACTCCTCGTCGTCCCCATCTTCCATCTCACTGCACAGTATTTCAACTTTGCAAGTGCTGTGATCCTGAGCAAGCAGGGGGGGCCCACTCATTGGCGACGGCACTGGCACAGGGCCCCTGATAGTACGGTGGTGTGTCTGATGGCGGGTGGGCCGAACCTGCACTTTCATCTGCAGCTTCCTTTTTGTCACCGTGTAAGATGGAACTGTATATGGGAAGGGTAACCTGAGTTTCATCAGGGTCAGATTCAGGTCGTGTAGCGTGCGAGGGGAATGTAGTGGTCTGGGTCAATGTACCAGCAGATTCATCGAGCAGTGGCTGGGCATCAGTGCACTTGTGTCGCCCCCAGGAGTACGGTCGCCACAGTGGCATTACCTTCTTCCTAGGGAGTGTGATGTCATGCTTGGGAGCAACGAACGATCTCTCTAGCAGGTTAAGTGATTGGGCGGCGTTATTCCCACGAGTCATGACCCTCCAAACAGCGTTCATGAAGGCAAAGTGTTTGTTTTACGTGGGCAGTATGGTTGCAAAGCTGAACCTTAAAGGAATGTCCAGAAGGGCACCACCAGGAGTGGAGCCTACGGTTAAATTCGACTCCACCTGGGAAACCTCAACCATGCCAGCTACAGAACAGATGCACACATTGCAAGCTTAATTCCGTTAACGAACGAGACTCCGTCATGCCCCGCGATCCGAGTCCGGCTTACTAGATGGACACGTGAGGCTCTGGCACATGAGATTGGCCAATAACTGGTGTGTCATGCCCTTACATGTCCGTGGCTGCATGTGCGCTACACTGAAAAGGCCAGCGTTTGTCGCTTACAGGTGCAGATAACCCGCTGAAGAACGTTAGTGATGGGGATCACTGATTACAATTATTACCCGTGAACAATGATTTCCCAGTAAGTGCAGGTCAACCGCAGTTCCGGAATTATGCCTAACCGTCATTCCTGAAAAAATGAAAAACTTACGTGTGCAAACCACAGGTGCTGTAGCTTGCTTAACAGCTCGCCAGCCGTTCTCACGCCCAGTATGGATTACACGTGATTGCACAAAGGTGAGAAAGGGTACCGTATCCCCAGATAACATGTATGGATAGCGTACACATTCAAAATATATGTCTATACATCAGGAGGCAGGCTCAGACGGTGTTAGGCCCAGTATGGATTGCACGTGATTGCACAAAGGTTAGAAAGGGTACCGTATCCCCGGATAACATGTATGGATAGCGTACACATTCAAAATATATGTCTATACATCAGGAGGCAGGCTCAGACGGTGTAAGGCCCAGTATGGCTTGCAAGTGATTGCACAAAGGTTAGAAAGGGTACCGTATCCCCAGATAACATGTATGGATAGCGTACACATTCAAAATATATGTCTATACATCAGGAGGCAGGCTCAGACGGTGTTAGGCCCAGTATGGATTGCACGTGATTGCACAAAGGTAAGAAAGGGTACCGTTTCCCCGGATAACATGAATGGATAGCGTACACATTCAAAATATATGTCTATACATCAGGAGGCAGGCTCAGACGGTGTTAGGCCCAGTATGGATTGCGCGTGATTGCACAAAGGTTAGAAAGGGTACCGTATCCCCAGATAACATGTATGGATAGCGTACACATTCAAAATATATGTCTATACATCAGGAGGCAGGAAGACGGTGTTAGGCCCAGTATGGATTGCACGTGATTGCACAAAGGTTAGAAAGGGTACCGTATCCCCAGATAACATGTATGGATAGCGTACACATTCAAAATATATGTCTATACATCAGGAGGCAGGCTCAGACGGTGTCAGGCACAGTATGGATTTGACAGCCCAGACTACACAGCGGAGGAGCAGGGAGAGGTAAAGATTGCAAATGCTGGGGCCCTGCCCAAGCAAGGGAGGCCCACTCGTGGGCGTCGGTACTGGCACTGGGCCCCTCATAGTACGGCGGTGTGTCTGACGGCAGGTGTGCACCACCACCGTCAGAGACACTTGATTGCACTATGAAGGACCCTGTGCCAGTGCCCGCGCCCAAGAGTCGGCCTACCCACCTGTCCAGGGCAACGGCACTCGCACGGTGTCGTGCGCTAGGTGGTGACCCCGGCCATGGGGGGGGAGGCAGCACAGTTAGGGAGTTTTAGAAAGTGGCATATGTTGATGTTGGACATTCAGCTGATGCAAAAGGTGAAATAGGTCAAGTCCCAGGAAGAGGTGGACCAAAGCAAGCCATTTTTCTGTCACCCTATGTGTCATCAGGGGAAGGTGGGACAAAATTCTTGGAAACCCATGCGTGGTTCATTTTAATGAAGGTTAGATCATCCACATTTTGGGTTGACAGACGGGTCCTTTTTTCTGTCAGGATTGATCCAGCTGCACTGAAGACTCTTTCCGATAGCACACTTGCAGCTGGGCAAGCGAGCTCATGTAAGGCATATTGTGCCAATTCAGGCCAGGTGTCCAGTTTAGCGGCCCAATAGTCAAAGGGGAATGACCTGTGTGGGAGAACATCGATATGGGAGGAAAAGTAGTTTGTAACCATAGTTGACAACTGCTGTCTCCTGTCACTTTCCATCGATGCAGTATTACCAGTTGTGTGAGCGGTACTTGAAAAATCAGTCCACAACATTGTCATGAAACCCCTGTCTCCAACGCCACTTCTGCTGTGTGCACCACGAACACCTCTGCCAAGCTGCCCCCGGCCCGTACGGCTCGTGTGAGAACCATCACCGCTGCTGTGTGCTGGGAATGCCTCAAGCAACCGATTTACCAGAGTTGCTTGTTTATTAGCCAATATTAGGTCAAGGTTCTCCTGTGGCAAGATGTTTTGTAATTTGCCTTTATAGCGTGGATCCAGGATGCTGGCCAACCAGTAGTCGTCATCGTTCATCATTTTGGCAATGCGTGGGTCCCTTTTTAGGATCTGCAAGGCATAATCTGACATGTGGGCCAATGTTCCCGGTGTCAATGATGCACTGCGAGTGCTGGTTGGAGGAGCACTTTCTGGCAAATCCACATCCCTCCAGTCACGCACAAACCCTGTACCAGACCTTGCCACGCCAACATTTTCACTTGCCCCACGAGATGCATCCTCCTCCCCTAAGTAATCATCCCCATCATCCTCCTCCTCCTCCTCTTCTTCCTCCACCTCGTCCAGGAGAGGTCCCTGAGCAGACAATGGCTGAATGTCATCAAGGATTCCCTCCTCCTCTTCCTCCTCATCAACATTGGCTGCAGACGCCTGATCCTTAAGGTGCGTCAAAGTTTGCATGAGCAGACGCATAAGTGGGATGCTCATGCTTAGGATGGCGTCGTCTGCGCTTACCAGCCGTGTGCATTCCTCAAAACACTGAAGGACTTTACAGAGGTCTTTCAGCTTCGACCACTGCACACCTGTCAACTCCATGTCTGCTCTCAAAGTGCCTGGCCGTGTATCCTCCCACAAATGCATTATGGCCTGCCTCTGCTCGCACAGCCGCTCCACCATGTGCAGGGTGGAGTTCCACCTTGTTGCAATGTCGATAATGAGGCGGTGGTTGGGAAGGTGGAGCAATCGCTGCAGCTTCTGCATACGAACGGAGTGTACAGGCGACCGGCGGATGTGCGCGCACAGTTTTTGCACCTTCTGGAGCAGGGCTGTAAACTCCGGATAATTTTTGAGGAAGCACTGCACCACCAGGTTCAAGGTGTGAGCCAAGCAAGGTATATGGCTGAGTTTTGAAAGGGCTACGGCTGCCACAAAATTACGGCCGTTATCACTAACTACCTTGCCTGCCTCAAGATGTACACTGCCCAGCAATGACTCAGTTTGTCGCTTCAAGTACTCGGCCAGCACCTCGGCGGTGTGTCTGTTGCCCAAACACATCATCTGCAACACAGCCTGCTGACGATTTCCACTAGCTGCTCGATAGGGGGACACATCGTGTGCAACAGTGGCAGCTGCAGATGGAGTGCTCGTACGACTGCGCTCTGTGGACGAGCTTTCGCTTCTGGAGGAGGAGGAGGAGGAGGGTCGAACGCCTACAGCCAACTGTTTCCTATACCGTGGGCTAGGCAGCACTGTCCCACCACCGCTGTCCCCTGTGGACCCTGCATCCACCACATTATCCCAGTGCGCAGTGATGGACACGTAACGGCCCTGGCCATGCCGACTGGACCATGCATCAGTTGTGAGGTGCACCTTTCCGCTCACTGACTGCTTGAGTGCATGGACAATGCGGTCTTTCACATGATGGTGGAGGGCTGGGATGGCTTTGCGAGAGAAGAAGTGGCGACTGGGTAGGTCATAGCGTGGTACTGCATAGGCCATGAGTTTGCGGAAAGCTGTGCTTTCCACCAACCGAAAGGGCATCATCTCAAACGAGATTAGTTTGGCAATGTGGGCGTTCAAACCCAGTGTACGCGGATGAGAGACTGAGTACTTTCTTGACCTACTCATAGTGTCTGGGAGGGTGAGCTGGACTTGAGAGCTGCATATGGTGGAAGTAGCGGTGGACAGGGCGGACTGAGAGAGGGTTGATGATGGTGATGGAGTTGGTGTTCTTTCTGATGGCCTAGAATCAGTCTTTCGTTGATATAACAGTGGGATTCCCTGACTGCTGTGGCCTTGCAACGACACCTCAACATTTGCTGCTGTGCTAACCGGTGGGCTTACAGTGGGGGAAACAATGTAGCGTTGCTGACTACCTTCGTTGTGATCAGTTGCACATGTGGCACTTGAGGTTTGGTGTTGTGTCCACGCTTGCAAGTGCATGCTGGTTAAATGTCTAAGCATGCAACTGGTATTCAAATTTTTCAGATTTTTCCCTCGGCTAAAGGTCTTTGCGCACTTCTTACAGATAACCTTGGCCTGATCATGAGGATTTTGTTCAAAAAAGTGCCACACTGCACTCTTCCTACTTTGGCAGACATTTTGCGGCCTAGCACGCTGTGATCTTTTGACCCTCTGGACAAGCTGTCCAGCAGCTCTTTTGATTTTTGGAACCTGTCTTTGGAGTGCTGCGGGCCTGCCAGATAACAGCTGTTGCGATGTCGATGTCTGCTGTGGATGCTCCTCATCTGAGCTATTGGAAGCAGCACCCTCTTCCCCCAATGGATGCCAATCTGGGTCAACAACTGGGTCATCCATCACCTCCTCTTCTATGTCATGTGCACTTCCTCTGTGTCACCGTGTATGGTGGTATAGTGTGCGGGAAGGGGCACCTGAGTCTCATCAGGGTCAGAATCTGGCTCTGTACACTGCGAGGACAATGTAGTGCTCTGAGTGAATGTACTAGCAGAATCATCCATCAGCGGCTGTGCATCAGTGCACTCCATGTCAGATTCATCTTGGCCTGGGTAATTCACCATTTCACTTGATAATCCAGGCATGGTATGTGAAAACAGCTCCATGGAGTAATCAGTAGTATGGCCTGCGTCATCCTTCAATCTTGGTTGGGGTGAAGGACACAAGGAAAGGTGTGGTTCATGACCATGAGCCTCCAATGACGACTCAGTGCTTTTACTTTTTACAACTGAAGAAGAGGAGGCGATAGAGCTGGAGGCTGAGTCAGCAATGTAAGACAAAACTTTTTCCTGATGCTCTGGCTTTAAAAGCGGTTTGCCAACTCCTAGAAAACTAAGCGTTCGAGGCCTTATGTAACCAGACGATGACGCAGGCTCAACACCTCCTGCATTCGGTCCTATTTTGATCTTGCCACTACCATCAGATCCACCACCAACACCATCATTACCAGCTGCCAACCCCCGCCCAATTCCACGGCCTCTTCCACCAGCCTTCCTCATTTTTGGTAGAAATGTAGACAAAATCCAACAAACTATATAGTAATGTAAAACAAGGTACAAGGTGTCTATAGGACAGGGGAGATTTTGAATTTCTGCAGACACTTGTGGACACTGGACACTTTTGGATTGTGTGAGGCCCACTGATATCTGAGCGCTATGTCACAGGCTCGATGGCACAGCTGTGACAAAAGTGACGAGAGGATAAGGGAGATTTTGAATTTCTGCAGACACTTGAGGACACTGGACACTTTTGGATTGTGTGAGGACCACTGATATCTGAGCGCTATGTCACAGGCTCGATGGCACAGCTGTGACAAAAGTGACGAGAGGATAAGGGAGATTTTGAATTTCTGCAGACACTTGTGGACACTGGACACTTTTGGATTGTGTGAGGCCCACTGATATCTGAGCGCTATGTCACAGGCTCGATGGCACAGCTGTGACAAAAGTGACGAGAGGATAAGGGAGATTTTGAATTTCTGCAGACACTTGTGGACACTGGACACTTTTGGATTGTGTGAGGGCCAATGAATATCTGAGCGCTATGTGACAGGCTCGATGGCACAGCTGTGACCAAAGTGACTAGAGGATAAGGGAGATTTTGAATTTCTGCACACACTTGTGGACACTGGACACTTTTGGATTGTGTGAGGCCCAATGAATATCTGAGCGCTATGTGACAGGCTCGATGGCACAGCTGTGACCAAAGTGACTAGAGGATAAGGGAGATTTTGAATTTCTGCACACACTTGTGGACACTGGACACTTTTGGATTGCGTGAGGCCCAATGAATATCTGAGCGCTATGTGACAGGCTCGATGGCACAGCTGTGACCAAAGTGACTAGAGGATAAGGCAGATTTTGAATTTCTGCAGACACTTGTGGACACTGGACACTTTTGGATTGTGTGAGGACCACTGATATCTGAGCGCTATGTGACAGGCTCGATGGCACAGCTGTGACAAAAGTGACGAGAGGATAAGGGAGATTTTGAATTTCTGCACACACTTGTGGACACTGGACACTTTTGGATTGTGTGAGACCCAATGAATATCTGAGCGCTATGTGACAGGCTCGATGGCACAGCTGTGACCAAAGTGACTAGAGGATAAGGGAGATTTTGAATTTCTGAACACACTTGTGGACACTGGACACTTTTGGATTGTGTGAGGCCCAATGAATATCTTAGCGCTATGTGACAGGCTCGATGGCACAGCTGTGACCAAAGTGACTAGAGGATAGGGGAGATTTTGAATTTCTGCACACACTTGTGGACACTGGACACTTTTGGATTGTGTGAGGCCCAATGAATATCTGAGCGCTATGTGACAGGCTCGATGGCACAGCTGTGACCAAAGTGACTAGAGGATAAGGGAGATTTTGAATTTATGCAGACACTTGTGGACACTGGACACTTTTGGATTGTGTGAGGGCCACTGATATCTGAGCGCTATGTCACAGGCTCGATGGCACAGCTGTGACAAAAGTGACGAGAGGATAAGGGAGATTTTGAATTTCTGCAGACACTTGTGGACACTGGACACTTTTGGATTGTGTGAGGCCCCCTGATATCTGAGCGCTATGTCACAGGCTCGATGGCACAGCTGTGACAAAAGTGACTAGAGGATAAGGGAGATTGGATTGCTTTTAAAAAAGCAGTTTGCAGAGCAGTGGGTAAACAGCAATGCCAGCCTGTCAGGAAGCCTTAAAAGGCAGCCCAACAACCAACACCACTGATACACCACAATATAGCCTCCCCTTGCACTGCACACACAGTGACTGGTGTGTTGTACAGGCCAAATCGCTAGCAGCAGAAGCAGTTTTTTTTTCTTCTCAGCAGGACAAAAAAAAAAAATTGGGATTGCTTTTAAAAAAGCAGTTTGCGGAGCAGTGGGTAAACAGTAATGCAGGAATGTCAGGAAGCCTTAGAAGGCAGCCCAACAACCAACACCACTGATACACCACTATATAGCCTCCCCTTGCACTGCACACACAGTGACTGGTGTGTTGTGCAGGCCAAATCGCTAGCAGCAGAAGCAGTTTTTTTGTCTTCTTCCCTGCCTAACGCTCTCCCTACAGAATCAGCAGCAACCTCTCCCTATACTGAGATCGGCAGAAGTAAGATGGCGGTCGGCGTGCACGCCCTTTTATACCCCCTGTGACGCCCACCAAAGCAAGCCAATCACTTGCATGCCCTTCTGAAAGATGGTGGTGACCCCTGCCTATGTCATCACGTTGCCCACAGTGTCCGTGGATCCTGATTGGCTGAAAAAGAGCGCAAAACAAACTTTTGAAACGCGACTTTGGCGCGTAAGTCGCCGACCTCGTGGCCGACCTCATCCTAGGGTCGGATTTCGTTTCATGAAACCCGACTTTGCCAAAAGTCGGCGACTTTTGAAATTTTTCGACCCGTTTCGCTCAACTCTAGTTGGTAATAGTCCCAAAATTTATATCTAACATTGGTAAAGGCTCAAAGATCTCAGAAAATGGGTTTCAGAATTTGTCTGAACACTGGTGCCATGAAGTTTTGAGGCAACACCTCTGAAAAGCATCCTGTAGATAGAAAGAAAAGCACTTCACCCAAAAATAAAATTAATATCGATGTGATCTGTGTAAACAAAGGGAGAAGCAGAAACAGCTCATAGTCTCAGTCACAACAGCCATAAATTAAACAGTTTAAAAGGAGAGTGAAAATGGGTTTTGAGCCTGCCGAGAGAAAAAGGTCACTTCAAGTTTAATTGAAATGAGGATTGCAATTGGGTTTGATGTCTTGAGCATCATAAGTGTGACAAACTGTTAGACGACACACGGGAAAATGGCCATATTCACTTTGTTTAGAGGCTTGAAAAAAATTTTTTGCATTAAAATGCAATGTTTCTGAAATGTATATAACCACCCACCTTTTGTGTCTACCTCTTTCCTCATAGATTGTAAGCTTGCGAGCAGGGCCCTCATTCCTCTTGGTATCTGTTATAATCTATGTGATTATTGTTATGCTGTAATGTCTATTGTCTGTACAAATCCCCTCTGAAATGTAAAGTGCTGCGGAATATGTCGGCGCTATAGAAATAAAATTTATTATTATTATTATTATTATTACAATGACATTGTACACAATCCCAGATAGGGATTGTAATGTATCGTCATTGGAACATTAAATAACACCGCCCTATTTGCAAATACATTTCTGCACTGTTTTTTTTCTGCCTCTGCTTTACGGTGGTGAATACTTAATATGAGAGCATAAATTCTAGACCTCATGCACAAAGCAGAGACTCTGATCTGACATAATGTGCTCTGTGTATGTTAAAGGGAACCTGGCATATTCCCAAATGCTAATAACCAGGAGAAATAGGGTTAATATGCAGGTTAATAGCATTATAATGCTGTCGGGTCCCTGTACTAAAAGTGAGTGCAGCTACTGGGAGAAAATGGACTTTATTCCTCCCGGGAACCGCCGGCTTTTAGCCATAGAGATGCACCAGTCCAGCTATAGTATTTTATTATTATTATTATTATTATTTATTTATATAGCACCATTAATTCCATGGTGCCGTACATGAGAAGGGGGGTTACATACAAAGTTACAGATATCGTTAACAGTAAACAAATTTCCACAACAAATTTACAATGACAGACTGGTACAGAGGGGAGAGGACCCTATCCTTGCGGACTTACATTCTACGGGATAGCGGGAAAAAGACAGAAGGTCGGGGGTGCAGCAGCTCTGGTGGTGATGAGGCGGCAGCTCAGGCGGTGGTGAGGCGGCAGAATGGTTATTACAGTCTGTAAGCTTTCCTGAAAAGGTGGGTTTTCAGGTTCCGTCTGAAGGATCCGAGGGTGGTGGATAATCGGACGTGTTGAGGCATGGCATTCCAGAGCATAGGGTATTTTCGGGAGAAATCTTGGAGTTGGTAGTGTGAGGAACAAATAAGTGTGGAGGAGAGTAGGAGGTCTTGGGAGGATTGAAGAGTACGTGAGGGAAGATATTGGGAGATTAGTTCAGAGATATAGGGAGGGGAAAGGTTGTGGATGGCTTTGTAGGTCAGTGTTAATAGTTTGAACTGGATTCATTGGGGAATTGGGAGCCAATGGAGGGATTTGCAGAGGGGAGAGGCAGGGGAGTAGCGAGGAGAGAGGTGGATTAGTCGGGCAGCAGAATTGAGGACAGACTGGAGTGGTGCAAGAGAGTTAGCAGGGAGGCCATAGAGGAGAGTGTTGCAGTAGTCAAGGCAGGAGATGATGAGTGCATGTACAAGAGTTTTAGTAGATTGAGGACTGAGGAAGGGACTGATTCTGGAAATATTTTTGAGTTGGAGGCAACAGGAGGTGGCAAGAGATTGGACATGCGGTTTGAAGGACAGGGCAGAGTTGAGAGTTACTCCAAGGCAGCGGATTTCAGGTGCGGGAGAGAGCATGATGCCATTTACCATAATAGATAGATCGGGTAGGGAAGATGCATGAGATGGAGGAAAGATAATGAGCTCAGTTTTGTCTACGTTGAGTTTTAGGAAGCGAGAGGTGAAAAAGGAGGATATGGCTGATAGACACTCTGGGATTCTGGAGAGCAGAGAGGTGACATCTGGGCCAGATTGGTAGATCTAAGTGTCATCTGCATACAGGTGGTACTGGAAGCCATGGGACTTTATGAATTGTCCTAGGCCAAGAGTATAGATGGAAAAAAGTAGGGGCCCCAGGACAGAGCCTTGGGGGGACTCCAACGGAGAGGGGGTGGGATGAGGAGGTAGTGTGGGAGTGGAAAACGCTGAATGTGTGGTCAGAAAGGTATGAGGAAATCCAGGACAGGGCGAGGTCTTTTATGCCAAGGGAAGAAAGAATCTGTAGCAGTAGGCAGTGGTCAACTGTGTCAAAGGCAGAGGACAGGTCAAGAAGGAGGAGGATGGAGAACTGTCTGCTAGTTTTGGCTGTGAGTAAGTCATTAGTAATATTGGTCAGGGCAGTTTCAGTGGAGTGGTGGGGGCGGAAGCCAGATTGTAGGTTGTCAAGGAGGGAGTTAGATGAGAGGAGGGAAGAAAGTTGAGCATGGACATGCTGTTCAAGGAGTTAGGAAGCAAACAGGAGCAGTGATATGGGGCGATAGCTGGGCAGAGCAGTTGGGTCAAGGTTTGATTTTTTGAGGATGGGTGTTATGGTGGCATGTTTGAAGGCAGAGGGGAAGGTACCAGAAGTTAGGGATAGGTTGAAGAGATGGGTTAGGGCTGGAATGATCATGTTAGTGAGGTTGGGGAGCAGGTGGGAAGGGATGGGATCAAGTGCACAGGTGGTGTGGCGTGATTTAGAAAGGAGATGAGTAAGCTCTTCTTCAGTGATGTTGGAGAAGGAGGTTATTAGGGAAGGGCAGAGGTCTGGTATGTGGTGTGGTTGGGGTGGTGGAGCTGTAAAAGTTTGCCTTGTTTGGTCAATCTTGTTTTTGAAGTAGGTGGCAAAGACCTCAGCAGAGATGAGTGGAGTTGGAGGTGGCAGTGGTGGGCGGAGGAGAGAGTTGAATGTGCTGAACAGTTGTTTTGGGTTGCGGGATAGTGAAGATATAAGGTTTGTTAAATAGGTCTGTTTAGCAGAGGTGAGGGCTGATTTAAAAGTAAGTGTAGCTTGTTTGAAAGCAGTGAAGTCGTCTGGCACGCGTGTTTTCTTTCAACGCCGTTCCGTGACCCTGGATGCTTGTCGAAGTTTCTTGGTGAGGCTGTTGTGCCAGGGTTGCCTACTGGATTGTCCCACTTTGCCATGCATGAGAGGGGCGACTGAGTCTATGGCTGATGTGAGGGTGGCGTTTTAGAAAGCGGTGGCACTGTCCAGGTTGTGGAGTGAAGATATGGAGGACAGAGTTAAAAGAGAGTCTGAGAGTCTGTGATTGTCTAGGTGTGCGAGGTTTCTGCGAGGATGTGCTAGTGGCTGGACGTGGGGGGCAGGTGAGAAGGACAAGGATGAGAAGGTGAGTAGATGGTGGTCAGATAGGGGGAAGGGAGAGGTTGTGAGATTAGATAGGGAACAGAGGCGGATGAAGATGAGGTCTAATGTATGTCCATTTGTGTGGGTGGCTGTGGAGGACCACTGAGTAAGTCCAAAGGATGAGGTAAGTGACAGGAGTTTGGAGGCTGCTGGCTGGTGGGTGTCAATGGGGATGTTGAAGTCCCCCATGATGATGGTGGGGATGTCAGCAGAAAGTGGAGGAGCCAGGTGGAAAATTGGTCGATGAAGGTAATGGCTGAGCCCAGTGGTCGGTATATGACAGCCATTTGGAGATTAGAGGGAGAGTAGATACGGACAGAGTGAACCTCGAAAGAAGGGAGGATAAGGGAGGGTGGGGGTTGGATAGGGTTGAAGGAGAAATTTTTAGAAAGGAGGAAACCCACTCCTCCACCATGTCTGTTGCCAGAGCGAGGAGTGTGGGTAAAGTGGAGGCTGCCATAGCTCAGTGTGGCCAGGGAGGCCATGTCAGGGGGTGTCAGCCAAGTCTCAGTGAGGGTCAGGAAGGAAAGGTTGTGGGAGGTAAAGAGGTCATGGACCACGTGGAGCTTCTTGCAGATGGAGCGAGCATTCCAAAGTGCTCCAGAAAGAGGGTGCGGGAGGGAGGGGGTCAGTGGCACGGGTTTTAAGTGTGAAGGATTGCGGTAGTTTCTCTTAGTGTGAGAAAGATAGGGGTGAGGATTAGTGGGATGTATGAGGTAGGGGGGGCCAGGATTGGGGGATATGTCATCAGCAGTGAGAAGAAGCAGAGAAAGGGAAAGCAGGTGAGTGAAGGAGAGTGATCGTCTTGTATTGTATGTTAGTAGGAGAGGTCTGAGGTTAAGGAGTATGTCTGCAGAAAAAGCGAGGTGGGGGTAAGAGAGAGGTGGAGATGGTTATTTGGTTCGAGGGTGCAGGGGTGCAGGGGATAGCGAAGGAGAGTGAAGATTAGTGGAGCAAAAACGGTGATGGTAAATATGAGCATGGTTAAAGAGGAGGGTAAAAAAATAAAAAATTGTGCTGTGCGCACGTCCCAGCACTTGACTGTTTGCTCTACAGAATATCTGTGCTGAAAAACTGTCATTCAAATATTGGGGCATGTGTTGAGCTGCAATGCTATGACGAAGTACTCTAGCCGCATCGGCACATCTCTATGACTGAAAGCCGGCGGCTTCTGGGAGAAATAAACTTCATTTTCTCACAGTAATCACACTTTCATTAGAGCTGCCGGACAGCATTGTAATGATATGAACCTCCAGATTAACCCTATATCTGCAGACTAATAGCGTTTGTGAACAAGACAGGTTTTCTTTAAATAGAAAAAGCCATGTATCATATGAAAAGTCCTTTTTTTCAGCTTTCCCCAAATCTGAAACATTGAAATCTTTTCTAAGCCTAATATTACACTTCCTGTTCTTTACCATAGTCAAATGCACCTAAGCACCAATAGACTGGCTCTGACTTATTGACTTCTATATATAAGTATTTGCTAGGCATGCTCTGATCTGGACAAAAGTCTTTGTGAAGGGAAGGGGAGAAGATAAACTGTGACCATGCTCTAGTGTGAGTAGAGGGTCCAGTGTTAAACACAGAACTTAGAGATGCTCTTTGTCATTGCCTGTAATAGTGATGAGACTTCAGAAATGTCGTATGCACAGAACAGGAAGTATAAATGTCATATTTGGCTTTTTATCAATACATATAATATTCAGTATGTTTGATAGGGGCAGGTCATTGAGGGATCAGTGATCTTTCATAAGCCATACAGATGCATATGTAAGCAGAGCGCCACATGCAGACCCCACCCACAACCCCGCCTAGAGGCCACCCCAGAGCACAAGAATCTCATTAACTGAAAACTACAAATAAAGATCAAAGAACAACCACAAGATGAATTTCATCAACTCAGGTATCATTTTAATCAGTATAACAGTGCCGACCTGACAGTGTCTGTAGTTTACTGAGAACAATCCTGGTGACAGGTTCCCTTTAATGGTAGAGTTAAGCAAATCTCTGGAAATTTGATGCAGGCAGATTCTCCGAGTCCAGTGGGGGAATTCAAACTGCAGAAATTTGATGGACATTGAATGTACTGGGAAGAGGTTAAAAAATATACTCACCAATCCTCGGCCTTCCCTGAACCTGTTGTGCCATCATCAGTCTTCTGGTTGACTCTTCTGTTTTCCATCTTTTGTCTTCATTCCAGGCATCTGGCCACGTTTGGACAGATATTCTGTTCCTCAGAATGTCAAATGGGACACATTGCACATTATTGACATTACTGACATGCATCACACCCCATATGAAGGCATAGAGGCTAGCGAATGGAACACATGACTAAGAATGGCCAGTGGCCAAGAACAAAAATAGGAGTAACAATCCGGGAATCGGCCTTGGCTGGTCAGGATATATCACGAAGGTCGAGAGCAGTAAATATTTTTAGCCCTTTTCTGGCCATCTGAAATCCAGTGAAATGTTGGCCAACTAGTTGCTATTTTGCTGAATTTGCAAAAAAAATGCATCCAAGTAAATCTAATTTTTTTTGCGCAAAATTCAAGTTGAGTTCAGTTTGCTTCAATCAATTTCCTTGTCTCTACTTAGTGGCCAATGTTAAAACTGCAAGATTTCTAAATTATGTTTAATAAAAATCCGTATATGGAAAATGAAAAAAAATCCATGATAATGTAAAAAAATACATTTAACATAAAAATCTGATTTAAAGGGTTTATCCAGCATTATTATTATTTTTTTTATTATGGAACTAAAAAACTAGCTGGTGGTTGCTAACTAGCAGCCTGCTCTACCCAATGCCAATACAAAGCGGTCATTTATTGTTCCTGATGGCAATTCAGCTGCTCAACATCAGGAGAACAGCTCTTCCTCTTTACTCTGTCAATAGAGCATGACTGCCAAAATCATGCTGATTGCCAGCTTGCTCTCCACAGTTAGACAGTGGGGAGCTGGCTGTCAATCAGCAAGATGTCAGCAGGCACGTCCCGTCAATAGAGGAAAGCGGTGGAGAAACAGCCACTCTGTCAACATGATATCAACGGAACCCACTGGCATGGTCTGTGACCACAGTGCACCGGCAGGGATCGGCACCAGGCACATTAAGTAGGTAGCTAGCAACTATAACATAACTTTTAAAGGAATTTCCCTCTAACCTCCATGGCTGGTTATGTTGGATGGTGCCCTGTGATCTTCTGTTGGCACCCTTCTTATATGGTACATGGTGAACCATAAGGCAGTTTCATAAATGTGATCTATTTGGGAAGTTTGATTATGCCTGATATTTGTGTTTAGACTGCCTAATACTCCTTCGCCTGTGATAGCATCAGCCTTAAACCTATGAATACTGAACTATTGCTGTAATGAAAAAAGTGTTCTTATTCACGCTTCAACTGCTGAAATTATTGGTTTCTTCAACTTTTTTTCTTGCATCTAATGGCTGCAGTGTTTATCCAGCTGTCAGAAAGTAAACTAAAGTGGACTTCCCAGCAATCATGGATTTTGAAGTGGAAGCATATGGGGGAGCTGAATGTTGTCATTCTCTCATGATATTGATTGCTCATGTCTTCATCTGTTTCATTTCTCTTTACTTTTTGTGCATCACTGTCTTATCTTGTTTTGTATTGACGCAGTTCTTTCTATGTCCGGGAAGTTTTTTTTTCTTGCTCTTGAAAAAAGCCCATCCTGTGAAGAATAGAGTTGTCATTAAATGAATACAGCAAAAACCAGTGATTTATATTAGACTGTGTATTATCCACTGCAAACCTATTCATTACGATACAGTAAATCCTCTGTAGCCACAAATGAGCGGCTGAAACCACCAATTATCTTCTTGTTAAATATGTTGTACGTGGTAAACCACTAAACTTTATTTTGAAGTGGCTGCAAAATATAGTTATATCTACTGTGAGCAGCCCACATTTCCTAAATGTACTACCATCGCCTGCAGCGTCTCTGGACTTGTCTCCCATTGACACAAAAAGCGGGTGCTGGTGTCATGAAACAACAGACCCAACAAAAAAACCCATGAAAAAATGCATATATTAAAAATTGTAAATTTTATTTATATAGTATAAAAATATGCACAGAAATAGTGGCACAAAATATCTGCAAAAAAGTACCAGAAGGGAGCACCGGAATATCACTATCTCCAAATACAATCACTTACAATGTGACAATATATGACCAAAAAATAGAGGCATATCAAATAAGATTAAAATCTCATATATTATCATATATTACATAGGGTCCATAAATACAAACATAAGCAGGGAAATTGTTGTGGCAAACTGATTAAATTATGTTATTTTAATTGGTGCTATGATTTCTCAACCAGAGAGTTAACTAGCCCAAAAGCAAATATATAAAATCAGACTCACATAATGATATAACAATTAATTAGACCGCCATGAAATATACCTGATAAAGGTTGCCAGATGATGCAGTGGAGCGAGACCGAAGTGCCCCCTCACCCCGACGCGCGTTTCGCCCGCAACTTCTTCCGAAAGTGCCATATGTTGAATTTAGTTTGGGACTAATTTTGTGTTCATCTTGTCTCCCATTGAGCAGAGGCGTCATTGGTCGTCCAAATTCTATCAGTGTGGCAGGACATTCCTCAATCAACCATTAATAACCTCATTGATAGCAGCCAAGCCTGAAAGTGTAGAGATTGCTAAGCTCATTCTCAATACTGTGTAAATGGAGATTTTTTGAAAATATTGTTTCCTTTTTTCCATCATTTGCAGATCATTACCATGTTTACCCATCCTGCAGATAATTCAACGATTTTTTTTCAATAATTTATTCTTTAGCCCCCTAAAGGAGATTTGAACTTGCAATTGTTTGATCATTTGAACTATATACTGCAATATCTGGATATTGCAGTATATACAGATGCTTCTCACAAAATTAGAATATCTTCAAAAAGTTAATTTAATTCAGTTCTTCAATACAAAAAGTGAAATTCTTAATACATAGAGTCATTACAAACAGAGTGATCGATTTCAAGTGTTTATTTTTGTTAATGTTGATGATTATGGCTTACAGCCAATGAAAAACCAAAAGTAATTATCTCATTAAATTAGAATAAGTTACAAAAAACACCTGCAAAGGCTTCCCAAGGATTTAAAAAGGTCCCTTAGTCTGTTTCAGTAGGCTCCACAATCATGGGGAAGACTGCTGACTTGACAGAAGTCCAGAAGGCAGTCATTGACACACTCCACAAAGAGGGTAAACCACAAAAGGTCATTGCTAAAGAAGCTGGTCAGTGATGAATTGGAGAGCCATGTCATCTGCTTGTGTAGGTCCACTGTGTTTTATCAAGACCAAAGTCAGTGCAGCCATCTACCAGGAAATTTTACAGCACTTCATGCTTCCCTCTGTCTACAATCTTTTTGGAGATGGAAATTTCATTCTCCAGTAGGACTTGGCACCTGTCCACACTGCCAAAACTACCAATGCCTGGTTTACAAACAACAGTATCACTGTGCTTGATTGGCAGCAAACTCACCTGACCTTAACCCCATAGAGAATCTATGGGGTATTATCAAGAGAAAGATGAGAGACACCAGACCCAACAATGCAGACGAGATGAAGGCTGCTATCAAAGCAGTCTGGGCTCCCATAAACCCTCAGCAGTGGATTTTAAAAACATTTTTCAAGCTGGTGTTATAAAGTATTCTAATTTACTGAGATAATGACATTTGGGTTTTCATTGGCTGTAAGCCATAATCATCAACATTAACAGAAATAAACACTTGAAATAGGTAACTCTGCCTGTAATGACTCTACATAATGAGTTTCACTTTTTGTATTGAAGAATTGAAATAAATGACATTTTTGATGATATTCTAATTTTGTGAGAAGCACCTGTAGAACAATCAAGATGGTGGTGATGGAGCCCCCAGGTTGCAATCACAATTCAATGGCACCCTTCAATCTCGTGGCAGAGACATGGGAATAATTGCGTTTTGCAATTGTGCCATTTAAATGCTGCTGTCAGAGATTGACAGCAGCATTTACATGGTTAAACAACAGCGATTGGACTGGATTCCAGGTGCTGCTTTTTGAGGCAGGTACCGGCTGCACTGACTTCATTATCATGGTTCACAAAACCATGAGATATACTGTACTAGCCTTTTCAAGATAAGGTTATATTTAAGGGTCAGTGTGCTGCTGCTGGTCGTTGGGAAAACTTGCCTTGATATTTGTGGCATGAATGGAAATTCTAGGTCACTGCTCTGTTAGCATGTATTCATCTGCAATTCAGTTAAAAAAAAAAATATATATATATATATATATATATTGCTGAGCTGAAATCATTTTTATAATGAAGTGATTTCTTTTCACAAAAACTAAAATTAAGATGTAGATGTCAGAAAGCAATCATATTGTGTGGTTACAGTACAGTTGTGGCCAAAAGTATTGACACCCTGCAATTTTGTCAGATAATACTCAGTTTCTTCCTGAAAATAATTGCAATCAGAAATTCTTAGGTATTATTATCTTCATTTAATTTGTCTTAAATGAAAAAACACAAAAGACAATGCAGCAAAAAGCAAAACATTGATCATTTCACACAAAACTCCAAAAATGGGCCAGACAAAAGTATTGGCACCCTCAGCCTAATACTTGGTTGCACAACCTTTAGCCAAAATAACTGCGACCAACCGCTTCCGGTAACCATCAATGAGTTTCTTACAATGCTCTGCTGGAATTTTAAACCATTCTTCTTTGGCAATTGCTCCAGGTCCCTGATATTAGAAGGGTGCCTTCTCCAAACTGCCATTTTTAGATCTCTCCACAGGTGTTCTATGGGATTCAGGTCTGGACTCATTGCTGGCCACCTTAGAAGTCTCCAGTGCTTCCTCTCAAACCATTTTCTAATGCTTTTTGAAGTGTGTTTTGGGTCATTTTCCTGCTGGAAGACGCATGACCTCTGAGGGAGACCAAGCTTTCTCACACTGGGCCCTACATTATGCTGCAAAATTTGTTGGTAGTCTTCAGACTTCATAATGCCATGCACACGGTCCAGTGTCAGAGGCAGCAAAGCAACCCCAAAACATCAGGGAACCTCCGCCATGTTTGACTGTAGGGACCATGTTTTTTTCTTTGAATGCCTCTTTTTTTCTCCTGTAAACTCTATGTTGATGCCTTTGCCCAAAAAGCTCTACTTTTGTCTCATCTGAACAGAGAACATTCTTCCAAAATGTTTTAGGCTTTTTCAGGTAAGTTTTGGCAAACTCCAGCCTGGCTTTTTTATGTCTCGTGTAAGAAGTGGGGTCTTCCTGGGTCTCCTACCATACAGTCCCTTTTCATTCAGATGCTGACGGATAGTACGGGTTGACACAGTTGTACCCTCGGACTGCAGGGCAGCTTGAACTTGTTTGGATGTTAGTCGAGGTTCTTTATCCAACATCCGCACAATCTTGCGTTGAAATCTCTTGTCAATTTTTCTTTTCCGTCCACATCTAGGGAGGTTAGCCACAGTGCCATAGGCTTTAAACTTCTTGATGACACTGCGCACGGTAGACACAGGAACATTCAGGTCTTTGGAGATGGACTTGTAGCCTTGAGATTGCTCATGCTTCCTCACAATTTGGTTTCTCAAGTCCTCAGACAGTTCTTTGGTCTTCTTTCTTTTCTCCATGCTCAATGTGGTACACACAAGGACACAGGACATAGGTTGAGTCAACTTTAATCCATGTCAACTGGCTGCAAGTGTGATTTAGTTATTGCCAACACCTGTTAGGTGCCACAGGTAAGTTACAGGTGCTGTTAATTACACAAATTAGAGAAGCATCACATGATTTTTCGAACAGTGCCAATACTTTTGTCCACCCTCTTTTTTATGCTTGGTGTGGAATTATATCCAATTTGGCTTTAGGACAATTCTTTTTGTGTTTTTTCATTTAAGACAAATTAAATGAAGATAATAATACCAAAGAATTTGTGTTTGCAATAATTTTCAGGAAGAAACTGAGTATTATCTGACAAAATTGCAGGGGTGTCAATACTTTTGGCCACAACTGTATATTGCCTTCTCTGATTATGTTTCCTTCTATCATCTCTGTATAGAGGAATTGCGTTAGTGAAGAAAGATGGGCTTTAAAATTACAACAAAAAAGATGCGCAGAGTAGCTTTCCTCCATAAGAATACCCTCTAGTCATGTGTGAAGGCTTTTTAATGGTCTGACCATTATTCTTATTAATGGTTTTTAACGGTTTGGCCATTATATTTAGGCAGAACCTAATATAAAAACAAAACAACCGAATACCCTTTAATAAGTAGATAAATAGTAAGAGCACATGTAAATAACGTAGGGTACTTAGTAGTGATGAGCACGTATACTCGCTCATCATTAGTACTTAGTTAACATTGCCTTAATAAAAAAGGGTAAAAGTCTTCCCACCGCGACAAGGTGTACCCATTTAGGACAGTACCTAACACTTATCGTTCCCTCATTCACTATGTGTCAGCAATAGATAAAGGCAGAGAAGGACCGGGAACCCAACTATTAAGACACCTGGCCGTGGAAAGTTATATAAATAAAATGAACATTCCAAAAATTGGGGGGCAAAGTCTCTGCTTGAACAAAGTAGAAAGCAATAAAACAAAACAAAAAAATTAAGCAGGAACATACAGTATGTCGGTATTAGTACAATGCATAGGTGTGCATTTACACTGTGAACATTTAACAAACATCCCAAAATTAATTAAAAATAAAAAGAGAAAATACTCTGTAGCAAGAAAATACATAGATTGTAATATTGCATCTAAATAGCATAGGTTATGGGCAACGCTGGGAGTCTATGCCACACTATGACTAAGAACGCATAAGTTCGAAACGCATGAGGTTGTGCATATCCCTGAGAATTGAACTTTCTCACTTAGAAACCGTTTTAATATATTTTTCTCATAAATTGTTGTTTTAATTAATATTATCCCCCGGACCTGCTGCTGGATTAACCCTTTGAATTTGTTTTCTCTCTGCTGCCAATACAGCTTTATATCCGAGCACTGCCAAAGGGACTACACACATCTAAGAGTTGAACTGGATAAAATCCTTTTTTCCCTTTAAATAACATAGGGTTTAAAGGGATTGTCCCACGAACAACAGTATTCACTTTTCCACAAGAAGTATGATTGGTCGGGGTTTGGTGGTCAAGAATCAAATTGATCACAAGTATAAGAGCCCTGGATCCCCCGCATGAATGGAGTTGTAATGTATCAGAAACATTGGTCCGTTAGTGGTGGACATGTATATGTTTTATCACTCTCCTCCTTGATAAAGCGGCGGGGGACGTCGCAAAACGCGCGTCGGAGGCCTCACTGCTGAACCCCCTCCTCCTCCTCTCCCTGGTAAGTTGCTCCATGGTTCTTTGCCTGCGGTTTTTTTACTTTAATCAGCATTGGGTTTATTTTTTACCTTTATTGATAGCATGCATCGGTCAAATAACACCTTGTTACCGCTATTATTGTGATTTACCCTTGAGATGCTGGTGTGGCATCTTGATCTGACATATGATCTATGTTCCATGGTTGTTGCTCACTGGGTATTCCATCTGGGGGGATGTGTGAGGTGGTTCATGGGACATATTGTCCATCATTGTTCATGACCACATCTTTTGCTACCCGTTTTGTATTGTTGCTATATATTTAATAAAAATGTGCATTTTTTTATATGAAATTTACTACGTGCTCTCATGCTTCTCCTTTTACTAATATCATGTTTTGAGCTTGCGCTTAGGGTGTTGGAGTTGGGTTGTCCCTTGTCTCCTCATCACCTTATATCTATGAGATTTGTGTTGTCATGTTCTACCACTCTCGTAGACGTGAATGGGGCAGTGGTTATACATGCACACTGCCACACCATTCATATAGAACTCAAGGACATTGAGGATACCTTCGATTAGACCTCCACTAAACATTTATTATTTATCCAGTGTTAGTTATTGATACAGACTTAGTTTTCTACTTTTGGTTGTTATAGTCTGAATTTTCAATTATTATTGCAGTACTTTACAAATCCAAGTCCCCATATAGAAAGAAAACCACTTGTACGAATATCCAAGACCTCAGACTTCTGAAATTCCAAAAGTACAAAGTACTTCTTGCATAAGAGGCAATTTTACACCTCTACACTGTATAACGTCTGTCTGAGTGACTGTCTGATATTAAATTGGACGCCACATTCTTTCATTTGCCAACAGACAAAGCAGAATTAGTGCCCTGTGCCTGCTTTATAGACCAATTCCTTCCTGACCTTTCTGACATAGAAGTAAAACTGTAAACATTGGACCAGGCATGATGGATGGTGGCAAAAAACACATCTGACATACACAGCAGGTTAACCTATGAGGTTGAGAGTTTGAAAGTGATAGATCAAACTAAAGAAATTACAACACAGAACTGGGATGAAAGAAGAGAATGACTTCCGAGCATAGGATTGTGCTGCACTTAAATTTCCACTATTAGACTTAATGACCAAAAGGCATATTAAAAAATGCAAATTTAAATGTAAGTATAATTTACATATCCCCTATGTTCTTGCTGTGTTCTTCTCTAGCAGTTGCTGCCCATCCTTTCTGGTTGGAAGCACTGACATACAGTAAAGGCCGAGTGCGCATATACGGTGTGCATGGCTTTCATCAGTCAAGTCAATCAAATCTATTCCGGGCCTGTCTGGTTTCCTTAATTGGCTAGTGAACCAAGCAACCTATCAGACGACCACTGAGAGTGCTTTCTTAGTAGACGATCAGTGGCCCTGACTCTTGGCTCACTATTAAATTTGACCTAGTGCAAGTTATTTATTCTGTTCTTGGATACTACCTGGTACCTAGCATGCATGCATACATTCAATTTGCCTTGAACATAATCTGCACAAAAAAATCCATCTGGCAGATTCCAGAGAGATGCCAGGTTCCCATTAGATTATGGTATCTGATAATTCTCTCATGCGAGAACATCGGATGCGATATGCTAATGACCCGCAACTGCAGCTATGCTGCTTTGGTATCACTGCATCCACAATGACCCGACCTATATAAATTTCCCACCAGTTGATTCCTTCAGTGAACACTGTAAGAAAAATAAAAAATGAGGCAAAAAGCAATACTTTTCCAGGATACGGCAGAACAAAAAGTGGAATAAAAGGCGATAAAAAAGACTAATCTAAATAAAAATGGAACCACTGAAGACGTTATCTAAGCCCCACAAAAATCAAGTCACAACGCAGCTCCACCAGTGGAAAAAAGATTACATGGGACGTGAAACGAACTGCCGACAAAAAGGGTCATGAACAAGAGTCACTACCACTAGGCTGGGGAAGATTTCATTTGGGAAAGGAAGATATATCTCTGAGAGAGAAAAATCCATTAATATCTCTGGAAGAAACGAAATCTTCCCCAGCAGTTCGTTTCACCTCCCATGTAATCTTTTTTCGGTATGTGGAAATTGTGTTCCTTTTTTCTTTTTTTCTTTCTTCTTTTTCTTTTCTTTTTAAACACACTATCTGTAACATGAATATAAAAAGGTTAAAATGAGAACTAATAAGAACAATTGTAAATGCATTTTTAGCGCACTATTAACCCTTGAACTTTGACACTTGTCCCTCTATCACATGTTTCTTTGGTGCCTAAATTCAAACACTGTATGTATTTAATCAGAGAAGGTTGTATGTGTTCACTATATGTCATCCCCTGAGGAAGAAGTGGTTCACACTTTGAAACGCGTTGGGAAAATAAATGGTTAAACTTTTCATTTGCTAGTAATTGTATCTGGTCCAGCAGCGCACATTAAGCCTGATATTCTATCTAAAAGGAGTTATATTGGTGGCCATGGAGTGGACCCTAGGGCGTGCAGCAAGCTGACATTGGTCTATGTGCTTATATCTTTCCTGGAAAGGGTGAGTAGATTTTATCAGTCTTTTTTCCAGTTTCCACCCAGATAAGACCCTATTGCGCTCTTTCTTTTTCCTTAGTCCTTTTAATGAAAAAAAAAAACTAAACTCAAAAAACAAATCTCAGAATCAGTGGGATCCATTGAAGCTTTCCAGAGTTACTACCACATAAAGTGACACTGGTTAGAATTGTAAAATTTGGTAGTGTCATGAAAGGTGAAACAGGTTTGGGGGTAAAGGGGTTAATCCTTTGCCTTTTTGTTCTGCCTGTCTTTTCTGGATTCTGATTTTTCTCTCGGACTCTGCTTTTGTCATTGTAATTCTTTGCTTTTGACACAGATTGTTTTAGTTAACCAACGGTCAGAGACTGCTCTGCAAAGAGTACCTGGAAGGTCTATCATAGAAGATAAAGGGTAAAAAAACAGGGTGCTTCTTAAACTCTGCGAAACACAATGGCATGGGTCAAGTGTGAGTTGTGTCTTACTGTAATTGCACCAAGTACTGTTTGGTATCCCAACATTTAGATTACAATGCAGTTTAGCATGTCTCAGGACTACCATGGTCTGTTTATGCCAACCTACGGGTCTCACATGGATCTATGTGATGGTCATTTAAATCCATTGCCTTAATAGTTACTCACTTTACCAAACGTTGAAAGTTCATAGCGTATCTGATATTGCAGAATACACGATTTGCCTCCAATATTTGGAACGCACTCGGCCACTTAAGTCTATGGGTCCAAGAAAACAATTGGACCGACTGAAATGTATTATTTATTATTCACAACTGAGAGAAGCGGATCACACTCTGACCAGATTATAATTAGCATAATCGGACTAATTTTCTTGGGTGAGAGAAAAACAGATGTGACCCTAGCTTTTGAAAGACCATAGCTCCCACCCCTGGAAGGAGGTCAGCAGATCACAACATCTTAATGAGTTTTTTAGAAACGGAAATTGGCCCAAACAAGGCTATAAAAAATACATTTATATTTGTCTAGGCAGCAACTACATGGCGACTTTATACTAACCCAGAATACACTGCCAAAGATTGCTGTGTCCCACCGCCACATTGCAGCACAATGCGGATGAATGGGGTCACATTGAAGTTATGACTCAGAATATCAGAACATGGGAAAAAAGAAAAAAAAAACATAAGTTCGATAAATCCAAAAGGCAATGACAGAATTGCTCTTTTTTATTGTTTGTTTTATTGTTTGTTTTTTCCCCATTTTCCCAGCACATTATAGGATAAAATGAATGTTGTCATTCAAAACTTGTCCCACCAAAACATGCAAGGGGAACCAGGCTTTTTTTATGGACTGCACTAAATTACATGCATGACACTTTATCTGGACAGCCCTTAAGTTTCTCCTACAGTGCCCCTGTAAGGGTATGACACAAATGTTGTTATGGTACTGCTACACTTATAGTGTGTTACCACTCATATGGAAGGGTATTGCTACACCTACTGGTGTATTACCTTAGAAGTTAAATCTATAATGTATATTGTAGGGATTCAACTCGCTTAGGTGCGACGGGAGACAATCAGGAGGCACGTTCCTTTAAAAGTTCATAGGGTTTATTGCTCCATAACCCATAAACCAGCACATAACATAAGGAATAGCCTTTAGCTCAGGCGAAAGCAAGTATAAGTGTCCATTATTTCCGACTCTGTCCTGGAGCCTCAGCAAACACAGGAGGCTTATCCATCCTCGCATACAGCCAATATACACAGGCCTCACCGGGTCAGCAGCCTCAGCATATGGTCTTCGGGAAGGTAGCACACCTTCTTCCACTTAGGCCTACCGGGACCTTCCAGATGGCCCAATCAGATCCATGCGCTCTCTCTCATGTGACCAGACCTCAGGTACCTTATATGGTCCATAACCACACCCACAGGTGATCACATGGCTATGACCTCACTAAAGGTCCTATTACACACAGCCACACATATACTTTATTATGACACTCTTAAACACACCCCGGGTGGGTTTGTAGGTAACCAGGTCTGCCCATCTCTCTAGTTCCCTGGAGACTTCTCCCTGACACATTGAAACAACACATCAGCAATATCATTGCTGATCAACACATAAGTCTCCTTCTCAAGGCCACCCACCTTGAGATACATAACGATCCATCAGCATCCTATACCCATTACCACAATGGATATGCCTGTAGGCCCATCCTGGGACACCCACACAGCGCCCCCTAGCAGACATAGTGGTCACTACACCACAGTATATATTTTCTGCTATGTCTTATGTATACTGTCTTATATCTTATTGCTGCTGTGTACATAGGTTGTGCACTGTGGTTTATAGGGAGAGCATAGTACCTTCATTTGGCCACAAGATGGGGGGCATTTTAGTATACACTGTTCCCAGTATAGTGAAGAAAGTAAGTAAATGGTTAGGAACATAGGCGGGGCAGCCAGGAGTTAAGGATAGATAAGAGGGGAAGTTAGTTCAGATGGGACAGGGTTAACGAAGTGTCCACATGGGCTATAGGCCCGCAACGGCTCGGCAGCCATGCAGCGATAAGCAGCGACAGCCCACGTTATCCACGGCCACTGGCCATCATTGCAGTGGGCCAGTACAGTAGAAAGATGTGGCAACTCATAACCTGGGCAGACACCTTTAGGGCGGGAGTCAGTTGGAGTGAGGAACAGAAACTTCGCAGGGAATGGTACAGACGGGTCGGATGCTTTTCCAGAGGCAACCAATCCGGGTGGCTGATGATTTCAATTCTGGAGCGAAACAGGCAGAAGGAATTGTCATCATGGCGAGGTTAGCCCAGGAAGAAACTGGGAAGCAGTCTAAGACGGTCCAGTCCAGACGTGTGCCATATAGAAGCATCAGTAAAGTAGGGAAAGGTGAGGAAACAAGTGAAGTTGAATTTGTATCCCAAGATGTACCAACTGTGAATATAATGTGGGAAGTCATAAGTAAAGAAAATATTCAAGTTACTCTGGACTGTGTCTCCATTACTGGGGGACGCCTCGGAGAAGGGCCATCGCCACTTGGGTAGTGCCCAATGGGTCCCGAACCTGGAGATGTATGTATGCTGAAGAGTGAAATGCAATTCTCTGTGAGGGAAGGCCGGGACACTGATGCTTTATAGTCTCTGGCCACGACTATAGTCCTGGCTCCTCCTTACACCTGCTAAAGGGCAAATATCTGGCTGGCACAGCTTTCCAGGCTATAGCTTTTGTTTGCTATGTGCATAGTGAGCCAGACCCACAGCAATCCGCTATTTGTCATGGCGGCTTTAATCTGAAAAGGTTTGCTTCTTTTTGGATAATCTACTTAAAGGAATGATAGACTAGAGCATAAATGGGCTGACAGGTTCCCTTTAAGATCATTACCATGTTAATAGTATTCTGTGGCATCCAAAAGACCAGCAATAACTTCCTCTCTGTTGATGAAGCTGACATGGACCTTAGTTTTGCTCATAATATTTATGTGAAAATTAAATAGAGTCTTCTCCGAGAATGTTTTAATAATTTTCGTCTTTATCTGCTCTTTTTATGGCTATTTTAATTTGCTTTCAGATTGTTCAAATTGTCCTAAGATGAGGAAGTTACCGCTTAAACAGCAGAAATCAGCAAGACGATGGCCCTCTATTGAGGGTACTGTCATCGCGGCTGCTTTGCATGACTATGGCGAACATTACATTTTCTTTCCACAGCAATCTTTTCTTTAGCTTGCATTGTTTCTTAGTCACAATTCATTGAGTTTCTGCTAAGTCAGCCAAGACATTCACCCCTAGCATCCTGTCACTCTGTACGAGGACTGTTTGTCAACAGTGAAGTTATTCCATGCAGCTATCAATTAGATGGCGAAGAGAATGACTGCATGACACCATTTGTCCTTACACATCTCATTAGATAAACTGAATATTTAGTTTAATTTCTCTTCAATTCTGCAAAGTCTGCTGATACATCCAACTTTTCATTACCGGCAAAATTATACTCTTGGTAAAAAGGCTTGTAATATATATAGTAGTGTGTTGTCTTTCACCCTTTTCCACTTTATGGCTCTCAGAATAATAATGGACCAACTTTACATGTCCTTGTCCTCAGTACATCCTTCACTTTAGGACTGAAGGCTTTTTAAAGGGATCTGTCATCAGAATTTCACCCCCAAAGTATCTATATGTGCATGTTACTCTTGTAAAGACAAGCCCAGCAATACCTTTACATGGCCAGACCATTCCTCCATTAATGAGAAATCAGTGTTTATATTGATATGCAAACTAGACTGTAAATTTAAAGCATCTGTCACTCCAGTTCTATTTGCCACCTGGAGCTGCTACCTCCAACTTGACTGACAGCGTCTATGCTGTGTGATTTCAGGCAAAGGAGTAGTCAGATTAGACAGCACTGGGTGGGTAACAGAACTGGAGTGACAGAGGCTTCAAATCTACAGCAGCTCTTCAGCCTCTTTGCATATCATTTGCATATCAATTGAAACGGTGATTTTTCAGTAATATAAAGGTATTAATTGACTTGTCTTTGAAAGATCTACCTGTGCATTCAAATAGTTTGGGGTGTGGAATTCTGATGGCAAATTCCCTTTAAAAGAGTTGTACATGTTAGACAAATCATTTTTTGCTGCAAAGGACCTGACACTTGTTTTTGTGCTACGATACTCCATTGCAATAATTTCCACATTTGTTGTTTTTGGAGTGTTTCTTCTTGGGGTGTTTGCTTTTATGCCTCCCTCTCAGATGCTGCAAATCACAGCTCAGCGGTGTCTGAGACTTCTAGGCTGCTAGTGGTAAGATTGTCAGCATCTGAGAAGGAAGTTTGAAAGTGTACACCCCCAGAGAAGACTCCGAAGAAAGGCCCAGTTAAATTGGAATCAGAAATTTCACATACTGCGCACCAGAAAAAACAAATGTGAATATCTCAGCAAAGGAGCAACACAGCGCAAAACGGAAAAAAAAAGCTGCCGGGTCAGGGAAGCTCTGGGACTTTTCAATGCATTTAGCTCCATTTTAACTCTATACATAGCTGTTAATCAACTGGACATATTAGCCCCAATTATCAGAAGTAATGAGTGTGCCCATTATGGTACCTAGACTTGACTTGACTCGGGTCAAGAATTCCAATTGCAGCAAAAGGTTTGTATCTAATTATTAGAGTAGAGCGATTCTCCTGAATGTCGATCAAGGCAAATTTGCTTGAAATCAGCCAGCAGATTCAACTCTCGTAAATATAGAATAGCAACTTCTTCACCCTGTATTAGTTTCATCTCTGAAACATACTGCCATCTGACCACTACTGACATCAATAACCCTCTTTTTTTCTTATTCTTATATTGTAAATCTCCCAACCCTTTGAAGAATGATTGTTGACTAAATATGAGTAAATTGATTTTCAAGACCCTGGGGAGTATTCCACGACTTAGGATGAGAGCTCTGCAATCTGCCTCCGGGTAGCATGCAACATCTTCGTTGCGAAGCGATGAACACTTTTTGGTGCACCAGGCTGAGTAGCTATGGATGCTGACAGGTAATAGGTGGTTTTCAGGGCGCCCCATCCACTGACAACATAGTGAAGACCAGGGTCTTGCACATTTTTTGCTCATCTTTATTGCACACCCCTCACACAGATCTGGTCGCAATATTGGGATTTAAAAGGTCATTGATTAAGACAATTTGCTGAACCTTGTTTTCCTCCAGTAGATATTTCATTTAGGGGAAGAGGGCAAGTAGATGTAAGCATTACAGATGACTAGCACTAAAATGCTTGGATGATCGAACTAAGCAATTCCTAATGCTCGTTTTGAGTAATGGATATAATGGGAGTCAATGGCAAATCCGAGCTTTTTTTTCTGGCAGACAAGTAGGTCTGAGTGGGCGATGAAAATAGAAATAGAAATAGATGGAAAAAGTGCTGAATGGAATGAGAACAGGATGAGGAAGACCCAAGGATGCATCTCTGACTCCCAGATCTTGTTGATAACAATTGTGTCACACTTTTACTTCACTTTAAGGACTGACAATAAAACATTAAAAATCAACGAGAAGTTGGCGTTTACAGGAAAAAAAGCTAAAAAACATACTTTCCTGTGTAATTACTTGTATATATGGTAATAATTAAAAAGGATTTAAAAATAATAATTAAAGTAAATCAAAATTGAAATGTTTATAAAAAATATTGTAAATTTCAGTATAATTTATAAAGGAAACAAGAACTGTCAAAAATGTGATGGAAGAGGGACTCAGATACACCCTTTAGTAGACACAAAGGAGGGCCTCATACATAGTCTGTTCAAGTTGTCATGTACTGGCACTTCTAAACTTATAAAGGCTATGCACAAAGTGCAAAGGCTGCCAAAAATTACAAACACGGTCATACATATGGAGCGCCCTCAGTCGCCAGGGCAGTGGGGTACTCGGTACCGGGCCCGTGGATCTCAATGTGGAATGTCACGGCAGCTGTGACCCGGTCCGTGACCCTGGGGCTCCATTGTAAAAGGGGAATAAAGTTTATTGATGATTCGTGACGCCACCTGTGGTGTTCGGCAAGGGAGATGTTAAGCCGATGCTGCATGAAGATCCTCTGGGACTGGTGGTGAAGTGCGGCTGTGATGTTGTAGACCTCCACAGGCATTGCTGTAGTCCCAGGGCAGTGTATCATAGAATCATAGAATCGTAGAGTTGGAAGGGACCTCCTGGGCCATCTGGTCCAACCCCCTGCTCAAAGCAGGATTTGCTAAATCATCCCAGTCAGATGTCTGTCCAGCCTCTGTTTGAAGACTTCCATTGAAGGAGAACTCACCACTTCTCGTGGCAGCCTGTTCCACTTATTCATCACTCTAACTGTCAAAAAGTTTTTTCTAATATCTAATCTGTGTCTCCTCCCATTCAGTTTCATCCCATTGCTTCTAGTCTTTCCTTGTGCAAATGAGAATAAAGTTGATCCTTCTACAATGTGACAGCCCTTTAGATATTTGTAGACAGCTATTAAGTCTCCTCTCAGTCTTCTCTTTTGCAAACTAAACATTCCCAAATCCTGCAACCTTTCCTCATAAGACAGGGTTTGCAGACCGGTCACCATTCTGGTCGCTCTTTTCTGAACTTGCTCCAGTTTGTTGATGTCTTTTTTAAAATGTGGTGCCCAAAACTGGACACAATATTCCAGATGAGGTCTGACCAAAGAGGAGTAGAGGGAAATAATGACTTCACGTGATCTAGACTGTATGCTTCTGTTAATACATCCTAGAATTGCATTTGCCTTTTTTGCTGCTGCATCACACTGTTGACTCATATTCAGTCTGTGATCTATTAGTATACCCAAGTCTTTTTCACATGTGCTGTCACTTAGCCCTATTCCTCCCATTCTATATATGCTTTTTTCATTTTTATTGCCCAGATGTAGTACTTTGCATTTCTCCCTGTTAAAAACCATTCTGTTAGTTGCTGCCCACTTCTCCAGTTTATTTAAATCTTTTTGAATCCTCTCTCTCTCTTCTCTAGTATTAGCTATCCCTCCTAGCTTTGTGTCATCAGCAAATTTAATCAGTTTACCCTCAATTCCTTCATCTAAATCGTTTATAAAGATGTTGAACAATACAGGGCCCAGGACAGAGCCCTGTGGTACCCCACTTGAGACATTCTTCCAACTGGATGTGCAGCCATTTACGACCACTCTTTGGGTCCGATCACTAAGCCAGTTATGAATCCACCTAACAGTTGCCTTCATCTAACAGTGTAGATGAAGAGACAGGGAAGAGGCGCAGGCTGTGTTGTGTTTGGCACTGAGATGTAGCAGTGCTGAGTGTGTTGGCGCAGAAATAAGTGGAGGACACTTTACTCACAGCCTGTTATGCAAACAGGTGCCCGCATCTGTGCCGTGTCCTCCAGGTCAGGGACTCAGTCAACCTCCAGGCCAGATGAAACACTCCTTTCCAACACTCCGCCAACATGTGCCTTTTCTGAACGTCTCCTCTTATAGCACCTTTGAATGAAGTACTCCCAGTACTGAGTCACACTGGAGTTCCTCCTGTCAGATGTTCCTATGAACTCTACTTGTACAGCAGACAGCTGTAGCCTGCTTCGGGGACTCCTTGCTACCTAGTCCTGGCTCACTATCGTTGCTGTTGTGCCCCCAAGTCTTGTGTGGGAATAAAGTGGTGACAACTTCTAGTCCTCCGGTGTCTGCCTTGCGCCAAGAACTTCTAGGAGGGGCTCTCTTCTAACCATAGTTCCTAGTTTTCTTCCACTCCTCACATTCCGTACTAATCCTTCTTCCTAATGGAGAATCAATCTTCCTTTCTCTGTCTCTTTCCTGTGCCAGCAGACCCAGGTCACTGTGCCCTGCTACAGCACTTCCTTCTTCCATCCCTCTCCACGGGATCTTCTCTGTCTCATTCTCTGTCCTTCTACATCCTCACTCACTGACTGAATGAATGACTGAATGACTCCATGACTCAATTCTTAACGCTCTTTTATGTAAACTAAGCTCCACCCACCTCCCAGCATGTTTCGTGTTCCAAGCAGGGAGCCACCAAAGGGTGCTATGCTACACTCCAAGCAGGGAGCCGCCGAAGGTGCTTTGCTACACTACTTAGTGGTGTGGGGTGCAAGTGTTGGAGTGTGGTCAGGAGTCTCCACCTTACCTGGATGGTGGTGTACCACACCTCAGGAGGAGGTGCAGTACCTCTGTGGTGACTGAAGCCTCAGGGGTGCCACACATACACCCTTGAAGGCTCCAACTGTGGTACCTGATTGTTCAAAATATTTTAAAGTGTAGTTGTGGTATTCCTATACTCATAAATGATCTACACAAATTGAAAACTCATGATAACGTTATAAGCAGACTCATCCATAGACCCTTGAAGGCAACAACTGGAGAGCCTCATTAAAATACTTTGATAGTGTAATTGAAGTACTCCTACACTCATAAAGGCTTTGCAAAAAGTGCAAAGCCAGCAAAAATTATAAGTAGGGTCATCCATTTATCCATAGACTCTTGAAGGCAACATCTAGCAGGCATCATTCAAACATGAAAAATTACATACAACTTATGTGTTGCTGTCATCTGGTGGTGTGGAAAAACTGGGGCTAATCCAAGCTTTATTCATTTTTATCACAGTGACGTTTTAAGCCCTTCCTGTTGACAGGCAAAATCCCCTGTCTGTTTTGACCTCACCAGCGTCACTAAAAACCCACTCAGACAAGACTCTAGTTGCAGGGCAGCACAACACCTCCAAGACATAGAGGGACAGTTCATGCCACGTGTCCATCTTTGAGACCCAATAGCTGAAGGTCATAGAGGAATTAGGGAGTACACTGTTTTTTTCAGCCAGGTATTGCTTGACCATCTTTAAAAACTTTTCCCTCCTTGTCAAAAATGCACAGTCATCAGGACCTGGATGCTTGAGTTGGTGTCATGAAATTGCTCCAGGCCTTTGACCATGTACTCCTGCCTCTGCTGTGTGTCTCCCTCACCTTTCCTCCTTGGTTGGGCATGGAAGCTTGTCCACTGATGCTAGCATTGCCTGATGGTAATTTTTCAAATATATTTTCCACAATGGTCTTCTTCTATAGCATCATTTTTGTAGACCTCCCTGCCTCAGGAAGGAGAGATACAAGTTCTTTTTTGGCCAAGTTGAATGTTACCTGAGGGTCACAGGAAAGGCAGTGGTACATAAAGTCTGCCTTGGCATATGCACCAAGGTCCCTACAGCCAAAACTTCCATGATGACTGCGCTCCATCTCCTCCTTCTCCTTCATCTCGTCCTCCTCATTCCTCTCCTCAGTCCATCCATGTAGGAAAGATAGGACAAAGCTTGTGTGGGTACTAGCCTCTGTTGCAGTAGCCAACAGCTTCTGCTCCTTCTCAGCCCCCACCTTCTCCTTGTTATCCAATTCAAGTTGAGCAGATGAGATGAGGCTGGCCTTGGTAGTATGTCCCTGTCACATGTCTTCCTCCATCTCCACCTGGTCCACATGCAAAGCTTCATGTTTAATTGTAGGCACAAAAGTGGAATCGCTGTCCTGATGAAGGTGGGTTGCCCCCGCTGGCTTCACCCAGGGCAGCGGGGTACTCGGTACCGGGCCGGTATCAAAGCGGGAATGTGTCACAGCAGCGGTGACCCGGTCCGTGGCCCTGGGCGCCCAATATCAATGGCGGTGATGTTAATGGTGTTAAAGTTTATATGAATAGTTTGTGACGCCACCCGTGGTGTTTGGCAAGTAAGATGGTAAGCCAACGCTGCATACAGATCCGCTGGGACTGATGGTGTGGTGCAGCAGAGATAGTATAGCTCCCCACAGGTGGAGCTGTAGTCCCAGGGCAGTGTAGGTGCAATGGATGAGGAGAGGCGCAGAATGGTATGGAGGCTGGTTCCCTGGTGTAGTGGTGCTGGAATAACTGGAGGACACCAGAGTATGCGGTTCCAAAGCTTTACTCACTGTTTGCAGTTCACACAACTGCCTGCCTCCGTACTATGTTCTCCAGGTCAGGGCTCCAGTTGTCAACTCTGTACTGTAGTCAAATCATATGTATATATTCCTTAAAAATGATACTTTATTGTTTAAAAACCACAAATGTGGTATACACCAGAAAGAAAAGTGACTAGAAATGAAGAAAATGAATAAGTGTTCAAACAAAGCCCATACTGAGGTGACACCTTGGAATCCCTCATAAGAGACTGAGCTGTATCCTGCCTGTCCGCGGAGGTTGGCACCCTAGGGGGGAACGTTATGGCGCCCCCGCTCAACGATGGCTGTCCCTAGGGGCCCTAGTAAACCCTACCGCCACTAGTGGTCCCTTCTACCCGATACAAATAAGGGAACCCCTACTTCTAGACAGAGACCAAACTGCTCTATAGAGGACCCTGTGCCCCAGAGAAGAGGTTAAAAATAAATAGAACACATATGGCATTCGGTGGTCAAATTTGAGCAAAGACACAGTTATGAAAGGTGCCTCAATCTTATGTGTAGGATATATTAGTATATGAAAAGGGCACTGACTCTAATAAGTCATAACCCACAAGACAGCCAAAGGCTGTATCCCATTGCTGTGAATATACAAAAAACGCAGAACTGCCACAGCGATACTTATCTGCATTTTCTGCCACCTGCCAATAAACAGTTAAAGCCTCAGCTAGATAAAACACATATGGCATTAGGTGGTCAAATTTGAACAGCAGACATCATCATGGGAAACAGTAATTGTGAATAGTGCCTCAATCTCATGTAAAAGATATATTGATATATGAAAAAGGCACTGACTCTAATAAGTCATAACCCACAAAACGGCCAGAAGCTGTATCCCATTGCTATATATATACAAGAAACGCAGAACTGCCACAGCGATACTCATCTGCATTTTCTGCCACCTGCCAACAACCAGTTAACGCCTCAACGCGTTTCGCCTCATTAGGCTCATCAGGAGGCCCGATGCTGCGATATCTAGTGTCCCATCAAGGTGCAAATAGCTACCACTAGTGGCGGTAGGGTTTACTAGGGCCCCTAGGGACAGCCATCGTTGAGCGGGGGCGCCATAACGTTCCCCCCTAGGGTGCCAACCTCCGCGGACAGGCAGGATACAGCTCAGTCTCTTATGAGGGATTCCAAGGTGTCACCTCAGTATGGGCTTTGTTTGAACACTTATTCATTTTCTTCATTTCTGGTCACTTTTTTTTCTGGTGTATACCACATTTGTGGTTTTTAAACAATAAAGTATCATTTTTAAGGAATATATATATATGATTTGACTTGAGAACCCTTATAGTATTTCAACTCTGTACTGTAACCTGAAGAAGAGGTGCGGTTTGTCACCTCGAAACGCGTAGTTTCTGTAGTACATATAATAAAGAACTTGAAAGATTTATATGGATTTCTGAAGAATTCTTATCACTAAAGCAGCGCAGATGCTCAGAAGTGCTTTTCTTGGATCCTCAACTTATGATACCTAGTGGACGCTGTCCACCTGCACGAGCTCTGCAGCAGCTATATGAATGCAACAAACGTTGAGAGTGGTTGTGTCTGAACACAACCCATAAAGGGTGAGTACTCCAGAGCACTTTCATATTTTAATTGATTTATACCAGGTGAAGCCCTATGTCTGCGCCCCCGCCCTTGATTAGTCTTTACTTGTATGACAGACAGCTGTAGCCTGCTTCTGGGACTCCTCACTGCGTCCCGGCTCTCTATTCAGTTGCTGTTGTGTCCCAAGTCTATGATGGGAGCAAGGCGTTAGCGGCTCACTACTCCTCCGGTGTCTGTTGCCAGACATAAAGATCCAATCAACCTCGGGGACCGGGCCCCGGCCTTTGCGCTTTCTGGACTGGAAGGGTTCTCTCTCTTTCTCAACCTGCTTCCCACCGTCCTTCTATTCCCCTTCGTTCCGATCTGTTCTATCTCTCTTATGGAATCTGTAGTCTTCAGTCTATGTCTCTTTCTCCTTCTCTTCCTTCCCTGAGGAGCTCGTTCCACTCAGACCAGTCCTCAGCCTCTCTTGACTGACTGCCTTCCTCCGCCTTGAGCTCCTCTCAGGCTGACCTGCTGTCAGCCTGCTCTCTCTCTGGGACTCACCACAGACTGACCTTCTGTCAGACTGACCTGAAATCCTACACCTTCCCTCTCTCTTATATCTAACTCCACCTGCCTTCCCAGCACCTCTCGTGTTACGAAGCCAGGGACCACAAAAGGCACCCTATGACCTTTCCAGCATAAAGCATGGATGGGTCCCTGCTGAACTATCCTGTGTGTGGGGTGCAGGTGTTGGAATGCGGAAAGGAGTTCCCAGCCTACCTGGATGGTGGGGCACTACACCTTAGGAGAAGGTGCAGTACCTCTGTGGCGACTGAAGCCTCAGGGGCACCACATACCCCCCCGTTAAACACAGCACGTCCGCGGGCTGTAAGACAACAAAAGGTACAATACAGGAACACACAAAAATGTTTAAATGCTATTCAACAATACTTATCTAATCTTCCTAATGTAGGAGGTACATTTCTTAAACGTTACAAACAGGTTAACTTCCTATCTTAGTATCAAAAATTTACTAAAGTGCAATTCTCAATTCAAAGTGCTATACTCAACACATTTTCTTTATTACATTTTCTATCAATTATTCTCTATTTCTTTCTTTCTTCTACTGGATGCCAGACACTGACCACCTACGCTTGGCCTGTCTCCTGTCACTTTCAATTCTTCAGTCTTTATTCCATTCTCACATTCTATCTCAAAACTGTTCTAATTCTCTGTATCAAATATTCTATAAAAGACATTTACTTTTCATAAGACATAACATTATCAAATACGCTATCATAAAACATTCAAAATTCTTGTAATGTGCTGAACACTGCTCCCAGCCGGGCTTTCTTGCAGTGTCCCTTGAGGTAGACATCATTCTTCGAAAAGTGTCCATGCAGAAACATTATCTTCGAAAGAGTCTCTTTATATGTAAAACCAAGAGAGAGCACCCAAAGGGGTGCAAACTATTTACAAGAAAGTTTTGGATCACACAGCGTTCATGATCTCCACAGTTCCATTTGTAGAAAAACACCGCCAATCAAAAGACGGCAACAAAAGTGCTACCGGAAAAACATGATAGCAAACAAGGCACAACTGGTGCAAACAAACCCTCCTCGGTAACGAGAGTTAAATAAATGTAAATTATCTTAGTGGCTACCAGATTCCAAGTAGTCATTGGCAATCCGTAGGTACTCCTCTTCCCACAGTGTCAAGCCAGGGATCTTTGGTTTGGGCTGCCGAACTGGAGGTGTTGCAGGAGCAGCCTGGTTCCTAGGTTCAGGTACCTGAGCAGTCTGAGTGGTACCGGTGGATGGAGGGGCATTGACTGGTTTCGATGGCAGGTACCTCTCGATGAAACTCTACAGGGATACGTCGTACATTCAGGGCGTACCATCCCCGGAGTCCTTCATTCCGGGTGAAGGTCACATATTCCCCAGGCTGCAGGTCTCTATCTGGATGCCCTTTCCTCAGATGGGACTCCACATTCCGCCGGTTGAAGAACAGGTCACCAATGCGCTTGGGGTCCGCTATGAATCCAAAACCCCTCTCCTTATTCACATTCAGCACCTGCCGCCATCCGGCTGCATCCCGGGGGCCATGATGACCTGCACGGGCCCTCTCCTTCCGGGCCAGATCCGGGCCCAACACAGCCTGCTTCCTCTGCTCCCTCTCCCAGTACTCCACTGCCAGCTTTGTAATGGTGGCAATAGGCCTCATTCTGCTCCTCCCGGGACCTGCTTTCACCCACAGCACCAGCATCCCGGTCCCAGACCAGATCCAGGACGACCTGGCCAGCCACTGCGACTGCGGTACACCCCAGGGCCTTCCCAGGTGGAGGAACATCCGACATACCTGGGGCCTCCTGGCGGTGCGGCTTCTGCTCCGGTGCAGGCGGTGACGGAGCAGATGGTAGCTCCGGGTCCGCGGGGGCTTCGGTCGGGACCTGCGCAGCCGCAACAGGTCCGGGCGGGAGCATGGTCTCAGCTCCCGGGTCCTCCGGTGACTTCTTTGGGCGAGCAGGACGCAGCCGCACGGACAGTGTGGAGGTGAAAGTTAACGCTGTCGGAGAGCAGTCTGGTGCGGCAGGTACCAATGGAAAGGGTACCGCTGATGTAGGCCCCGCCGGGGCGCGCTGCCGTCTCAGCCTCTCCAGCACTTCTCTTCTTAGCTGCAGATGGTTAGTCAGTTCCGTGATCTCATCCTGTAGCTGCCGGCAAATCATGCCAGCTTCAGGGTTGGAGCCATCAGCCATGGCGCTGGGGAGATTCGTTTCCCCGTGCTCTGCAGGCCTCCTTCCCTCACTCTCCAAAATGGCGTTCTGGCGTTGTTCTTCTTGCTCCGCCCTTCTGCTCGCCACTGGCTTTCTCTGCCCCTCCTTCCGGGGGCGGCGTCTTCTTGCCGCGCCTCCATACCAAGCCAGTATGCGAACCCCTCGGGGGGTGGGCCATGCATCGGTCACATAGTAATTCAGGCTGGAACGGCCCAAGACTCTTCACGGTCTTTTCTTAGGACCTCCCATCTCTTCACGCCCTTCTTCTCTGCACCAGCGGCCATTTCTAATGTCCATTTTACAGTCTATTAAATTTGGTCTTCTGCACATTTTCAAAAGTTGTAAATCCAAGGCACACAGAACCCGATGGCATCGGGTCTCGTCATCCTGTTCGTGACGCCAAAATTGGGTCACCCCGCGGGCTTCACCCAGGGCAGCGGGGTACTCGATACCGGGCCGGTATCAAGGCGGGAATGTGTCACAGCAGCGGTGACCCGGTCCATGGCCCTGGGCGCCCAATATCAATGGCGGTGATGTTAATGGTGTTAAAGTTTATATGAATAGTTCGTGACGCCACCCGTGGTGTTTGGCAAGTAAGATGGCAAGCCAACGCTGCATACAGATCTGCTGGGACTGAGGATGTGGTGCAGCAGAGATGGTATAGCTCCCCACAGGTGGAGCTGTAGCCCCAGGGCAGTGTAGGTGCAATGGATGAGGAGAGGCGCAGAATGGTATGGAGGCTGGTGCCCAGGTGTAGTGGTGCTGGAATAACTGGAGGACATCAGAGTATGCAGTTCCAAAGCTCTACTCACTGTTTGCAGTTCACACAACTGCCTGCCTCCATACTGTGTTATCCAGGTCAGGGCACCATCCAACCTCCAGGCAGGATAGGATTCTCCCTTCCACACTCCGCCAACAAGTACCTTCCTGAACGACTCCTCCAATGCGCCTTAAGGTGCGAAGCACTCCAGTACTTAGTTATCCTGGAATGCCTCTCTCTAGGTGTTCCTAGTCTTTACTTGTATGACAGACAGCTGTAGCCTGCTTCGGGGACTCCTCACTGCGTCCCGGCTCTCTATTCAGTTGCTGTTGTGTCACAAGTCTATGATGGGAGCAAGGCGTTAGCGGCTCACTACTCCTCCGGTGTCTGTTGCCGGACATAGAGATCCAATCAACCTCGGGGACCGGGCCCTAGCCTTTGCGCTCTCTGGACTGGAAGGGTTCTCTCTCTTTCTCAACCTGCTTCCCACCGTCCTTCTATTCTCCTTCGTTCCGTTCTATCTCTCTTATGGAATCTGTAGTCTTCAGTCTACGTCTCTTTCTCCTTCTCTTCCTTCCCTGAGGAGCTCGTTCCACTCAGACCAGTCCTCAGCCTCTCTTCACTGACTGCCTTCCACCGCCTTGAGCCCCTCTCAGGCTGACCTGCTGTCAGCCTGCTCTCTCTCTGGGACTCACCACAGACTGACCTTCTGTCAGACTGACCTGAAATCCTACACCTTCCCTCTCTTTTATATCTAACTCCACCCTCCTCCCCAGCACCTCTCGTGTTACGAAGCCAGGGACCACAAAAGGCACCCTATGACCTTTCCAGCATAAAGCATGGATGGGTCCCTGCTGAACTATCCTGTGTGTGGGGTGCAGGTGTTGGAATGCGGAAAAGAGTTCCCAGCCTACCTGGATGGTGGGGCACTACACCTTAGGAGAAGGTGCAGTACCTCTGTGGCGACTGAAGCCCCAGGGGCGCCACATAGGCATCATTGCTGCTCACAATCTTTGTGAAATCCTGCACAAAGAACTGCACAAATAGCAGACATCTATGCCCACTTTTCAGTTGTTAAGTGCGGAGGCTGACCACAATACCGACGTTTGTGTTGGAGCTGGTATTTCACAACTGGCCTCTGCTGCTCATAAAGCCTTGTTAGCATGTGCAGTGTGAAGTTCCACCACGGAGGCATATTACACACCAGTCGAACTGACACTTGCATGTGCTGCTGAAGCACTGCCAGAGTGGCAGCAACAGTAGCAGACTTGCAAAAATTGTCTCTGATACAGGATACCTTGACCAGAATCTCTGGAAAATTTGGGCGGGTTTTCAGAATCTGCTTAGCTTCCAAGTTGAGCACATGGGATAAGCATGCTACATGTGTAAGCTTGCCAAGTTTCACAGCCGCCACCAGGTTACGGACATTATCACACATGACCATTCCTAAATGTAGATTCAGCAAAAGCTGCAGATCTGTCTGGTCTGTCATTCCTTTCAACAACTGTACCATGGTCGTCGGTTTGTCACCTAGACAAATTAGGTTCAGCAGAGCCTGTTGCCGCTTTGCTGAGGCAGTGTTGCAGAGCTTCCAGCTGATGTGTGCTCTGAGATAGCATGTCGGAGATGGACGATAGAGTTGAGCGACTTTTGTTTTTTTAGGGTCGCGTTTCATTTCGTTTCGTGAAACCCGACTTTTCCAAAAGTCGGGTCGAGCAAGATCGTCCGATTATAGGGAAAAGTCGGGGTCATCCCGAAACACGAAACCCAATGTAAGTCAATGGGGAATAAAAGTCGGCAGTGAGAGGAGGACAGGAAACACACCTACAGTGCCCATTTGAATGCCAAAAGCATCAATTCTTCTTACTTAAGCTTGTCAACCTTAATTAACTTCATAATACAAGTTACGCACTGAAAAATGGGGGTTATTTGGCTAAAGTTGTGGGGGGGGGGAGGGCTGGCTGCAGGTTTTCATGTGCCCTGGGTGAAAGAGCGCCCCTTTAACACATACCACAACTCATCATGCTCCGATACGGCAGATAAATAGCGGTATAGTACAATGAAAAATACCTCACTTTTTACATCTCATGACGAGGCCCATCTATTTCTCCATACAGAATCATTGGTCCCATATAATGTTTGAAACAGTATATGATGAGCTCCACATAATGCTACAGTATATGTTGGTCCCCATGGATGAAGCTCCACTGTCTTATGGGCCCAAATAATGCTCAAAACATAATGGGCCCCATTTCTAATGCTCTAGTGTATAATGGGCCCTGTAAATGCTGCTCCAGTGTCTGATGTCCACCTTTGGAATGTTCCAGTGTATGGTGGGCCCCATCTATCATTCTCCAGAGTATAGTGCTCCCCAAAAATTGCTGTCCCAACATTGAAAACAATCAAATAAGTCTCCTCGCTAGGGAATCCCTGTACTTGTCTGGACAGGTGCTGTAGCTTGCTTAACAGCTCGCCAGCCGTTCTCACGCCCAGTATGGATTGCACGTGATTGCACAAAGGTTAGAAAGGGTACAGTATCCCTGGATAACATGTATGGATAGCGTACACATTCAAAATATATGTCTCAGGAGGCAGGCTCAGACGGTGTCAGGCCGAGTATGGATTGCACGTGATTGCACAAAGGTTAGAAAGTGTACCGTATCCCTGGATAACATGTATGGATAGCGTACACATTCAAAATATATGTCTCAGGAGGCAGGCTCAGACGGTGTCAGGAACAGTATGGATTGCACGTGATTGCACAAAGGTTAGAAAGGGTACCGTATCCCCGGATAACATGTATGGATAGCGTACACATTCAAAATATATGTCTCAGGAGGCAGGCTCAGACGGTGTTAGGCCCAGTATGGATAGCACGTGATTGCACAAAGGTTAGAAAGGGTAACGTATCCCCGGATAACATGTATGGATAGCGTACACATTCAAAATATATGTCTCAGGAGGCAGGCTCAGACGGTGTTAGGCCCAGTATGGATTGCACGTGATTGCACAAAGGTTAGAAAGGGTACCGTATCCCTGGATAACATGTATGGATAGCGTACACATTCAAAATATATGTCTCAGGAGGCAGGCTCAGACGGTGTCAGGCACAGTATGGATTGCACGTGATTGCACAAAGGTTAGAAAGGGTACCGTATCCCCGGATAACATGTATGGATAGCGTACACATTCAAAATATATGTCTCAGGAGGCAGGCTCAGACGGTGTTAGGCCCAGTATGGATTGCATGTGATTGCACAAAGGTTAGAAAGGGTACCGTATCCCTTGATAACATGTATGGATAGCGTACACATTCAAAATATATGTCTCAGGAGGCAGGCTCAGACGGTGTTAGGCCCAGTATGGATTGCACGTGATTGCACAAAGGTTAGAAAGGGTACCGTATCCCCGGATAACATGTATGGATAGCGTACACATTCAAAATATATGTTTCAGGAGGCAGGCTCAGACGGTGTTAGGCCCAGTATGGATTGCACGTGATTGCACAAAGGTTAGAAAGGGTACCGTATCCCTGGATAACATGTATGGATAGCGTACACATTCAAAATATATGTCTCAGGAGGCAGTCTCAGACGGTGTCAGGCCCAGTATGGATTGCACGTGATTGCACAAAGGTTAGAAAGGGTACCGTATCCCTGGATAACATGTATGGATAGCGTACACATTCAAAATATATGTCTCAGGAGGCAGGCTCAGACGGTGTCAGGCACAGTATGGATTGCACGTGATTGCACAAGGGTTAGAAAGGGTACCGTATCCCCGGATAACATGTATGGATAGCGTACACATTCAAAATATATGTCTCAGGAGGCAGGCTCAGACGGTGTTAGGCCCAGTATGGATTGCACGTGATTGCACAAAGGTTAGAAAGGGTACCGTATCCCCGGATAACATGTATGGATAGCGTACACATTCAAAATATATGTCTCAGGAGGCAGGCTCAGACGGTGTTAGGCCCAGTATGGATTGCACGTGATTGCACAAAGGTTAGAAAGGGTACCGTATCCCTGGATAACATGTATGGATAGCGTACACATTCAAAATATATGTCTCATGAGGCAGGCTCAGACGGTGTCAGGCCCAGTATGGATTGCACGTGATTGCACAAAGGTTAGAAAGGGTACCGTATCCCTGGATAACATGTATGGATAGCGTACACATTCAAAATATATGTCTCACGAGGCAGGCTCAGACGGTGTCAGGCACAGTATGGATTGCACGTGATTGCACAAAGGTTAGAAAGGGTACCGTATCCCCGGATAACATGTATGGATAGCGTACACATTCAAAATATATGTCTCAGGAGGCAGGCTCAGACGGTGTTAGGCCCAGTATGGATTGCACGTGATTGCACAAAGGTTAGAAAGGGTACCGTATCCCCGGATAACATGTATGGATAGCGTACACATTCAAAATATATGTCTCAGGAGGCAGGCTCAGACGGTGTCAGGCACAGTATGGATTTGACGGCCCAGATTACACAGCGGAGGAGCAGGGAGAGGTAAATATTGCAAATGCTGGGGCCCTGCCCAAGCAAGGGGGGCCCACTCGTGGGCGTCGGTACTGGCACTGGGCCCCTCATAGTACAGCGGTGTGTCTGACGGCGGGTGTGCACCACCACCGTCAGAGACACTTGATTGCACTATGAGGGACCCTGTGCCAGTGCCCGCGCCCAAGAGTCGGCCTACCCACCTGTCCAGGGCAACGGCACTCGCACGGTGTCGTGCGGTAGGTGGTGACCCCGGCCATGGGGGGGGAGGCAGCACAGTTAGGGAGTTTTAGAAAGTGGCATATGTTGATGTTGGACATTCAGCTGATGCAAAAGGCGAAATAGGTGAAGTACCAGGAAGAGGTGGACCAAAGCAAGCCATTTTTCTGTCACCCTATGTGTCATCAGGGGAAGGTGGGACAAAATCCTTGGAAACCCATGCGTGGTTCATTTTAATGAATGTTAGATCATCCACATTTTGGGTTGACAGACGGGTCCTTTTTTCTGTCAGGATTGATCCAGCTGCACTGAAGACTCTTTCCGATAGCACAGTTGCAGCTGGGCAAGCGAGCTCCTGTAAGGCATATTGGGCCAATTCAGGCCTGGTGTCCAGTTTAGCAGCCCAATAGTCAAAGGGGAATGACCTGTGTGGGAGAACATCGATATGGGAGGAAAAGTAGTTTGTAACCATAGTTGACAACTGCTGTCTCCTGTCACTTTCCATCGATGCAGTATTACCAGTTGTGTGAGCGGTATTTGAAAAATCAGTCCACAACATTGTCATGAAACCCCTGTCTCCAACGCCACTTCTGCTGTGTGCACCACGAACACCTCTGCCAAGCTGCCCCCGGCCCGTACGGCTCATGTGAGAACCATCACCGCTGCTGTGTGCTGGGAATGCCTCAAGCAACCGATTTACCAGAGTTGCTTGTTTATTAGCCAATATTAGGTCAAGGTTCTCCTGTGGCATGATGTTTTGTAATTTGCCTTTATAGCGTGGATCCAGGATGCTGGCCAACCAGTAGTCGTCATCGTTCATCATTTTGGCAATGCGGGGGTCCCTTTTTAGGATCCGCAAGGCATAATCTGACATGTGGGCCAATGTTCCCGGTGTCAATGATGCACTGCGAGTGCTGGGTGGAGGAGCACTTTCTGGCAAATCCACATCCCTCCAGTCACGCACAAACCCTGTACCAGACCTTGCCACGCCAACATTTTCACTTGCCCCACGAGATGCATCCTCCTCCCCTAAGTAATCATCCCCATCATCCTCCTCCTCCTCCTCTTCTTCCTCCACCTCGTCCAGGAGAGGTCCCTGAGCAGACAATGGCTGAATGTCATCAAGGATTCCCTCCTCCTCTTCCTCCTCATCAACATTGGCTGCAGACGCCTGCTCCTTAAGGTGCGTCAAAGTTTGCATGTGCAGACGCATAAGTGGGATGCTCATGCTTAGGATGGCGTCGTCTGCGCTTACCAGCCGTGTGCATTCCTCAAAACACTGAAGGACTTTACAAAGGTCTTTCAGCTTCGACCACTGCACGCCTGTCAACTCCATGTCTGCTCTCAAAGTGCCTGGCCGTGTATCCTCCCACAAATGCATTATGGCCTGCCTCTGCTCGCACAGCCGCTCCACCATGTGCAGGGTGGAGTTCCACCTTGTTGCAATGTCGATAATGAGGCGGTGGTTGGGAAGGTGGAGCAATCGCTGCAGCTTCTGCATACGAACGGAATGTACAGGCGACCGGCGGATGTGCACGCACAGTCTTCGCACCTTCTGGAGCAGGGCTGTTAACTCCGGATAATTTTTGAGGAAGCACTGCACCAACAGGTTCAAGGTGTGAGCCAAGCAAGGTATGTGGCTGAGTTTTGAAAGGGCTATGGCTGCCACAAAATTACGGCCGTTATCACTAACTACCTTGCCTGCCTCAAGATGTACACTGCCCAGCCATGACTCAGTTTGTCGCTTCAAGTACTCGGCCAGCACCTCGGCGGTGTGTCTGTCGCCCAAACACATCATCTGCAACACAGCCTGCTGATGCTTTCCACTAGCTGCTCGATAGGGGGACACATCGTGTGCAACAGTGGCAGCTGCAGATGGAGTGCTCGTACGACTGCGCTCTGTGGACGAGCTTTCGCTTCTGGAGGAGGAGGAGGAGGAGGAGGAGGGTGGAACGCCTACAGCCAACTGTTTCCTATACCGTGGGCTAGGCAGCACTGTCCCACCACCGCTGTCCCCTGTGGACCCTGCATCCACCACATTAACCCAGTGCGCAGTGATGGACACGTAACGGCCCTGGCCATGCCGACTGGACCATGCATCAGTTGTGAGGTGCACCTTTCCGCTCACTGACTGCTTGAGTGCATGGACAATGCGGTCTTTCACATGATGGTGGAGGGCTGGGATGGCTTTGCGAGAGAAGAAGTGGCGACTGGGTAGGTCATAGCGTGGTACTGCATAGGCCATGAGTTCGCAGAAAGCTGTGCTTTCCACCAACCGAAAGGGCATCATCTCAAACGAGATTAGTTTGGCAATGTGGGCGTTCAAACCCAGTGTACGCGGATGAGAGACTGAGTACTTTCTTGACCTACTCATAGTGTCTGGGAGGGTGAGCTGGACTTGAGAGCTGCATATGGTGGAAGTAGCGGTGGACAGGGCGGACTGAGAGAGGGTTGATGATGGTGATAGAGTTGGTGTTCTTTCTGATGGCCTAGAATCAGTCTTTCGTTGATATAACAGTGGGATTCCCTGACTGCTGTGGTCTTGCAACGACACCTCAACATTTGCTGCTGTGCTAACCGGTGGGCTTACAGTGGGGGAAACAATGTAGCGTTGCTGACTACCTTCGTTGTGATCAGTTGCACATGTGGCACTTGAGGTTTGGTGTTGTGTCCACGCTTGCAAGTGCATGCTGGTTAAATGTCTAAGCATGCAACTGGTATTCAAATTTTTCAGATTTTTCCCTCGGCTAAAGGTCTTTGCGCACTTCTTACAGATAACCTTGGCCTGATCATGAGGATTTTGTTCAAAAAAGTGCCACACTGCACTCTTCCTACTTTGGCAGACATTTTGCGGCCTTGCACGCTGTGATCTTTTGACCCTCTGGACAAGCTGTCCAGCAACTCTTTTGATGTTTGGAACCTGTCTTTGGAGTGCTCCGGGCCTGCCAGATAACAGCTGTTGCGATGTCGATGTCTGCTGTGGATGCTCCTCATCTGAGCTATTGGAAGCAGCACCCTCTTCCCCCAATGGATGCCAATCTGGGTCAACAACTGGGTCATCCATCACCTCCTCTTCTATGTCATGTGCACCTTTCTCTGTGTCACCGTGTATGGTGGTATAGTGTGCGGGAAGGGGCACCTGAGTCTCATCAGGGTCAAAATCTGGCTCTGTACACTGCGAGGACAATGTAGTGCTCTGAGTGAATGTACCAGCAGAATCATCCATCAGCGGCTGTGCATCAGTGCACTCCATGTCAGATTCATCTTGGCCTGGGTAATTCACCATTTCACTTGATAATCCAGGCATGGTATGTGAAAACAGCTCCATGGAGTAATCAGTAGTATGGCCTGCGTCATCCTTCAATCTTGGTTGGGGTGAAGGACACAAGGAAAGGTGTGGTTCATGAACATGAGCCTCCAATGACGACTCAGTGCTTTTACTTTTTACAACTGAAGAAGAGGAGGCGATAGAGCTGGAGGCTGAGTCAGCAATGTAAGACAAAACTTTTTCCTGATGCTCTGCCTTTAAAAGCGGTTTGCCAACTCCTAGAAAACTAAGCGTTCGAGGCCTTATGTAGCCAGACGATGACGCAGGGTCAGCACCTCCTGCATTCGGTCCTATTTTGCTCTTGCCACTACCATCAGATCCACCACCAACACCATCATTACCAGCTGCCAACCCCCGCCCAATTTCACGGCCTCTTCCACCAGCCTTCCTCATTTTTGGTAGAAATGTAGACAAAATCCAAGAAACTATATAGTAATGTAAAACAAGGTACAAGGTGTCTATAGGACAGGGGAGATTTAGAATTTCTGCACACACTTGTGGACAGTGGACACTTTTGGATTGTGTGAGGCCCACTGATATCTGAGCGCTATGTGACAGGCTCGATGGCACAGCTGCCTGTGACGAAAGTGACGAGAGGATAATGGAGATTTTGAATCTCTGCGCACACTTTTGGACACTGGACACTTGTGGATTGTGTGAGGCCCACTGATATCTGAGCGCTATGTGACAGGCTCGATGGCACAGCTGCCTGTGGCCAAAGTGACGAGAGGATAATGGAGATTTTGAATCTCTGCGCACACTTTTGGACACTGGACACTTGTGGATTGTGTGAGGCCCACTGATATCTGAGCGCTATGTGACAGGCTCGATGGCACAGCTGCCTGTGACCAAAGTGACGAGAGGATAATGGAGATTTTGAATCTCTGCGCACACTTTTGGACACTGGACACTTGTGGATTGTGTGAGGCCCACTGATATCTGAGCGCTATGTGACACGCTCGATGGCACAGCTGCCTGTGACCAAAGTGACGAGAGGATAATGGAGATTTTGAATCTCTGCGCACACTTTTGGACACTGGACACTTGTGGATTGTGTGAGGCCCACTGATATCTGAGCGCTATGTGACACGCTCGATGGCACAGCTGCCTGTGACCAAAGTGACGAGAGGATAATGGAGATTTTGAATCTCTGCCCACATTTTGGACACTGGACACTTGTGGATTGTGTGAGGCCCACTGATATCTGAGCGCTATGTGACACGCTCGATGGCACAGCTGCCTGTGACCAAAGTGATGAGAGGATAATGGAGATTTTGAATCTCTGCGCACACTTTTGGACACTGGACACTTGTGGATTGTGTGAGGCCCACTGATATCTGAGCGCTATGTGACACGCTCGATGGCACAGCTGCCTGTGACCAAAGTGACGAGAGGATAATGGAGATTTTGAATCTCTGCGCACACTTTTGGACACTGGACACTTGTGGATTGTGTGAGGCCCACTGATATCTGAGCGCTATGTGACAGGCTTGATGGCACAGCTGTGACCAAAGTGACGAGAGGATAATGGAGATTTTGAATCTCTGCGCACACTTTTGGACACTGGACACTTGTGGATTGTGTGAGGCCCACTGATATCTGAGCGCTATGTGACAGGCTCGATGGCACAGCTGCCTGTGACAAAAGTGACGAGAGGATAATGGAGATTTTGAATCTCTGCGCGCACTTTTGGACAATGGACACTTGTGGATTGTGTGAGGCCCACTGATATCTGAGCGCTATGTGACAGGCTCGATGGCACAGCTGTGACCAAAGTGACGAGAGGATAATGGAGATTTTGAATCTCTGCGCACACTTTTGGACACTGGACACTTGTGGATTGTGTGAGGCCCACTGATATCTGAGCGCTATGTGACACGCTCGATGGCACAGCTGCCTGTGACCAAAGTGACGAGAGGATAATGGAGATTTTGAATCTCTGCGCACACTTTTGGACACTGGACACTTGTGGATTGTGTGAGGCCCACTGATATCTGAGCACTATGTGACACGCTCGATGGCACAGCTGCCTGTGACCAAAGTGACGAGAGGATAATGGAGATTTTGAATCTCTGCGCACACTTTTGGACACTGGACACTTGTGGATTGTGTGAGGCCCACTGATATCTGAGCGCTATGTGACACGCTCGATGGCACAGCTGCCTGTGACCAAAGTGACGAGAGGATAATGGAGATTTTGAATCTCTGCGCACACTTTTGGACACTGGACACTTGTGGATTGTGTTAGGCCCACTGATATCTGAGCGCTATGTGACACGCTCGATGGCACAGCTGCCTGTGACCAAAGTGACGAGAGGATAATGGAGATTTTGAATCTCTGCGCACACTTTTGGACACTGGACACTTGTGGATTGTGTGAGGCCCACTGATATCTGAGCGCTATGTGACAGGCTCGATGGCACAGCTGCCTGTGACAAAAGTGACGAGAGGATAATGGAGATTTTGAATCTCTGCGCACACTTTTGGACACTTGTGGATTGTGTGAGGCCCACTGATATCTGAGCGCTATGTGACAGGCTCGATGGCACAGCTGCCTGTGACCAAAGTGACGAGAGGATAATGGAGATTTTGAATCTCTGCGCACACTTTTGGACACTGGACACTTGTGGATTGTGTGAGGCCCACTGATATCTGAGCGCTATGTGACACGCTCGATGGCACAGCTGCCTGTGACCAAAGTGACGAGAGGATAATGGAGATTTTGAATCTCTGCGCACACTTTTGGACACTGGACACTTGTGGATTGTGTGAGGCCCACTGATATCTGAGCGCTATGTGACACGCTCGATGGCACAGCTGCCTGTGACCAAAGTGACGAGAGGATAATGGAGATTTTGAATCTCTGCGCACACTTTTGGACACTGGACACTTGTGGATTGTGTGAGGCCCACTGATATCTGAGCGCTATGTGACAGGCTCGATGGCACAGCTGCCTGTGACAAAAGTGACGAGAGGATAATGGAGATTTTGAATCTCTGCGCACACTTTTGGACACTGGACACTTGTGGATTGTGTGAGGCCCACTGATATCTGAGCGCTATGTGACAGGCTCGATGGCACAGCTGTGACCAAAGTGACGAGAGGATAATGGAGATTTTGAATCTCTGCGCACACTTTTGGACACTGGACACTTGTGGATTGTGTGAGGCCCACTGATATCTGAGCGCTATGTGACACGCTCGATGGCACAGCTGCCTGTGACCAAAGTGGCGAGAGGATAATGGAGATTTTGAATCTCTGCGCACACTTTTGGACACTGGACACTTGTGGATTGTGTGAGGCCCACTGATATCTGAGCGCTATGTGACAGGCTCGATGGCACAGCTGCCTGTGACCAAAGTGACGAGAGGATAATGGAGATTTTGAATCTCTGCGCACACTTTTGGACACTGGACACTTGTGGATTGTGTGAGGCCCACTGATATCTGAGCGCTATGTGACACGCTCGATGGCACAGCTGCCTGTGACCAAAGTGACGAGAGGATAATGGAGATTTTGAATCTCTGAGCACACTTTTGGACACTGGACACTTGTGGATTGTGTGAGGCCCACTGATATCTGAGCGCTATGTGACACGCTCGATGGCACAGCTGCCTGTGACCAAAGTGACGAGAGGATAATGGAGATTTTGAATCTCTGCGCACACTTTTGGACACTGGACACTTGTGGATTGTGTGAGGCCCACTGATATCTGAGCGCTATGTGACACGCTCAATGGCACAGCTGCCTGTGACCAAAGTGACGAGAGGATAATGGAGATTTTGAATCTCTGTGCACACTTTTGGACACTGGACACTTGTGGATTGTGTGAGGCCCACTGATATCTGAGCGCTATGTGACAGGCTCGATGGCACAGCTGTGACAAAAGTGACTAGAGGATAAGGGAGATTGGATTGCTTTTAAAAAAGCAGTTTGCGGAGCAGTGGGTAAACAGCAATGCCAGCGTGTCAGGAAGCCTTAAAAGGCAGCCCAACAACCAACACCACTGATACACCACAATATAGCCTCCCCTTGCACTGCACACACAGTGACTTGTGTGTTGTGCAGGCCAAATCGCTAGCAGCAGAAGCAGTTTTTTTTACTTCTTCCCTGCCTAACGCTCTCCCTACAGAATCAGCAGCAACCTCTCCCTATACTAAGATCGGCAGAAGTAAGATGGCGGTCGGCGTGCACGCCCTTTTATACCCCCTGTGACGCCCAGCAAAGCAAGCCAATCACTTGCATGCCCTTCTGAAAGATGGTGGTGACCCGTGCCTAGGTCATCACGTTGCCCACAGTGTCCGTGGATCCTGATTGGCTGAAAAAGAGCGCAAAACAAACTTTTGAAACGCGACTTTGGCGCGTAAGTCGCCGACCTCGTGGCCGACCTCATCCTAGGGTCGGGTTTCGTTTCATGAAACCCGACTTTGCCAAAAGTCGGCGACTTTTGAATTTTTTCGACCCGTTTCGCTCAACTCTAATGGACGATGAAGAGAAGGAGGAGGGGGTGCAGGAACTGGTGTATGAGGTGGAGAAAACCCTGCTAGAAGTAGTGACATCAATCCTTGGTGTCGGTAGCATGTGTGCTGTGCCATGATGGATCTAGGCCACAGCCTCCTCAATGTTCACCCAGTGTGCCGTGCAGTGTGTAATGTAGCATCACTGGCCCCGAAAACTTGTCCACGTGTCGGTTGTTAAGTGCGCAATCTCAGTAACTGTGATGGTAAGGACACAGGCAATATTCCTGGACACATGCTGTACAAGGCGGGGATGCCATATCAGGACAAATAGTGGCAGATGAATACACCGAATTACAGAGGGACCAAATTTGTACACCTGTAGCAAGTCAATTTTGGCTTTTATTTCAAACCAACAAAATTGCAGACAAACCAAGTTTTACAGTACATATGGCACTAGTCCATTTTTGAACAACCAAATCTGTAAACCTGTTGCAGGTCAATTTTGTTTTTATTTGAAACCAATGAAATTTAATACAAGCAGGTCTTACAGTATACATTACAATAGAAACATTTTTTCTAACAAAAATATTTTGTGAAATGTACCAGGTCAAGCGATTTTTACAAATTTGAACTCACCATAATTTCACAAAAAGCATGTTAAACTCTATGGATGAATAATTGAATCAATAACAATTTTTGGAAGTTTTTTGCTGTTTTATTTATCACCGTAATGTAACAAGAACTGTGTTAAACTGTATGGATGAATAATTGAATTCATAAAAATTTTTGGGAGGGTTTTTTAAGTTTTATACTCCACCGTAATGTAACAAGAACTGAGTTATAATGTTTGACTAATTGAATCCAAGAAAATTTTGGAACATTTTTGGACTTTTATATACTACCGTAATGTAACACGAACCATGCTAAAAACTGTATGGAGGAATAATAGAATTCATTAAAATATTTTGAAGTTTTTTTTGTTGGAATTTTATATACCACTTGAGCTAGATCGGCTCACTTTGCTGCACACAGCAGTAGTCACGGGAACACTGTGGCTTTAACCCCTTCCTGATACGAGACGTACTATCCCGTCCATGGGACCCGGGCCCCTATGCCCATGGACGGGATAGTACGTCTACCGCGATCAGCGGCGCCCACGTGGTGAGCGCCGCTGATCGCGGCCGGGTGTCAGCTGATTATCACAGCTGACACCCGGCACAATGTGTCAGGGGCGGTCACGGACCGCCCCCGACACGTTAACCCCTTGCACACCGCGATCAAACACGATCGCGGTGTACCGGGAGTTAAAGGGAAGCATCGGCAGGGAGGGGGCTCCCTCCGTGCTTCCCTGAGCCCCCCACGGCAGCGCAATGTGCAGCGCTGCTGCGGGGGGCTCCTTTCCTCCAGGCCCCCGAATCCAAGATGGCGATGGGGGCCTTCGGGGGCCTGCAGGAAGCTGGTTTCCTCAGTGCCTGCAAAGCGCAGGCAAGAGGAAGTCTTCTTCAATGCCTGTGACAGATTGCTGATCTGTCACAGTGATCTGTGATGTGACAGATCAGCGATCTGTCACAGGACAGTGATGTCCCACCTGGGACTATGTAATAAAGTAAAAAAAAAATTAAAAAAAGTGTAAAAATAATTTTTAAAAAATCGCCAAATAAATTAGTAAAAAAAAAAAAAATATTCCCCAATAAATTCATTTTTTGAAAATAAAAAAAAACCAAAACAATAAAAGTACACATATTAGGTATCGCCGCATCTGTAACGACCTGCCCTATAAAACTGCCCATTAGTTAACCCCTTTAGCGAACCCCTTAAAAAATAAAAATAAAAAACGAAGCAAAAAATAATGATTTATTATCATACCGCCAAACAAAAAGTGTAATAACGCGCGATCAAAAATACGCATATAAATATCCATGCAACCGCTGAAAACGTCATCTTGTCCCGCAAAAAACGAGCTGCCACACAGCATCATCAGCGAAAAAATAAAAAAGTTATAGCTCGCAGAATAAAGCGAGGCAAAAATAATTATTTTTTATATAAAATAGTTTTCATTGCATAAAACCGACAAAACATAAAAAAAGACCTAAGTGAGGTATCGCTGTAACCGTACTGACCCGAAGAATAAAACCGCTTTATCAATTTTACCGCACGCGGAACGGTGTAAACGCACTCCCCCAAAAGAAATTCATGAAACGCTGGTTTTTGTTCATTCTGCGTCCCAAAAATCGGAATAAAAAGCGATCAAAAAATGTCACGTGCCCGAAAATAGTACCAATAAAAACATCAACTCGTCCCGCAAAAAATAAGACCTCACATGACTCGGTGGGTCAAAATACGGAAAAATTATAGCTCTCAATATGTGGTGATGCAAAAACTATTTTTACAATAAAAAGCGTCTTTCAGCGTGCGACAGCTGCCAAAAATAAATACCGCCATAAATAGTAAATCAAACCCCCTGTTATCACCCCCTTAGTTAGGGAAAAATAATAAAATTAAAAAAATGTATTTATTTCCATTTTTCCATTAGGGTTAGGGTTAGGGCTAGGGTTAGGGCTAGGGTTAGGGTTAGGGTTAGGGCTAGCGTTAGGGTTAGGGCTAGGGTTAGGGCTTGGGTTAGGGCTTGGGTTAGGGCTGAGATTAGGGTTAGGGGTGTGTTGGGGTTCAGGTTGGAGTTAGAATTGGGGGTTTCCACTGTTTGGGCACATCAGTGGCTCTCCAAATGCAACATTGCGTCTGATCTCAATTCCAGCCAATTCTGAGTTGAAAAAGTCATATGGTGCTCCTTCCCTTCCAAGCTCTGCCATGCGCCCAAACAGTGTTTTACCCCCACATGTAGGGTATCAGCCTACTCAGGACAAATTGCAAAACAATTTTTGGGGTCCAATTTCTCCTGTTACCCTTAGGAAAATAAAAAATTGGGGGCAAAAATATCATTTTTGTGGAAAAAAATGATTTTTTTATTTTCACGTCCGAGCGTTATAAACTTCTGTGAAGCACTTGGGGGTTCAAAGTGCTCACCACACATCTAGATAAGTTCCGTGGGGGGGTCTAGTGTCCAAAATGGGGTCACTTGTGGGGAGTTTCAATAGTTTAGGTACATCAGGGGCTCTCCAAACGCACATGACACCCGCAGACCATTCCATCAAAGTCTGCATTCCAAAACGTCACTGCTTCCCTTCCGAGCCCCGACGTGTGTCCATACAGTATTTTTCTCCCACATATGGGGTGTCAGCGTACTCATGACAAATTGGACAACAACTTTTGGGGTCCAATTTCTCCTGTTACCCTTGGGAAAATGAAAAAATTGGGGACTAATTGATTATGTTTGTGGAAAAAATACGATTTTTTTATTTTCATGCCCGGGCATTATAAACTTCTGTGAAGCCCTTGGGGGTTCAAAGTGCTCACCTCACATCTAGATAAGAAGTTCCTTAGGGGCTCTCATTTCCAAAATGGGGTCATTTGTGGGGGGTTTCCACTGTTTAGGTACATTACGGGCTCTCCAAAAGCAACATGACACCCGCAGACCATTCCATCAATGTCTGCATTCCAAAACGTCACTACTTCCCTTCCGAGCCCCGACGTGTGCCCATACAGTAGTTTTCTCCCACATATGGGATATCAGCATACTCAGGACAAATTGGACAACAACTTTTGGGGTCTAATTTCTCCTGTTACCCTTGGGAAAATAAAAAAAATGGTGACTAAAAGATCATGTTTGTGGAAAAAATACAAATTTTTTATTTTCACGCCCGGGCGTTATAAACTTCTGTGAAGCACTGGGGGGTTCAAAGTGTTCACCACACATCTAGATAAGTTCCTTGGGTGGTCTAGTTTACAAAATGGTGTCATTTGTGGGGGGTTTCCACTGTTTAGGTACATCAGGGGTTTTCCAATCGCGACATGGTGTCCGATCTCAATTCCAGCCAAAAACGTCAAATGGCGCTGCTTCCCTTCCGAGCTCTGCCATGCGCCCAAATAGTGGTTTACCCCCACATGTAGGGTATCAGCGTACTTAGGACAAATTGCACAATAACTTTTAGGGTGCTGTTACCCTTGAAAAAATAAGAATTGAGGGTGAAAAGATCATTTTTGTGGAAAAAATATGATTTTTTAATTGTACGGCTTTATGTTATAAACTTCTGTGAAGCCCTTGGGGGTTCAAAGTTCTCACCACACATCTAGATAAGTTCCTTAGGGGGTCTAGTTTCCAAAATGGTGTCATTTGTGGGGGGTTTCCACTGTTTAGGTATATCAGGGGTTTTCCAATCGCGACATGGTGTCCGATCTCAATTCCAGCCAAAAATGTCAAATGGCGCTGCTTCCCTTCCGAGCTCTGCCATGCGCCCAAATAGTGGTTTACCCCCACATGTGGGGTATCAGCGTACTCAGGACAAATTGCACAATAACTTTTAGGGTGCTGTTACCCAATAAGAATTGAGGGTGAAAAGATCATTTTTGTGGAAAAAATATGATTTTTTAATTGTACGGCTTTATGTTATAAACTTCTGTGAAGCCCTTGGGGGTTCAAAGTTCTCACCACACATCTAGATAAGTTCCTTAGGGGTCTAGTTTCCAAAATGGTGTCATTTGTGGGGGTTTCCACTGTTTTGGTACATCAGGGGTTTTCCAATCGCGACATGATGTCCGATCTCAATTCTAGCCAAAAACGTCAAATGGCGCTGCTTCCCTTCCGAGCTCTGCCATGCGCCCAAATAGTGGTTTACCCCCACATTTGGGGTACCAGCATACTCAGGACAAATTGCACAATAACTTTTAGGGTCCTGTTACCCTTGGGAAAATAAAAATTGCGGTGAAAAGATCATTTTTGTGGAAAAAATATGATTTTTTAATTGTACCACTGTACGTTATAAACTTCTGTAAAGCCCTTGTGGGTTCAAAGTTCTCACCACATATCTAGATAAGTTCCTTGGGGGGGTCTAGTTTCCAAAATGGGGTCACTTGTAGGGGTTACCACTGTTTAGGTACATCAGGGACTCTCCAAACGTGACATGGCGTCCGATCTGAATTCCAGCCAATTTTGCATTGAAAAAGTCAAACGGCGCTCCTTCCATTCTGAGCTCTGCCATGCGCCGAAACAGTCATTCCCCCCCACAAATCAGGTATCAGCGTACTCAGGACAAATTGCACAATAACTTTTGCAGTCCAATTTCTCCTGTTACCCTTGGTAAAATAAAAAAAATTGAACCTGAAGTGTTTTTTTTGTGAAAAAAGTTAGATGTTCATTTTTTTTTAAATATTCAAAAAAATTCCTGTGACGCACCTAAAGGGTTAATAAACTTCTTGAATGTGGTTTTGAGCACCTTAAGGGGTGCAGTTTTTAGAATGGTGTCACTTTTGGGTATTTTCTATCCTATAGACCCCTCAAAGTGGCTTCAAATGTGATGTGGTCCTAAAAATAAAATGGTGTTGTAAAAATGAGAAATCGCTGGTCAACTTTTAACCCTTATAACTTCCTAACAAAAAAAAATTTTGGTTCCAAAATTGTGCTGATGTAAAGTAAACATGTGGGAAATGTTAGTTATCAAGTTTTTTGTGTGCCGCATCTCTGTGATTTAAGGGCATAAAAATTCAAAGTTGGAAAATTGCAAAATTTTCAAAATTTTTGCCAAATTTCCGTTTTTTTCACAAATAAACGCAAGTTATTTGAATGAAATTTTACCACTACCATGAAGTACAATATGTCACGAGAAAACAATGTCAGAATCACCGGGATCCATGGAAGCATTCCAGAGTTATGACCTCATAAAGGTACAGTGGTCAGAATTGTAAAAATTGGCCCGGTCATGAACGTGCAAACCACCCTTGGGGGTGAAGGGGTTAAAGATGCACTTGGTTTATTAGGGCATAAGCAAAGTTTAAGCACAAAATAAACACAGCCCTCAGGACAAAACTGTGAAATAAAACAAAATGGTAGCACTAGATACAGTCCTTGCATTGGTAAGTCAGCCCACTCAAGGTTAGCATAAACAAAAACACAAACCACTTCTCTGGAATGCTCCTCTCCAGCCACTGACACCCTCCTGCCTTTGAAGACCAGCTACTTAAACTCCAGACCATATGACTTCTCCGCTCATGTGCTGACTCTGCAAGTGAAGATAAGGTGGTCTCCAACCCACTTTATGGATGTCCACATAAAAACCAGCCTATTATGCAACTTAGCTTAATCCTCACAGCATGTAGTGTGCTGGAGGAAAAAAACTTTGGGTTTTACATCACTGATACCATTAAGCATAGTGACACATATCTCACCTCCAATATCTTACCAGTGACTTTGCCACACTCCGTAATGTAACATGAACTGTGCTAAACTGTATGGATGACTAATTAAATCAATAAAAAAGTTGGATTTTTTAATGTAGTTTTATTTTCCACTGTAATATAACAATAACCTTGTTAAAATGTATAGATGAATAACAAAATCTCTAAAAAAATTGTAGGTTTTTTTTAGATTTATGTACCACAATAATTTAACAAGAACTGCATTAAACTGTATGGATGATTAATTGAATCCATAAAGATTTTTGGAAGTTTCATTGGGGAAAGTTTTATATGCCCCTGCAATGTAGTAATAACTATGTCAAGCTGTATAGATGATTAATTGAATTCATAAAATAGTAAGTGTTTTTGGAAGTTTTATATACCAATGGAATGTAAGAAGAACCATGAACAACTCTATGGATAAATCTAAAACAAATTTTGGAACGTTTTTTAGATTGTTGTATGCCACCGAAATGTAACACATAGCATCTAATACTGTATGAATTACTCTATCAATCCAGAAAAACCCTTTTTTGGAGTGTTATATACCACCCCAATGTCACAGAAAACACCTAATACTTTATGGATGACTAATTGAATCCCGACAAATATTCAATGCTTTATTTGAGTGTTAAATACCACTGTAATGTACTACAAGGCACGCAATACTGTATGGATGAATAATTGAATCCAGAAAACAATTTTCAACTCTTTTTTGGAGTGTTTCGTAGCACAAAAATGTACCACAAACCATGTAATATGTATGGATGAGTAACTGAATACAAAAAAAAATAAGTGCTTTTCGAGAGTGTTATATACCACTGAAATGTACCACAGAGAACGTAATACACTATGGAGAGTAATTGAACCCAGCACTTTTTTAAACTCTTTTTATAGTGTTATATACCACAGAAATGTACCACAAAGCACATAATACTCTATGGGTGAGTAACTGAACACAGGCAAATTTGTCAATGCTTTTTTGGAGTGTTATATACCACATAAATGTACTACAAGGCACTTAATGCTACATGGATGAAAATATAATCTTTTTTTAACCCACAAAAAAGCGGTTAGGTGCAGCAGATATATATTTAACAACAGACTGCAAACTCTAAGCCCGGCCTAGAGACAATAGTTTACTAACCTTCCTGTTCCTGCAACCATCCTTCCCTAGGATAAATGCAAAAGGTATCTGATACAAACAGCAAAGCACAAGATTCGCCCTTACAAGGCCTGTTAGTATAATGGTTCAGAATCAGCATCAGTATCAACACTGGAGGACTCTGATTCGTTCAACTATGCACACACAGGCCTGGACATGTACTCTCTCTCCAATAAGAAATGTCCTTGAGCTTTGCAATGGCATCAGTTAATGCCAGGGGAAGAGTCTTGAGGAGATCATTTGCATATTCCCAGTGCCTTCTGGGATAAGTGAAGAGTCTCCACGAGCTCAACGATCACTGGGTTTTGGCCGTTGCAGCTGAGAAGAGGAAATCAGAAAACCAGGGGAAGAGTCTTGAGGAGATCATTTGCATATTCCCAGTGCCTTCTGGGATAAGTGAAGAGTCTCCATGAGCTCAACGATCACTGGGTTTTGGACGTTGCAGCTGAGAAGAGGAAATCAGAAAAAAATTGGCACATCTTTCATCGTTTTTAAGAAATCTCAATATGGAAGAGGCCAGGAGCCATTTAGTGAGCTGCATTTCTTGCTACATGTTCACAGACTTACCAGTGGAAAAGCCAAACTTCACATGCTACAAATGCAAGCTTGTGTCCCTGTTGGAGGAAAAGTTGCAAAATCTCGAAGGGAGGTTAGCTACGTTGAAGATCATTAAGGAAGGTGAAGAGTTCTTAGACAGAGCAGAATTATCTCTTCATGTTACAGAAAGAGAAGAAAATTGAAGTGCACCTGAAGAAACAGAGGAATGGAGACATGTGACCCAGAGAAGCAGGAGGATCAGGAGGCGGTCAGCTTCCATACTTCTCAGGAACCAGTACCAGGCTCTCACGCAGGAAAACGATGAAGAAATACATCAGGATAAGACTTTGCCCACAAACAACAACCTTGTACGCCTTCAGGGTCCTCCTGGATGGAGAAAGAAAATGTCAGAGACACCGCACTACACTTGCTCTTAGAGCCAGTGCGCATGTCCTGAGTACAGAAGCAGTGCTAAAAGTTACCTGGGGAGCAGGGCAGCAGAGGTGACCAGGCGTGCTTCAACTAATAGTGTCAGGGTCCAGTCAGTGCTGGAAAGTAAAGAGGCACGGGACCTGCGGACACTGAAAATGAGCAAGCTTGCACAAGACCTATGGTCATGTGACTGCAAGGGGGCGGGGCTTAGCATCAGAGAAGCCAGAGAACTCAGATTATGGCAAAGCAGAAGTTATGTACAATACAGTCAAACGAGGTACAAGAGGGATAAACAGACGGGAGGTCAGACAAAGCAAAAGGTCATACACAAGATATCAGTACAATACCAGGGAGGAGACAGAGCGGATAATCAGGGCCAAGCAGAGATCAAAACCAAGCAGACATATAAGGTACCAGGCAGAATCCAAAGCGATATCCAGGGAACAGACCGAGTCATACACAGAGAATCAAGTAATCAGAACACAGCACTAACACACTCAGGGGTCACCACACAATGCCAAGGGCGAAAGTATAACTGACAGGGATGGGAGCGTCCTGAGGCTATAAGAAGCCTCCCCCAGAACCAGGGAGAGGCCACAATCATAGCCCCAGGTGTGCAGGTAAGCCTGCACCGGGATCACAACCTTTAACCCCAGAAATGCCAGTCATCAGCACTGGTTCCAGACATTAACCCCACGTGTGCGAGTCAAACCCGCACTGAGATCATGACAGTACCCCCCTCTCAACGGGGGGCCTCTGGACCCCCAGGCTTGCCCGGGTACTTAGCATGGAAAGCCCGCACCAGGCGATCAGCATTCATCAACCGGGCCGGTACCCAGGACCTGTCCTCCGGTCCATACCCCTTCCAATGAACCAGGTACTGTACCGACCGCCGTACCAACCTGGAATCTACAATATGACCAACCTCGTACTCCACCTGCCCCTTGACCAAAACAGGAGGAGCAGCAGACTCGGAGTCTCCCCGGACTGTTTCAAAAGGTTTCAGTAGAGATTTGTGGAAGACGTTAGGGATCTTGAAAGAGGGTGGAAGGCACAGCCTATACGCCACTGGATTGATTTTTTCCACAATCTTGTATGGGCCAATGAATTTGGGTCCCAACTTGGCTGACGGAATCTTTAACTTAATGTTTCGCGTGGAGAGCCAAACTTTCTCTCCCACCCGAAACATGGGACCAGGTGTTCGTTTCCTGTCCGCGAAAAACTTATACCTGCCTTGAGACCTAGATACACGCTGCTGGACTTCTGCCCATGTATCTTTTAACCGCTGAACAGAGTCCTCAGCCCCGGGACACCCCGAATCCAGACGAGAAAACTCACCAAAATGAGGACTGAATCCATAGTTAATCAAGAAAGGGGACCTACCAGTGGATTGACTCACCCGACTATTGAAGGCAAATTCAGCCAATGGCAGAGCATCGCCCCAGTCATTCTGTCTAGCAGAGGTTAGACACCTGAGGATCTGTTCCAGGGACTGGTTAGTGCGCTCCGTCTGCCCATTGCTCTCAGGATGGTATGCAGACGAAAAGGACAGAGACATACCTAATTTTTTGCAGAAAGCACGCCAAAACTTAGCCACAAACTGCACACCACGATCAGACACCACATTCAGGGGTACCCCATGCAACCGGATCACATGCTGCACAAACAACCTGGACAACATCTCAGCTGACGGTAGTGCGGACAGGGGTACGAAATGAGCCTGCTTAGAAAACCTGTCCACCACTACCCATACCACTGTATTACCCTTAGATGGAGGGAGATTGGTAACAAAATCCATGGATAAGTGAGTCCATGGCCTTTTGGGCACTGCCAAGGGTATCAGCTCCCCTGCCGGCCGGCTATGAGAGCTTTTAGAATGAGCGCAGACCCCACAACCAGCAATGAATTTTTTTATGTCCGAACCAAGGGTAGGCAACCAAAAGATCCTAGCCACCACCAGATGTGTGGCTGAAATACCAGGGTGAGCACTCAGCTTGGATTCATGGAACTCCTGCAAGAGTTTCAGGCGAAGTTGCTCTGGGACAAACAACTTCCCCTCCGGCTTGGCCGCCGAGGCCTGCGACTGGGCCCCCAGAATCTCCCGTTCCAATTCAGATGAGACCTCTGTTATCACAACCCCAGGGTGAAGAATGGAGGACGGTGGCTCAGGGGGCCTCACCGGCTGAAAACTGCGTGATAAGGCGTCAGCCTTGACATTCTTAGACCCTGGACGAAATGTAATCGTAAACTGAAAATGGGAAAAAAAAGTGACCAACGGGCCTGTCTGGGCGTTAGTCTTTTAGCAGACTCAATGTACGACAAATTTTTGTGATCCGTGATCACCGTAACCGGGTGACTGGCCCCCTCCAAAAAGTGCCTCCATTCTTCAAACGCCAATTTGACCGCAAGAAGCTCTCTATTGCCTACGTCGTAATTTCTTTCCGCAGCAGAGAACTTCTTGGAAAAGAAAGCACATGGCCTGAGGTTGGTTAGAGTGGCAGGCCCTTGGGACAACACCACCCCCACCCCCACCTCAGAGGCGTCCACTTCCACGACGAATGGTTTGGACGGATCTGGCTGCACTAACACAGGAGCAGACATAAAACATTTTTTCAGCGTTGCAAAGGCCTCTTTTGCGAGCGAGGACCAATTTCTCACATCCGCACCTTTGCATGTTAGATCCGTGAGAGTTTTGACCACTTGCGAAAACCCCCGGATAAATTTGCGGTAATAATTGGCGAACCCCAAGAAGCGCTGAAGACCCTTAAGATCTCGGGGTTGCACCCAATCCGCAATGGCCTGCACCTTCTTGGGGTCCATGCGAAAACCCTCACCGGATACAATTAACCCCAAAAAGGACAACTCTTGTACACAGAATACACATTTCTCCAATTTGGCATACAAATGATTTTCTCTAAGCCTTTTGAGCACAGTTCGTACATGTTCCAAATGAGAATACTTGTCGGGGGAATATATCAAAATATCATCTAAGTAGATAACGACAAAACGACCAATGAGATCCGAGAATACCACGTTGATGAAATTCTGAAATATGGCAGGGGCGTTGGTAAGACCAAATGGCATGACTAAATTTTCAAATAGTCCCTCGGTCGTGAGGAACGCGGTTTTCCATTCATCCCCCTCCTGGACCCTTATCAAGTTATATGCCCCCCGAAGGTCCAGTTTAGAAAACCACTTTGCCCCTGATAGTTGGTTACATAAATCAGGAATCAACGGAAGGGGTACGTATTCCGTACAGTAATTTGATTAAGCTCCCGGAAGTCGATACAGGGACGTAACCCGCCATCTTTTTTCTTTAGAAAAAAGAAACCTGCCGCCACAGGTGAGACTGAAGGATGTGAGTGTCCTTTGCGCAGACTTTCAGTAATGTACTCCTTCATAGCCAAGCGCTCAGGACCAGACAAGTTAAACAGACGGGCTTTGGGTAATTTAGCCCCCGGGACCAGCTCAATAGCGCAGTCAAAGGGTCTATGTGGCGGTAACGTCTCGGCCTCGCTTTCGGAGAATACATCTTCGAAGTCCTTCAGGCATTCCGGAATACCTTCCAGCTCGACAGATGATACAGACACAGATTTAACTGGTTCAACCAGCAGTGCGGATTTATCACATAACTCAAAATCATTAAACACCCATTGAACAATCTCCCCCGTTTTCCAGTTAATAACTGGGTTATGGCGTTGTAACCAGGGCATGCCCAACACCAACCCTGCAGGTAGATTGTCCAGCACAAAACAACTTAAGTTTTCCACATGAATAGCGCCCACTCTGAGCGAAAACACATCAGACATAAAGCGAATTCCCTCCTTAGTGAGGGGAGATGAGTCAATGGCCATCACCTTGATCGGAACCTTGAGCCTAACTGTCCCTATCTTGCAATGTGTGACCAATTGGGAGTCAATGAGGTTAATAGATGATTCGCAGTCCATGAAGGCTGTAGAGGAAAAAGAACTACCGTCCACAAACAGTTCCACAGGCAGTAATACTTTAGAAAACGAGGAAAATGGTACCTGAGGGTCTGAGCAGCCTCCCCGTTGACTACCCAGACCTAGTCGTTTTCCGCCGACCGGGTTTGAAGACGGGCAATTCAGGCACTCCCTTTTCCAATGTCCCGTTTTACCGCAGTAAAAGCATAACTGCTTGTCCTTCCGGCGTTTCCGCTCCGTATCCTTCAGGGAGAGGGTGCTTACATCCATGGGCTCAGTGGCAGTCTCTTTTCCACTGGGGAATAATGGAGTATCCACCTGCATCACCCCTCTGGCCCGCAGCCTGCGGTCCATCCGGACGGCCTGGGTCATGGCGTCCTTGAGAGAGTTAGGTGGGGGATGTAACGCCAAGGCATCCTGCAGCCGCTCGGACAAGCCTCTGCGAAAGAGTCCTCGGAGTGCGGCGTCGCTCCAAGAGACCTTTGCCGCCCAGCGGCGGAACTCAGAACAAAACCACTCAGCTGAGTGTTTCTCCTGACAGACACTCATCAACATGTCCTCTGCCAATCGCACTCAGTCAGGTTCATCATAAATGTGCCCGAGGGCCTCAAAGAATGCGTTCACTGACATACGTTCAGGAGCAGAGGAAGACAGAGAGAAAGCCCATGCTTGCGGAGCCCCCCGAAGTAGGGAAATAATGACCCCCACCCTCTGGAACTCATCCCCGGAGGAGCGGGGCCTTAGAGAAAAAAAAAGCTTGCATCCTTCTCTGAAAGACCTGAACTCCGTTTTGTCCCCTGAGAAAAGGTCTGGCAATTTGACCGGAGATTCGGGGGACGCTAATGACACATCCCTACCCCCAGAACTAGAAGCCCCTGCAGCGACAGCCCCCTGCATAGTAACCACCAACTGTTGCTGGGTCTGGGCCATCGTGCGTTGTTCCACATTGAGCTTATGGAACATTTGGGTCAGGTGCTTGACCTGATCAGCCAAGGCTTGTATGGGATCCATGAGGATAACACACACCTTTTTTTTTTTTTTTCCTTCAGAAAAAAAACAAAAAACTGAAATGGTCAGTTATAATGTCAGAGACACCGCACTACACTTGCTCATAGAGCCAGTGCGCATGTCCTGAGTACAGAAGCAGTGCTAAAAGTTACCTGGGGAGCAGGGCAGCAGAGGTGACCAGGCGTGCTTCAACTAATAGTGTCAGGGTCCAGTCAGCGCTGGAAAGTAAAGAGGCACGGGACCTGCGGACACTGAAAATGAGCAAGCTTGCACAAGACCTATGGTCATGTGACTGCAAGGGGGCGTGGCTTAGCGTCAGAGAAGCCAGAGAACTCAGATTATGGCAAAGCAGAAGTCATGTACAGTACAGTCAAACGAGGTACAGGAGGGATAAACAGACGGGAGGTCAGACAAAGCAAAAGGTCATACACAAGATATCAGTTCAGTACAGTACCAGGGAGGAGACAGAGCGGAAAATCAGGGCCAAGCAGAGATCAAAACCAAACAGACATATAAGGTACCAGGCAGAATCCAAAGTGATATCCAGGAAACAGACCGAGTCATACACAGAGAATCAAGTAACCAGAACACAGCACTAACACACTCAGGGGTCACCACACAATGCCAAGGGCGAAAGTATAACTGACAGGGATGGGAGCGTCCTGAGGCTATAAGAAGCCTCCCCCAGAACAAGGGAGAGGCCACAATCATAGCCCCAGGTGTGCAGGTAAGCCTGCACCGGGATCACAACCTTTAGCGCCAGAAATGCCAGTCATCAGCACTGGTTCCAGACATTAACCCCACGTGTGCGTGACAAACCCGCACTGAGATCATGACAGTACCCCCCTCTCAACGGGGGGCCTCTGGACCCCAGGCTTGCCCAGGTACTTAGCATGGAAAGCCCGCACCAGGCGATCAGCATGCATCAACCGGGCCGGTACCCAGGACCTGTCCTCCAGTCCATACCCCTTCCAATGAACCAGGTACTGTACCGACCGCCGTACCAACCTGGAATCTACGATATGACCAACCTCGTACTCCACCTGCCCCTCGACCAAAACAGGAGGAGCAGCAGACTCGGAGTCTCCCCGGACTGCTTCAAAAGGTTTCAGTAGAGATTTGTGGAAGACGTTAGGGATCTTGAAAGAGGGTGGAAGGCACAGCCTATACGCCACTGGATTGATTTTTTCCACAATCTTGTACGGGCCAATGAATTTGGGTCCCAACTTGGCTGACGGAATCTTTAACTTAATGTTTCGCGTGGAGAGCCAAACTTTCTCTCCCACCCGAAACATGGGACCAGGTGTTCGTTTCCTGTCCGCGAAAAACTTATACCTGCCTTGAGACCTAGATACACGCCGCTGGACTTCTGCCCATGTATCTTTTAACCGCTGAACAGAGTCCTCAACCCCGGGACACCCCGAATCCAGACGAGAAAACTCACCAAAATGAGGACTGAATCCATAGTTAATCAAGAAAGGGGACCTACCAGTGGATTGACTCACCCGACTATTGAAGGCAAATTCAGCCAACGGCAGAGCATCGCACCAGTCATTCTGTCTAGCAGAGGTTAGACACCTGAGGATCTGTTCCATGGACTGGTTAGTGCGCTCCGTCTGCCCATTGCTCTCAGGATGGTATGCAGACGAAAAGGACAGAGACATACCTAATTTTTTGCAGAAAGCACGCCAAAACTTAGCCACAAACTGCACTCCACGATCAGACACCACATTCAGGGGTACCCCATGCAACCGGATCACATGCTGCACAAACAACCTGGACAACGTCTCAGCTGACGGTAGTGCGGACAGGGGTACGAAATGAGCCTGCTTAGAAAACCTGTCCACCACTGCCCATACCACTGTATTACCCTTAGATGGAGGGAGATTGGTAACAAAATCCATGGATAAGTGAGTCCATGGCCTTTCGGGCACTGCCAAGGGTATCAGCTCCCCTGCCGGCCGGCTATGAGAGCTTTTAGAACGAGCGCAGACCCCACAACCAGCAATGAATTTTTTTATGTCCGAACCAAGGGTAGGCAACCAAAAGATCCTAGCCACCACCAGACGTGTGGCTGAAATACCAGGGTGAGCACTCAGCTTGGATTCATGGAACTCCTGCAAGAGTTTCAGGCGAAGTTGCTCTGGGACAAACAACTTCCCCTCCGGCTTGGCCGCCGAGGCCTGCGACTGGGCCCCCAGAATCTCCCATTCCAATTCAGATGAGACCTCTGCTATCACAACCCCAGGGTGAAGAATGGAGGACGGTGGCTCAGGGGGCCTCACCGGCTGAAAACTGCGTGATAAGGCGTCAGCCTTGACATTCTTAGACCCTGGACGAAATGTAATCGTAAACTGAAAACGGGAAAAAAAAAGTGACCAACGGGCCTGTCTGGGCGTTAGTCTTTTAGCAGACTCAATGTACGACAAATTTTTGTGATCCGTGATCACCGTAACCGGGTGACTGGCCCCCTCCAAAAAGTGCCTCCATTCTTCAAACGCCAATTTGACCGCAAGAAGCTCTCTATTGCCTACGTCGTAATTTCTTTCCGCAGCAGAGAACTTCTTGGAAAAGAAAGCACATGGCCTGAGGTTGGTTAGAGTGGCAGGCCCTTGGGACAACACCGCCCCCACCCCCACCTCAGAGGCGTCCACTTCCTCGACGAATGGTTTGGACGGATCTGGCTGCACTAACACAGGAGCAGACATAAAACATTTTTTCAGCGTTGCAAAGGCCTCTTTTGCGAGCGAGGACCAATTTCTCACATCCGCACCTTTGCATGTTAGATCCGTGAGAGTTTTGACCACTTGCGAAAACCCCCGGAAAAATTTGCGGTAATAATTGGCGAACCCCAAGAAGCGCTGAAGACCCTTAAGATCTCGGGGTTGCACCCAATCCGCAATGGCCTGCACCTTCTTGGGGTCCATGCGAAAACCCTCACCGGATACAATTAACCCCAAAAAGGATAACTCTTGTACACAGAATACACATTTCTCCAATTTGGAATACAAATGATTTTCTCTAAGCCTTTTGAGCACAGTTCGTACATGTTCCAAATGAGAATACTTGTCGGGGGAATATATCAAAATATCATCTAAGTAGATAACGACAAAACGACCAATGAGATCCGAGAATACCACGTTGATGAAATTCTGAAATATGGCAGGGGCGTTGGTAAGACCAAACGGCATGACTAAATTTTCAAATAGTCCCTCGGTCGTGAGGAACGCGGTTTTCCATTCATCCCCCTCCTGGACCCTTATCAAGTTATATGCCCCCCGAAGGTCCAGTTTAGAAAACCACTTTGCCCCTGATAGTTGGTTACATAAATCAGGAATCAACGGAAGGGGGTACGTATTCCGTACAGTAATTTGATTAAGCTCCCGGAAGTCGATACAGGGACGTAACCCGCCATCTTTTTTCTTTACAAAAAGGAAACCTGCCGCCACAGGTGAGACTGAAGGATGTATGTGTCCTTTGCGCATACTTTCAGTAATGTACTCCTTCATAGCCAAGCGCTCAGGACCGGACAAGTTAAACAGACGGCCTTTGGGTAATTTAGCCCCCGGGACCAGCTCAATAGCGCAGTCAAAGGGTCTATGTGGCGGTAACGTCTCGGCCTCGCTTTCGGAGAATACATCTTCGAAGTCCTTCAGGCATTCCGGAATACCTTCCAGCTCGACAGATGATACAGACACAGATTTAACTGGTTCAACCAGCAGTGCGGATTTATCACATAACTCAAAATCATTAAACCCCCATTGAACAATCTCCCCCGTTTTCGAGTTAATAACTGGGTTATGGCGTTGTAACCAGGGCATGCCCAACACCAACCCTGCAGGTAGATTGTCCAGCACAAAACAACTTAAGTTTTCCACATGAATAGCGCCCACTCTGAGCGAAAACACATCAGACATAAAGCGAATTCCCTCCTTAGTGAGGGGAGATGAGTCAATGGCCATCACCTTGATCGGAACCTTGAGCCTAACTGTCCCTATCTTGCAGTGTGTGACCAATTGGGAGTCAATGAGGTTAATAGATGATCCGCAGTCCACGAAGGCTGTAGAGGAAAAAGAACTACCGTCCACAAACAGTTCCACAGGCAGTAATACTTTAGAAAACGAGGAAAATGGTACCTGAGGGTCTGAGCAGCCTCCCCGTTGACTACCCAGACCTAGTCGTTTTCCGCCGACCGGGTTTGAAGACGGGCAATTTGGGCACTCCCTTTTCCAATGTCCCGTTTTACCGCAGTAAAAGCATAACTGCTTGTCCTTCCGGCGTTTCCTCTCCGTATCCTTCAGGGAGAGGGCGCTTACATCCATGGGCTCAGGGGCAGTCTCTTTTCCACTGGGGAATAATGGAGTATCCACCTGCATCACCCCTCTGGCCCGCAGCCTGCGGTCCATCCGGACGGCCTGGGTCATGGCGTCCTCGAGAGAGTTAGGTGGGGGATGTAACGCCAAGGCATCCTGCAGCCGCTCGGACAAGCCTCTGCGAAAGAGTCCTCGGAGTGCGGCATCGCTGCAAGAGACCTCTGCCGCCCAGCGGCAGAACTCAGAACAAAACCACTCAGCTGAGTGTTTCTCCTGACAGACACTCATCAACATGTCCTCTGCCAATCGCACTCGGTCAGGTTCATCATAAATGTGCCCGAGGGCCTCAAAGAATGCGTTCACTGACATACGTTCAGGAGCAGAGGAAGGCAGAGAGAAAGCCCATGCTTGCGGAGCCCCCCGAAGTAGGGAAATAATGACCCCCACCCTCTGGAACTCATCCCCGGAGGAGTGGGGCCTTAGAGAAAAAAAAAGCTTGCATCCTTCTCTGAAAGACCTGAACTCCGTTTTGCCCCCTGAGAAAACGTCTGGCAATTTGACTGGAGATTCGGGGGACGCTAATGACACATCCCTACTGCTATGATCGAGTCACCGTAGGAGGCAAAAACAGAAATGCTAGCTAAGTCCTGAAAACCAGAGAAGTTGGCAACTTTCAGATTGCAGACCCCTGAACCTATCAAAACAACTAGCAGTAGCCGTGGGGGGTTCCTACGATGACCTAGACCCCTCGATCACAGCCGGAGAGATACATAGGCCTAAAGAAGGAAAGGGGAAATCTAACTGCCCCAGAGCAGACCCCAAAGCAATAGGTAGCCCCCCACATATAATGATGGTGAAGCAAGATGAAAACACTTACACAGACAGAAAGACAGGCTGAGCAAAGAAGGGGCCCAAAAACTACCTAGACAGGAACGGATAGGAAGGCTGCTGTCTGCAATCTGCCAAAACCCTATCAGAGACAAAAGCCAACAAGCTGATATAAAAATGGCCCTGAAGCAACTAAGCTTCAAAAACTAAATCAGCACTCAGGTACATTCAGAAGACAGAGCTCACGGAACACTGCACACTCCAGCAGGGAGTAGCAGAATCCAAAAAGCAAGAAAAACAAAAACAAATCTTAGATGCAAAAAGGCAAAACAGAAAACTTAGCTTTAGGAGAGCAGGAATCAGACTGGTCCAAGAGTCCACAGAGAAATCACCCGCAGGGCAGAAAGGGCGTAGGCTGCCTTAAATCCAGTCAGTGACTCCACTCAGCCAATCGTCCTCATCAGTCCCAGGTGTCTGATAATCAGGCTCACTACCTTCCCTCACTAGAATAGGGAGGTCACCAGGCCTCAGTGACGGAGGGGAAAATGAACTCACAACAGTACCCCCCCTTGAGGAGGGGTCACCGAACCCTCAACAATGCTACCAGGGCGATCAGGGTGAGCCCGATGAAAGGCACGCACCAATCTTTTGGCATGAATATCAGAGGCAGAGACCCAGGAATTATCCTCCTGACCATAACCCTTCCACTTAACCAAATACTGGAGTCTCTGTCTAACCAGACGGGAATCCAGAATTTTCTCTACCTCATATTCCAAGTTACCTTCAACTAATACAGGGTCCGGAGGTGCCACCTCAGGCACAACTGGCTCAACAAACCTCTTCAACAAGGACTTATGGAACACATTATGGATCTTAAATGTGACAGGAAGAGCCAAACGAAAAGAGACCGGATTAATAATCTCCAAAATCTTGTAAAGTCCAATAAATCTAGGCTTAAACTTAGGAGAAGCCACCTTCATAGCAATATTTTTTGATGATAACCACACCATATCACCAATCTTAAACTGGGGACCAATGGTCCTATGTCGATTGGAAAACTGCTGGGCCTTTTCCTGGGAGAGAGATAACTTATCCACCACTTGGTCCCAGATCTGGTGCATTCTCTCCACCACAGTGTCAACACCTGGGCAGGCAGAAGGCTCCACCAGCCATGAAGAAAATCGAGGGTGAAAACCAAAGTTACAAAAAAAAGGTGACATCAAAGTGGCAGAACTAGCTCTATTATTTAAAGCAAATTCGGCCAAGGGCAAAAATGAAACCCAATCATCCTGATCAGCGGAAATAAAACATCTCAAATACGACTCCAAGGTCTGGTTTGTTCTCTCTGTCTGCCCATTGGTCTGAGGGTGAAAAGCAGAGGAGAAGGACAACTGAATTCCCAACTTGGAACAGAACGTCCTCCAAAATTTAGACACAAATTGAACTCCTCTGTCAGATACAATGTTCTCAGGAATCCCGTGCAAGCGAACCACCTGTTGCAAAAACAGAGGCACCAACTCAGAGGAAGATGGCAACTTAGGGAGTGGTACAAGATGAACCATCTTAGAGAACCTATCACAAATCACCCAAATAACAGTCATTCTTTGTGAGACCGGCATATCAGAGATGAAATCCATTGAAATATGGGTCCATGGCCTCCTGGGGACCGGCAAAGGCATCAACAACCCACTAGAGCGAGAACAAGATTTAGACCGGGAGCAAGTCCCACAGGACTGCACAAAATTCCTGACATCATGAGACAAGGTGGGCCACCAAAAAGAGCGACTCACCAGATCTCTAGTACCAAAAATACCTGGATGACCAGCCAATGCAGAGCAATGAACTTCAGACATCACTCTCTTCTTCCACTGGTCAGGAACATACAACTTTCCACTGGGGCAACGCTCAGGTTTGTCCTCCTGGAACTCTTGCAGAGCAAGTCTCAAATCGGGCGAGATGGCAGAAAGAACTACCCCTTCGCCTAAGATGGTGGCAGGCTTGGTCTCTACTGGAGAATCAGCAAAGAAACTCCAAGAGAGGGCGTCTGCCTTGACATTCTTAGTTCCAGGAAGGAAAGAGACCACAAAATCAAAACATGTAAAGAACAAGGCCCACCTAGCCTGTCTAGGGTTCAAGCGTTTAGCCGACTCTAGGTAAATCAAATTTTTGTGGTCAGTGAGGACTACAACTTGATGTTTGGCTCCCTCCAACCAATGTCTCCACTCCTCAAATGCCCATTTCATGGCCAACAGTTCCCGATTCCCCACATCATAGTTACGTTCAGATGAAGAGAACTTACGGGAAAAGAAAGCACAGGGATTCATTTTAGATGTTACCGGATCCTTTTGGGTCAACACCGCTCCTGCACCAATCTCAGAAGCATCCACCTCTACCTGGAACGGGAGTGAGACATCAGGTTGCCGCAGAACCGGGGCGGAGGTAAATCTACGCTTCAGCTCCTGAAAGGAGGCAACCGCCTCCGGAGACCAATTCAACACATCCGCACCCTTCCTGGTCAGGTCAGTCAATGGTTTGGCAATACTAGAAAATTTTGCTATAAATTTCCGATAAAAATTAGCAAAACCCAAAAACTTCTGGAGGGCCTTCAAAGAAGTGGGCTGAACCCAATCATAAATGTCCCGTACCTTGGCCGGGTCCATTTCAATAGTTGACGGAGACAAAATAAATCCCAAAAAAGAAATTCTCTGTACTCCAAAAAGGCATTTTGATCCTTTGACATGCAGAGAATTCTCTCTCAAGATCCGGAACACAGTCCGAACATGTTTCACATGAGAATCCCAATCCTTGGAGAAGATCAAAATATCATCCAGATAGATAATCAAAAATTTATCGACAAAGTCTCAGAAAATATCGTTCATGAAGCACTGGAAGACAGAAGGGGCATTAGTGAGCCTAAAAGGCATCACCAGGTACTCAAAATGTCCCTCCGGAGTATTAAACGCCGTCTTCCATTCATCCCCTGCTTAATGCGGATAAGATTATACGCCCCCCTGAGGTCAAGCTTGGTAAACCAGCAAGCACCTCTGACTCTAGAGAATAGATCCGAAATCAGGGGTAACAGATACTGATATTTAATAGTAATTTTATTGAGGGCACGATAATCAATACAAGGCCTTAAAGAACCATCCTTCTTGGCCACAAAAAAAAAGACGGCACCTAAGGGTGAAGAGGATGGTCTAATATGACCCTTCTCCAACGCCTCCTTAATATAGGACCGCATGGCCTCGTGCTCGGGTACAGATAAATTGAAGAGCCGACCCTTAGGAAATTTACACCCCGGGTTTAGTTCAATTGCACAGTCATAACTCCTATGAGGAGGCAAGGACGCAGACTCATTCTCACTAAATACATCATAGTAGTCCGCCAAATAGTCAGGCACCTCATGCGACTGAGGAGAGGTGGAAAAAACCGGAGCCTCACTAAAGGTACACCGGCAACCCCAACTCACCACAGACACAGACTTCCAATCCAAAACTGGATTATGAATCTGCAACCAGGGAAACCCCAGAACAACGGCATCATGTAGACCATGCAACACCAAAAATCTGCAATTTTCTTGGTGGTCTGGGGCGACCCGCATGACCAACTGGGTCCAAAACTGAGGTTTATTTTTTGCCAGAGGGGTAGCATCAATCCCCCTCAAAGGGATAGGCGTCTGCAGAGGTGTCAACGGAAATCCACAACGTTTAGCAAAATCCAAGTCCATTAGGTTTAGCGCTGCTCCCGAATCCACAAAAGCCTTGGCGGAAAATGTGGACAGGGAACAGATCAGAGTAATCGCCAAAAGAAACTTAGGCTGAACCCCACCAACAGAAAACGTTTGTGCAAAGCGTTTCTCACGTTTAGGACAAACAAATAACATGTGAGGCATCTCCACAGAAAAAACACAGCTTATTACGCCTTCTGAATTCCTGACGTTGCGCCTTAGACAAAACTCTATCACATTGCATAGGTTCAGACGTCTGTTCAACCGGTGGCAACACCTCTCGTGTAATCCTACGTTCACGTAAACGCCGATCAACCTGAATGGCTAAAGACATAGAATCGTCCAGACCAGAGGGAACAGGAAATCCCACCATAGTATCTCTTACGGCTTCTGACAAACCCTTCCGAAAGAGAGCAGCCAAGCAACTATCATTCCAGGTAGTAAGGACCGCCCACTTTGGGAACTTTTGACAGTACAACTCTGCAGATTCTCGACCCTGGTTCAATGCTAACAGGGTCTTTTCAGCCTGATCAATAGCATTAGATTCGTCGTACAGCAACCCCAAGGCTTGAAAAAATGCGTTCACATTAGTCAGAATAGGGTCATCTGGTTTCAAAGAAAACGCCCAATCCTGGGGATCGCCGCGCAGCAAAGAGATGACAATTTTAACCTGCTGCGCGGGGCTCCCTGACGAGTTAGGCTTCAAAGCAAAAAATAATTTACAATTATTTTTGAAACTCAAAAATTTAGATCGATCCCCAAAAAATACATCAGGTGTGGTGATCTTTGGTTCAACAGCATGTGAACGCGCAAGATAGGCGGAAATTCCTCCCACTTCAGCAGCGAGCTACTCCACACGATCAGACACTTGCTTTATCTCCATTGAGGGGAAAAAAATTCCCCCTACGGCCTCAGAGATATAGAGGAAAGAATATACACTTTTTTTTTTTTTTTAAACACAATTCTTTCCTGCTATTGAGTACCCCAGGATCTGCGGTTAGGCGGGTGATTCTGTTATGATCGAGTCACCGTTGGAGGCAAAAACAGAAATGCTAGCTAAGTCATGAAAACCAGAGAAGTTGGCAACTATCAGATTGCAGACCCCTGAACCTATCAACACAACTAGCAGTAGCCGTGGGGGGTTCCTACGATGACCTAGACCCCTCGATCACAGCCGGAGAGATACATAGGCCTAAAGAAGGAAAGGGGAAATCTAACTGCCCCAGAGCAGACCCCAAAGCAATAGGCAGCCCCCACATATAATGACGGTGAAGCAAGATGAAAACACTTACACAGACAGAAAGACAGGCTGAGCAAAGAAGGGGCCCAAAAACTACCTAGATAGGAACGGATAGGAAGGCTGCTGTCTGCAATCTGCCAAAACCCTATCAGAGACAAAAGCAAACAAGCTGATATAAAAATGGCCCTGAAGCAACTAATCTTCAAAAACTAAATCAGCACTCAGGTACATTCAGAAGACAGAGCTCACGGAACACTGCGCACTCCAGCAGGGAGTGGCAGAATCCAAAAAGCAAGAAAAACAAAAACAAATCTTAGATGCAAAAAGGCAAAACAGAAAACTTAGCTTTAGGAGAGCAGGAATCAGACTGGAGTCCAAGAGTCCACAGAGAAATCACCCGCAGGGAAGAAAGGGTGCAGGCTGCCTTAAATCCAGTCAGTGACTCCACTCAGCCAATCGTCCTCATCAGTCCCAGGTGTCTGATAATCAGGCTCACTACCTTCCCTCACTAGAATAGGGAGTTCACCAGGCCTCAGTGACGGAGGGGAAAATTAACTCACAACACCCTACCCCCAGAACTAGAAGCCCCTGCAGCGACAGCCCCCTGCATAGTAACCACCAACTGTTGCTGGGTCTGGGCCATCGTGCGTTGTTCCACATTGAGCTTATGGAACATTTGGGTCAGGTGCTTGACCTGATCAGCCAAGGCTTGTATGGGATCCATGAGGATAACACACACTTTTTTTTTTTTTTCCTTCAGAAAAAAAAACAAAAAACTGAAATGGTCAGTTATAATGTCAGAGACACCGCACTACACTTGCTCATAGAGCCAGTGCACATGTCCTGAGTACAGAAGCAGTGCTAAAAGTTACCTGGGGAGCAGGGCAGCAGAGGTGACCAGGCGTGCTTCAACTAATAGTGTCAGGGTCCAGTCAGCGCTGGAAAGTAAAGAGGCACGGGACCTGCGGACACTGAAAATGAGCAAGCTTGCACAAGACCTATGGTCATGTGACTGCAAGGGGGCGGGGCTTAGCGTCAGAGAAGCCAGAGAACTCAGATTATGGCATGTACAGTACAGTCAAACGAGGTACAGGAGGGATAAACAGACGGGAGGTCAGACAAAGCAAAAGGTCATACACAAGATATTAGTACAGTACCAGGGAGGAGACAGAGCGGATAATCAGGGCCAAGCAGAGATCAAAACCAAACAGACATATAAGGTACCAGGCAGAATCCAAAGCGATATCCAGGGAACAGACCGAGTCATACACAGAGAATCAAGTAACCAGAACACAGCACTAACACACTCAGGGGTCACCACACAATGCCAAGGGCGAAAGAATAACTGACAGGGATGGGAGCGTCCTGAGGCTATAAGAAGCCTCTCCCAGAACCAGGGAGAGCCAACAATCATAGCCCCAGGTGTGCAGGTAAGCCTGCACCGGGATCACAACCTTTAACCCCAGAAATGCCAGTCATCAGCACTGGTTCCAGACATTAACCCCACGTGTGCGAGTCAAACCCGCACTGAGATCATGACAGAAAAATGTTGTGAAGAAGAAACGGAGAGTGATGGTCATGGGGAATTCCCTGTTGAGAGGAACAGAGGCCGCTATCTGCAGACCGGATATAACTTCAAGAGAAATGTGCTGTCTTCCAGGGGCAAAAATTAAAGATGTGTCTGACAGGATATCAGGACTCTTCAGACCTACAGATGAAAACCCATTCCTGCTACTACATGTGGGGACAAATGACACCACAAGAAACGACCTGGAAACCATCTGCAGAGACTTTGAAGACTTAGGCAAGAAAGTGAAAGAACTGGGAGCGCAGGTGGTCTTCTCTTCCATCCTCCCAGTGGATGGCCATGGAACAAGGAGGTGGAATAAGATTCTGCAGGTGAACAACTGGCTGCGTCGATGGTGCCGTCAGCAATGATTTGGATTTCTGGATCACGGAGTGAATTACTTATACGATGGACTACTTGCTAGAGATGGGGTGCACCTTACGAAGACTGGAAAACATGTATTTGGAAGACGCCTTGCTACACTTGTAAGGAGAGCTTTAAACTAGAACAACATGGGAAGGGAAGCAAAAGACCAGAAAAAGCCATACACCTGACAAATGCTATTGAGAACTCTGCTATTAGAAGTGGAAAGGAAGAACAAAGACAAAAGAATCTAATTAATAAAAATATTGGAGAAAGAGAAACCAATCACAAACTAAAATGTTTCTATACTAATGCACAAAGCATGGGCAACAAACAAGGAGAATTGGAACTACTAACACAGGAAAAGAAATATGATGTCATTGGAATCACTGAAGTGATTAAACAGAGTCAGCATGGCTTTGTAACTAATAAGTCATGTCAGACTAACTTAATTTCCTTCTATGATGGAATCACTGATTGGGTGGATCAAGAAAATGCTGTAGATATAGTATATCTTGACTTCAGCAAAGCATTTGACAAAGTATCTCATACAATCCTTATTGGAAAAATGGCTAAGTATGGAATGGACAAGGCAACTGTTAGGTGGATTCATAACTGGCTTAGTGATCGGACCCAAAGAGTGGTCGTAAATGGCTGCACATCCAGTTGGAAGAATGTCTCAAGTGGGGTACCACAGGGCTCTGTCCTGGGCCCTGTATTGTTCAACATCTTTATCAATGATTTAGATGAAGGAATTGAGGGTAAACTGATTAAATTTGCTGATGACACAAAGCTAGGAGGGATAGCTAATACTAGAGAAGAGAGAGAGAGGATTCAAAAAGATATAAATAAACTGGAGAAGTGGGCAGCAACTAACAGAATGGTTTTTAACAGGGAAAAATGCAAAGTACTACATCTGGGCAATAAAAATGAAAAAAGCATATACAGAATGGGAGGAATAGGGCTAAGCAACAGCACATGTGAAAAAGACTTGGGTATACTAATAGATCACAGACTGAATATGAGTCAACAGTGTGATGCAGCAGCAAAAAAGGCAAATGCAATTCTAGGATGTATTAACAGAAGCATACAGTCTAGATCACGTGAAGTCATTATTTCCCTCTACTCCTCTTTGGTCAGACCTCATCTGGAATATTGTGTCCAGTTTTGGGCACCACATTTTAAAAAAGACATCAACAAACTGGAGCAAGTTCAGAAAAGAGCGACCAGAATGGTGACCGGTCTACAAACCCTGCCTTATGAGGAAAGGTTGCAGGATTTGGGAATGTTTAGCTTGCAAAAGAGAAGACTGAGAGGAGACTTAATAGCTGTCTACAAATATCTAAAGGGCTGTCACATTGTAGAAGGATCAACTTTATTCTCATATGCACAAGGAAAGACTAGAAGCAATGGGATGAAACTGAATGGGAGGAGACACAGATTAGATATTAGAAAAAACTTTTTGACAGTTAGAGTGATCAATGAGTGGAACAAGCTGCCACAAGAAGTGGTGAGTTCTCCTTCAATGGAAGTCTTCAAACAGAGGCTGGACAGACATCTGACTGGGATGATTTAGCGAATCCTGCTTTGAGCAGGGGGTTGGACCAGATGGCCCAGGAGGTCCCTTCCAACTCTACGATTCTATGATTCTATGATTCTATGCCACTACTAAGATGGCTATAGCATTACAGTGACTCGCAGGAAATCCCCGCATGAATATTTCAAATTCGAGCACCGGTTAATGATTGCCGAGTGCCGAGCACATCCAAGCACCCAGATACTCGAGTGATATCAGAGCATCAACGATCACATTCCATCATCCTTGGTAAACATATGTTGAAGATGATACATTCTGAATTGCAAGACACAATTTTCTGTTTATCTGGTGAAGTATTTGTCTTTCCTTATCGTTTTCGCACACAATTCTCCATTTGAAAGTCACCTCTGTGTAACTTTTCATTATTTCATGCTACATTTCTATCATTTATACTCAGCGATGAGGCTGAAATGAAGGGAATAACGAGCATTTAAAGCAGCAATCTGATCTGCTCTCCATTAAAATAAAATGTCCCTTTCTTTTTACTATTTTTTTAAAAAATCAGTTTGCAGCTGCAGACTTTAAAGCAAAATCAAACTGGAAACCTTTTAGAGTTTCAAAACAGTTGCTGCTTGTGCAAGATAAGATGCTTGGCAAACCTCTCAAGTAATAAGTTGTTTTTATCTGACATTTTTTTTAAGGGAAAATAGTTACAATTCTCATATACTAGGTACATTGATGGATCGGGACTGGTCTAATGTGTACAGCTATTTTTTTCAGCAGTAATCAAGTAATAACACTTTTACACAATCATAGAATCATATCCAACCCCCTACTCAATGCAGGATTCACTATCACTAAACTATCTCAGACAGAAGTCTGTCCAGCCTCTGAAGACTTCCACTGAAGTAGAACTCACCACCTTTTTTGGCAGCCTGTTTTACTCATTGATCACCCTCACTGTCAAAAAGTTTTCTCTATCTAACCTGTATCTTCTACCTTTCCATTTAATTCCATTGCTTCTCGTGTTTCCATGTGAAAATGAGCATAAGGATGATCCCAATACACTGTGACTTCCCTTCAGATATTTGTAAACAGCTATTAGGTCTCCTCTTAGGCTTCTTTTTTGCAAGCTAAACATTCCCAGATCCTTTTACCGTTCCTCGTATGACATACTGTGCAGTCCACTCACCATCCTGGTATCTCTTCTCTGAACTTACTCCAGCTTTTTAATGTCTTTTTTGAAATGTAGTGCCCTGAACTGGACACAGTATTCCAGAGGAGGCCTGACCAAGGAGGAGTAGAGGGAAAAAATACTTAACTTGATCTAGACTCTATACTTATTTTAATACATCTTAGAACTGTTTGCCTTTTTTGCTGCTGTATCACACTGTTGACTCCTGTGCAGTCTGTGATTTATTAGTATATGCAAGTCTTTTTCACATGTGCTTAGTTCTGTTCCTCCCAGTCTGTATATGTAATTTTCATTTCTCTTGCCCAGATGTAGAGTCTTGTATTTCTCCCTGTTAAATACCATTCTCGTAGTTGCTGCCTATTGTTCAAGCTTATCTAGATCCTTCTGAATTCTTTCTCTGTCTTCGCTAGTGTTAGCTATCCCTCCTATCTTTTCATCATCTGCAAATTTGATTAGTTTACCTTCAGTTCCCTTATCTAGATAATTTATAATAATGTTGAACAACACTGGGGCCAGGACACAGTCTTCTGGTGCCCCACTTAAAACACTTTTCCAATTGGATGTACAATAATTTATTACCACTATGATCACTGAACCAGTTATGAATCCACTGTCATGATTTGTAGTTTTGCCCTGTCCTGTGTTTTGTATAATATGTCATTTAACTTTCCTCTGGTTGTATTTGCTGTAAATTAACCATGTCTCCTTCCCCCAATACTTTGCAATGTCTTGTGATGTACCTGGACCATAATCTAATTTAGGCTTGTGTCAACAGCTAGTGGAACTGTGGCTATTGTTTTCCTAAGCAGAAGATAACATACAATACACATCCTGTAGACTCAGTGGAGCCCTTACATTTCTAGAATCTTCTGATGGACCAAACCATTGAATAGTAGGTGTGACCCCTACCCCCCTTCAGATGGGCTGATCCCAGGAGGCCTGACAATACATTCTTCTTTTAAGATCAGTTGTGATTTGAGTGCGGATGTGGAAAGAGTCACGAACTGAGTTGAGGCCAGCTCGTGACGTCCCTGGGATTGTGTGGAATCCTGTGGACTATTGCAAGGATTATTGTTGTCGTATCTGGCACAAGGACTATCGTGAGGTGCCTGGATTTGTTTCCATTGTGTGGACTTATTGTGTCCCTTCTTGCTCTGTCGTATACCCTGTCACAAACTGGTTGGCAGCACTGGGATCAGAGCAGAAGGAATGGAGGACAGCGGCCCATCAACATCTGGAACCAGCACCGCAGAGTACAAGAACTGGACTGCGGTGAAGCTACAAAAAAAGGCCCATGAACTGGGAGTCAGTTACAAGGGACTCTCCAAGGAGCAGCTGATTGAGGCTTTGGAAGGAGTTCGCCTGCAAGATGACGCTGAGGAAGGATCCCCACAGCAAACGGAGGAAAGACTGCAGCCTGAGGTAAATACCCAAAAAAGTCAGTGGGTTGTGTGGTACGAGGAGGAGTAGGCATTGCTGGGAGAAGAGGCTACCATAGAAGATAAGAGGGAGGCCATTCATAGAGCTCAAGAGAGGGCATTGCTGGAGAGGCAGCTCGCTGTGGAAGCAGCTAGAAGCTCCAGACAGACTGTAACCCCAGCATCCACCATGAGGGAACTCCCCAGAGTGTCCCGCAAAGACTTCAAGCCATTTAATGAGGCTTCAGGTGACATTGAGGGCTTCTTCCAGGACTTTGAGCATCAGTGTCGATTAATGGAAGTCCCGGAAAGGGAGCGAGTCCGACATCTGGTGGGGCTCTTAGAGGTTGGAGCTGCCACAGCCTATAGAGCTATGGACCCTCGGTGGAACTGTGAGTATGCGGAGATTAAACAGACTAGTCTAGAACATTATGCTGTGACCCCAGACACTTACAGGACCCAGTTCCGTACTTTAGCCTGTGATGAGGAAGTGTCCTTCAAGATGTATGCCCACAGACTCAAACAAATATGTCATCGCTGGCTGGAGGGAGAGGAGGCCTTAACTTGAGAGACCTTCCTCCAAGTCATCCTAAAAGAGCAGTTTTACTTCAAGTGCCCCGCGGAGATCCGGGAATGGGTGCGTGAAAGGAGACCAGCTACTGTGGAGGAAGCTGCAGCTCTAGCTGATGAGGCTCTCACCATCAAGCCTCAGTGGAAAAAACTACTACTCAGTGAGAAAAAAAACTACCCGCCCCCCAACGTTGGCGGCCCCTGGTCCTTCGGCCTCCAATATACACCATCCCACTAGACCATCAACTAATGGTGACCTTCGTGTGACTGTGCCTCGCATTACTCCTGCCCCACCTTCGGGACTACGACGTGGAGGAAGAATCCCAGAGCGCAGATGTTATAGATGTGGGCAGCCTGGGCATCTGCAATTCCAATGTCCAGGTGTTCGGAGGCAGGACAGCTACAGACTGCCGTTGCCTGTTCATTATCTACAGGCCCCCTCACCAGGAGAAGAGCTGGATTCAGTCCCTGCAGACGTTCTTCTAGGAAATGATGTGGGAAATCTTCATTGCCACTTTATCGGTGCGGTAACCAGAAGTCAAGACAAGAGAGCAGCAAATGTGGATGTGTACAACCCATCCATGGAAATGAGGCCACCAGAACTGCCATCACAGCCGGTGAGAGATTCTTCTTGTGGGGACAATGTGAGTGTTACTTGGGATAAAGTTCAGTTTAGACAAGAGGTAGATACTGACCCCACCCTAGCTAGTTTTAGAGCTCGAGCTGAGATAGGGCAGTTGGGGGAGAACGGGGAAAGAATTATCAGAGAAAATGGACTTCTGTATCTGGTTACCAATGCTGACTCCCTAGATAAGCCCTGGACTTATAGCAAACAGCTGATTGTTCCTCAGAAATACAGAATTCCCCTATTAAACCTTGCTCATGACATTCCTACTGCTGGCCATCAAGGCAAAACCCGCTCTGAGAGACGATTGACTCAATCTTTCTATTGGCCTGGGATTTCCCAAGCTGTAGCGCATTTCTGCCGAACTTGCGACATATGTCAGCGTAGAGGGCGACTCGGAGATCATCCAAAGGCACCCCTGCAACCGCTCAATATAATAGAAGAACCCTTTCAAAGAGTAGCTGTCGATATCATTGGACCTCTGGCTAAACCAAGTAAATCTGGAAAGCAGTACATTCACACTGTTGCGGACTATGCCACCCGATATCCAGAAGCTGTGGCCTTGTCAAGTATTTCTGCAGCCAAGGTGGCCGAGGCCCTGGTTACCATTTTCACCAGAGTAGGATTCCCCAGTGAGATCTTGTCAGACCAAGGCTCCCAGTTCATGTCGGAGCTGGTCCAGTGTCTGTGGCGCACCTGTGGAGTACGAGCGATCCGAACGACCCCGTATCATCCCCAAACAAATGGACTTTGTGAACGATTCAATGGCACTCTGAAGAATATGCTGAGGGCCTTCACTGACAGAGATTCAAACTGGGAGAAGTACCTACCCCATCTCTTGTTTGCCTATCGGGAAGTTCCCCAGGAGTCCACCGGGTTTTCCCCCTTTGAACTACTCTATGGAAGAAAGGTCCGAGGACCCTTAACCCTGCTAAAAGAATATTGGGAGGGACAAGTTGAAGATACAGGAGCCCCTATTGTCCCTTATGTCCTAAAGCTGCGAGAAACCCTGGCTCAACTCGCTAGTTTAGCCCAGAGTCATGTGCGTATGGCTCAAACCAGACAGAAGGCATGGTATGACCGTAAAGCACGCTATCGGGAGTTTGTAGAAGGACAACAGGTCTTAATGATTGTTCCCCATCGGCAGAATAAACTGCAGACAACATGGGAGGGTCCCTTCCGGGTTCTCAGAAAACTAAATGATACCAATTATCTTCTTGCTTTAGATGATCAGGGGCTAAGACAAAAGACTGTCCATGTGAATATGATTAAGGAGTACCATGACCGGAACCTTCCAATGATAGCAAGCTGTCGGCTAGCTTCAGAAGACGGTCAAGAGGATGAGGACTCCGTACCTGATCTCGTGGAAGCAGCGAGAGCCCCATCAACTGTGGAACAGGTTCCTCTGGGAGATCGCCTGGATTCCTTGCAGAAAAAACAGATGCTGGGAGTGCTTTAACAGAGACGGGCTGATTTCTCATCCCAACCAGGTCGAACCACCGTCACCCAACATCATGTGGACACTCAGGGTATCCGTCCCATACAACATACTCCTTACCGGGTACCTGAATCTGTTCGAAACACCATGCAGCTAGAGTTGAGCGATACCAGCCGATACTTGAAAATATCGGATCGGAATGGATCGGCCGATCTTAAAAAAAAGTATCGGTATCGCCGATTCCGATACCGGGAACCAATGCAAGTCAATGGGGCCAAAATATCGGAATTAAAAAAAAACCTTTCTTTCCTTGTAGGTTAATTCTACATGAAGAAAAACAACTAAGAATAATGTAGAATGTATTGTGGGAGGTGGAGGAGACATTAAAGCCATAGAGGTTTAGCCCAATCAAATGGAATAGCAGGAATTAAACTTTTTTTTTTAAAGATGTTAGGAGTTACAAAGATATTGACTATGTTAGCCTCATTTATATTTTGCCAGACATGTATGTCTTCTTCTTCTACTTCCTTTTTTTACATTCTTCTTCTTCTTCTTCTACTTCCTTTTTTTACATTCTTCTTCTTCTTCTTCTACTTCCTTTTTTTACATTCTTCTTCTTATTCCTTTTTTTACATTCTTCTTCTTCTTCTTCTTCTACTTCCTTTTTTTACATTCTTCTTCTTCTTCTTCTTCTTCTTCTTCTTCTTCTTCTTCTTCTTCTTCTTCTTCTTCTTCTTCTTCTTCTTCCTTTTCTTACATTCTTCATATTCTTCTTATTCAACAATTATTATTCTACATATTCAGCTTCTTCATCTTCTTCCTATTCTTCTTCATCATATTCTTGTTTGTGTCAGGCATTCCTGTAGTTGTTATCTAGAAAAGTTAGAAGTTTACACCTTCCGTTCTGCCTGTCACAAAAGATTTACAACAGGATTTGTCCGCGTTCAGTTTGGCCTGCAGAAGCAGGCCTTTTCCAGGGGCACCACGAGGAGGAACGGACTCACCCCCATACACTGCTTAGTCTTCTTCTGCTTATAAATAAGATAATATCATTTGCTCAGAGTATTAGTCTTATGCTTAATGTTCTTCTGCTTTGTTTTTTTTATGCTTCTTTGTCTTCTCTCTCTTGTTGTTCTGCATCTTGGTGGTTGTCTTCCTGTTCTTTGTCCTCTTGAACCAGCTGACGGTACTGGCACCCGGAGGGGCAGCAGAAGGAACAAGAGCCAATGGCACTACCGAGGACCAGCTGACGGTGCTGGAACCCGGTTACTAAGCAGGAGGTACCTGTGCTACAAAGCACTACCAAGGACCAGCAGACGTTGCCGGAACTCGGATACCGAGATGGAGGCACCTAGGCCAAACGCTCTGACGAGAACCAGCTGACGGTGCTGGAACCCGGAGGGGTAGCATAAGCTGCAAGAGCAAATGGAAATAGCGAGGACCAGCTGACAGTGCTGGCACCCGGAGGGGCAGCAGAAGGAATAAGAGCCAATGGCACAACCGAGGACCAGCTGACGGTGCTGGAACCCGGTTACTAAGCAGGAGGTACCTGTGCTACAAAGCACTACCAAGGACCAGCAGACGTTGCCGGAACTCGGATACCGAGATGGAGGCACCTAGGCCAAAGGCTCTGACGAGAACCAGCTGACGGTGCTGGAACCCGGAGGGGTAGCATAAGCTGCAAGAGCAAATGGAAATAGCGAGGACCAGCTGACAGTGCTGGCACCCGGAGGGGCAGCAGAAGGAATAAGAGCCAATGGCACAACCGAGGACCAGCTGACGGTGCTGGAACCCGGTTACTAAGCAGGAGGTACCTGTGCTACAAAGCACTACCAAGGACCAGCAGACGTTGCTGGAACTCGGATACCGAGATGGAGGCACCTAGGCCAAAGGCTCTGATGAGAACCAGCTGACGGTGCTGGAACCCGGAGGGGTATCAGAAGTTACCCCTGAAAAGCAAAGTTGGCATGCCGCAAGCTGGCCGCAGTTACCGAATCACACAGTCCTACAGGGGGTGCTTGTCCTACTGGCACTATGGAACAAACCTTTCTTACCAGAACCCGCAGTCCACATAGGAAGCACCTAAACTGCTGGCACCCTAGCCTCGGCTAACCCAACCGCAACACGACATGGCAACTTGGGGTGGCAAACTGACATTGACACTTCCCGGAAACAGCAGGCAGGGCTGGAACCAAGCTGGGCAGGAGGGAGTACCCGTGCCAAAGTCAGTTATGAGCAGCAACTGGCGATGTTGGAGCCCAGGACAAGCACTTAGCAGGCTGAGGCCTGATGTGCTGTCAATTGGGAGGCAGCAGGACAGATTGCCATCAAAACAGCAGGGGAACAGCTGACGTTACTGAACCCCACAAACACAGGAGCTAGTGTTTTACTCTGTGAAGACGGCACTTCCGAGCAACAACTGGCTGTGTTGAAGCCCAGGGACAAGCACGGAGCAGGCTTAGGCTGCATTGAAGAAATTTTAAGATCGGTTGTAGACTACTAATTTGAACCAAGCTCCACTTAGGCCTGTGGATTCACTGATTTTCGTATTTCCCCTGTCCTCCAACCCCGCCAGTTACAGCTCCGAAGTGGCGTCTGCACAATCCACACTTGTTCCTGTGTTACAGGTGTTCAGTCCGGTCAGTTAATCCCCTGATGTGTGTCCGGCAATGTCGCCTGCTCTGTCCACATTCCGATAATGGGAATGTGGACAGAGCAGGCGACATTGCCGGACACACATCAGGGGATTAACTGATCGGACTGAACACCTGTAACACAGGAACAAGTGTGGATTGTGCAGACGCCACTTCGGAGCTGTAACTGGCAGGGTTGGAGGACAGGGGAAATACGAGAGACAGTGGAGCCACAGGCCTAATTGGAGCACGGTTAAAAATCAGTAGTGGTACGACTGTGTAGGCAGCAGGAGACTTTGCCATCCACACAGCAGGGGATCAGCTGACATTACTGAACCCCACTGAGACACGGGAGCAAGTATCTCTTTCCGTGTGGACGGCACTTCCGAACTACAACTGGCTGTGTTGAAGCCCAGGAAATAGGAGGGTGTAGGCAGAGGCCTACTGAATTTTGAATGAGGTGACAGCAGGAGAGACTGCCATCCACACAGCAGGGGATCAGCTGACGTTACTGAACCCCACTGAGACACGGGAGCAAGTGTCTCTTTCCGTGTGGACGGCACTTCCGAACTACAACTGGCTGTGTTGAAGCCCAGGAAATAGGAGGGTGTAGGCAGAGGCCTACTGTATTTTGAATGAGTTTACAGCAGGAGAGACTGCCATCCACACAGCAGGGGATCAGCTGACGTTACTGAACCCCACTGAGACACGGGAGCAAGTATCTCTTTCCGTGTGGACGGCACTTCCGAACTACAACTGGCTGTGTTGAAGCCCAGGAAATAGGAGGGTGTAGGCAGAGGCCTACTGAATTTTGAATGAGGTGACAGCAGGAGAGACTGCCATCCACACAGCAGGGGATCAGCTGACGTTACTGAACCCCACTGAGACACGGGAGCAAGTATCTCTTTCCGTGTGGACGGCACTTCCGAACTACAACTGGCTGTGTTGAAGCCCAGGAAATAGGAGGGTGTAGGCAGAGGCCTACTGTATTTTGAATGAGTTTACAGCAGGAGAGACTGCCATCCACACAGCAGGGGATCAGCTGACGTTACTGAACCCCACTGAGACACGGGAGCAAGTGTCTCTTTCCGTGTGGACGGCACTTCCGAACTACAACTGGCTGTGTTGAAGCCCAGGAAATAGGAGGGTGTAGGCAGAGGCCTACTGTATTTTGAATGAGTTTACAGCAGGAGAGACTGCCATCCACACAGCAGGGGATCAGCTGACGTTACTGAACCCCACTGAGACACGGGAGCAAGTATCTCTTTCCGTGTGGACGGCACTTCCGAACTACAACTGGCTGTGTTGAAGCCCAGGAAATAGGAGGGTGTAGGCAGAGGCCTACTGAATTTTGAATGAGGTGACAGCAGGAGAGACTGCCATCCACACAGCAGGGGATCAGCTGACGTTACTGAACCCCACTGAGACACGGGAGCAAGTATCTCTTTCCGTGTGGACGGCACTTCCGAACTACAACTGGCTGTGTTGAAGCCCAGGAAATAGGAGGGTGTAGGCAGAGGCCTACTGAATTTTGAATGAGGTGACAGCAGGAGAGACTGCCATCCACACAGCAGGGGATCAGCTGACGTTACTGAACCCCACTGAGACACGGGAGCAAGTATCTCTTTCCGTGTGGACGGCACTTCCGAACTACAACTGGCTGTGTTGAAGCCCAGGAAATAGGAGGGTGTAGGCAGAGGCCTACTGTATTTTGAATGAGTTTACAGCAGGAGAGACTGCCATCCACACAGCAGGGGATCAGCTGACGTTACTGAACCCCACTGAGACACGGGAGCAAGTGTCTCTTTCCGTGTGGACGGCACTTCCGAACTACAACTGGCTGTGTTGAAGCCCAGGAAATAGGAGGGTGTAGGCAGAGGCCTACTGTATTTTGAATGAGTTTACAGCAGGAGAGACTGCCATCCACACAGCAGGGGATCAGCTGACGTTACTGAACCCCACTGAGACACGGGAGCAAGTATCTCTTTCCGTGTGGACGGCACTTCCGAACTACAACTGGCTGTGTTGAAGCCCAGGAAATAGGAGGGTGTAGGCAGAGGCCTACTGAATTTTGAATGAGGTGACAGCAGGAGAGACTGCCATCCACACAGCAGGGGATCAGCTGACGTTACTGAACCCCACTGAGACACGGGAGCAAGTATCTCTTTCCGTGTGGACGGCACTTCCGAACTACAACTGGCTGTGTTGAAGCCCAGGAAATAGGAGGGTGTAGGCAGAGGCCTACTGAATTTTGAATGAGGTGACAGCAGGAGAGACTGCCATCCACACAGCAGGGGATCAGCTGACGTTACTGAACCCCACTGAGACACGGGAGCAAGTGTCTCTTTCCGTGTGGACGGCACTTCCGAACTACAACTGGCTGTGTTGAAGCCCAGGAAATAGGAGGGTGTAGGCAGAGGCCTACTGTATTTTGAATGAGTTTACAGCAGGAGAGACTGCCATCCACACAGCAGGGGATCAGCTGACGTTACTGAACCCCACTGAGACACGGGAGCAAGTGTCTCTTTCCGTGTGGACGGCACTTCCGAACTACAACTGGCTGTGTTGAAGCCCAGGAAATAGGAGGGTGTAGGCAGAGGCCTACTGTATTTTGAATGAGTTTACAGCAGGAGAGACTGCCATCCACACAGCAGGGGATCAGCTGACGTTACTGAACCCCACTGAGACACGGGAGCAAGTATCTCTTTCCGTGTGGACGGCACTTCCGAACTACAACTGGCTGTGTTGAAGCCCAGGAAATAGGAGGGTGTAGGCAGAGGCCTACTGTCTTTGTAATGCGGAGACAGCAGGAGAGACTGCCATCTCCACAGCAGGGGAACAGCTGGCAGTGCTGAACCCCACTAACACTTGAACGAATGTGTTTGGCTCTGTGGAGACGACACTTCTGAACACCAACTGACGCTGTTGGAGCCCAGGATTAGGCGAGGAGCAGGCTGGGGCCTACTGGATTTTGGCAGGTGAAGGCAGCAGGAGACTTGCCATCTCCACAGCAGGGGAACAGCTGGCAGTGCTGAACCCCACTAACACTTGAACGAATGTGTTTGGTTCTGTGGAGACGACACTTCTGAACACCAACTGACGCTGTTGGAGCCCAGGATTAGGCGAGGAGCAGGCTGGGGCCTACTGGATTTTGGCAGGTGAATGCAGCAGGAGACTTGCCATCTCCACAGCAGGGGAACAGCTGGCAGTGCTGAACCCCACTAACACTTGAACGAACGTGTTTGGCTCTGTGGAGACGACACTTCTGAACACCAACTGACGCTGTTGGAGCCCAGGATTAGGCGAGGAGCAGGCTGGGGCCTACTGGATTTTGGCAGGTGAAGGCAGCAGGAGACTTGCCATCTCCACAGCAGGGGAACAGCTGGCAGTGCTGAACCCCACTAACACTTGAACGAATGTGTTTGGCTCTGTGGAGACGACACTTCTGAACACCAACTGACGCTGTTGGAGCCCAGGATTAGGCGAGGAGCAGGCTGGGGCCTACTGGATTTTGGCAGGTGAAGGCAGCAGGAGACTTGCCATCTCCACAGCAGGGGAACAGCTGGCAGTGCTGAACCCCACTAACACTTGAACGAACGTGTTTGGCTCTGTGGAGACGACACTTCTGAACACCAACTGACGCTGTTGGAGCCCAGGATTAGGCGAGGAGCAGGCTGGGGCCTACTGGATTTTGGCAGGTGAAGGCAGCAGGAGACTTGCCATCTCCACAGCAGGGGAACAGCTGGCAGTGCTGAACCCCACTAACACTTGAACGAATGTGTTTGGCTCTGTGGAGACGACACTTCTGAACACCAACTGACGCTGTTGGAGCCCAGGATTAGGCGAGGAGCAGGCTGGGGCCTACTGGATTTTGGCAGGTGAAGGCAGCAGGAGACTTGCCATCTCCACAGCAGGGGAACAGCTGGCAGTGCTGAACCCCACTAACACTTGAACGAATGTGTTTGGTTCTGTGGAGACGACACTTCTGAACACCAACTGACGCTGTTGGAGCCCAGGATTAGGCGAGGAGCAGGCTGGGGCCTACTGGATTTTGGCAGGTGAAGGCAGCAGGAGACTTGCCATCTCCACAGCAGGGGAACAGCTGGCAGTGCTGAACCCCACTAACACTTGAACGAATGTGTTTGGTTCTGTGGAGACGACACTTCTGAACACCAACTGACGCTGTTGGAGCCCAGGATTAGGCGAGGAGCAGGCTGGGGCCTACTGGATTTTGGCAGGTGAATGCAGCAGGAGACTTGCCATCTCCACAGCAGGGGAACAGCTGGCAGTGCTGAACCCCACTAACACTTGAACGAACGTGTTTGGCTCTGTGGAGACGACACTTCTGAACACCAACTGACGCTGTTGGAGCCCAGGATTAGGCGAGGAGCAGGCTGGGGCCTACTGGATTTTGGCAGGTGAATGCAGCAGGAGACTTGCCATCTCCACAGCAGGGGAACAGCTGGCAGTGCTGAACCCCACTAACACTTGAACGAATGTGTTTGGCTCTGTGGAGACGACACTTCTGAACACCAACTGACGCTGTTGGAGCCCAGGATTAGGCGAGGAGCAGGCTGGGGCCTACTGGATTTTGGCAGGTGAATGCAGCAGGAGACTTGCCATCTCCACAGCAGGGGAACAGCTGGCAGTGCTGAACCCCACTAACACTTGAACGAATGTGTTTGGCTCTGTGGAGACGACACTTCTGAACACCAACTGACGCTGTTGGAGCCCAGGATTAGGCGAGGAGCAGGCTGGGGCCTACTGGATTTGGGCAGGTGAAGGCAGCAGGAGACTTGCCATCTCCACAGCAGGGGAACAGCTGGCAGTGCTGAACCCCACTAACACTTGAACGAATGTGTTTGGCTCTGTGGAGACGACACTTCTGAACACCAACTGACGCTGTTGGTGCCCAGGATTACGCATGCCGCATGCAGAGGCCAATGGGCAGCGGTTTTTATGGAGGTTGTGGACTACTACTGATTCTAACCATGCTCCACTTAGGCCTCTGGCTCCACTGTCTCTACTATTTACCCTGGCCTCCAACCCCGCCAGCTACATCTCTGAAGTGGCGTCAGCACAATCTACACTTGTTCCTGTGTTACTGGTGCTCAGTCCCATCAGTTGATCCCCTGATGTTTGTCCGGCAAGTTCGCCAGCTCTGTCCTCATTCCCACTACTGGTTATGGGAATGTGGACAGAGCAGGAGACCTTGCCGGACACACATCAGGGGATAAACTGATGGGACTGAGCCACAGGAACACAGGAACAAGTGTAGATTGTGCTGACGCCACTTCAGAGATGTAGATGGCGGGGTTGGAGGTCAGGGGAAATAGTAGAGACAGTGGAGCCAGAGACCTAAGTTGGGCACGGTTAAAAATCAGTAGTGGTTTGAATGTTGATGGAGCTGGTGACTCTGCCGTCCACACAGCAGGGGATCAGCTGGCATTACTGAACCCCAGTAACACAGGAGCTAGTGTGTTTCTCTGTGCAGACGACACATCTGAGCGACAACTGGCTGTGTTGAAGCACAGGGATTATAGTTCAGGTGGTAGAAAAATGAACACACCAGCAGACCTGGATACAGTTGCCAACCACTAATTTAGTCTGTAAGAGGAATGGCAAAGTCTTTGGAGATCCAGGCCTTGTTCATTTTCAGAAAAGTCAGCCGGTCAACATTATCGGAAGATAGTCGCGTGCGACGGTCTGTTAGTACACCACCTGCGGCACTAAAGACACGTTCCGATAATACACTGGCAGCAGGGCAAGCCAGCACCTCCAATGCATACTGGCTAAGCTCTGGCCATGTATCCAGCTTAGAGACCCAAAACTTGAAGGGGGAAGAGCCATCTGGGAGTACAGCGACAGGGCAAGACATGTAGTCTGACACCATCTGACGGAAGCGTTGCCTCCTGCTGACTCGAGGCGTCGCTGATGGTGTAGACAATTGTGGTGGACACACAAAACTTTGCCACATTTGGGCCATAGTGGTCTTGCCTTGTGCTGCGGCACTGCCTCTGCTCCCTCTTTGTGCAGAGTTTCCTCCACTGCCTCGACGCACAGAGCTGCTTTGTAAAGCACTTGCAACAATGCTGTCGGGTGGAATGGAAAACATTATGGACTGCACCAGTGACTCTTCGTACTCCCGCATTTTACGCTCCCGGTTCAACGTTGGTATGAGCCTTTGTACGCTGTCCCGGTAGCGAGGATCTAGGAGGGTGTACACCCAATAATCAGCCGAGACGAGAATGTGGGCGATGCGGCGGTCGTTTCTCAGGCACTGCAGCATGAAATCAACCATGTGCTGCAGACTCCCAACTGCCAAAGAACCGCTGTCCCCTGTTTGAGGCGTGACCTCGACCTGCTCTGCATCACCCCACCCTCGCTGTACATACTGAGTAGAGGTTTGTGTACCTCCCTCCTCTGGAGAGATGTCTTCCTCCTCCATCGACTCCTCCTCATCCTCCTCACAAAGTGTCCCCTGCCTAGGCCTTTGTGAGGAAACACGTAGCGCAGACTGTCCAGAAGCAGATGGCATTTGGGACTCCTCATCCTCCACCTCTTCTGAAACCTCATCCCTTAGTGCTTGCAGTGTTTGTTGAAGCAGGCAGATAAGGGGGACAGTCATGCTGACTAGTGCATCATCTGCACTCGCCATCCGCGTGGATTCATCGAAGGCACGCAAAACGAGGCAGATGTCCTTCATAGAGGCCCACTCAATGGTGCTGAAGTGTGAACGGCGCACAGTGCGACTTGTTTGCGCCTGATGCAGCTGGTACTCCATGACTGCTGCCTGCTGCTCACACAACCGCTCCAACATATGTAACGTTGAATTCCACCGGGTGGGTAGGTCACATATGATGCGATGTTCTGGAAGGCCAAATCGTCGCTGCAGAGCAGCGAGGCGCGATCTTGCCGTGCTGGAACGTCGCAAGTGAGCGCACTCTATGCGGACCTTGTGCAACAGTGCATCAAGATCCGGATAGTCCCTCAGAAAGCTCTGCACGACCAAGTTAAGAACATGTGCCAGACATGGGATGTGTGTGAGGTTGCCTAGGCCAAGAGCTGCCACCAGATTTCGGCCATTGTCACACACTACCAAGCCCGGCTGGAGATTCGCTGGCCCAAACCACACATCGCTCTCCAGCTTGATAGCATTCCAGAGCTCCTGCGCTGTGTGGCTTCGATTCCCCAAAGAAATTAATTTGAGTACAGCCTGTTGACGTTTGGCCACGGCTGTGCTCATATCGGTCGTAACAGGCTCCTGCTCTGCTGTTTCTGAGGAACTTGAGTAGGAGGAGGAGTCTATGTGTACAGACTGGAGTCCTGCAATCCGTGGCGTTGGAAGAACACGTACAGCGCCACTCTCCAGATCCGTACCCGGCTCCACAACATTGACCCAGTGGGCAGTGAGGGAAAGGTATCGTCCCTGGCCATGGTTACTGGTCCACGCATCGGTGGTCAGGTGGACCTTGCTACTAACGGCGTTTAGTAGCGCATGTTTTATTTTGCCCTCAACATGTTTCTGCAGGGCAGGGACGGCTCGCCTGCTGAAATAAAAGCGGCTGGGCACGTTGTATTGGGGGACTGCCAATGCCATTAAGTCCCGGAAGGTGTCAGTGTCCACCAGCCTGAATGACAGCATTTCAACTGCCAGAAGTTTGGCAATGCCAGCATTCAGAGACTGTGCTCGGGGATGGTTTGCCGAGTAAGGGCGCCTTTTATCCCATGCCTGTGCTACCGATGGCTGTGATGGATGGGAACGTGCTGTTATGGGTGGAATCTGACAGGGTCTCCGGACAACAGTGGCAGAGGTTCTTCCTTGGCGATCCTGTGAGGAAGCCGAACCAGCAGTGTGTGAGCTGGAGGAAGAGGGCCCAACACGAACTGAAGAGGTGGTAGGTGGTGCTGTACGTTGGCCTACGTCTTGAGGGTGTCTATGCAACTCCAACTCGTGCTTGGTGCGCACATGTTTCCACATATTTGTGGTATTGAGGTTGCTGACATTTCTCCCTCTTTTGACTCTCTGATGACACAGCTTGCATTTGACAAAGCAAATGTCATCTGCAACTGTGTCAAAAAAGGACCACGCACTGCAACTCTTGTGAGCGCCCGGTTTGCCTTTGGAAGGAGGAATGCTCCTAACGGGTGCCGAAGTGGAGGGTACAGGCAACCAAGTCTTCCCCCTCCCTCTGCCTCCTGTTTTGGCCGGTAGGGGAATCTCTTCCTCCGAGCTGCTCCCACCACCTTCCTGTTGCTCACGCCATGATGGGTCAAGGACCTCATCATCTTCCCTCCCCTCTTCAAACAGCTGCTTCTCCGGGGTTGTCTCGCCAGCACCGTACGCACCAGAAAGTGGCAACTGAGTCTCGTCATCATCTGATGCGTACTGAGGTGTGCTGACCATAGGCACTGGCCCACTCGCCTCTTCAGATTCAGAGGGACAAAGAAGTTGCGCATCACTGCATACTCCCTCTTCTTCACATTCAGGAATGCTGCTTGGCTGGCCCCCTCTTTCCAAGCCAACAGATTCCGAGAACAGAAGTAGAGATTGTGATGGCTCCTGTCCATGTCTCTCTGACTGCCTGGGCACTTTGGCAGGTGGTGAAGAGACAGATGGTTGCTCTTCGGTGCTCTGACCCTGAGAGGATGCGGAAGTAATTGAAGTCGATGCGTTAGCTGCCATCCATCCGACAACGGCTTCAATTTGTTCCTCCCGCAGCAGTGGGGTACGTTGAGGTCCTACAAAGCTGCGCATAAAGGACTGTTGCCTGCTAAAACTGGGGGATGCTGATCCACTGGTGCCCGCAGCAGGCCCAGAATCCCCACGTCCTCTACCTGTAGAATCCCCACGTCCTCTCCCTGCAGAATCCCCACGTCCTCTCCCTGCTGAAACTCCACGCCCACGCCCACGCCCCCGCGCCTTACTCCCTGCCTTCTTCATCTTGCAAGACTGCTTAAGATAGGCAAAAAAGGACAAAGGGGGGCCTTAGTGTGCTTATTCCTGAACAGCTGGTTACAGGTACAAGAAACACTAATTTTATGAAGTGTGTGTGTGTGGACTAGACTTTAATAGGAGCTGATGTGGCCTACACAAGTTCAAAATGTAGTGTTTGGTGAACTTTTTATGTGGTTTCTTTGTTTGAAACAAACTCAAAGTATGAGAACAAAGAATTGAAACTGATAGTATCACCAACTTTTTGGAGCTATTACAATGCAGGCAGGTAACCTACAATGCAAAAGATGAGGCTCCAAAAAAATTGGGTAATACTAATCTGGCTGCGCCGGCAGGGCACAAGCCAGAAAAAAAGGCTCCTCTATCTACTCCTATATAGTGTTTGCAACCAACCAATGTTGATGGATACGGATGGATGCACACTAATAGGAGAAGAAAAAATTAGCTGCACTCAGAGACAAATATGTGTGAGGCAGTGACGCACGTTGAGCGTCCTACAACCAGACGTAGCTGCAGGACACTCTACTCAGCGTGAGCTGCACTCACACACAGTCAGAGACCTCTCAGACAGCCGTCAACAGTGCAGCTAAGTGGGCACTGGCACTGACAGGCTGCAGAAAGGCTCCGCTGTGTACTCCTATATAGTGTTTGCAACCACCGTAGATGGAGACGGATGGATGCACACTAATAGAAGAAAAAATGAGCTGCACTCAAATAAAAATATGTGTGAGGCAGTGACGCACGCTGAGCGTCCTACAGCCAGACGTAGCTGCAGGACACACTACTCAGCATGAGCTGCACTCACACACAGTCAGAGACCTCTCAGACAGCCGTGAACAGTGCAGCAAAGTGGACACTAGCACTGAAAGGCTGCAGAAAGGCTCCGCTGTCTACTACTAGTGTTTGCAACCAACGTATATGGATACGGATGGAAGCACACTAGATTGAAATTATTTAAAAAATGCAGCTCAAAAAATAAAAGATGTATGAGGCAGCAGTGATCACACTGGGTGGCCTACAGCCTGACGTGGCTGCAGGACCCACTCCACAGCGTGAGCTGCACTCACACAGCCCTTGCAGACAGCTGTGAAAACAGCGCTGCTAGGGAAAAGCAAGCTACAGTGGTGGTTTATGTAGCCTGGATAAAGCACAATATTGTTTTTAGAATCGCTATTTCTAACTGTCCCTCACAGTCTTCTACAGCAGCCTGTCCCTAACTGAATTCACAGCAGAGTGACCAGAAATGGCGGCTGCGGTGGCTTTTATAGTGCATCATGACATCATTTCGGCAGCCAATCACAGCCATGCCAATAGTTAACATGCCTACATGCCTAACAGGATGTGCCCACACTTCGGAGGATTCCCATTGGCTTAATCAAAGCAAGCAGGCTCATAGCATGATGGGAACTTCCTATTCCGATTCCGATCCCGGAATCCGATATGAAAAAAGTATCGGAATTAAGTATCGGAATTCCGATACCGCTGATATCGGCCGATACCCGATACTTGCGGTATCGGAATGCTCAACACTACATGCAGCACGAACTGGAGGAGATGTTACAGCTTGGGGTAATCCAGGCCTCCCATAGCCCTTGGGCCTCTCCTGTGGTGTTAGTACCCAAGAAGGATGGGAGTACTCGATTTTGTGTGGACTATCGACGACTAAACAACCATACTGTCAGCGATCCTTACTCAATGCCCCGTATTGACGAACTTCTAGACCGACTAGCTGGGTCCCGATATGTCACTACCTTGGATCTCAGTAAGGGATACTGGCAAATCCCTCTCCCAGAGGAAGGGAGAGAACGGTCCGCTTTTATAACCCCCTTTGGTCTGTATGAATTTCTAAGCATGCCTTTTGGAATGAAGAATGCCCCGGCAACCTTCCAGAGAATGGTGGACCAGATCCTCCGGGGATGTGGTGACTTTGCTTGTGCCTACTTGGATGATATCGCCATCTTCAGCCAGACGTGGGAGGAACATCTGAATCAAGTAGCCATTATTCTTGACCTGATTCTTGCAGCCGGCCTAACCATTCGACCCGATAAATGCCAATTGGGGATGGGTGAAGTCCAGTACCTAGGGCATAGAGTAGGAGCAGAGAAGCTCTGTCCTGAACCTGCCAAAATCCAGGCTATTAGAGACTGGCCTGTACCCCAAACTAAGAAACAAGTTATTGCTTTTTTGGTCACTGCCAGTTATTACCGAAAATTTGTTTCTCACTTCAGCACTGTGGCCAAGCCTCTTACCGACCTGACCAAGAAAACGATGCCCCAGCTGGTGATCAGGACTCCAGCCTGTGACGAGGCTTTTAACCGGCTGAAGGAAGCCCTGGTCTGCGACCCTGTTCTGGCTGCTCCAGAATACAAGAGGAGATTCATTGTGCAGACGGACGCCTCTGCTTATGGACTGGGAGCTGTCCTCAGCCAGGTGAATGCAGCTGGGGACGAACACCCCATCGCCTACCTTAGCAGGAACCTGCTGGACCGAGAAGTGGCCTATGCAACTGTTGAAAAAGAATGTCTGGCTGTAGTGTGGGCCCTTAGGAAACTAAGGCCATATCTGTATGGACGAGAATTCACTGTCATTACTGATCACAATCCCTTCACCTGGCTGAGCCGAGTCTCTGGGGACAATGGACGCTTACTAAGATGGAGCCTGGCTCTGCAGCCCTATAACTTTACCATACAGTATAGAAGAGGCAGCCAACACCAAAATGCAGATGGACTGTCCAGGCAGGAGGAGCCCTGAGTCTGGTCAGCCATGCCTGTGTGTACTTAACAAGCGACCTGTAGAGGTCCCTACTACGCACACAAATTGGGAGGGGAAGGGATTGTCATGATTTCTAGTTTTGCCCTGTCCTGTATTTTGTATAATATGTCATTTAACTTTCCTCTGGTTGTATTTGCTGTAAATTAACCATGTCTCCTTCCCCCAATACTTTGCAATGTCTTATGATGTACCAGGACCATAATCTAATTTAGGCTTGTGTCATCAGCTAGTGGAACTGTGGCTATTGTTTTCCTAAGCAGAAGATAACATACAATACACATCCTGTAGACTCAGTGGAGCCCTTACATTTCTAGAATCTTCTGATGGACCAAACCATTGAATAGTAGGTGTGACCCCTACCCCCCTTCAGATGGGCTGATCCCAGGAGGCCTGACAATACATTCTTCTTTTAAGATCAGTTGTGATTTGAGTGCAGATGTGGAAAAAGTCACAAACTGAGTTGAGGCCAGCTCGTGACGTCCCTGGGATTGTGTGGAATCCTGTGGACTATTGCAAGGATTATTGTTGTTGTATCTGGCACAAGGACTATCGTGAGGTGCCCGGATTTGTTTCCATTGTGTGGACTTATTGTGGACTTCTCATGGACTCCAAGGACATTATGGCTATTTGATGTTGTATGCTCCCAGCCTTAATAAATCTCGTTGGATCGTCCCTCGGCCTGTTGTCCCTTCTTGCTCTGTCGTATACCCCGTCACATCCACCTAACCGTAGCCATGTCAGTCCCGTACTTGGTTATTTTTTCAATAAGAAGAGTATGAGTAACTTTATCAAACACTTTGCTGAAGTCAAGATATACTATATCTACAGCAATTTTCTGATCCACACAGTCAGTGATTCCATCATAGAAGGAAATTAGATTAATCTGGCATGACTTGTTTGCTACAAACTCATGTTGGCTCTGGTTAATTACTGTATTCTTATCCAAGTACTTACATACATGTTGTTTAATATTTTGTTCAAATATCTTTCCTGGTATAGAAGTAAGCCTCACTGTCCTGTAATTTTCTGGCTCCATCTTCTTTCTTTTTTGAAGATAGGGACAATATTTACCCTTCTCCAATCTTCTGGAACTTTACATGTTCCCCAGGATTTTTCAAAGATTCTGGTCAGTGCTTCTGCAATTTTCTCTGCTAACTCTTTCAGTACTCTAGGATGTAATTCACCTGTACTAGGAGATTTAAATTAATTTAAATGACCTAAGTGTTCACCATCTCTCTGTTTATTGATTGTGTGGATTATTTTATCCCTTCAATGGCACCATGAAGATCAGTTGATTTTACAATTGCTTTCTTAGAGAACACAGATGCAGAATAGGAATTTAAAAGTTTGGCCTTCTCAATATTATTTTTGACCACTTAGCCATTTTCATCCTGTAGAAATTCTATAGCATCTTTGACAATTCTTTTGCTTTTGACATATCCCCAAAATCCTTTTTTTACTACTTTTGGTCTCCCTTGCAAGCTTTACTTTATCACTGGCTTTAGCTCTTCTAACGCTTGCCCTGCATTTCCTGCAAACAGCATTATATTCTTCTATGGATATACCCCCCTTTTTCCATTTAATATACGTTTCCTTTTTCCTTTTCAACAAGTAATTAAGTCCTGTGTTTTTCCATCCTAGTCTCTTTAAATGCTTCCAATTCTTTAAGTTCAGATATTATCTCATAAATTCCATAAACTTAAATGAAATCTGTCAGCAGAGTTTCTCACCCCATCTTTTTCAAAAACAAATTCAGAAATACCTTTACATGGCCAGTCCTTTTCTCCATTAGTGAGAAATCAGAGTTTTAATTGATATGCAAATACTGACTGAAGGACTATGGTAGATCTGAAACTTCTGTAACTGCAGCTCTATTTCCAGGCCATTGTTGCCTCCTTCTGCTTTACCTGGAGTCAAGTAGCATAGAGGCTGTCAGTCAAGCAAGTGAAGGCAAATAGAGGTTCAATGTCAAAGGCTTCAGATCTACAGTCTTATTTGCATAATGACTGAATCTCTGATTTCTCAGTAACAGAGGAACAGACTGACCATGAAAAGGAATTGCTGGACTTGTCTTTAAAAGAGCTACCTGAGCACATTGTTTAGGAGAATGAAATCCTGCTGACAGATTCAAACTAATAGGGAAAGTGCATTCATTTGAATGGGCAAGACTGGAATAACAGGTGTAACCTATCGACAGTAATGCCACTGTTTCTGAAAAAAAAGTATGTTAACAAAAATTTGTTATGAGATGAAAGAAAAGTGGACTGCAGGATCATGCTATATAGGATTTGTTACCATATTTTACTACAGTTATTATACAAAACTATGTAACAAATTAAAAGGACATCCTTTATCAAGATCTAATGCAAAATTTCCTAATTTTTTATTTGAGATGCTTTGTTTGGTATAATAAGATTATCTCAGAAGATGTACATAGCTTTAAACTCTTGGCTGATTTGAGACCCTTTTCAACCATGCCATCATGTATTTATGAAATGTGGACAAGGGACGGCCACAGGATGAGGGGTACAACAACAGTCAGCAGCTACGCACAAAGATTAGATAATATAATATGAATACCGTATTTACTAAACAGTTTATAAAACAAAGGAAAGGATGGTAGTGTATAAGTAACAAATATAATGACAGCAGTTACTCTCAATAACTCCGACGAAGGCTGGTTTTACGCTTACCGCATTTTTTGCATTTTTTTGCGGTCCGTTATTGTGGTCCATTTTTGCGGGCCGGATCGGCGCACTTTTTGTGGTGTAATGCAATAACGGGCCGTAAAAAATGTTTGCGGATCGCCATTTTTTTTTCCAATAATATGGAAATAGTATTGGAGAAAAAATGGCGTTCCGCAAAATTGGAAGTGACGGCACGCCGCAAAAACAAACTGGAAGTTTGTTTTTGCGGCCCCATTGATTTACATGGGTGCCATGTCCGTACGCCGTGAAAAATATCGAGCAAGCTCGATATTTTTTCACGGCCATATGACACAGCGCACCATTGAATTTTTCAGGCTGATTTTGCGGCCGCATAGAAAGCTATTGGGGCTGCAAAATTGGCCCACAAAAATACGGTAAGTGTAAAACCACCCTAAGAGTATACAAAGGTACAGTTAAACAGAATTATCAGCTATATGCGAGCAAAATACAATAATGATTAACCCTTCTGTGCATAAGTCAATAAAATGACAGTATTGTGCCAGTTCTTTTGTAATAGCCTACTCGGAGCAGTTTTCAAAGTGTCTTTTACAGAAGAGGCCTTTTCTCCTAACTAATTGAACCTCTGTGAGGCTATTTACATATGCTCATATATATTCAGATGTAAGATGATACAGGTACATCCTGAATGTGAAGTAGAAGTGTCCTTGCTGGAATAATCAGAAACGCCATCTTGAAGCTCTTAGGGAATGCCAATCTCTCCAATGCAAGGCTTCCCTAAGTCCTTAGAGAAAAGGCCTCATGTGGCCTAGTCATGATGCTATGTACTAGGTTGTCCTCACAGAGTCGGCTCATGTCAAAAAGAACAACGAGTTCCACAGTTACCAACAACAGATCCAGATTTGCACTGCCCTATCCAGAATTTCTCCAAGAATGCACAGTTTTACATCCACACGGACTCTCCTTTGACTCCTCCCAACCTCCCACCAACCGACAAAAGCAATACGCTCCAACTCCAGCCTATCACCGCTGCCCTGTACTGTAAGATCAAATATCATATCCCAAAATTTCCAACAATACAGTAAACTGTGATTAACCCTTACATTTATACCAATCTCCAAAAATTCTAGAACTGTGTGCATCAGTTACATCATGTCCCGGAGTGGAGGATGTAAAAGTTTGTTTATAAAGTTGGTATTAAAGTGTAACATGCCTCCTTTATTTTCTTTATATATATCTGAAGATAACAAAAAGAACAGGAAGTCAACTGTGTGGCAATTAGTAATTACTAGTTCCTATAAAAGAGCGCTAATGTTCTTGTCTGTGTATTTATGACACCTTTGATGTTTCAACTGTTACCTTGACCTGGCCAGAACATGTCATTGCAATCATGTAATAAACACAGAATCTACTATCTTGAACAAGTAGCAGAGCTGGAAACTAATTTAATTCCATCCATTACTAAAATACAACAGGCAGCGCTATTTCACCAAAATGTGAGGATTAGAGTTGAGCGAAACAGGTCGGTCAATTTCAAAAATCGCCGACTTTCGCCAAAGTCGGGTTTCATGAAATGAAACCCGACCATAGCGTGAGGTCGGCCATGATGTAAACGACCCAAGCGAAAAAGTCACATTTCAAATGATGCTTTCAGCGCCTTTTTTCAGCCAATGATGGAGGACGCACACTGTGGGCAACGCGATGACATAGGCAGCGGCCAGCACCATCTTAGAGAAGGGCATTGAAGTGATTGGCTGGCTTTGTGTGGAGTCACAGGGGGTATAAAAGGCTGTGAACACCGACCGCCATCTTACTTCTGCCGATCTTACAATAGGGAGAGGTGCTGCTGCTGATTCTGAACAGGGAGAGGGTTAGGCAGTGAAGAAGAATAAAAAACTGCTTCTGCTGATAGCGCTTTTCACTGTACAGTTAGTGTGCAGTGAAAGGGGAGGATTTTTGTTGAGTGCAGCAGCGCTGGTGGTGATTAGGCTGCCTTTTAAGGCTACCTGCTAGCTGCATTGCTGTGTGCACACTGCTGTTCAAACTGCTTTTATCAAAGCACTCCAACTTTTATTATTTTGTCCTGGTGAGTTACTGAACGTTCATTTTTTCACACATCGTACACCGCTCCTCACACACTACCGTGTATTCCGGCTGGTATCACGGACAAATAGAAGCTACCTGTGTGTGACTCTGGAAGAAAAAGCCGAGGAGTTTGTCCATTTTTCCAGACGTACACCTTAGAGTTGTGTCCGTTTTTCAAACAGTTTCGTATATCTGCAGTTTGATTACAGTCAAAACTAGACAGAGACAGCGTGTGTCAGTCCGTATACAAATACACGGAGCTTGACAATTTTCCATACAGACACCGTCTAGTGGTGTACGCTCCTCACACACTACTGTGTATTCCGGCTGGTATCACAGACAAATAGAAGCTACCTGTGTGTGACTCTGGAAAAAAAAACGAGGAGTTTGTCTGTTTTTCCAGACCTACACCTTAGAGTCGTGTCCGTTTTTCAAACAGTTTCGTATATCTGCTGTTTGATTACAGTCAAAACTAGACAGAGACAGCGTGTGTCAGTCCGTATACAAATACACGGAGCTTGACAATTTTATATACACACACCGTACAGCGGTGTACGCTCCTCACACACTACCGTGTACCGCCTTCTAGCACATACAAATAGAAGCTACCTGTGTGTGACTCTGGAAAAAAAAACCGAGGAGTTTGTCCGTTTTTCCAGACCTACACCTTAGAGTTGTGTCCGTTTTTCAAACAGTTTTGTATATCTGCTGTTTGATTACACTCAAAACTAGACAGAGACAGCGTGTGTCAGTCCGTATACAAATACACGGAGCTTGACAATTTTACATACACACACTGTACAGCAGTGTACGTTCCTCACACACTACCGTGTAACGCCTTCTAGCACGGACAAATAGAAGCTACATGTGTGGACTCTGGAAAAAAAAACCGAGGAGTTTGTCCATTTTTCCACACCTACACCTTAGAGTCGTGTCCGTTTTTCAAACAGTTTCATATATCTGCTTGTTGGATTATGGCCCAATACATACTGTGAGAGCGTCTGTTACTAACATAATATATACATTGATTTAATTTGTTTAATACACCTTACACAGCTGGACGCTCATCATACAGTACCATCTCTCTGCTGATATTTTGGTTACATTTTCCCAAACATGAGGAAGTATGGGGGAACAGGCCGCAGACGTGGGCAGAGGGGGGCGGCTGGTACTGATGGTGGTGGTGCATCGGCTGCTTCTGGCAAAAGCACAATAGCAGCTAAGGCAGGAGGTGTTGAGCTTGCGTCATCCTCTGGCCAAAGAAGGCCTGTAAGGTTGCCATTTCTTGGAGTAGGAAAACCGCTTTTAAAGCTGGAGCAGCAGGAACAGGTTTTGGCGTACATTGCCGATACATCCACCAGCTCTATTGCCTCCTCTTCTGAACGGTCGAAACCTGCAAGCACGGAGTTGTCAGTGCAGGGTTCTGGTCTTAAAAAACCCCTTTTCTTGTGTCCTTCACCCCCACCAAAAGTTAAGGATGCGCCAGCCCACACTGCAGATTACTCTATGGAGCTCTTTTCACATACCATGCCTGGGTTATCCAGTCAAATCCTGAATTCCCCAGTCCAAGATGAATCTTACATGGACTGCACAGATGCACAGCCACTGCTAGATGATTCTGCTGGTACATTGACCCACAGCACTACATTGCCCTCGCAGTCTATTGAGCCAGAATCTGACCCTGATGAAACCCAGGTGCCCCTTCCCGCATACTATACCACCTTACACGATGACACAGAGGAAGGTAAAGAGGAAGGTGCAGATGACTTTGAAGAGGAGGTGATGGATGACCCATTTCTGGACCCGGATTGGCATCCATTGGGGGAGGAGGGTGGCACTGGTAATAGTTCAGATATGGAGAAGGATCCGCAGCAGGCATTGACATCGCAGCAGCGGTTATCTAGCAGGCCCATAGCTGTCCTAAAACATGGAACAAAAACTAAAAGAATTGCAGGACAGCTTGACCAGATGGTCAACTTAGCACAGTGTGCAAGGCCAGAAAATGTTTACCATAGTAGGAAGAGTGCAGTGTGGCACTTCTTTGTCCAAAATCCTACTGATGAGGCAAAGGTTACCTGTAAGCAGTGTGGAAGGACCTTTAGCTGAGGTAAACAACTCAGAAATTTGAATACCAGTTGCATGCTTAGACATATAATCACATGCACTACAAAATCTCAGGTAGCACATGGGCACCTGCTCCGACTGAAGGTAGCCAACAACGCTCCATCGCTACCCCCACTGTAAGACCCACCGCCACCATTAAGCACACCTCCTCTTCCTCTTCCTCCTCTTCCTCGGACTTGTCCAATTACGCCCTTTGCAGCAGCTGAATGTCCAGCCAAAACATCTACATATGCCAATTTTTAAACCTCCCTAACTGGGCTGCCCACCCCTCCCCCAACGGCTGGGGTCAAGACCTGGCGTACCCCAGCAAATGCCGTTGCCCTGAACAGGTGGATGGGCCCACTGATGGCCGCCGGCAATGGCACAGGGCCCCTTATAGTACAATACAGTGTCTCAGATGGTGGGAGGGCCCACTTGCCGTCAGACACAGCAGCGTACTATGAGGGGCCCTGTATCAGTACCGTCGACCACGATTGTGCTCCCTCTGCTTGGTTATGGCCACAGCACTTGCAAGTTGCAATTAGAGTTGAGCGACTTTTGGTTTTTTAGGGTCGCGTTTCGTTTCGTGAAACCCGACTTTTCCAAAAGTCGGGTCGAGCAAGATCGTCCGATTATAGGGAAAAGTCGGGGTCGTCCCGAAACACGAAACCCAATGTAAGTCAATGGGGAATAAAAGTCGGCAGTGAGAGGAGGACAGGAAACACACCTACAGTGCCCATTTGAATGCCAAAAGCATCAATTCTTCTTACTTAAGCTTGTCAACCTTAATTAACTTCATAATACAAGTTACGCACTGAAAAATGGGGGTTATTTGGCTAAAGTTGTGGGGGAGGGGGGCTGGCTGCAGGTTTTCATGTGCCCTGGGCGAAAGAGCGCCCCTTTAACACATACCACAACTCATCATGCTCCGATACGGCAGATAAATAGCGGTATAGTACAATGAAAAATACCTCACTTTTTACATCTCATGACGAGGCCCATCTATTTCTTCATACAGAATCATTGGTCCCATATAATGTTTGAAACAGTATATGATGAGCTCCACATAATGCTACAGTATATGTTGGTCCCCATGGATGAAGCTCCACTGTCTTATGGGCCCAAATAATGCTCAAAACATAATGGGCCCCATTTCTAATGCTCTAGTGTATAATGGGCCCTGTAAATGCTGCTCCAGTGTCTGATGTCCACCTTTGGAATGTTCCAGTGTATGGTGGGCCCCATCTATCATTCTCCAGAGTATAGTGCTCCCCAAAATTGCTGTCCCAACATTGAAAACAATCAAATAAGTCTCCTGGCTAGGGAATCCCTGTACTTGTCTGGACAGGTGCTGTAGCTTGCTTAACAGCTCGCCAGCCGTTCTCACGCCCAGTATGGATTGCACGTGATTGCACAAAGGTTAGAAAGGGTACCGTATCCCTGGATAACATGTATGGATAGCGTACACATTCAAAATATATGTCTCAGGAGGCAGGCTCAGACGGTGTCAGGCACAGTATGGATTGCACGTGATTGCACAAAGGTTAGAAAGGGTACCGTATCCCTGGATAACATGTATGGATAGCGTACACATTCAAAATATATGTCTCAGGAGGCAGGCTCAGACGGTGTTAGGCCCAGTATGGATTGCACGTGATTGCACAAAGGTTAGAAAGGGTACCGTATCCCCGGATAACATGTATGGATAGCGTACACATTCAAAATATATGTCTCAGGAGGCAGGCTCAGACGGTGTCAGGCACAGTATGGATTGCACGTGATTGCACAAAGGTTAGAAAGGGTACCGTATCCCCGGATAACATGTATGGATAGCGTACACATTCAAAATATATGTCTCAGGAGGCAGGCTCAGACGGTGTCAGGCACAGTATGGATTGCACGTGATTGCACAAAGGTTAGAAAGGGTACCGTATCCCTGGATAACATGTATGGATAGCGTACACATTCAAAATATATGTCTCAGGAGGCAGGCTCAGACGGTGTTAGGCCCAGTATGGATTGCACGTGATTGCACAAAGGTTAGAAAGGGTACCGTATCCCCGGATAACATGTATGCATAGCGTACACATTCAAAATATATGTCTCAGGAGGCAGGCTCAGACGGTGTCAGGCACAGTATGGATTGCACGTGATTGCACAAAGGTTAGAAAGGGTACCGTATCCCTGGATAACATGTATGGATAGCGTACACATTCAAAATATATGTCTCAGGAGGCAGGCTCAGACGGTGTTAGGCCCAGTATGGATTGCACGTGATTGCACAAAGGTTAGAAAGGGTACCGTATCCCCGGATAACATGTATGCATAGCGTACACATTCAAAATATATGTCTCAGGAGGCAGGCTCAGACGGTGTCAGGCACAGTATGGATTGCACGTGATTGCACAAAGGTTAGAAAGGGTACCGTATCCCCGGATAACATGTATGGATAGCGTACACATTCAAAATATATGTCTCAGGAGGCAGGCTCAGACGGTGTTAGGCCCAGTATGGATTGCACGTGATTGCACAAAGGTTAGAAAGGGTACCGTATCCCTGGATAACATGTATGGATAGCGTACAAATTCAAAATATACTGTATGTCTCAGGAGGCAGGCTCAGACGGTGTCAGGCCCAGTATGGATTGCACGTGATTGCACAAAGGTTAGAAAGGGTACCGTATCCCTGGATAACATGTATGGATAGCGTACACATTCAAAATATATGTCTCAGGAGGCAGGCTCAGACGGTGTTAGGCCCAGTATGGATTGCACGTGATTGCACAAAGGTTAGAAAGGGTACCGTATCCCTGGATAACATGTATGGATAGCGTACACATTCAAAATATATGTCTCAGGAGGCAGGCTCAGACGGTGTTAGGCCCAGTATGGATTGCACGTGATTGCACAAAGGTTAGAAAGGCTACCGTATCCCCGGATGACATGTATGGATATCGTACACATTCAAAATATATGTCTCAGGAGGCAGGCTCAGACGGTGTCAGGCACAGTATGGATTTGACGGCCCAGATTACACAGCGGAGGAGCAGGGAGAGGTAAAGATTGCAAATGCTGGGGCCCTGCCCAAGCAAGGGGGGCCCACTCGTGGGCGTCGGTACTGGCACTGGGCCCCTCATAGTACAGCGGTGTGTCTGACGGTGGGTGTGCACCACCACCGTCAGAGACACTTGATTGCACTATGAGGGACCCTGTGCCAGTGCCCGCGCCCAAGAGTCGGCCTACCCACCTGTCCAGGGCAACGGCACTCGCACGGTGTCGTGCGGTAGGTGGTGACCCCGGCCATGGGGGGGAGGCAGCACAGTTAGGGAGTTTTAGAAAGTGGCATATGTTGATGTTGGACATTCAGCTGATGCAAAAGGCGAAATAGGTGAAGTACCAGGAAGAGGTGGACCAAAGCAAGCCATTTTTCTGTCACCCTATGTGTCATCAGGGGAAGGTGGGACAAAATCCTTGGAAACCCATGCGTGGTTCATTTTAATGAAGGTTAGATCATCCACATTTTGGGTTGACAGACGGGTCCTTTTTTCTGTCAGGATTGATCCAGCTGCACTGAAGACTCTTTCCGATAGCACACTTGCAGCTGGGCAAGCGAGCTCCTGTAAGGCTACTTTCACACATCAGGCTTTCGGCGTCAGGCGCGATCCGGCGTCGTGCCGGAATGCCGGATCCGGCAAATGTTTTGTAAAACCTGAAGTGCCGGATCCGGTTTTCTGCCGGATCCGTCTTGTTCTTGACAGACAAAACCGGATCCGTCTCATCCGGTTCATCCGTTTTTCTATCCGTTTTTCTATCCGTTTTTCGACGGATTACGCCGGATACGGTTTTTAAAATTGACCCTTGTGGCCTTCCGAACGGGATTGGCTACTGGAAAACTAGATATAGCATGTTCCTACAGCCCTTCTTTGACAGGTTGTAGAGAAGAAATTGCAGGTTGGAGAGAAGAGCAAGTTACTGGCGAAGATGGATGTTGTCATTGGAAATATTACCACTAGAAGTTCTGTGACGGTTTCAGGGACAATTTTCCACTATACTTTATGTCACCTCAAGGCAGAGTACACTGGGATGACAGAGTGTGAGAGATTTTTGCCCTAAACTTGTGTACCTTCTGGACCAACAGTATATACCTTTGCCAACCAAAGTTGGCTATCTTGTCATGGTCTTACTATTTTTACCTTTAGGCCACAGGTGTGTACCTGGTTGTGTTTTATGCAAAGTATTTCACCTTTTAACAAAAGTTGTGTACATTGGTAGGAAATCACCAACAATAAACACAACTTTTTCGGTGAAATACTTTGCTTCAAACACAACCAGGAACACAACTGTGGCAAAAAGCTAAAATTTACCCACAGTTATACCTGGTTTTGAATACCTTTTTACCTTTGAAATACCCTGTATTTAACCTTTTTTTAAAACATAGTTCGCCGCAGAAAGAAATGACAGACAACCATTGTGAAACGATAATTTAACTTTTATTTACATTTTTTTTTTTTTTGTAAAATGTTTTTAAAGTGCAAAAAACTTTTTTAATAAAGGTTTTAAACCCAATGGGCATTTTTATTACAAAAAACACATTACAATTCTGTGTACTGTGGGGTGGAAATACTGCTGGAGGGGCTGCGGGACACTTCGACACTGGGTGTGTGGAGAGAGGACTGGGATCGTGGTGGGGAAGGAACAGTTAGAGGTGAAGGTGTGGAAAAAACTACAGAATGGGTGGACATGTGGGAAGCAGAAGAGGTGGTGGGTGGTGGAGTGGAGGGTTGGGCAGGGACTGTAGGAGCAGATGATGTTGATGGAAAGTTGTATGGGGAAGGAGTTTGGTACGGGGAAGGAGTTTGGTACGGGGAAGGAGTTTGGTACGGGGAAGGAGTTTGGTACGGGGCAGGTTGCTGGAAGTGGGGAGATGACTGGTACTGGGGAGGTTGCTGGTACTGGGCAGGTTGCTGGTATGTAGTAGGAGGGGGAGGATGGAAAGTGGCTGGAGGGGATGCAGATGTAATAGGAGGGGGAGGATGGAAAGTGGCTGGAGGGGGTGCAGGTGGAGGAACTACAGTGGTGGGAGGTGGAGGTTGGGAGGTAACCTGCTGTAGAGCACCGTGGCACGAATGCATTACATGCATCTGCTGGGTAGGAGATAGTGTTGCCATGCGCTCCACAACAGACCTGAAAAAGGTGTGGTTTGGCGAAGATCTTGCTTCTGAATGCATGGTTTGCAGAAGTGTCTTCACCTCCAGAATGCTGGAGTTGATCTGCTGAAAGCCTGCGGAGATTTGCTCTGACAAGACTTTGAGACAGTTCTGGAAAGATGCATTCAGATGCAATAACTCTTGCGCATAACTCTTTTCCTGACCCCTCTGCCGCTGCCGCCCAGTACCCGCAGGTGTACTAGAGGCGGCAGGGGCAGAAGGGTGGGGTAAAGGGAAAGCGATCTCCTCACCAGCAGCTTCATGTAATGTAGGCGGCCACGATGCTCCTGTGCTGGTGGATGGGACAGATGGGTCGAATGTGTGGGAAGGCTGGGAAGGTGCAGATGTACCGGGGCGGTCGAAGTGTCCCTCGGTGCCGGTCTCCTCAGGGATCGCCTCAGAAGGGTCCAATCGTGCAGGCTCCCGAGTGCTGCTCACCGTGCTGTGGAATAAAGAGAAAAAAAAACAATTAAAATACTGACATGGTATGGCCCTGGCTGAAAAAAAAAAGTTACATCTAACATTTTTTTTCACATGTGGTGTGTAATATTTACCTTCTGGTGAGCATTGTTTCCCGGAGGAACGACAGGGCTTGTGCGTACTTGTACTTGCTCCTGCGTCCTCCAGATCCACTCGGGGCCCGCATCTCTTTATTGAACTCCTTCATGAAACGATCCCTCACAGACCGCCACCGATTCACAATTCTGTTCCCTGAAACGAGAAAGGAGTGGTTAGTATACAACATCAGTGTTTCACAAACTCCAGTCCTCATGGTCCCCAGGGGTCATGTTTTCAGGATTTCCATAGTAAATAGAAATCCTGAACACATGATCCGTGGGGACCACGAGGACTGGAGTTCGGGAAACACTGGTTTACATCAAGCAACCGTTACTGTATATACTTACGCTCTTTAATCTGGGCCCGAGCTTCGAGGTCCTCCCAGCGGCCCACAAGGAGAGAACAGATTTCCTCCCAGAGTCGTCGGGTAATGATCAGGTCAGCGTGGCGGCGGTCAGCCATATTCCAGAGCGGCTCCCTTTCTCTGACGAGATCGATGAGGCGGTCCACATCAATCCCTCCATCCTCACCGTCAGAGTCGGGAGCACGCTGTGAAGGCTGTTAAAGAAAAAGACAAAAATAACATAATTAGCCTCCACAAAAGAAATGAAATAAAAAGTGCAAAAAAACAAAGCAAAAATATTTATACTTACACGCTGGTGACCGCCGCGTTGCTGTCGCCGACGACCCTGGGAGGCACTGCGAGGACCTCTTGGCCGAGCACCAGATTGGGAAGACTAGAGAAGAAAACAAAAAATGTTATGTCTTTGGATGTAGGCATTTGTTTGCTGTGTGTGGTCTGCAGAACATTGTTTTCTATGTGTTGTGTGTAGTGTGATGTTGTGTTTCTGCGTTTGATGCAAAAAACTTACGAATTGTGAGCCCACTCCAGGTGTCTGTCCACCCCTTCCTTCTTCTTCTGGGAGCTCCTCTTCATCTTGTGATTCCTGTTTTGAAATAAAAGGCAATGAATAGACATATATTACAGAGATGATGGATTTTGGAAATAAAAACTTACCGTCAAACGCTGACGATGCGAGGGAGGGCTCCCAGAAGAAGATGTGCTGTCCTGTTGATGGCCAGACTCCATGGCTGTGGGTATTGCTGCTGCCAGTGATGCCATTTCTGCTGCTGCTGCTGCTGCTGCATCTCTTTGGCGGCTGTTGAATAAAGAGAAACAAAGGGCCAATGAATATCTTGATATTCCATGGCCCTAGTTTGGAGGAATGGGGGATTTGATAATTACCGTCTCTCATCTGCTTCTGGACTCCCCTCCCGTTCAGCATGCTGCTCCATTTGGGGTGGTGCTGATGGTGCTGCTGCTGCAGATGTCTGCTGCCTTCTCCTGCTCCTGGTTCTTGGCTTGGGTGGCATGTTGGGTGTGGCTGAGGGTCCCATTGTCTTGCTTTTATATATCTCCTGTGGGCAGAGCTACTGAGCATGCTCAGACCAAAAAAAATGGATCCGGCCACCGGATCCGGCTTTCGCCGGATCCGGCGCATTGCGGCGCTCATAGGCTTTCATTGTGTGAAAAAGCCGGACGCGCCGGATCCGGCGGGTACGGCTTTTTCGCCGGAGACAAAAAACGTTACAGTAGACGTTTTTTCCAGACGCCGGATCGCGACACATTGCGACACATTGCCGGATCCGGCGAAAACCGGATGAAACGCATGGCCATCCGGCGCGATCCGGCGCAAATGCAAGTCAATGGGGGGGAAACCGGATCCGGCATTGCATTTCGCCGGATCCGGTTTCTGTCAAAAGCGCCGGATCGCGCCTGACGGCGAAAACCTGATGTGTGAAAGAGGCCTAAGGCCTAAGGCCTCTTTCACACATCAGGTTTTCGCCGTCAGGCGCGATCCGGCGCTTTTGACAGAAACCGGATCCGGCGAAATGCAATGCCGGATCCGGTTTCCCCCCCATTGACTTGCATTTGCGCCGGATCGCGCCGGATGGCCATGCGTTTCATCTGGTTTTCGCCGGATCCGGCAATGTGTCGCAATGTGTCGCGATCCGGCGTCTGGAAAAAACGTCTACTGTAACGTTTTTTGTCTCCGGCGAAAAAGCCGTACCCGCCGGATCCGGCGCGTCCGGCTTTTTCACACAATGAAAGCCTATGAGCGCCGCAATGCGCCGGATCCGGCGAATGCCGGATCCGGTGGCCGGATCCGGTTTTTTTGGTCTGAGCATGCTCAGTAGCTCTGCCCACAGGAGATATATAAAAGCAAGACAATGGGACCCTCAGCCACACCCAACATGCCACCCAAGCCAAGAACCAGGAGCAGGAGAAGGCAGCAGACATCTGCAGCAGCAGCACCATCAGCACCACCCCAAATGGAGCAGCATGCTGAACGGGAGGGGAGTCCAGAAGCAGATGAGAGACGGTAATTATCAAATCCCCCATTCCTCCAAACTAGGGCCATGGAATATCAAGATATTCATTGGCCCTTTGTTTCTCTTTATTCAACAGCCGCCAAAGAGATGCAGCAGCAGCAGCAGCAGAAATGGCATCACTGGCAGCAGCAACACCCACAGCCATGGAGTCTGGCCATCAACAGGACAGCACATCTTCTTCTGGGAGCCCTCCCTCGCATCGTCAGCGTTTGACGGTAAGTTTTTATTTCCAAAATCCATCATCTCTGTAATATATGTCTATTCATTGCCTTTTATTTCAAAACAGGAATCACAAGATGAAGAGGAGCTCCCAAAAGAAGAAGGAAGGGGTGGACAGACACCTGGAGTGGGCTCACAATTCGTAAGTTTTTTGCATCAAACGCAGAAACACAACATCACACTACACACAACACATAGAAAACAATGTTCTGCAGACCACACACAGCAAACAAATGCCTACATCCAAAGACATAACATTTTTTGTTTTCTTCTCTAGTCTTCCCAATCTGGTGCTCGGCCAAGAGGTCCTCGCAGTGCCTCCCAGGGTCGTCGGCGACAGCAACGTGGCGGTCACCAGCGTGTAAGTATAAATATTTTTGCTTTGTTTTTTTGCACTTTTTATTTCATTTCTTTTGTGGAGGCTAATTATGTTATTTTTGTCTTTTTCTTTAACAGCCTTCACAGCGTGCTCCCGACTCTGACGGTGAGGATGGAGGGATTGATGTGGACCGCCTCATCGATCTCGTCAGAGAAAGGGAGCCGCTCTGGAATATGGCTGACCGCCGCCACGCTGACCTGATCATTACCCGACGACTCTGGGAGGAAATCTGTTCTCTCCTTGTGGGCCGCTGGGAGGACCTCGAAGCTCGGGCCCAGATTAAAGAGCGTAAGTATATACAGTAACGGTTGCTTGATGTAAACCAGTGTTTCCCGAACTCCAGTCCTCGTGGTCCCCACGGATAATGTGTTCAGGATTTCTATTTACTATGGAAATCCTGAAAACATGACCCCTGGGGACCATGAGGACTGGAGTTTGTGAAACACTGATGTTGTATACTAACCACTCCTTTCTCGTTTCAGGGAACAGAATTGTGAATCGGTGGCGGTCTGTGAGGGATCGTTTCAAGAAGGAGTTCAATAAAGAGATGCGGGCCCCGAGTGGATCTGGAGGACGCAGGAGCAAGTACAAGTACGCAAAAGCCCTGTCGTTCCTCCGGGAAACAATGCTCACCAGAAGGTAAATATTACACACCACATGTGAAAAAAAATGTTAGATGTAACTTTTTTTTTTCAGCCAGGGCCATACCATGTCAGTATTTTAATTGTTTTTTTTTCTCTTTATTCCACAGCACGGTGAGCAGCACTCGGGAGCCTGCACGATTGGACCCTTCTGAGGCGATCCCTGAGGAGACCGGCACCGAGGGACACTTCGACCGCCCCGGTACATCTGCACCTTCCCAGCCTTCCCACACATTCGACCCATCTGTCCCATCCACCAGCACAGGAGCATCGTGGCCGCCTACATTACATGAAGCTGCTGGTGAGGAGATCGCTTTCCCTTTACCCCACCCTTCTGCCCCTGCCGCCTCTAGTACACCTGCGGGTACTGGGCGGCAGCGGCAGAGGGGTCAGGAAAAGAGTTATGCGCAAGAGTTATTGCATCTGAATGCATCTTTCCAGAACTGTCTCAAAGTCTTGTCAGAGCAAATCTCCGCAGGCTTTCAGCAGATCAACTCCAGCATTCTGGAGGTGAAGACACTTCTGCAAACCATGCATTCAGAAGCAAGATCTTCGCCAAACCACACCTTTTTCAGGTCTGTTGTGGAGCGCATGGCAACACTATCTCCTACCCAGCAGATGCATGTAATGCATTCGTGCCACGGTGCTCTACAGCAGGTTACCTCCCAACCTCCACCTCCCACCACTGTAGTTCCTCCACCTGCACCCCCTCCAGCCACTTTCCATCCTCCCCCTCCTATTACATCTGCACCCCCTCCAGCCACTTTCCATCCTCCCCCTCCTACTACATACCAGCAACCTGCCCAGTACCAGCAACCTCCCCAGTACCAGTCATCTCCCCACTTCCAGCAACCTGCCCCGTACCAAACTCCTTCCCCGTACCAAACTCCTTCCCCGTACCAAACTCCTTCCCCATACAACTTTCCATCAACATCATCTGCTCCTACAGTCCCTGCCCAACCCTCCACTCCACCACCCACCACCTCTTCTGCTTCCCACATGTCCACCCATTCTGTAGTTTTTTCCACACCTTCACATCTAACTGTTCCTTCCCCACCACGATCCCAGTCCTCTCTCCACACACCCAGTGTCGAAGTGTCCCGCAGCCCCTCCAGCAGTATTTCCACCCCACAGTACACAGAATTGTAATGTGTTTTTTGTAATAAAAATGCCCATTGGGTTTAAAACCTTTATTAAAAAAGTTTTTTGCACTTTAAAAACATTTTACAAAAAAAAAAAAAAAATTTAAATAAAAGTTAAATTATCGTTTCACAATGGTTGTCTGTCATTTCTTTCTGCGGCGAACTATGTTTTAAAAAAAGGTTAAATACAGGGTATTTCAAAGGTAAAAAGGTATTCAAAACCAGGTATAACTGTGGGTAAATTTTAGCTTTTTGCCACAGTTGTGTTCCTGGTTGTGTTTGAAGCAAAGTATTTCACCGAAAAAGTTGTGTTTATTGTTGGTGATTTCCTACCAATGTACACAACTTTTGTTAAAAGGTGAAATACTTTGCATAAAACACAACCAGGTACACACCTGTGGCCTAAAGGTAAAAATAGTAAGACCATGACAAGATAGCCAACTTTGGTTGGCAAAGGTATATACTGTTGGTCCAGAAGGTACACAAGTTTAGGGCAAAAATCTCTCACACTCTGTCATCCCAGTGTACTCTGCCTTGAGGTGACATAAAGTATAGTGGAAAATTGTCCCTGAAACCGTCACAGAACTTCTAGTGGTAATATTTCCAATGACAACTTCCATCTTCGCCAGTAACTTGCTCTTCTCTCCAACCTGCACTTTCTTCTCTACAACCTGTCAAAGAAGGGCTGTAGGAACATGCTATATCTAGTTTTCCAGTAGCCAATCCCGTTCGGAAGGCCACAAGGGTCAATTTTAAAAACCGGATCCGGCGTAATCCGTCGAAAAACGGATAGAAAAATGGATAGAAAAACGGATGAACCGGATGAGATGGATCCGGTTTTGTCTGTCAAGAACAAGACGGATTCGGCAGAAAACCGGATCCGGCACTTCAGGTTTTACAAAACATTTGCCGGATCCGGCATTCCGGCACGACGCCGGATCGCGCCTGACGCCGAAAACCTGATGTGTGAAAGTAGCCTTAGGCATATTGGGCCAATTCAGGCCAGGTGTCCAGTTTAGCGGCCCAATAGTCAAAGGGGAATGACCTGTGTGGGAGAACATCGATATGGGAGGAAAAGTAGTTTGTAACCATAGTTGACAACTGCTGTCTCCTGTCACTTTCCATCGATGCAGTATTACCAGTTGTGTGAGCGGTATTTGAAAAATCAGTCCACAACATTGTCATGAAACCCCTGTCTCCAACGCCACTTCTGCTGTGTGCACCACGAACACCTCTGCCAAGCTGCCCCCGGCCCGTACGGCTCGTGTGAGAACCATCACCGCTGCTGTGTGCTGGGAATGCCTCAAGCAACCGATTTACCAGAGTTGCTTGTTTATTAGCCAATATTAGGTCAAGGTTCTCCTGTGGCATGATGTTTTGTAATTTGCCTTTATAGCGTGGATCCAGGATGCTGGCCAACCAGTAGTCGTCATCGTTCATCATTTTGGCAATGCGGGGGTCCCTTTTTAGGATCCGCAAGGCATAATCTGACATGTGGGCCAATGTTCCCAGTGTCAATGATGCACTGCGAGTGTTGGGTGGAGGAGCACTTTCTGGCAAATCCACATCCCTCCAGTCACGCACAAACCCTGTACCAGACCTTGCCACGCCAACATTTTCACTTGCCCCACGAGATGCATCCTCCTCCCCTAAGTAATCATCCCCATCATCCTCCTCCTCCTCCTCTTCTTCCTCCACCTCGTCCAGGAGAGGTCCCTGAGCAGACAATGGCTGAATGTCATCAAGGATTCCCTCCTCCTCTTCCTCCTCATCAACATTGGCTGCAGACGCCTGCTCCTTAAGGTGCGTCAAAGTTTGCATGAGCAGACGCATAAGTGGGATGCTCATGCTTAGGATGGCGTCGTCTGCGCTTACCAGCCGTGTGCATTCCTCAAAACACTGAAGGACTTTACAAAGGTCTTTCAGCTTCGACCACTGCACACCTGTCAACTCCATGTCTGCTCTCAAAGTGCCTGGCCGTGTATCCTCCCACAAATGCATTATGGCCTGCCTCTGCTCGCACAGCCGCTCCACCATGTGCAGGGTGGAGTTCCACCTTGTTGCAATGTCGATAATGAGGCGGTGGTTGGGAAGGTGGAGCAATCGCTGCAGCTTCTGCATACGAACGGAGTGTACAGGCGACCGGCGGATGTGCGCGCACAGTCTTCGCACCTTCTGGAGCAGGGCTGTTAACTCCAGATAATTTTTGAGGAAGCACTGCACCACCAGGTTCAAGGTGTGAGCCAAGCAAGGTATGTGGCTGAGTTTTGAAAGGGCTATGGCTGCCACAAAATTACGGCCGTTATCACTAACTACCTTGCCTGCCTCAAGATGTACACTGCCCAGCCATGACTCAGTTTGTCGCTTCAAGTACTCGGCCAGCACCTCGGCGGTGTGTCTGTCGCCCAAACACATCATCTGCAACACAGCCTGCTGACGCTTTCCACTAGCTGCTCGATAGGGGGACACATCGTGTGCAACAGTGGCAGCTGCAGATGGAGTGCTCGTACGACTGCGCTCTGTGGACGAGCTTTCGCTTCTGGAGGAGGAGGAGGAGGAGGGTGGAACGCCTACAGCCAACTGTTTCCTATACCGTGGGCTAGGCAGCACTGTCCCACCACCGCTGTCCCCTGTGGACCCTGCATCCACCACATTAACCCAGTGCGCAGTGATGGACACGTAATGGCCCTGGCCATGCCGACTGGACCATGCATCAGTTGTGAGGTGCACCTTTCCGCTCACTGACTGCTTGAGTGCATGGACAATGCGGTCTTTCACATGATGGTGGAGGGCTGGGATGGCTTTGTGAGAGAAGAAGTGGCGACTGGGTAGGTCATAGCGTGGTACTGCATAGGCCATGAGTTCGCGGAAAGCTGTGCTTTCCACCAACCGAAAGGGCATCATCTCAAACGAGATTAGTTTGGCAATGTGGGCGTTCAAACCCAGTGTACGCGGATGAGAGACTGAGTACTTTCTTGACCTACTCATAGTGTCTGGGAGGGTGAGCTGGACTTGAGAGCTGCATATGGTGGAAGTAGCGGTGGACAGGGTGGACTGAGAGAGGGTTGATGATGGTGATGGAGTTGGTGTTCTTTCTGATGGCCTAGAATCAGTCTTTCGTTGATATAACAGTGGGATTCCCTGACTGCTGTGGTCTTGCAACGACACCTCAACATTTGCTGCTGTGCTAACCGGTGGGCTTACAGTGGGGGAAACAATGTAGCGTTGCTGACTACCTTCGTTGTGATCAGTTGCACATGTGGCACTTGAGGTTTGGTGTTGTGTCCACGCTTGCAAGTGCATGCTGGTTAAATGTCTAAGCATGCAACTGGTATTCAAATTTTTCAGATTTTTCCCTCGGCTAAAGGTCTTTGCGCACTTCTTACAGATAACCTTGGCCTGATCATGAGGATTTTGTTCAAAAAAGTGCCACACTGCACTCTTCCTACTTTGGCAGACATTTTGCGGCCTAGCACGCTGTGATCTTTTGACCCTCTGGACAAGCTGTCCAGCAACTCTTTTGATGTTTGGAACCTAGTCTTTGGAGTGCTCCGGGCCTGCCAGATAACAGCTGTTGCGATGTTGATGTCTGCTGTGGATGCTCCTCATCTGAGCTATTGGAAGCAGCACCCTCTTCCCCCAATGGATGCCAATCTGGGTCAACAACTGGGTCATCCATCACCTCCTCTTCTATGTCATGTGCACCTTTCTCTGTGTCACCGTGTATGGTGGTATAGTGTGCGGGAAGGGGCACCTGAGTCTCATCAGGGTCAAAATCTGGCTCTGTACACTGCGAGGACAATGTAGTGCTCTGAGTGAATGTACCAGCAGAATCATCCATCAGCGGCTGTGCATCAGTGCACTCCATGTCAGATTCATCTTGGCCTGGGTAATTCACCATTTCACTTGATAATCCAGGCATGGTATGTGAAAACAGCTCCATGGAGTAATCAGTAGTATGGCCTGCGTCATCCTTCAATCTTGGTTGGGGTGAAGGACACAAGGAAAGGTGTGGTTCATGAACATGAGCCTCCAATGACGACTCAGTGCTTTTACTTTTTACAACTGAAGAAGAGGAGGCGATAGAGCTGGAGGCTGAGTCAGCAATGTAAGACAAAACTTTTTCCTGATGCTCTGGCTTTAAAAGCGGTTTGCCAACTCCTAGAAAACTAAGCGTTCGAGGCCTTATGTAGCCAGACGATGACGCAGGGTCAGCACCTCCTGCATTCGGTCCTATTTTGCTCTTGCCACTACCATCAGATCCACCACCAACACCATCATTACCAGCTGCCAACCCCCGCCCAATTCCACGGCCTCTTCCACCAGCCTTCCTCATTTTTGGTAGAAATGTAGACAAAATCCAACAAACTATATAGTAATGTAAAACAAGGAACAAGGTGTCTATAGGACAGGGGAGATTTAGAATTTCTGCACACACTTGTGGACAGTGGACACTTTTGGATTGTGTGAGGCCCACTGATATCTGAGCGCTATGTGACAGGCTCGATGGCACAGCTGCCTGTGACCAAAGTGACGAGAGGATAATGGAGATTTTGAATCTCTGCGCACACTTTTGGACACTGGACACTTGTGGATTGTGTGAGGCCCACTGATATCTGAGCGCTATGTGACAGGCTCGATGGCACAGCTGCCTGTGACCAAAGTGACGAGAGGATAATGGAGATTTTGAATCTCTGAGCACACTTTTGGACACTGGACACTTGTGGATTGTGTGAGGCCCACTGATATCTGAGCGCTATGTGACACGCTCGATGGCACAGCTGCCTGTGACCAAAGTGACGAGAGGATAATGGAGATTTTGAATCTCTGCGCACACTTTTGGACACTGGACACTTGTGGATTGTGTGAGGCCCACTGATATCTGAGCGCTATGTGACACGCTCGATGGCACAGCTGCCTGTGACCAAAGTGACGAGAGGATAATGGAGATTTTGAATCTCTGCGCACACTTTTGGACACTGGACACTTGTGGATTGTGTGAGGCCCACTGATATCTGAGCGCTATGTGACACGCTCGATGGCACAGCTGCCTGTGACCAAAGTGACGAGAGGATAATGGAGATTTTGAATCTCTGCGCACACTTTTGGACACTGGACACTTGTGGATTGTGTGAGGCCCACTGATATCTGAGCGCTATGTGACACGCTCGATGGCACAGCTGCCTGTGACCAAAGTGACGAGAGGATAATGGAGATTTTGAATCTCTGCGCACACTTTTGGACACTGGACACTTGTGGATTGTGTGAGGCCCACTGATATCTGAGTGCTATGTGACAGGCTCGATGGCACAGCTGTGACAAAAGTGACTAGAGGATAAGGGAGATTGGATTGCTTTTAAAAAAGCAGTTTGCGGAGCAGTGGGTAAACAGCAATGCCAGCGTGTCAGGAAGCCTTAAAAGGCAGCCCAACAACCAACACCACTGATACACCACAATATAGCCTCCTCTTGCACTGCACACACAGTGACTTGTGTGTTGTGCAGGCCAAATTGCTAGCAGCAGAAGCAGTTTTTTTGTCTTCTTCCCTGCCTAACGCTCTCCCTACAGAATCAGCAGCAACCTCTCCCTATACTAAGATCGGCAGAAGTAAGATGACGGTCGGCGTGCACGCCCTTTTATACCCCCTGTGACGCCCACCAAAGCAAGCCAATCACTTGCATGCCCTTCTGAAAGATGGTGGTGACCCGTGCCTAGGTCATCACGTTGCCCACAGTGTCCGTGGATCCTGATTGGCTGAAAAAGAGCGCAAAACAAACTTTTGAAACGCGACTTTGGCGCGTAAGTCGCCGACCTCGTGGCCGACCTCATCCTAGGGTCGGGTTTCGTTTCATGAAACCCGACTTTGCCAAAAGTCGGCGACTTTTGAATTTTTTCGACCCGTTTCGCTCAACTCTAGTTGCAATACTTACCTCTCCCTGCTCCATCGTTGTGTAGTCTAGGCAGTTAAATCCTTCACAGGGACGGCTACTCGAAATTTGGTGTATTGATCAATCATGGTTAAGATGTAGCTATGGCCTGTCCTGCTGGCCTCTACCTTCAGATGATCAATGGCTACCATTTGAAATGGACGTCAACTTACAAACGGATGCAGTGGTGGTTTATGATCACCTTTCACAGTTGTGATAGTCACAAACGTGTGACATTCCTGCCACCATTTTTCAATGTCTCCTCTCATGCCAATTCAATAGAATCGCCTACGGGCTGTGGCTTCTGTCTTTTGCACTCCAAAATGACCAGACACATTATGATAGGCAGTGAGGACCATGGGTACATCTCTCCCTGTGATCACAATTTGATGGAGACGAGTAACGGTGATGTGATCCACGCTACTGCGATAAAACAATCCTTTCTTCACAAAGAACCTTTTTTGCTTTCTCCACAGACACAGTAATTCAGGGTCTGCATCGCCTCTGCAACATATACCGTAAGGTTTCCCCGCGATGAGTAATTCCAAAATTTCTGCTAACACTCGACTTTGCGTCTACACTTGTATCCATGTAGTTTCCAGTAGTGGAGATTCTTGACTGGCTTACTGAGATTGAAATGTATACGAAGATTTAAAAGTACCACAACAATGTATACTGATGTACGCTATGACTACCTTTCCCTTTTTATACTTTTTTAATTCTGGTGTAATTCATAGTGAGCCTGTGAGTGTCTGTGCCTGACTCCGGAAGTATAGACGGAAATTTAACCCTAGACTGGACACACCTGATATGTGCTGATACAGTACCTTGTTTCAAAAATTTATATTAAGGTATCATCTGTAGGACAACCAACTGTGGGGGGGGACCCTCTTCCTGCCGCAGACAAACACGAGACTGTGCACCCTAAGTGCACAGCACATACTCTGTTGAACTCACAGAGTCGTATAGACGAATAATAAATATAAGTATGCTGAACCTGTTAGGTGCACAGGAATTCTGCAGCACACAGACGGTAACTGGTCACCGGAGTAGTTAAAATATGACAGCACTACACCCGTAGAGACCTACCGTGGAGACAAGTGTGCAAAGCGTTGCAACCGCAAATGCGCTAATAAGCTGCTACAGCAGCGCAGCGTGGATAGTGCCGCCTAGTGACACCGCAGGAAAGGGTGATTTCACATTTGCGTTTAAGGCTGCAGCGTCGGCCTGCTCACGGCTGCCGCTAAGCCCCGCCCCCTGCCATGCCTCCGTCGGTAGCTCCGCCTATGGGTGCATGATGCTGCATGTGTCCTGCGTCCCCTATCTTTAGCACTGGGAACGCAGGCCGTGCGCAGGTATGTGTTTGGCGGCGCATGCGTCCTTTTGACGGTGCAACGACCAGCGCCAAACGCAACCTGTTGCAATTTGGTGCGCTCGGCGCACCGTCAAAAGGAAGCATGCACCACCAAACGCGTACCTGCACACGGCCTGCGTCCTCAGTGCTAAAGATAGGGGATGCAGGACGCATGCAGCATCATGCGCACGTAGGCGGAGCTACCGGTGGAGGCACGGTAGGGGGAGGGGCTTAGCGGCGCCCGTGTGCAGGCAGACGCTGCGGCCTTAAACGCAAATGTGAAACCACCCTAACGCAGGCGCGATGTCAGACGCTAAGCTGCTGTGGTAGATGGAGCAAATGCGTGCTGGAGCTAGCGCTGCTACTGACAGAACTCAAACACTCACACAGACGAAGTATCAGAGGAATGGGGGTTTCAAATGAGTCATTCACCTGTCCAAGCATCCATCAACAAACATGCAGCAGCAAGTATGAATATACTAGCGCATGGCGCAACAGCCATGCACGCTTTTTATACCGAACGGGACCTTCCGGAAATCTCCAAGGCTCCAGGAAGAGCCAATGGGATTCGACACAGGACCTGAGCACCTGACTCCCGAACTCCAATGGGAGTTCGTCCCATGAGCATGCTTCGATGAGGGAACAAAGGACTTAGCCTCTGGAGAGAGTTGCCGCAGGGAAATCTCCTCTGCAATCTCCTCTGCAGCAGGAAAAGTGCTGGAGACTGCAGAATGTGAGGATCTAGATTTCAGCAAAGGAGAGGCAGAAATCTGACTCCTAACAATATATACCTTTTATCTGGTGATACTGTACCCTTTTTCAACTTGTTATTTTATTGGGTAATCCATACTGAGCCTGTGAGCGTCTGTATATGCCTCAAGAAATATATGCGGAGATTTACTGTTATCCATAGACTGTATAGAGCTGTACGCATATGATACAGTACCATATATCTGCTGGTATTTTGGGTCCATTTTCAAAAACATGAGGAAGTATGGTGGAAGAGGATGCGGACGTGGGCATGGAGGGCCACCTGGTACTGATGGTGGTGGTGGTGCATCTGCTGATAGTGCCAAAAACACAATAGCAGCTAAGGCAGGAGGTGTTGAGCCAGTATGATGGTGTAGCTCTGGAAGGCCTGTAAGGCTCCCTTTTCTGGGAGTAGGTAGACTGCTTTTAAAGCCGGAGTATCAGGAACTGTTTGTGGCTTACATTGCTGAAACAGCCTCCAGCTCTATCGCCTCCTATTCTGAAGTTGTAAAAAATGCAAGCACTGAGTCATAACTGCAGGCTTCTGGTCAGGAGCAACCCCTTTCCTTGTGTCCCTCACCCACACCAAAAGTGAAGGATGTGGAAGCACACACCTCAGATTACTCCATGGAGCTCTTTTCACATACCATGCCTGGGTTAGTTAAAAATAGGACCCATCATGTACTGGAGCAATGTAAATGGGGCAGATCACACACTGGAGCAGCATCTAAGGGGCACATTATACACTGGATCATAACAAATGTGGCCCATTATATATGGAGCATTATTAGAGCCCATCATACACTGCGGCATCATCCATGAGGCCCTTAATGTACTGGAGCAATGTAAATGGGGCAGATCAGACACTGGAGCAGCATCTAAGGGGCACATTATACACTGGAGCATTACAAATGGGGCCCATTATATATGGAGCATTATTAGAGCCCATCATACACTGGAGCATCATCCATGAGGCCCATCATGTACTGGAGCAATGTAAATGGGGCAGATCATACACTGGAGCAGCATCTAAGGGGCACATTATACACTGGAGCATTAGAAATGGGGCCCATTATATATGGAGCATTATTGGAGCCCATCATACACTGGAGCATCACCCATGAATCCATGAGGCCCATCATGTACTGGAGCAATGTAAATGGGGCAGATCAGACACTGGAGCAGCATCTAAGGGGCACATTATACACTGGAGAATTACAAATGGGGCCCATTATATATGGAGCATTATGTGGAGCTCATCAGATACTGTATGGAACATTATATGTGACTAATTATTTGGTATGGAGAAATTTATGGGGCTCATTATTCTGTATGGTGCACAATGTGGTGACCATAACACTGCATGGAGTAATATACTGTCCTGTTTTTGAGCGATTGTACAATTTAAAATAGATCAGTCATGTCATGTAAGCAGTGAAGTATGTGTCATTGTACTATACCTATATTTCTTTGGCGTATCGGAGCATCATGAGTTGTGGTATGTGTTAAAGGGGTGCACTGACACTCTTTGGCCCAGGGCAAACGAAAACCTGGAGCCAGCCCAACCCCCCCACAACTTTAGCCAAATAACCCCCAGTTTTCAATGCATAACTATTAATAGGAAGTAAATTAAGGTTGACAAGCTTCAGTAATGAGAATTGATGTTTTTGACATTGAAATGGGCACTGTAGGTGTGTTTACTGTCCTCCACTCCCTGACGACTTTGCTTCCCCATTGACTTGCATTGGGTTTCGTGTTTCAGTCGGCCTCCGACTTTTCCCTACAGTTGGCCGATTTCGTTCGACCCGACTTTTGTGAAAATCGGATTTCATGAAACCCGACTCGACCCGAAGAAAGGCAAAGTCGCTCATCTCTAGTGAGGATCACATATCAGATAGTGCTCTGTTGCTTTTCATCTTTATAACCCAATTTTAAGTGGAGAACTGTCTTTCTACCACTGTCATCTGGCTCTTTGCCCAGATGCACAGACATTTGCGTTAGTAATGGCTTTGTAACGGGATCTTGCTTAAGCTGTGAATGTACACTCTGGGTTTCCCTTTCTTGTGGAAAGCTTTTTCTACTTACCTTTGATTCAGAACAATTTGCACATATGTTTGAAATGCTGCCAGCACCCCACCAAATGCCAGATTAAATTACTTAAGGGAATTGGGGGCACGATACGATGCAGTTGATTCTCCCAAGCAACACATTTCTAACTTGTAATTACCTGTGAACACAAAAGGCAAACTTCATTACTATGCTTAAAAGTTTTTACAGATTGTTTCTTTTTTCTAAGATGAATTAAAAAATACACCTGAGGGCAGAAAACATCAAGATGTGTATAAAATATCAACTAAATGCTAAGCCCATGCATATACAGTATATCTATAAAGGGATTTTCCATAAATAAGTTTTTTTCAATTCCTATATGCTTATTCGACAAAAATAATAAAATCAGCATTACTCACCCCCACTGCTCCAGTGATGCCGCTCTCTTGGCTGTAGCAGTTGCATCATGATAATAGTGTATGTGACCAATGCAGGTAAACACTGTGTTCAATGTTCTCGTGCAAGCTGCTTTTGCATTGCTGGTGAGACCAGTGATTGGCTGTAGTAGTATCGATGTGTGCTATAGATGTAAAGTCACTACTTTAGCCTGTGAACAATGGCCAGCAGCGGTGGCGGAGAAGGAGTGGTGAAGCACTGAAGGGTGAGTAACACGGACTTAATTATTTTTGCCTAAAGCAAGCCAACTGGGATAAAAAAAATACTGTAGTAATGGAAATGTAACCAAATGTTGGATTTTTTTACTATACATACTGCACACTAGCTTCCTTAAATGCCCTGTAGATCATGGGGACTCCGGGATCTTGAATCCCCATCAAACGCTCAAATTACAGGTTGGAAGTGGTGACCTCAATCATGAATGGATCCATAGACTTTATATTGAGCCTCCTACAAAATAGTGCAAATGCATTAGCTGATCACTTCTACCCTAGGATTTGAATGATCAGTAGGGGACCCAAAGTGTGGACCACCGCATATCTATTGAACTTTAGCGGGGCTAAAATTTATTTTTAAAAAAATACTAAAAGTTTACTGTGTATGAAAAACCTCCTGGGCAGGAAAAAAAAAGAGGGAAGAAAAGATGGGAGCATTATCTAAGCGCAATAAGTGTGAATAAAATGACTTATTCTCACCTGAGGTAGTTGTGCATAGGCGCAACACTGGACATGATTTACAAGGAAACAGGGATCCCTAATGCAGCATGAAGCTCATTCAATACCGTGGCAGTTTACTTTCTTGACCCAGTAGACACTCCACTTCGATACAAAAGTGGGTAAGTCTCTGATGGTGCTTCTGTTTGAGGAAGGGTCCCAATGAAAATTGATATGAGTCAATGTTGGTTTATTATCTGTGATTACAATCAGATTTGTTAGATCACATTAAAGTCATTTCAGGAATAAAAGTAGTTAAAAACTGAACTCAACATGTTTCAACTTTTATGAGCCTTCATCAGGCATATGAAAGACATACCACATGAAAGGTTTTTATAGCATTGATCATAGTCATTGGGTCCCATACAAGAGAGAACCACACCCACAAACAAGGAGGAGAGGACATATACAAACCTTTCATGTGGTGTGTCCTTTATACACCTGATGAAGGCTCATAAGAGTCGAAATGTGTTGTGTTCAGTTTTTAACAATTTTTATTCATGAAATGATTTTAATATGATCTAACAAACCTGATTGTAATCAAATATAATAAACCAACATTGATTCATATCTATTTTCATTGGGATCCTTTCTCAAATGGAAGCGCAACTAGAGACATACTCAAAAATTTACTGCAGTTAAAGCGGTTTCTTTCTGAGACTAAAAGGCCCATAAAAGGATATTCATTAGATAGGTGATAATTTGCAGATAGTTATTGGCATTGCAGCTGAGATCACCACTGATTGTCAGAATGAGGGATCGTGTGTCCCTTGTTACCGCCTGACCAGGTGGAAAGTTTTGCATTCAGGTCTTTATCCCTGATAAAAATCGCCAAATGGAGAGTTGACTTTGGCCATTTTTTGTAACTTGATCAAAGACTTGGTGTTCCATTGAACTCTTATTGGCAACAAGACTGAAGTCCCTCAATCTGGCGGTAGTGCAGAAGTCCCAACACTGTGATCCACATCTATCTCACAGTTATAAACTATCTAAACTCTAAAGAATAGGTGATAATTTGCTTAGACTGGAATATCCTTAAACTGTTTTACATACAAAACCTAAGAAAAAAACAAAATGAGCAAATACCCTGCATGAAAATAACATAGGGGACTTAGTTATAATTTTGATCAAAAAAGCATAAAAGCCATCCCACCATGACATTGTTTTATATAGTTCAGCCAACAGCCATCTCAGCCGACACTCCCATACACAGGAATGCTTGCTCGGCCGAGTGTTCCTGTCTTTTCTATGAGAAAGCCGCTGATTGACACGTCGGCCTGTGGCTTATATCTGGAAAAACAATATAATCTACAGTCCGAAATCAGAAATGTGCAATCGACTTCTCTTCCAACCATCAGTTGGTTGGCTGCCTCAACACTTTTAACATTCGGCCACACTCGTTGATTTTGGTGAGTTCAGCTGACAATAGTTTAATGTGTATGGAGGCCTTTAATGTACACCGGTACTAAAGTGCATCACGTACGCTGAATTAAACAAACATAGCCACTTTTGACCTGGTGACAGGTTGTATTTAAGGCTCCCACACAGTTTAGATGAAAGACTGTTGAACTTGCCAATTTTGGTGAGACCAGATTCTCTTCTTATATTAAGGGTATATATAAACTCATGGGGTTACATAGCAAAAAGTCCTACTCCCACCCTAAAAAAATTAGTTGAATCAGTCAGGGTCATGGTGTATAAGCACAGTCGTACAGTCACTGAATTTTAAAGACAGGAATAGGGACGTGTTTTGTAGAACTTACACACTAATTTTGTCCATACTTAAGCCCACTAGATTAATCACTCACTACATTCATCCTTTCATGGCCGCCATAGAGAATGATACCCTCAGAAATGCCCCCCCACACACACACACAGTAGATATCCTCAGAGTGAATTCCTCTACAGTACCTATCAATGCACAACATTTATAGCATCCTCAGCAAAGTATGGTGCCCCCATAGTACCCACAATACAGTATGATTGACTCACAGCTCCTTCTCATTATGATATCCTAACAGTTCCCTCACATACACTGGGGCTCCCACAATAACCCCATTGTCATGGTCACGTGTGTCAGGACGCAGATGTTACCGCAAGGCGGACCCATAACACACGTGACCCTGGATACACCGCCTCCAGTGGGGCACATTTAAATAATAAAAACGTGCAGGTGGATACGCCGCCTCCACCTGGCGAATTTAGGTATTACACGTTATACATACAATATCTGGAAACACCGCCTCCAGTAAGGCGCATTTAAATAATAAAGGGGGGAACCTGGGTAACTTTAACAATGGTGGGCCCTGCAATAGGGAAAAGGGAATTGGAGACCTCCTGAGCTCCCCTGAGCCAGTGTCCCTGCACTCCTAATGTTCCCTATGCAGGTTTCGCATCGGGCGCCGCACGCGTACCTCAATGCCCTTGCTCACCCTGAACCTAAACCCTCACTAGGGAATGGGTCGGTGCGGAGACTAATCCCACCACTGCACTAATAACACACATGAGGAAAGAGACAATACAGGGGAAACACCACTTAGCTTTGCTCTGTTGCGTGCGCTCCTAGCAACAGAGCCCTCCACCTGAGTGCATCTTCTCCTCCACCTGGATCCATCACCATAACAGGATCCTTCACCTTAGTGCAGCCTTGGAGCAGAGTCCAACACCAGTTGCAGCTGCTTAGAACCAGAGTCCCAAGGATGAGTTCAGCTGCTGACACGAAGTCGAGCATGCTTGAGTCCAGCTCAGCGGCCAATTCCCACATGGTGAGTGCCACTCTCCATAGTCGCCACTCCACCAGCCCATGCAGACACTTCCCGCTGACACCATCACTGCGACTCCACCACGCCATGCCAGCCCTTCGTCCAGACACCATAGCTGAAACACATCCCCCCTGGTTAAGCTGCGCAGGACTCCTCACCAGCTCCATCCTTCCTCCAGGCTCTCCAAAAACAGAGTGAACACAAACTCACAATATCACAGGCAGTGATTGCACACCTCTAGCACACCTTTATAGGGTGTAACACCTGATACATGATTAAGTGCACAAAACCTAAAGTGCAATATCAAAACCACCACCGGGGACAGTCAAGACACCTTGGAACTTTCCAAAGTAAAAAAAGTTCACCCAGTGATTTAAAACTGTCAGATCACTTCAGATCATGACAGTACCCCCTCCTTAATGAGGGGCCTCTGGACCCTCAAGACCACCCCTCATTAGGGAAACACCTACAGCGGGGACGCCCAGACCCTGAGTTCACCCCACCATTACCTGACACTTCAGGTTTATGACAAACGCACCGCTGGTATTGGCAATACATGTTCATATTGGAGGCACCACTCCTCTCCACAGCGCCGACCTGGGGAACGAGATTATGTATGTGTATGTATGCTAAGAGCTGATCAGACTCCACAACACATATCCAAGATGTTTTTTGGTGGGACCCATACATGCTCGTTCACACACAGGTCCGGACCTGAACGTTTATTACACACATTCGTTTGTCAAAAAATTGGTGAACTCATTCAGGACCTGATCACAGAGGCGTCCCCCTGTGTCACCACACTCACACCCCCGCTATTCACCAAGGGGTCACCACCCTCCAACCCTCTTTACCATGAGGTCTGCGCCTCCCAGGGTTGATTTAATGGCGAGGGTTGAGATTTGTCCTTACTCCCCCGCAGCACACCTGCTGCTCACACCAGGGGGAGAGGGAACGCATATGGAGGAAATATACACTCACTGGCCGCCTCCACACGGCCAGGAGGGCGGCTTCTTCGATGGCATAGAAGATATGGCGTAAACCCCGCGGACTATCACACCAGTCAGCTCACCACAGGGGCGTACCCCTTCACCTCGGGGAATACCAGGCAGCTCCGTGGGGCACCATTCCTCCCACCTGCCTGGGTGCGCCCGCATGCATGAACCAGTCCCGCTCCCCAGCAGTGACTCTAGGGGGTTTTAGTACCATAGCCGCAGGAATATGGAGGAAAATATATATACTCGCTGGTCGCCTCCACACGACCAGGAGGGGCGGCATCGAAGATTTGGCATGAGCCCCGCGGACTATTCACCAATCTGCTCACTACAGGGACGTACCCCTTCACCTCGGGGAATACCAGGCAGCTCCGTGGGGCACCATTCCTCCCACCTGCCTGGGTGCGTCCCCTGTATGAGCAAGTCCCACTCCCCAGCAGCGACTACACACCTAGTCTGCTCACCACAGGGATGTACCCCTTCACCTCGGGGAATACCAGGCAGCTCCGTGGGGCACCATTCCTCCCACCTGCCTGGGTACCTCCCCGTGCGAGAGCAAGTCCCGCTCCCCAGCAGCGACTCTAGGGGCTTTTGCCAGACCGCAGCCGCCATTTTTTTTTTTTCTTTCTCTCTGGTTATCTGAGCAGAAGCCCCAGACCGTGATAACTGCTGCTGCAGCGGCTCTAACACACCTTGCCGCTCCCCACTCACCTCAGTGAGGCCCGGCAGCAATTACTCAGCGGTCTCCACATGGCCAAAGCTCACCAGAAAAAAAAAAACTGTATGGCCTGTGATAATGTCATGGTCACGTGTGTCAGGACGCAGATGTTACCGCAAGGCGGACCCATAACACACGTGACCCTGGATACACCGCCTCCAGTGGGGCACATTTAAATAATAAAAACGTGCAGGTGGATACGCCGCCTCCACCTGGCGAATTTAGGTATTACACGTTATACATACAATATCTGGAAACACCGCCTCCAGTAAGGCGCATTTAAATAATAAAGGGGGGAACCGGGGTAACTTTAACAATGGTCGGCCCTGCAATAGGGAAAAGGGAATTGGAGACCTCCTGAGCTCCCCTGAGCCAGTGTCCCTGCACTCCTAACGTTCCCTATGCCGGTTTCGCACCGGGCGCCGCACGCGTACCTCAACGCCCTTGCTCACCCTGAACCTAAACCCTCACTAGGGAATGGGTCGGTGCGGAGACTAATCCCACCACTGCACTAATAACACACATGAGGAAAGAGACAATACAGGGGAAACACCACTTAGCTTTGCTCTGTTGCGTGCGCTCCTAGCAACAGAGCCCTCCACCTGAGTGCATCTTCTCCTCCACCTGGATCCATCACCATAACAGGATCCTTCACCTTAGTGCAGCCTTGGAGCAGAGTCCAACACCAGTTGCAGCTGCTTAGAACCAAAGTCCCAAGGATGAGTTCAGCTGCTGACACGAAGTCGAGCATGCTTGAGTCCAGCTCAGCGGCCAAGTCCCACATGGTGAGTGCCACTCTCCATAGTCGCCACTCCACCAGCCCATGCAGACACTTCCCGCTGACACCATCACTGCGACTCCACCACGCCATGCCAGCCCTTCGTCCAGACACCATAGCTGAAACACATCCCCCCTGGCTAAGCTGCGCAGGACTCCTCACCAGCTCCATCCTTCCTCCAGGCTCTCCAAAAACAGAGTGAACACAAACTCACAATATCACAGGCAGTGATTGCACACCTCTAGCACACCTTTATAGGGTGTAACACCTGATACATAATTAAGTGCACAAAACCTAAAGTGCAATATCAAAACCACCACCGGGGACAGTCAAGACACCTTGGAACTTTCCAAAGTAAAAAAAGTTCACCCAGTGATTTAAAACTGTCAGATCACTTCAGATCATGACACCCATACAGTATAATGCCTCCAAAGCGCTCCCCCCATAGTATGATGCCCACTTTGCTACCCATACAGTATGATGGGCCCCACAGCTTCTTATACAGTATGATGACTCCACGCAACATGATGGCTACCACAGCCCTCACAATGTCTTGTGGCTCTCACAGACCCCCACACAATATGATTACCATAAAAGTCTTTCAATATAGTATGATGGTGGATAATGGATAGGAATTGCAACCACACTGGTCCATCAGTGGCCTCCTTTGAATAAAATTGTGCACTGCATGAGAAAATAGTGTATGTGCAATGCTATTCGATGGGGCGGACATGGAGGTACTACATGTGTTAAACTGTGTAATTAACTCTCTATCCATGCAACCCAGGTTCGGCCTGCAATGTCAGGATAGAAACATTGAAGACAATGTTGAAAGTGTATGTTACCTATAGACTACATTATATTATGGCTTACGGGAAAGAATGAGCAGCAGCCGTAGACAGGCTTTACGTTCCTGCTGTTGAACTGATCAGCTTCTATCTCCGTTAGTAATTCCAATAAATTATTTCTACATGAATACTGCTTCCTGTGAGCGCTTGATTTATCGGACTGACATTGAGTGAGCAGTATACTTCCTTTTACTGCCAGCTTGTACATAACCATAAAGCTATGTGAGCCGCTATTGAAAAATGTACTGGTGTGTGCTTTATCTGCCGCGCCGTCATTTTAATTGCAGAGCAGGTGTGGATGGGGAGAGGTGGTTTATACAATCTACATATTAAAACGCTGTTTAGCATCATTTAGAATCATTTGCACATGACTATATTGAATAAATTGCTCAACAGGCAAATATCATTGGATCAAGCTCATGCCTATTTAGATGCAAGGCATAGAATATTAATGATGAGTGGGCGCATAAAGTAAGGGAAAAGTTATCCTTAGTATTTACTAGTGTGCCTCATAGTAAGGAAATAGGGATTATAAGTCCAATATTCTAGCAGATTAGAAGTTTACTTGTGCCCCAACATTTTATCTCATCCTCTCCAGTTATTCTCAAGCTCAACAATGGCCTTAATCTCAGTGTTACAGTATTGGGGTACAGAACTGAATAAAGAGAAAGAGGCATGTAAATATCAGGGATCACCAGAAAATTGTATCCAATAAACCGTTATTGTAACACCAAGACACACAATGAAAACATTAAAAACAATTAAAACTGCAAAAATGCAATCATGTTTGCTGGTAAATTAATTGTTGTTGGGGTTCTCCTTGTTTTTTTCCCCTTTTCTGGAGGAGGCACGCTGCTCCTACCATACCGTATAATTGTGGTATTCTACTATTTATGATTACGGATTTATCAGCCAGGGTTGCTGGTAAAGTATTGGGGTACAGGCATCACTGCACGGTTGACCTTGATGCAACTTTTTTAAAAATTTTTCACTTGAAATTTTGCACCCGTAAAAAGTGATGTTGCTAGGACTAAAGATCAAGAGCCCTGCACGTGTTCTGGACTTCTGTCCGGGTGCAGCGGCCACTATCAACTACATCATCATGATTATGACACCAATGCAGTTGGATACTGTGATTGCCATGGGCTTCCTGTCCCACCAGTCTGTAAGCCACAGACTGCTATAGACCTATAAGATGTCAACGCCTTGACGCAGCTGGCACAATGACGTCAACCCATTGCACCACCTGTGCCAGCGCTCTCTTGCACAGGAAAGGCGGACTCGGTTACTCAGACTACGTTTGTCTAAACTTAATTTTTTTGCTGGGGATGGTTCAAAGGTGGCATTATTCGGCGGGGGCACAGAGGAAGCATAATTATTTTCTAAAGTGGCATGAATGCTTTACAAAGGTGGCACTCAGGGAGCAGGATTGTTTTAAGGAGGCAATCAGATGGCATTATGACTGGGTAGAAGATGAGATACTTTTTTTGCCTGGGCACTGACAACCCTTGCAACTCATTTCATCCACTTCTGCCATTTTAACCGACCCCAACCACCTCCCTTACATTGCACCTATATTTAATCTCTATCACCATGCAAACAATGTACAGCAATAAATGGATCACTTAGATATGACAAAGTTGGTGCTCCTACTTTGAAATCTATAACCGAAGAGTTGTGTAATCATGATTTAGCCCAAATGTACTAATGTGCTAACCTCAATCTCTGTCCACCCAACCGGACTTACAGCTGCAGCTTGTACTGATTAGTGTGAGATTTTGGTAGCAGCAGGGAGGAGGAACAAGAGCTGTCAACTTTGGGACTCGGATGGGATCGGTGGACGTCCAAATGTAAACTAGAGATGCTAAAGACACATAGATTAATGTAAACCATCCATTTTTCTGCAATCTCTGTTATCCCCAAGAACAGTACACATTGATCATGAAGTCCACAAGAAACTATTTCCATCTAATATAACCAAAGGGGAGACATGAGAGCACGGAAGGATAATAATGTAAATAATGTCCCGTTAATGAGAATTTTTTACCAGGTTTCTGCCACCTAATCTGAGAGCACCATACTGTAGAGACAGAAAACCTGATTTCAGCAATGTGTCACTTACTGGGCTCCTTGCTGTAGTTGTAATATATTCACTTTCATTAGCAGAAAATCATCATTAGCGGACCAGTAAACCTTCTGCCATGTCATCAGCCATCTTGTATATCTCCAACCCCCCCTACAGATTGACAGTGCCTATGCACAGTGTACACAGAAAGCTGACAATCAGTGTTATGGGCGGGGTTATAAAGAGCTCAGCATTCCGAGCACTGCTAGATCTGCCGCAGATAAAACATGGATTATATCAAAACTACAGCAAGCAACCCACTAAGTGACACATCACTGAAATTAGGGTCTCTGCCCCTACATAAATGCTGCATTCAGAGGAGGTACCAAAAACCTGGTGACAGATTCCTTTTAATAGTATATGAAAGATTTATCAATAAAATTAAATGAGTATATGGCATAGACTGCTGCATAAGGTGTTTAGAAAATGGAGGAGTGGATGGAACTGCATCTGATTTTTCTTTTCCATTTTTTTGCATCATAAATTTAATATATCCTACTAGATATATTTCGAGACCTCACATTTGGCTTACACCAAAATGTGAGCCAAAATAGTTGAGCATGTTAAATCCAATGCATTTTACTACTCCTTTTAGCTCAGCCTTCGTTATAACCACTTTTATAAAAGGCAATAAAAGTGTAAAACACATAAGGTTGGCACACTTAAAGAACACTACATTTTCATGCAATTTGTACCAGATTGTCGGCGCAAGTTTCTTTGTAAATCTCTCACAATGTGAATAATACAAGATGCTTTTCTTATCATTATATGTCTGATGGAACTACATTTCTTTTTTTTGGTGGAACTTATCGTATGGTATTGTAAAAGAGATATATTTAATGTATGCAAGGCATCAATGCGTAATGCCATCATTTACTTTGCTAATAAAATTCTATCATAAAGAATATCGTATTATAGCCATGTATTGACATATGTATTAAATTGGTGCCAAAGCCGTGAGCAGACAAATAAAAGACTTCCGTTTTAATGGATATGTTATGTTTAAGAATTTAATTATTTATTGCTTTTTGATTGAATATATATTGGATTAAAAACCTGGAATTATACAGCATTGCTGAGTAAGTTAGGTTTCCTACCTTAAAAAATAAGGACTTGTAGGGAGTCCATCACAATGAAAAAGCTGCCATGTCTAATAGGGGCAATCTGTCAATCTCTGGTAGCAGGAAAGGGTAAGGCAGAGGGTAGCTGCTTGTTGGACATTCAGTTGAAACTAAAAATTTACATACACTATATGAAAGGACATATTTGCATGTTTTTCTCAATATCTGAGAAGAAATCAGAATAAACCTTTCCCGTTTTAGGTCAATTAGGATTACCATAATTATTAATATTTACCAAATACCAGAATAATAAGAGAGAGAGAATGTTTTAAGGCATTTTTCTTACTTACTGCAAAATCAAAAGTTTACATACACTAAGATTGCTATTAGTGATGAGTGAGTATACTTGTTGCTTGGTGTCATCCGAGTATTTTGGCGTGCTCGGAGATTTAGTTTTCGCCGCCGCAGCTGCATGATTTGTGACTGCTAGACAGCCTGAATACATGTGGGGGTTGCCTGTTTGATAGGCAATTCCCACATGTATTCAGCCTGTCTAGCAGCTGAAAATCTTGCAGCTGAGGCAACGAAAATGAAATTTCCAAGCACACCAAAATACTCGGAGACCACTCAAGCATGCTCGGGAAAACCCAAGCAACGCTCATCACTAATTACTATGCCTTTAAGCAATTCTGGACTGCACATATAATGATTTCATGTGTTTGGAAGCTTCTGATAGGCTTTTTGGCAACATCTGAGGTAATTAGAGACACAACTGTGGAGGTATTTTAATGCACACCTGAAACACACTGTTTCTTTGCATAGCATCATGTGAAAGTCTCAACAAATCAGCCAAGATATCAGAAAGAGAATTGTGGACTTGCACAAGACTGGCTCATCCTTGGGTACAATTTCAAGATATCTGAAGGTGCCTCGTACAAACAATTATAGGAAAGTGCAAACAAGATGTCCAACCATCATACCGCTCAGGAAGGAGATGGGTTCTGTGTCCCAGAGATGAACGTGCTTTGGTCTGACATGTGCATATCAGCCCAAGGACAAAAGCAAAAGACCTTGTGAAGATGATGGTGGAAGTTGGCAAGATTGTGTCAATTTCCACAGTGAAACGAATACTGTATTAACATGGGCTGAAAGGTCAATCTGCCAGGAAGATGTCATTACTCCAAAAGAAACATAAAAAGCCAGATTAATGTTTGCAAATGCACACAGGAACAAAGACCTTAATTTATGGAAACATGTCCTGTGGTCTGATGAAACTAAAACTGAACCTTTAGGGCATACAGACTATCGTTACGTTTGGAGGAAAAAGGGAGAAGTCTAAGAACACCATCCTAACTGTGAAACATGGGGGTGGCAACATCATGTTGTAGGGTTGTTTTGCTGCAGGAGGGACTGGCACACATCACAAAATAGATGGCAGCATGAGAAAAGAAAATTATGTGGCAATACTGAAACAACATCTCAAGACATCAGCCAGGAAGTTAAAGCTTGGGCGGATATGGGTCTTCCAAAGGACAATGACCTGAAACATACTGCCAAAATGTTAGCAAAGTCAAAACTTTGGAGTGGCCATCACAAAGCCCTGATCTCAATCCTATTGATAATTTATGGGCAAAGCTGAAAAGGCCGGTGCGAGCAAGGCAACCTACAAACCTGGATCAGCTACACTAGTTTTGTGAGGAAGAATGGGCCTAAATTCCGAACAACTATTGTGAGAAACTTGTGGAAGGATATCCCAAATATTTAACCCAAATATTTAACCTAAGTCATTCAGTTTGCAATGGTACCAAATACTAATGAAATGTACAGTGGGGAAAAAAAGGATTTAGTCAGCCACCAATTGTGCAAGTTCTCCCACTTAAAAAGATGAGAGAGGCCTGTAATTGACATCATAGGTAAACCACAGCTATGAGAGTCAAAATAATAATAATAATAATAATAATAAAAAAATTTATTTCTATAGCGCTGACATATTCCTCAGCACTTTACATTTCAGAGGGGACTTGTACAGACAATAGACATTACAGCATAACAATAATCACATAGATTATAACAAATACCAAGAGGAATGAGGGCCCTGCTCGCAAGCTTACAGTCTATGAGGAAAGAGATAGACACGAAAGGTGGGGGGTAACAGTTGCCCTGATTGTATGGACCAGCCATAATGTTAAGTGTGTAACAGTACAGACACAGAGGCTAATGGATGCATAAAGCATGTGGGAACATGATGCGGGGAACCTGGTTATGGTAAAACTTTTGGCTGTGCCACACAGGGATAGATTAGGTTAATGTGTTGAGGCGATAGGCCAGTCTGAATAAATGCAGAAAATCAATGGGAAAACAAATCCAGAAAATCACCTTGTCTGATTTGGCAAGATTTATTTTCCAAATTATGGTGGAAAATAAGTATTTGGTCATTAACAAAAGTTAATCTCAATATTTTGTTATATATCCTTTGTTGGCAATGACAGAGGTCAAACGTTTTCTGTAAGTCTTCACAAGGTTGGCACACACTGTTGGTGGTATGTTGGTGCATTCCTCCATGCAGATATTGAGCAGTGATGTTTTGGCCTGTCGCTGGACAACACGGACTTTCAAATCCCTCCAAAGGTTTTCTATGGGGTTGAGATCTGGAGACTAGTTAGGCCACTTCAGGACCTTCATATGCATCTTACGAAGCCACTCCTTAATTACCCTGGTGGTGTGTTTGGGATCATTATCATGCTGAAAGACCCATCCATGTTTCATCTTCAATGCCCTTGCTGATGGAAGGAGGTTTGCACTCAAAATCTCATGATACATGGCCCCATTCATTCTTTCATGTACAAAGATCAGTTGTCCTGGTCCCTTTGCAGACAAACAGCTCCAAAGCATGATGTTACCACCCCCATGCTTCACAGTAGGTATGGTGTTCTTTGGATGCAACTCAGTATTCTGTCTCCTCCAAACAGCGAGTTTTGTTTCTACCAAACAGTTCTACTTTGGTTTCATCAGACCATATGACATTATCCCAATACTCTTCTGGATAATCTAAATGCTCTCTAGTAGAGATGAGCGACTTTGCCTTTTTTCGGGTCAAGTCGGGTTTCATGAAACCCAACTTTCTAAAAAGTCGGGTCTAGCGAAATCGGCCGACTATAGGGAAAAGTCGGGGTCCGACTGAAACACGAAACCCAATGCAAGTCAATGGGGAAGCAAAGTCGGCAGGGAGTGAAGGACAGCAAACACACCTACAGTGCCCATTTCAATGCCAACGACATCAATTCTTATTACTTAAGCTTGTCAACCTTAATTTACTTTATAATAATAGTTTACGCATTGAAAACTGGGGGTTATTTGGCTAAAGTAGTGGGTGGTAGGGCTGGCGCCAAATTTTCGTGTGCCCTGGGCCAAAGAGTGTCAGTGCGCCCTTTTAACACATACCACAATTCATAATGCTCCAATACGGCACAGAAATATAGGTATAGGACAATGAAAAATACTTCACTGCTTACATGACATGACTGATATCTATTTTAAATTCTACAATAGCTCAAAAAACGGACCTAGTGCGCCATACAGAATAATGAGCCCCATATATTTCTCCATACAGAATAATTTGTCCCATATAATGTTCCATACAGTATATGATGAGCTCCACATAATGCTACAGCATATGTTGGTCCCCATGGATGATGCTCCACTGTCTTATGATCCCAAATAATGCTCCATATATAATGGGCCCCATTTCTAATGCTCCAGTGTATAATGGGCCCCGTAAATGCTGCTCCAGTGTCTGATGTCCCCCATTTGGAATGCACCAGTATATGTTGGTCCCCATGGACGATGCTCCAGTGTGTTATGGGCCCAAATTATGCTCCATATATAATGGGCCCCATTTCTAATCATCCAGTGTATAATGGGCCCCACTAATGCTGCCAAATGGATGATGCTCCAGTGTATGATGGGCCCCATATATCATTATCCAGTGTATATTGCTCCCCAAAAAATGCTCCCAACATTTTAAAAAAGTTAAATACCTCTCCTCGCTGGGCACTGCTCTACTCTGGACTCCTCAGCATTGCCATTTTAAAGCTCTCTGCACTTGTACTGTTTCAGTAGAGGGCATACAGACGTGTTGTCATCTCGCTCTGTAACCTGAATGTCACTGTCAGGAAAGGCAGAAGATGTCACGGTGGTGGAGCAGGGAGAGGTAAGTATTGCAAGTGCTGTGGCCCTGAGCAAGCATGGGGGGCCCACTCGTGGGCGAGGCTCTGGCACAGGGCCCCTCATAGTATGATGGTATGTCTGACGGCGAGTGGGCCCTCCCACCGGCAGAGACACTTTTGCATACTATGAGGGGCCCTGTGCCACTGCCGTGGCCCACGAGTAGGACCCTCCCACCTGCTCAGGGAACCGGCACTTTCATCTGCACCTTCCTCTGTGTCACCATGTAAGGTGGTATAGTATGTGGGAAGGGGCACCTGAGTTTCATCAGTGTCACATTCTGGCTCTACAGAGTGGGAGAGGAATGTAGTGCTGTGAGTGAATTTACCAGCGGAATCATCTAGTAGTGGCTGTGCATCAGTGTACTCCATCTCCGATTCATGTTGGACTGGGGAATTCAGAATTTCACTTGATAACACAGGCATGACCTGTGAAAAGAGCTCCATGGAGTAATCTGAAGTGTGGGCTGCCGCATCCTTCACTTTTAGTGGGGGTGAAGGAGACAAGGAAAGGGGTGGTTCCTGACCAGAAGCCTGCACTGACGACTCTGTGCTTGCAGTTTTTTGTAACTTCAGAAGAGGAGGCAATAGAGCTGGAGGCTGTTTCGACAATGTAAGCCAAAACCTGTTCCTGATGCTCGGCTTTAAAAGCCGTTTACCTACTCCCAGAAAAGGGAACCTTAAAGGCCTTCTTGTGCCAGACAATGACACAAGCTCAACACCTACTGCCTTAGCTGCTATTGTGCTTTTGCCAGAAACAGCCGATGCACCACCACCATCAGTACCAGCTGCGCCCCCCTGCCCACATCCGCGGCCTCTTCCACCATACTTCCTCATGTTTGGGAAAATGTATCAAAAATACCAGAAGAGAGATGGTACTGTATGAGGAGCGTACAGCTCTGTAAGGTGTATTAAAAAAAATTAAATGTCCGTATATATTTTGTTAGTCACAGACCCTCTACCAGTATGTATTTGACTGTAATCCAACAAGCAGATATACAGTACTGTATCGGATGTGTACAGCTGTGTATGTTTTTAGTGAAACTAACAATCTCTGTATATGTATTTACGGAGTGTCACACACACACGCTGACTCTGTATAGATGTGACCGTAATGCGAACGTCAGATATACAATACTGTTAGAGAATCGGACAGCTCTATACGGTGTCTGTATGGAAATTGTAAATCTCCGTCTATATTTATATGGGGTGACACACGCTGTCTCTGTACAGATTTGACCGTAATCAAACAGCAGATATATGATACTGTTTGAAAAGTGGACAGCTCTATACGGTGTAGGTCGGGAAAAATGGAAATTGTCCTCTTTTTGATTTTCCAGAGTCACACACAGATAGCTTCACTGTTTGAAAAGCGGACAGCTCTATACAGTGTAGGTCTGGAAAAATGGAAAATCTCCTCTGTTTGTTTTTCCAGAGTCACACACAGATAGCCTCATTGTTTAAAAAGCGGACAGCTCTATACAGTGTAGGTCTGGAAAAATGGAAAATCTCCTCTGTTTGTTTTTCCAGAGTCACACACAGATAGCTTGTATTTGTCCGTGATACCAGCCGGTACACGGTAGTGTGTGAGGAGCGTACACCGCTATACGGTGTGTGAAAAAATGAATGCTCGTTAACTGAGCAGAACAAAATAATAAAAGTTGGAGTGCTTTGAAAAAAGCAGTTTGAGCAGCAGTGTGCACACACCAATGCAGCTGTAAGGTAGCCTTAAAAGGCAGCCTAATCACCACCAGCGCTGCTGCACACAACAAAAATCCTCCCCTTTCACTGCACACTAACTGTACAGTGAAAAGCGCTATTAGCAGAAGCTATTTTTTTTCTTCTTCCCTGCCTAACGCTCTCCCTATTCAGAATCAGCAGCAGCACCTCTCCCTATTCTAAGATCAGCAGAAGTATGATAGTGGTCGGCGGTCACGGCCTTTTATAGGCACTGTGACGCCACACAAAGCCAGCCAATCACTTGCATGCCCTTCTCTAACATGGTGAGGGCCGCTGCCGACGTAATCGCGTTGCCCACAGTGTGCGTCCTTGATAATTGGGAGAGAAAAGGTGCTGGAAGCATTATTTGAAATGCGACTTTGGCGCTCAAGTCAAGGACCTCATGGCCGACCTCACGCTATGGTCGGGTTTCGATCAACGAAACCCGACGTTAGCAAAATTTGGTGGATTCTGAATTTGACCGACCTGTTTCGCTCAACTCTACTCTCTAGCAAACTTCAGATGGGCCCGGACATGTAATGGCTTAAGCAGGGGGACATGTCTGGCACTGCAGGATCTGAGACTCCCTGGCAACGTAGTGTATTACTGATGGTAGCCTTTTGTTACAGTGGTCCCAGCTCTATGCAGGTCATTCACTAGGTCCCCCATGTGGTCCTGGGATTTTAGCTCACCGTTCTTGTGATCATTTTGACCCCACGGGATGAGATCTTGCGTGGAGACCCAGATCAAGGGAGATTATCAGTGGTCTTGTATGTCTTCCATTTTCTTATTATTGCTCTCACAGTTGATTTCATCACACCAAGCTGCTTGCCTATTGCAGATTCAGTATTCCCAGCCTGGTGTGGGGCTACAATTTGTTTCTGGTGTCCTTCGACAGCTCTTTGGTCTTTACCATAGTGGAGTTTGGAGTGTGACTGTTTGAGGTTGTGCACAGGTGTCTTTTATACTGATAACAAGTTCAAACAGGTGCCATTACTACAGGTAATGAGTGGAGGACAGAGGAGCCTCTTAAAGAAAAAGATGCAACCTTGCATGTTTTTAGGTGACCAAATACTTATTGTCCACCATAATTTGCTAAATAAATCTTACCAAATCAGTTAAGGTGATTTTCTAGATTTGTTTTCTCATTTTGACTCTCATAGTTGTGGTCTACATATGATGTCAATTACAGGCCTCTTTCATCTTTTTTAAGTGGGATAACTTGCACAATTGGTGGCTGACTAAATACTTTTCTGTATGTAAACTTTTGACTTTGCAGTAAATAATAAAAATGCCTTAAAACATTCTGTCTGTCTCATTATTTTGGCATTTGACATATATTAATAATTATGGTAATCCTAATTGACCTAAAAAGGGAAAGGTTTACTGTACATACTTGTGTCTAAGCCGGGTTTTTCAGCACATTTTTTCGTGCTGAAAATGCTCCCCTCGGCTTATACACGACTAAATTGTCCCAGAACATGGCGGGGGAGGGGGAGCTGCGGTCACAGAGGCAGGAGACGGCAGCTGTGGTTAAAGCCTGTGCCGCTGCTAAAGAAAAATGAATATTCATTTCTCTGTAATAGCGCGCAGTGACAGCCGCAGCCACCAGCTTCCAGCACTCATCCTACTTACCTTCCCTGCGCACAATAGCTGCATCTCGTTCTGGCGCCAGCATCTGTTCCGGCATGAGCAATCACGTGGCTCTGCTCATTAAGGTAATGAATATTCATGCCTCTCCACTCCCATAGGCGTGGAGTGAATATTCATTACCTTAATGTGCGGGTCCACGTGATCGCTTGGCCAGAAGAGCTGCTGGCGCCGGAACGAGATGCATCGAGTGAGCACAGGCAAGGTAAGTAGAATTTTTTTTTTTATAGGAACAATGCATACAAGGATAGGGGATAAGGAGCCATGCATACAAGGAGAGGGGAACAGGAGACATGCATACAAGGATGGGACGGGGGAGCCATGCATACAAGGACAGGGACTGGGGAGCCATGCATACAAGGACAGGGACCAGGGAGCCATGCATACAAGGAATGGAATATGCATACAAGGACAGGGACGGGTGAGCCATGCATACCAGGATAGGGATGAGGGGACAATGCATACTCGGCTTATACGCGAGTCAATAAGTTTACCTAGATTTCGTGGCAAAATTCGGTGTCTCGGCTTATTCTCGGGTCGACTTATACTCGAGTATATACAATTGTATCTCCTTTGCTTGTATAGTTGTAGCAACCTAATTCATTTGTCTCTGCTCCAGCAAAGCCTCCTGTTACCCCTCGCCGCATTCTTTGTTTCTGGAAGTGTCGGGTTATCATTAATTACATTTATGCCGTCGCCTCTTTAAAGACCATGCCAACTTCATTTGTTTATTAAGGGATATCTTTTGCTCGTCTCTTCTTCCTGATTGCTACTGTAAGTCTGATCTTGACCTTGGCTTTATTTTCTGGATTATGCCGCTATCTCACCATGGGATTTGTGTTGAACTACTCCAGTGTTACCCAACTCCAATCCTCAAGAGCCACCAAGAGATCATGTTTTCAGGATTTCCTTAGTATTGCCCTGATGATAAAATCATGACTTGTGCAATACTGAGGAATTCCTGATCACATGATCTTTTGGTGGCTCTTGAGGACTGGAGTAGAGGTAACACTGATCTACTCTAATTATTGTCCCCTGGCTCATCTTCTGATTATATCCATGTCTCATCAACAGCTTTGCTTACTCTGACTTTTTTTGCAAGTGTTGACCATCGTCTATGTTAGTTTATTATTTGGTCTGTTCAACCCTGCCCAGACCCGCTGAGCTCAGTTGTTGGCTGCAGTGCTGATTATTTGAAACATTCATGTTAAATGATGTATTCTCTAGTGTATATAAATTACAATGGCTCACAGAAACTACTTTAAACATTACTTTTATGAATTAAAAATGATCGAAAGGCAATAAATTCATAGAAAACAACAATCCAAAAACATAAGAAAAGGATTCAGAGGTATCATTCCAGAAAACCATAAATAAACTACTGGAATAAGGGATAGAAAGGTGGGCAAATTACTCTTTTATCAACTATTTTGCCCGACCTTACCTCGGAGGTTGCTACCATATATATATTCGCAAAAATGTTTCCCCGCTCAAAGTAGGCTATACCTAGTATTCCCTGTTCCACCCATCAATCAGGGGTCAGTAGTGGTATGCTATCATAAATTTATAGTCTAAACAAAGATATTTTATATCCAGGGGTATATGCCAAGTTCTCATCCAAGGCATAGGTACAATTAAGAAATTCATAATGACATACCTAATCTATACCCAGAGGGCAAATTTACCCCAAATAGTTGATTAAATTGTATACATAAAGTGTACCAATAGAATGGAAGTTCATGGTGTACTATACACAGCAGCTCAATATCTCAATATATATCATAGGCATAAATATACTACTAATAAGAAAATCAGTTCAAAGAAATTTTGACCATGTAGTATGCCATGTAGTATGCCATAGTCAGGGCACAAATCAGATTAGCTAAAGCTGACAATCAATTGAGGCTTGCAAGAGATGTCAAAAGCAATAATAAAGGATTTTGGGGATATGTCAAAAGTAAAAGAAAAGTCAAAGATGCTATAGGATTTTTACAGGATGAAAATGATGAAATGGTAAGACAGGATGTTGAGAAGGCCAAACTTTTAAATTCCTATTTTGCATCTGTTTTCTCTCAGAAAGGAAATGTATCATCAACTGTTCTTCACTGTCCTATTAAGGGAATAGAAGAATCCAGGATATCTATAAACAGAAAGATAGTGAGGAAACACTTAGCTAACCTAAATGAATTCAAGTCTCCAGGTCCAGATGAATTACACCCCAGAGTACTGAAGGAGATAGCAGAAGAAATTTTTGAACCCCTTTCCATAATCTTTGAAATTTCTTGGAGAACAGGAGAAGTCCCAGAAGACTGGAGAAGAGCAAATGTTGTTCCTATCTTCAAAAAGGGGAAGAAGATGGACCCAGGCAACTATAGGCCGGTGAGTCTGACTTCTATACCAGGAAAGATCTTTGAAGAAATAATTAAACAACATGTATGTCAGTACCTGGATAAGAATGAAGTGATTAAACAGAGTCAGCATGGGTTTGTAACTAATAAGTCATGTCAGACTAACTTAATTTCCTTCTATGATGGAATCACTGATTGGGTGGATCAAGGAAATGCTGTAGATATAGTATATCTTGACTTCAGCAAAGCATTTGACAAAGTATCTCATACAATCCTTATTGAAAAAATGACTAAGTATGGAATGGACAAGGCAACTGTTAGGTGGATTCATAACTGGCTTAGTGATCGGACCCAAAGAGTGGTCGTAAAAGGCTGCACATCCAGTTGGAAGAATGTCTCAAGTGGGGTACCACAGGGCTCTGTCCTGGGCCCTGTATTGTTCAACATCTTTATCAATGATTTAGATGAAGGAATTGAGGGTAAACTGATTAAATTTGCTGATGACACAAAGTTAGGAGGGATAGCTAATACTAGAGAAGAGAGAGAGGATTCAAAAAGATATAAATAAACTGGAGCAGTGGGCAGCAACTAACAGAATGGTGTTTAACAGGGAAAAATGCAAAGTACTGCATCTGGGCAATAAAAATGAAAAAAGCATATACAGAATGGGAGGAATAGGGCTAAGCAACAGCACATGTGAAAAAGACTTGGGTATACTAATAGATCACAGACTGAATATGAGTCAACAGTGTGATGCAGCAGCAAAAAAGGCAAATGCAATTCTAGGATGTATTAGCAGAAGCATACAGTCTAGATCACGTGAAGTCATTATTTCCCTCTACTCCTCTTTGGTCAGACCTCATCTGGAATACTGTGTCCATTTTTGGGCACCACATTTTAAAAAAGACATCAACAAACTGGAGCAAGTTCAGAAAAGAGCGACCAGAATGGTGACCGGTCTGCAAACCCTGTCTTATGAGGAAAGGTTGCAGTATTTGGGAATGTTTAGTTTGCAAAAGAGAAGACTGAGAGGAGACTTAATAGCTGTCTACAAATACCTAAAGAGCTGTCACATTATAGAAGGATCAACTTTATTCTCATTTGCACAAGGAAAGACTAGAAGCAATGGGATGAAACTGAATGGGAGGAGAAACAGATTAGATATTAGAAAAAACTTTGTGACAGTTAGAGTGATCAATGAGTGGAACAAGCTGCCACGAGAAGTGGTGAGTTCTCCTCCAATGGAAGTCTTCAAACAGAGGCTGGACAGACATCTGACTGGGATGATTTAGCGAATTCTGCTTTGAGCAGGGGGTTGGACCAGATGGCCCAGGAGGTCCCTTCCAACTCTACGATTCTATGATTCTATATGCCTGCAAGCTATGACACTGCCACCACCATGCTTGACTGTAGGCAAGACACACTTGTCTTTGTACTCCTCACCTGGCTGCCACCACACACGCTTGACACCATCTGAAACAAAGATATTTATCTTGGTCTCATCAGACCACTGGACATAGATACAGTAATCAATGAATTTAGTCCACTTGTCTTCAGCAAACTGTTTGCAGGCTTTCTCGTGCATCATCTTTAGAATAGGATTCCTTCTGGGACGACCAGAAGACAAATTTGATGCAGTGTGTGGTGCATGGTCTGAGCACTGACACACTCACTCTCCCACCCCTTGCCTCTGCCTTTTTTGTGTTGTGAAGCCAGGGAACAAGTTTCCCACTGCAGCTTGTTCCACAGCAATGGCCATCTTGGTCGCAGGAAGATCAGAACTCTGGCCTCAACTGAGGTCACCAGGTAGGGCAAGTATGCATGACAACTATAGAGTCACTTTTCAGTGACATGATGGAGGGTCACTTGAAGAAACTTCTATTGTCATTTGTCTTTGATGGTCATTAGCCTCAGAAAAGTCTAATAAAAATTAGTGATGAGTGAACATGCTCGGATAGGGTGTTATCCGAGCATGCTCGGTTGCTAACCGAGTGTCTTTGGCATGCTTGAAAAATATATTTGAGATGACAGCTATGTGACAAGCAACTGCGAGCGCTCAAAGATATGTTTTGAGCACGCCAAAGACATTCGTTAAGCACCTGAGCATGCTCGGATAACGCCTTATCCGAGCACGTTCACTCGTCATCACTAATACAAATGCATTAGCTAAGAACAATACATTGAAAATACAAAGTAAAAAAGTATCATTCTTTTTCAGTCTGCTTTTAGAAAGTTAATTGCTTATTTGTTATCCCCAGAACAACACAACTTTACAGAAGAATTAGCACGTAGAATTGCAAGTGTTGAAGAAAAAATAAAAGACAGATGGCATAATTGAAACACATTATACATAGAGAATTCTTCATTTAGTGCCATCATTTACATAAAGACCTATGAATAGCAACATCGGGCACGCATGTCGATGACCTGTGAGGTGGTTCTGTTAGGTGTTCTGTAAGGTGCCAACGGACTAACCGAAATAATTAAAGGGGATTCTTATGTGATCGGAAAACCTGACAAAGATGAAGAAATGCGATTTGTAATAGAAATCATAATGAATAGACAAAGAGTAGGCACAATGCCAGATCAAAGGGTAAAATATTTCATTGGGAGGATGGCTTAATTTTTTTGTTTCTGGGGATCAAAGACCATATATACTGTATATACACTGAGAAAGCATTTTTTTTTATCAGAAACGTTGCCACGCCACTGGGCATTAAAGTCCATGTTTTTGAAGTTTTTTGTGCTGTTTCTCCTTTTGTGCTGTTTCTCCTTTATATGCCAATTATATATATGTCCAATATGTTGTGTTAAATTGGCTCTTTTCCAGGAAAAAAGAAATAATCGCTCACCAATTCAGGTAGCTGCCCTGCAAGTCAACACCTAGACAATGCCCAACTACAGTATGTGCCCAATGCCCAATACAGTAGCCAAGCCAGGGAGGCAAGTACATATAGCTATTTTGGGATGCTTACCCTACATCAGTACCTACAGAACAGAATTTGACTTGATGCGGGGGAGAAATAGTTCTAGGCGATTTTTCATTTTTTTGCACTTTTTTATTTTTCCGTCGACATAGTTTATGTTTGTGGAACATGATGCAATTTTGAATGGCACCATTCATTTTCACATACAATTTACGATAAAGCAAAATAAAAAATTGCAAGTGTGGTGAAATTGCAAAAAAAACCAAAATCAATCCCACTGGTGTTTTTTGGGTTCGGTTTTTAAAGCGTTGATTGTACTATAAAAATTACCAAGTAACATGATTCTCCAGGTCAGTGCAATTACTTCAATTACTACACTTATATTTCAGTAGTGAAAATAAAAATCAGAATTTTGTAAAAATAAATTGAATGTGTCGACTCGCCATGTTTTTATTTTTACGTTTACAGAGCTGGTTTCTGGCATGGAGAGCTGATGTTTTTTATTTCTACCATTTTGCGGTAGATGCAATGTTTTGATCGGTTATTATAATTATTCTCAGAGTTTTGATTTTTTTTCTCTTTATGTTTTTCACCAGATTTATTAATTAATTTTATATTTTAATCAATGTAACTATACTATATATGTTTATTTTCTTAAATATATTTTCTCTTTATTTTGAATGGAGGAAAAAGGAATTGAATGGAATTTACATTTTTATGTCATATGAGAGACTTGAATATTACAGCTTTGTAATGTATGGAGTATGTCATGGTGTCCTATAAAGCTCAGACACAGGCTTGTCTTCACAGGAGTACTGTCAGGGGATGCACAGGAGCCTTCAGCAAGCTCTTGAGTGTAATGGCAAACTATCGGCACCCCACAATTGGTTCTCAGGGGGCCATTTAGCAAATGTAATAGTCCCCCTGCCCACTTGGCCAACTGCTTTAAATGCTGTGGTCAGAGATTACTACACTTGCTCAGGTTAGGCCTCTTTCACACTTCCGTTTTTGACAATCAGTCAAAATCCGTCAAGTTTTGAAAAAAACGGATCCGCAATTTTTTTTTGCGGATCCGTTTTTTTCCCCATTGAGTTGTATTCCTTTCGGATCTTGACTGATGGTCATCCGTTGGATCTGTTTTTGTGAGGATCCGCCAAATTTTTTTCATCCGCCGGCATGCCTGGACGGACCCTGCAATGTTTTTTTTGTGGTTGGATCCGCATTTTCCAGTGCGCATGCCCAGAGAAAGGAAGTCAGGGAGAAAATTAACCCTGAAATCCTTTCTGGTGGAGGAAAAAATCTCTCTCTCGCTCTCTCTCCCTCTCTCTCTCTCTCTCCCCTTCCCAGCCAGCGGTTCCTTTAAATTTCCTCTGGCATCCGTTCACATCAGTTAGGAACGGAACCGCTTGCCCGCCTTTTTTGCGGATTTTAACTGACACAAAAAACTGAAGTGTGAAAGAGGCCTTAGAGGTCTCAGCCAGTGTCTACCAGGTATGATGCAGGCTCATTTCTGATCTTACTGTCTGCTGAAAGTCAGACCACCGGGACCCCCAGAGTTCTCAATAACGGGGTTCTGTATCGTAGAAACCACATCTTGAATGTAGCAGAGGTGTGCAGATTTGACATTCACTCCATCCATTGTCCATAGAATTTCTAGAGAAAGTCGAGTACACCTCTGTGCTATTTCCAGCATTCCCATAGGCAATGAATGGACCAGAGGTCAAGTATGCACAGTTCCGTTCAAGACGGGGCTTGACAAAGGTTCCAAATCTTTAATCATGGGATGGCTGTGGGACCCAATGAATGAACTCCCAACAATCAGTAAGTTACTCCTTATCCTATATACAGGGAATAACTTACTATCTTGGTAATAATAACTTTGACTCATCTGTGTATGAGAACAATACTTCTAGCCATAAAGCAACTTAGAATGTGCATTGGAAATGGAACACAATGTAGAAAAATAACATGATGACATTATGATTCTGCAAATTAACATATTTCTAAGTCTCTATTATACTCATTAGAAAGATTACTAAACGATCAAAAATGTAATTGTAAGGTCTCGGCGTTAAACTAAAAATAGGTATTTCAAGAAAATCTTTCAGACTCACAGCATTTAAACAAACTAATTATTTTAATTTCGTTTTTTTTAAGCTTTCTTATTTAAACATAATCAGTTTGTTAAGAATTCAGCTCTGGCAGGTGTGAAGTTTCACACATTGCCCATGTGCTATAATTTCTAAGTAAGATTTCATCGTATTTCCCTAAAGTTAAGGACAAAAACAATAAACTATTGTGTTAATTTTATCAGTACTCTTTCCCATATAAACATATTGATAAACATTATGCTATTTTCTGGCTCTTTGCACAGCTGTAAATTTGCTAACAATATGTGATGTTCATGGAAGGTGCCTGAGCGATGTAGTCATGGATGAGCTGCTGCTTCTGCATGCTCTGGCACCCTACAGGGAAATCATGTCTAGGTCCTGATGTGCTGCTGCATGTGGGGTTCATCACACTTTTACCTGTCAGTTTACGGTCATTACAATGAAGCATGTAGGATACAGCACAAGAAGTTACAGTCTTTCCCACAGGCACCAGACATAACTTCAGTCCTTGTTCTCTGTATGGGTAGAGTATCCCTCTTGCTAACTCCTCTAGTACTAGGAATTCTTCTCCGCCGCAAGCAGTGCACTCGGATGCCATTACCTCCCACCTCTGAGAGATGAGTTAATCTTTCCCTGCAGCTCCACAGGCTTGGAGCGCCCAAAGCTCTGAGGTCCATCTTGAGGTCATCAGGCCGATTCGCACTTGAAGGTTTTATTGCAATCCACTGACCCGAGTAACAGGCTCATGTTGGCCCTAGAAGCCTACTGCCTATGACCACTGCTATCACTTGACCACACTTGAAGTTTAACTTGACACTTCATAAACTTGGAGCAAATTCTCAGTTCCTCCTCCCCAATCTGGGCTGGCCATTACAGTTAACCCTGTCTAAGCTAAATAGCAGCCCCAGGGGGATTTAATTACAGATAACATACATCACTATAAATTATATTAATCCATCTTCCCCACTCCTACGTTCACATGACGGTATATCAAAGTAGCGTAAAGGGAACCTGTCAGGTCCCCGTTCCTCTAGAACCTCCAGCAGTTGTGTCTACCTAATTCCCAGCCTACCTGTCCCTTTATTACAATAGACACATTAACAGAGCAGGCATAATCACCAGTGCTATACAAAACCCCCTCACTCACATTTGGGCACTCACATTATTCAGCCTCTGAATCTGGGTGTACATGTCCCCACTTTCAGAGCAGCGCACTGTGCATGATCAGAAGTCTTCTGCTGAATGATGTGAGTGCGCAAAAGGGTGCACATGAGCTAGATTTGTATGGTGCTGGTGATAACTCAGACTATTTTAAGCCATAGCTGATTAGTTGGGTCGATTAGTCTGCGGACATTAATGCCCCATCGACTAGTCAAAGGGTTCATTTACATATCTTAAATGGTCTTTAGAAATACTTTTTCTAAAGATCTGTTTATGTGTCCAATGTAATACAGAAACTGTTAGACAGGGAATTTAGAAAGTTAGACACAGCTGCTGGTTGTTCTCTGGGGCACGGGGGACATAACAGGTTCCATTTAAGGCTATGATTCCACAATGATCTTTTGATGCGTTTTTGATGTAGCAGATTTTCTCCACCTATTATTTACATTAAGTTACCTGCGTTATTTGCTTTCTTTTTAACATACATTTTTATCGCATTTTTGAAACTGCAATTTTTGTCTCTGTTTTGTATGTCATGCTTTAACCCCTTTCTGACATCAGACGTACTATCCCGTCCATGGACCCGGGCCCCTATGCCCATGGACGGGATAGTACGTCTACCGCGATCAGCGGCGCCCACGTGGTGAGCTCCGCTGATCGCGGCCGGGTGTCAGCTGATTATCACAGCTGACACCCGGCACAATGTGTCAGGGGCGGGCACAATGTGTCAGGGGCGGTCACGGACCGCCCCCGACACGTTAACCCCTTGCACACCGCGATCAAACACGCAGGGAGGGGGCTCCCTTCCGTGCTTCCCTGAGCCCCCCACGGCAGCGCAATGTGCAGCGCTGCTGGGGGGGCTCCTTTCCTGCAGGCCCCCGAATCCAAGATGGTGACGTGGGCCTTCGGGGGCCTGCAGGAAGCTGGCTTCCTCAGTGCCTGCAAAGCGCAGGCAAGAGGAAGTCTTCTTCAATGCCTGTGACAGATTGCTGATCTGTCACAGTGATCTGTGATGTGACAGATCAGCGATCTGTCACAGAACAGTGATGTCCCACCTGGGACTATTTAATAAAGTTAAAAAAAAAAAAAAAAAGTGTTAAAATAATTAAAAAAAAATCGCCAAATAAATTGGAAAAAAAAAAAAATATTCCCCCAAATAAATCCATTTTTTGGAAATAAAAAAAAAAAAAAAGTACACATATTAGGTATCGCCGCATCCGTAACGACCCGCCCTATAAAACTGTCCCATTAGTTAACCCCTTTAGCGAACCCCTTAAAAAATAAAAATGAAAAACGAAGCAAAAAATAATGATTTATTATCATACGCCAAATAAAAAGTGTAATAACGCGTGATCAAAAATACGCATATAAATATCCATGGTACCGCTGAAAACGTCATCTTGTCCCGCAAAAAACGAGCCACCACACAGCATCATCAGCGAAAAAATAAAAAAGTTATAGCTCGCAGAATAAAGTGATGCAAAAATAATTATTTTTTATATAAAATAGTTTTCATTGCATAAAACCGACAAAACATAAAAAAACGACCTAACTGAGGTATCGCTGTAACCGTACTGACCCGAAGAATAAAACCACTTTATCAATTTTACCGCACACGGAACGGTGTAAACGCACTCCCCCAAAAGAAATTAAAGAAACGCTGGTTTTTGTTCATTCTGCGTCCCAAAAATCAGAATAAAAAGCGATCAAAAAATGTCACGTGCCCGAAAATGGTACCAATAAAATCGTCAACTCGTCCCGCAAAAAATAAGACCTCACATGACTTGGTGGGTCAAAATACGGAAAAATTATAGCTCTCAATATGTGGTGATGCAAAAACTATTTTTACAATAAAAAGCGTCTTTTAGCGTGCGACAGCTGCCAAACATAAAAACCGCCATAAATAGTAAATAAAACCCCCCATTATCACCCCCTTAATTCCTTCCCTTCCAAGCTCTGCCATGCGCCCAAACAGTGTTTTACCCCCACATGTAGGGTATCAGCCTACTCAGGACAAATTGCAAAACAATTTTTGGGGTCCAATTTCTCCTGTTACCCTTAGGAAAATAAAAAATTGGAGGCAAAAATATCATTTTTGTGGAAAAAAATGATTTTTTTATTTTCATGTCCGAGCGTTATAAAGTTCTGTGAAGCACTTGGGGGTTCAAAGTGCTCACCACACATCTAGATAAGTTCCATGGGGGGTCTAGTGTCCAAAATGGGGTCACTTGTGGGGAGTTTCAATAGTTTAGGTACATCAGGGGCTCTCCAAACGCACATGACACCCGCAGACCATTCCATCAAAGTCTGCATTCCAAAACGTCACTGCTTCCCTTCCGAGCCCCGACGTGTGTCCATACAGTAGTTTTCTCCCACATATGGGGTGTCAGCGTACTCATGACAAATTGGACAACAACTTTTGGGGCCCAATTTCTCCTGTTACCCTTGGGAAAATGAAAAAATTGGGGACTAATTGATCATGTTTGTGGAAAAAATACGATTTTTTTATTTTCATGCCCGGGCATTATAAACTTCTGTGAAGCCCTTGGGGGTTCAAAGTGCTCACGACACATCTAGATAAGTTCCTTAGGGGGTCTCGTTTCCAAAATGGGGTCATTTGTGGGGGGTTTCCACTGTTTAGGTACATTAGGGGCTCCCCAAAGGCAACAAGACACCCGCAGAACATTCCCTCAAAATCTGCATTCCAAAACGTCACTGCTTCCCTTCCGAGCCCCGACTTGTGTCCATACAGTAGTTTTCTCCCACATGTGGGGTGTCAGCATACTCAGGACAAATTGGACAACAACTTTTGGGGTTCAATTTCTCCTGTTACCCTTGGGAAAATAAAAAAATTGGGGACTAATTGATCATGTTTGAGGAAAAAATACGATTTTTTTATTTTCATGCCCTGACATTATAAACATCTGTGAAGCCCTTGGGGGTTCAAAGTGCTCACCTCACATCTAGATAAGTTCCTTAGGGGGTCTAGTTTTCAAAATGGGGTCATTTGTGGGGGGTTTCCACTGTTTAGGTACATTAGGGGCTCTCCAAAGGCAACATGACACCCGCAGACCATTCCATCAATGTCTGCATTCCAAAACGTCACTACTTCCCTTCCGAGCCCTGACGTGTGTCCATACAGTAGTTTTCTCCCATATATGGGGTGTCAGCATACTCAGGACAAATTGGACAACAACTTTTGGGGTTCAATTTCTCCTGTTACCCTTGGGAAAATAAAAAAATTGGGGACTAATTGATTATGTTTGTGGAAAAAATACGATTTTTTATTTTCATGCCCTGGCATTATAAACTTCTGTGAAGCCCTTGGGGGTTCAAAGTGCTCACCTCACATCTAGATAAGTTCCTTAGGGGGTCTAGTTTTCAAAATGGGGTCATTTGTGGGGGTTTTCCACTGTTTAGGTACATTGGGGCTCTCCAAAGGCAACATGACACCCGCAGACCATTCCATCAATGTGCAGACCATTCCATCAATGTCTGCATTCCAAAACGTCACTACTTCCCTTCCGAGCCCCGACGTGTGCCCATACAGTAGTTTTCTCCCACATACGGGGTATCAGCATACTCAGGACAAATTGGACAACAACTTTTGGGGTCCAATTTCTCCTGTTACCCTTGGGAAAATAAAAAAATGGTAACTAAAAGATCATGTTTGTGGAAAAAATACGAATTTTTTATTTTCACGCCCGGGCGATATAAACTTCTGTGAAGCACTGGGGGGTTCAAAGTGCTCACCACACATCTAGATAAGTTCCTTGGGGGGTCTAGTTTACAATATGGTGTCATTTGTTGGGGGTTTCCACTGTTTAGGTACATCAGGGGTTTTCCAGTCGTGACATGGTGTCCGATCTCAATTCCAGCCAAAAACGTCAAATGGCGCTGCTTCCCTTCCGAGCTCTGCCATGCTCCCAAATAGTGGTTTACCCCCACATGTGGGGTATCAGCGTACTCAGGACAAATTGCACAATAACTTTTAGGGTCCTGTTACCCTTGGAAAAATAAGAATTGAGGGTGAAAAGATCATTTTTGTGGAAAAAATATGATTTTTTAATTGTACGGCTGTATGTTATAAACTTCTGTGAAGCCCTTGGGGGTTCAAAGTTCTCACCACACATCTAGATAAGTTCCTTAGGGGGTCTAGTTTCCAAAATGGTGTCATTTGTGGGGGTTTCCACTGTTTTGGTACATCAGGGGTTTTCCAATCGCGACATGGTGTCTGTTCTCAATTCCAGCCAAAAACGTTATATGGCGCTGCTTCCCTTCCAAGCTCTGCCATGTGCCCAAATAGTGGTTTACCCCCACATGTGGGGTATCAGCGTACTCAGGACAAATTGCACAATAACTTTTAGGGTCCTGTTACCCTTGGGAAAATAAAAATTGGGGTGAAAAGATCATTTTTGTGGAAAAAATATGATTTTTTAATTGTACCGCTGTACGTTATAAACTTCTGTAAAGCCCTTGTGGGTTCAAAGTTCTCACCACATATCTAGATAAGTTCCTTGGGGGGGTCTAGTTTCCAAAATGGGGTCACTTGTAGGGGGTTTCCACTGTTTACGTACATCAGGGACTCTCCAAACGTGACATAGCGTCCGATCTGAATTCCAGCCAATTTTGCATTGAAAAAGTCAAACGGCGCTCCTTCCATTCTGAGCTCTGCCATGCGCCGAAACAGTCGTTCCCCCCCACAAATCAGGTATCAGCGTACTCAGGACAAATTGCACAATAACTTTTGCAGTCCAATTTCTCCTGTTACCCTTGGTAAAATAAAAAAAATTGAACCTGAAGTATTTTTTTTGTGAAAAAAAGTTAGATGTTCATTTTTTTTAAATATTCAAAAAAATTCCTGTGACGCACCTAAAGGGTTAATAAACTTCTTGAATGTGGTTTTGAGCACCTTAAGGGGTGCAGTTTTTAGAATGGTGTCACTTTTGGGTATTTTCTATCATATAGACCCCTCAAAGTGGCTTCAAATGTGATGTGGTCCTAAAAATAAAATGGTGTTGTAAAAATGAGAAATCGCTGGTCAACTTTTAACCCTTATAACTTCCTAAAAAAAAAAATTTTGGTTCCAAAATTGTGATGATGTAAAGTAAACATGTGGGAAATGTTAGTTATCAAGTTTTTTGTGTGCCGTATCTCTGTGATTTAAGGGCATAAAAATTCAAAGTTGGAAAATTGCGAAATTTTCAAAATTTTTGCCAAATTTCCATTTTTTTCACAAATAAACGCAAGTTATTTGAATGAAATTTTACCACTACCATGAAGTACAATATGTCACGAGAAAACAATGTCAGAATCACCGGGATCCATGGAAGCGTTCCAGAGTTATGACCTCATAAAGGTACAGTGGTCAGAATTGTAAAAATTGGCCCGGTCATGAACGTGCCAACCACCCTTGGGGTGAAGGGGTTAAAGAAACTTGCTTTGCTTTTGATACTTCCTGTTTTTTTTGGTTTTGCAAAACTTTATTGAAGTAGGTGTGGATTACATGCGTTTTTGATGTGTTTCCGACTTGGAAATGCACCAAAAAAGAATGCATGTTTTTTACCTGTGGAATATCCGCAAGTCTATGGGGATATTCCTCACAGAAAACTCAGCGTACCCTCAAGAGAAAGTGTCATTGCAGTGCCATCAGAATGGTCCTGGGAGTTCACAGCCAATGAACCTATCTGACCTCAGTGCAAGCGCCGTGGGAAACTTTCTAACAACACTCATGCTGACGTCAGATAGATCAAGTGAGTTCATTGACTGTGAACTCCCAGGACATTTCTAAAGGCGCTCACGCTGATGTCACATATTGAAACAATAATCAAAAAGAGCACCGTATATATTGAGGTCGAGAACTGATAAAGTATAGTCCTCCAAAAATATGATCAAACTAAACTCATTGCATGAAATGCTCCAAAAAATGCCACGAGCAAGAGAAAAAACGAAGCACAGAAAAATCCAACAAAATATAATTAAAAGTAAAAAATAATTTTTAATAAAGTACCACACACATATTAAATAATATACACAATAAACAGCAAAAATGAGGAGAATATGGAGGAGACAAGAAGGTAAGCAGTGAGATTAGAGGGAAGGTTGGAGTCTGACAAAAAGGATGCAGGAAACAGGATGAATACCTAGTATGCAATGGAAAACAGCAAGAGACCGGCAGAAAGTGGTAAACATCATATACAGGTGCTTCTCACAAAATTAGAATATCATCAAAAAGTTATTTTATTTTAGGTCTTAAATAAAAAAAGTAAAACTCATATATTATATAGAGTCATTACAGAGTGATGTATTTTAAGTGTTTATTTCTGTTAATGTTAGTGATTATGGCTTACAGGTAATAAACTAAAATGTCATGTCTCAGTAAATTAGAATACTTTATAACACCAGCTTGAAAAAATTATTTTAAAATCCAAAATGTTGGCTTACTGAAATGTATATTCAGTAAATGCACTCAATACTTGGTTGGGGCTCCTTTTGCATCAATTCATCACTGCGGCGTGGCATGGAGGCGATCAGCCTGTGGCACTGCTGAGGGGTTATGGAAGCCCAGGTTGCTTTGATAGCAGCCTTCATCTTGTCTGCATTGTTGGATCTGGTGTCTCTCATCTTCCTCCTGACAATACCCCATATATTCTCTATGGGGTTAAGGTAAGACGAGTTTGCTGGCCAATCAAGCACAGTGATACTGTTGTTTGTAAATCAGGTATTGGTACTTTTGGCAGTGTGGACAGGTGCCAAGTCCTGCTGGAGAATGACATTTGTATTTCAAAAAGCTTGTCAGCAGAGGGAAGCATGAAGTGCTCTATAATTTCCTAGTAGACGGCTGCCGACTTGTATTCTATCTATCTATCTATCTATCTATCTATCTATCTATCTATCTATCTATCTATCTCTTTCTATCTATCTGTGTGTTTTGAAGAATATTTCCTTCGAAAAAGATGTGTAAATGACAGCGAATTGCTCCATGTAAAAGCTCATGTTAAAATCGCATTGCAATCGGATAGCAATCACACTGTATTAGGATGTAAATCGGATGCTCGGTGTTAAAAGTCAGATTGTACTCACATGAAAAATGCATGACACTTGCATTACACTCGTCCGACTTTGCAAGAACAAAATCGAACCGTTTTTAAAATCGCTAGTGTGACTCCAGCACGTTGAAAATTTGCTTGCAGAAATTTCTTCAAGGCTTCTGCATCTCTTAGCAGTGTTTTTTGCTGTGGTTTTGCGTGCTTTTTTGCATGCATTTTTGTACAGCAATGAAGGCTTATTTTTAACTAAATAAATATATTTTTTTAAAAAGTTTTTGTGATGTAATTTCTTGGTTCAACACCTTCATTTTCGTTCTGATGCAGTAGCATCAGCCATCAGGGTAATGGGATTAGGGCTTGGTTTCAGCAGCCGTCATTGACACCAAGATCTAGGTTTAGTGATGAAAAGGAGTCAGCCAGACACCCTCATTACTAAGTCGGTAAGTAAATACACACACACAAACACACATTTTAACCAGCCTATGTAGGAGCGTTTACAGAATGAATCTACAAAGGCTGTAACCAAACACCAACTGTTAATTTTTACAAAAAAATGAAAAAAAATTGCATGCGCTCCCATGTAATTTTCATAACTAGCAGAGGGAAAGCAAATGGCTGAGGGTTGATGTTAATATTCTGGGAAGGAGCAAATAAGAATAAAGGTTCCCAGGCTATTACTATCAGCTCACAGCTGTCTGCTTAGCCTTTATTGGCTAGTTTACTGTGGGACCCAGAAAAAAATGACATAGGGTCCCCCTATAAAATCTAACTGGCAAAGATAAGGCAGACAGCAGCAGGCTGATATTAATATCCTAGGAAAGGGCAATGGATATTGTCCCTCTGCTGGACTAAAAACATCAGCTCTCAGCCTACCCAGAAAAAGTGCATCTATAAGATGTGCCAAATGTGGCACTTAGCTTCGCTCTTCCCACTTGCCCTATAGCGGTGGTAAGTTGGGTAATGGTTGGGGGGATGATGTCAGGTGACATCAAGCCCACAGGTTAGTAATGGAAAGGTGTCTGTAAGACACCCCCATTACTAACCCTATAGTGATATTCTAAAAAAAACCCCACTCCCTAACTAAAGTCCTTTAATTGAAATTTGACACCGACGACTTTATGTAATCTAAGTTAAACCATACTCACTGAAAGCCTAATCCACTGGAGCCAATGTCTCATGCAACAAAAATAAAATAATAATCTACAATATTCCTCACTGTCTGAGAAGATAATAAGCCATAGTGTCCCACGATGATCTTGATGACTTTGAGAGCAATTACTGATGTGACTGCTCTCAAAATCAGCTGGCTGTACACTGACACAGGAGGTAATCGCTTCTGCAGTGTATAGCACTGAGCTGCGGTGAGAGAATTCACCAGAGTTCATCAACTGATCAGATCCGGCAATCTCCCTTATGGCAGCTCAGCACTATGCACTGTAGGAATGATGATGCATCGGGAATTGGGCGTTAGGTGAATATAATGTTTTCTTATCTTTATTTGAATATGTATTTAATTAATTTACATGTAATTTTGCAATTTTTATAACTTTGACCACAGGCGCCAGCTGACAAGAACCTACTTCTCCCTTCAGCAGCACTTGCTATCACTGTTATCAGTGACAGCAGACAGCTTGATAGGAGGAGTAGTCTCTTATCAGTCGGCACCTCTTGACCTGCGGTAAGCTTATTGCTGTGGGTCACTGCATCTCTGTGGGGTCACACAGACATCTGACAAAGTAACCCAGCAGGGCTCTGATGGCGGTAATGATCTACCGGTGGTAACGTTAGCGCCGTTCAGAACAGTCATGCCAGTGCTTACAACTCTGTCACACAGCATGGGAAGAACAGGCATTTGTGCTGCATTTGTTTTTGCCACCCAATTACTCCAATGGTGTTCGGATATTGCAAATTCGGCGAACGTAATCCGAACCGAATGTTGAAATATTCGCTCATCTCTACTCTCAAGGTTTCTGTCCCTAAGGGTACCGTCAAACTTAGCGATGCACCAGCGATCCCGACAACGATATGACCCGATCAGGATCGCTGGTGCATCGCTAAGTGGTGATGAAGACGTCCTCCCACCCGCGTCCATGCGTTGCTCGTCGCCACAGCAGGAAGCGCCCGACGAGAAACGGCCCAGGCCATTCTCGCGCGATCAGCGATAACCAGCGGGGGAGCCGGTCGGAGGTAAGTATCACACATAGCGATATCGCTAGCAATATCGCTGCTGCGTCGCAAACCCAGTGACGTTATAGCGATATTGCTAGCGATATCGCTATGTGTGACGGGCCCTTTATATTCAATGAGATTCCCCAGATAAAAAAGCATATCTCAGAACACAGGAAAAATACAATAATAAGAGATAAGGAGGCTTCTAAATAGTCAGGACTTGTCTTTGAAACAATGACATGTACAGAGGACATATGTCTGATATCAATAAGAATAAATAATAAGGTAGGTGTACGTAGGTTGAGATAGATGTACATTATTCATGCAGGATAGCTATTAGTGATGAGTGAGTATACTCGTTGCTCGGGTTTTCCCGAGCATGCTCGGGTGATCTCCAAGTATTTGGATGTGCTTGGAGATTTAGTTTGTGTTGACAACACAGCTGCATGATTTATGGCTGCTAGAAAGCCTGAATACATGTGGGGATTCCCTAACAAACAGGCATTCCTCACATGTATTCAGGCTGTCCAGCAGCCACAAATCATGCAGCTGCGCCGACACGAACTAAATCTCCTAAGCACATCCAAATACTCGGAGATCACCAGAGCATGCTCGGGAAAACCCGAGCAACGAGTATACTCCCTCATCCCTAATAGCTATACATTCTATATATTAATTTTTGATAGAGAAAAAAACATAATTTGCTCAGATAGGCAGGATATATTGTCCTTGATAAAGAATAAACATGTAAAATGAGTGGCATGTGCCAATATACTTATCAATCCACAAGTTCAAAACTCATATCTCAACGTGCTTCCCTACGAAAAGATGGTTCCTCAAGAGATCTATAGCTAAAAAATCCATAAGTAAAAATTCTACAGATGGGGTAGGGACAATAGTTCATGTTTATACAATCTTTTTTTCTGATTTTATTTGTGAACATTCTCACAAGGGTTGTTTGTTGGGATATTTTTAAAATTCTAATCATTATAATAAATTATATGAATTAAGGGGATGTTTTTGTTAGCTGCTGTAAATTTCCGAGTAAAATCTGCAAGGGCTAAAGAATCTGATGTTTCGTTTTTTTGCATTATTATGGTATTTCAGGAACCCACAATGATCTTAAGAACTGGGCTCTGCAGTGTGCCATTTGATTGTTAGAGATAGCAGCACATGATCACACTGCTCCATTCATTCTTTATGGGACTACTGAAGATAAGCATAGAGTATATTGCTTCTGTATCTGCAGCAGTCCCATAAGGCCCCGTAAAACACAGCGAGATTGCTAGCGAGATCGCTGATATTGTGACACAACAGTGATCTCGCCAGCGATCTCGCTGTGTGTGACATGCATCAGCGATCGCCCCCCCCCCCGTCGGGTATCGCTGATCGTGCAGGAGTGTCCTGGGCCATTTTTTGATTGTTGGTCTCTCGCTGGCCAGCATGTGTGAGGCAGCGGTAGACCAACGATCAGCGAGCTCCCAACACTGGGAGCTGGTATCTAAGGTAAATATCGGGTAATTAAGCGCGCACGTCACTTTGTTACCCGCCGTGTACCTTTGATACCAGCGTGCACGCGCTGGGAGCTAGTATCCAAGGTACACAGCGGTTAACTAAGTGACGCGCGCTTAGTTCCCTGATATTTATTTACCTTGGATACCAGTGTCCTTGCTGGTCCTGATTGCTGGTGAGTCTGCCAGTTTGGTAGCTCACCAGCGATCATGTAGCAAGGCACCAGCGATCCTAACAAGGTCGTATCGTTGTCGGGATCACTGGTGCATCGTTTAGTGTGACGGGACCCATAGACAATGAAATCAGCAGTGATGTGTAAGCTTAGCATGTGCTCCATTGAAATGGGGTACATTTGAGCCTAGTTCTTGAGACAGGTGAGATTTCCAGTGATCTATGTAGATATGTGATAGGATGTTAAATTGGGATAATTTCTTCAATCTTTTTCAGCAGTTTACACTATATTTTACACTATTTTATTAAACTAATTTGTGGAATTGGATCAGATAAAAATGGTTCTCACTTCTCCTGCATATAAAAAAAAAACCTTCGGCTCTTTGACCCGGCTCAGCAATTTTCATTTATTGGACCATTGATGGCATATTTTGGATCTCATTAGGTCCAGTGAGTTGCACAGATCCAGTAAGAAGTAGCACACATTTGCTTAAACGCTAACATTCTCAATATTTGTTTTTACCTTCTTTATAAGATAACACACCCTTCCGCAATATATCTTCTTCACCAAAGGAATCGCTTCAAGATTCCAAATTATTCTCAACTTATCTACAATTCAGTAATGAGCCGATGATTTACAATGTATCAGTCAATTTAATCTAAATTATTTCTAAGCCAATCAGTTCATTCATTTCCTCACCGCAAATGGTTTCAGCAAGGGCGTCTGATTAATTACTTGATGTTCTCCAACTCATTTTTGTAAACCGTCACAGTTCGCCTTCTTTTCTATCTTTTTAGTAAATAGGACACAGTGCCAACAACTGAGTCATTTAGTAGACTTGCTTCATTCATAGAGCAAGCAACAAGGGGTTGTCGGAATTTAGAAATTCAACGTCTAGCCCATAGGCTATTTCTGACATCTCAACTCAGTCCCATTTTTTTTAAAAAGTTATTTCAGCCAATAGCATCATCATCTATCCACCGTGCGTATTTGTTATTGATGTTACATTGGTGGGAAGTCATTACTAGATTATTACTCTGCACAATTTTAATGTGGGAACTCTCAGGGGCTGAACTTGGCTATCCCAATTGTCCATTGTCTACCTCTCTGAGACTTGTTTGTTTTGTTTGGTTTTGACACCTGGCAAAAACCTAACTACTCTCCTGTGTTGACCTTAGACAACATACATGGACTTAAGGGGGTTTTACACATAGCGATATCGCTAGCAATATCGCTAAGGCCTGTTTCACACTTCTGTTTTTGACCATCAGTCAAAATCCGCCGTTTTGCAAAAAAAACGGATCCGCCATTTTTTTTGGCGGATCCGATTTTTCCCCATTGATTTGCATTACCGGCGGATCTTGACATGCCCGGACGGACCATGCAATGTTTTTTTAGCTGCAGGATCCGCATTTTATAGTGCGCATGCCTGAAGGAATGAAGTCAGCCAGAAATTTAACCCTGAAATCATTTTTGGCGGACAGAAAAAAATCTCTCTCTCTCTCTTTCCTTTAAAATTCTTCATTAATCGGATCCGTTAAAAAAAACGGTCGGTGGCATCCGTTCACATCAGTTTTGCAACGGATCCGCTTTCTGCTATTTTGGCGGATTTTAACTGACACAAAAAACTGAAGTGTGAAACAGGCCTTAAGCATCACCGATTTGGTGACGCAGCAGTGATATCGCTATTTGTGATACTTACCTCCGACCGGCTCCCCCACTGTCTGTCGTTGATCACGCGAGTTCGCGCAGCTCGATTTCTCGGCGGGCGCTTCCTGCTGGCGCCGAGGAGCGACGCGTGGACGCGGACGGGAGGACGTCAGGATCGCCTCGTCTAAAAGGTAAGTAACGACCGCTGTATCGCTGCTGCATCGCTGTGAGATCTGCCTGTGTGAAAGCTCACTAGCGACCATTTAGCGATGCACTAGCGATCCTGACCGGGTCGTATCGTGGTCGGGATCGCTGGTGCATCGCTAAATGTAAAGGGGCCTTAAGTGTAGTATTTTTCTGATATCAATCTTTCCTCTGTACCCAATTTCTCCTTATTGCTAACCCACACTTCTACTGCGAACGGACAACTATTCTGGACATCGAGACCTGTTTCTAGAGAAAATCACTGGCAAATTGACTAAATTGGTTACCTAAAACCTAAAATACCTAAATCTTAGGCCTGTTTCACACTTCCGTTTTTGTGTCCGCCAAACGGATCCGTTTCCGTTTTTTTGACGGAAACTGATGCAAACGGATCCGTTTTTTTAAAAACGGATCCGTTTTTTTGACGGATCCGCGGTAACCGTAATGGAAGTCTATGGGACAAAAAAAAACGGATCCTGCAAAAAATGGCGGATCCGTTTTTTTACGGAAAACAACGGATTTTGACGGATTTGAAAAAACGGAAGTGTGAAACAGGCCTTAGAAGCGAGAGAGAAATAACTTTTCCAGGTGTTATACTTTTTTTTTGCATCCTTTCATGCCTACCCAATATTTTCTTACACTGAAAAAAATAATTATTGCAAAACAATACTAAGATGTATTTTTTTTCACCCATTGCTAACATTTTTTAAAAAATGAAGCAACTTTTCATGCAGAATTGATTAAAACAACCTGCTCTATAGTGTATTCAATTTTTACTTAGGCTAATATGCACCAATATGTTGCAGCTGCCGATCAATGGTTACTGTCTGCAAACAAATCCTGTGTCTTGCAGTCATGTGTTACTTCTCACTTTCTTAATTAACTCCTCATGAGCATTAATGAGGCATCTTTGTTAAGAAGAAATTATTGGTGTTCATACACATATGCTGCCTTGAGGATACTACTAAGCTTGCAACTGATCATTTGGGTAATCATGTGATATAGTATTTATAGTCAATGGCACTCTCGGTGGTTATCATTTATGAAACACAGCTTTGTGGTTACAGTCCACGACACACAGCTTGGAGGTTACAATAGCTCAAGGTACCACAACTTGGTAACTCAGCAACTGAAAAGGGAGGGATACTGCCTTGGTCTTTGCCTCTGTTCAATCTTGCTCTGTTGAAGTCAGCTTTTGTTCAGACATATAATTAAATATGCTTATATATGGTACTTGCCAAAAATCGTGTAATGTGTTGAAGGGATGATGCGGATTTCACCAGACACTTGAATGCACTGGAAAACATTCCAAACACAGCAGAAACTTGCACTAAAGCAGTACTTCTACTAGAGGTTTCTTGTAAGTGACATAATCAGATGCAGTCCCGACAGCTAATCTCACATAAGGTGTCATGCTCGCCATGTCTGTTATGTCCGCCATGTCTGTTTTGCCTCATGACTCCTGGAGCAGTGTGCATGCGCATCTCATGTCTGCTATCCTGCATGTTCCCTAGAGCAGTGTGCACACTCACCTCATGACTGTTGGCCTGCAAGATGCCTGCGTTTCTGCTCTGCCTTCTGTGATCATCTCTGCATGTCTGAAACCCCTGATCATGTGACCTGATCATGTGACCTTTCCTGGGTTCCAGCATTGTCTGGTTCTGCAATCAAATCTGCATGTCTGAAATCCCTGATCATGTGACCCTTCCTAGGTTCTAGCATTGTCTGGCTCTGCAATCATCTCTGCATGTCTGAAACTTCTGATCATATGACTGCTCTCTGTGATCCTGGAGGGTCTGAACTGGAAGTTCTCCCCTGGTCCTGACCCAGGAGTGGAGGTGCTAATGCCCTATATCAGACCGCCCCTCCCTATGCTCAGGGCCTGAGTATTGTGTTGCTTCCCTGCATGGCTGCTTGGTCTGCTGGGTCGTTCCCTCTATTCTGTGCCCCTGCACTCTGCCCTGTCGCGCATCTCTGCACACGCTCCGTGCTTGTACTCTGTCTCTTGTCCCGTGCCTTGTTTAGTGTTTGTCCTTCATGCCTTGTTTTGTCTCTGCTCTGCTTTGCCTTGTAGTCCTTCCTTGCTCTGATTCTGTTCTGTGCTTCAGTCTAGCTTCCGTTCTTTGTTCCGTACTTTGCCTTGCTCTGCATTGTTCCTTCCTATGGTCTCTGTCTTTGCTTGCTCTGCCTCGCTCTCTCCTATGGTGCTCTGTATTGCTCCCTGGCATACGCACCATTCCTCCTCTCTTACTTTTGGTGATCTTTTCTATGTCTTGTCCCAAGGCTCTGCCTGGGCCCGGCTCTGGGCTTCGGCCTTCGCTCCGCTGCTAGACTCTTTCCGATTGTGCTCTCTTGCACGTTTCTAGGCTAGTCCCAAGGCTCTGCCTTGGCCCAGCTCTGGGCTTCGGCCTACGCTCCGCTGCTAGCTCTGTTCTTGCTCTGACCTGATTCCATGTTTCTACCTATGCTTCCGTTCCTGGTTCTGTACTCTGCCTAAGCTCTGTCTTGTTTCTCATCTCGCCTTGCCATGTTGTTTCGTGTGCTCTTTTCATGTGACTGGCCTTCCTAGCCTCCTGTTTGTGCCTCAGCTGTGCCCACCCTAGCCATGCCCGCCTGCTTGTGCCTCAGCCGTGCTCGTCGGTCAGTGACAGCTGTGTCGCCTGCCATGCCTCAGCCGGGTTCGCTGGAGTCTTGCCTGTCTGTCAGTGCTGCAGCCCAATCAGCTAGCTAGTGCCCCAGCCGTGCTCTCTGTGCTCCCTTGCACCTAACGCTGTTTCTGCACTGCTCTCTACGTGCTCTCTAAAGCAGGCGCAGGCCCTCACCTGCTCCCTGGCATACCTCCCCGTGCTTCTGTAAAAGTCCGCGCAGGTCTTGCCATGTACCCTGTCGTGCCCTCTTGCACACACAGGTCCTAACCCTGTCCTTGAACCCTGACCCTGGCGTGCCTCTCTGCATGCACAGGACTCTGCTTTGCCTGACCCTGGCGTGCCTCTCTGCATGCGCAGGACTCTGCCTCGCCTGACGCTGGCGTGCCTCTCTGCACGCGCAGGACTCTGTCTTGCCTGACCCTGGCCTGCCTCTCTGCACGTGCAGGACTCTGCCTCGCCTGACACTGGCGTGCCTCTCTGCACGCGCAGGACTCTGTCTTGCCTGACCCTGGCCTGCCTCTCTGCACGTGCAGGACTCTGCCTCGCCTGACCCTGGCGTGCCCCTCTGCACATGCAGGACTCTGCCTCGCCTGACCCTGGTGTGCCTCTCTGCACGCGCAGGACTCTGTCTCACCTGACCTTGGCATGTCCCTCTGCACGCGCAGGCCTCCGTCCTTGAATCTGACCCTGGCGTGTTCCTTAACACACATCGTGTCACTAACTTGTCTTGTCTCCTTGCATGGAACCCTGGTTTGCCTGCTGGATGCCCGGAACCTGCCGATCGCTGCCAGAGATCGTAAGCCTGATGACTGTGGCCTGATGTCCGGAGCTGATGTCCACAGCCTGATGCCCTGATCATGTCGATCGTTGCCAGATGTCCAGAGTCCGATGCCATCGTGCCTTTGCCTACCATCTTGCACGTACCATGTCTTGGACCTTGGCGTATATCCTTGCACGCACTTTGCCTTGGACTCTGGCGTGTCTCCTAGCACGCACCTTGTCTTGGACTCTAGCATGTCCTAGCACGCATCCTTCCTAGGAACTCTGGTGTGACCCCTAACACGTACCCTGCCCTGGACCCTGGTATGTTTTCTGTACGTGTTATGTCTGGAACATTTGGCGTGCCCTTGCACGCACCTTGCCGTGTTTCACCGTTTGTGCCCTGCACCTGATTCCCTCTTTATGCCTTGCACCTGAATAAAGTGTGCAACTACGTTTGCTGAAGAAACCCTGTGACTTCGCTTTATGTTTCGTATCCTCTCCGTCCTGTTGCCAGACACTCAATAGTTTCTCCCTGAGCCGGCCGTCTGGTCCAGCTGCTGTGGTGGCTCACCCCCTTGGTTTTGCCCCTGACACTCCATGTATAGGGGTGGGTTCTCACTAGGTCAGCTCGCCCTAGGTGGGTGGGTGCCATGGCCCAGAGGGTCCTCTCTAAAAAGCAAAATGACTCAGCGTAAGCTGACGCTCGTCACATATGGCAGCAGGAAAGGGCATAAAGGGTGAGGTCTGTAAAGTGGGTGTGACTATGGCCAACAAAAATTCTCATCTGTAATAATAAGGAAATTCAAAGGTACAATTAAATCACTTGTGGCATTGACTACCTTTGCGTTACCGATAAAACAGTGGCACATAACTCAGTAGCTTTAAGTCAGCTTTGCTTGTTGTCTAGTAAACTACTCCTTTGTTCTAGCAGCGGCACCCTCCTTACATGCTCTTCTGGGATAATCTAAAGACAGATGCAAATGCCAAAACATCAAACTTATGAACCCTAATGCAAAATCTATACAATGACCTCAGATTCCCATATACAGTGGGCACGGAAAGTATTCAGACCCTTTTAAATTTTGTTTCATTGCAACCATTTGGTAAATTCTAAAAAGTTCATTTTTTATCTCATTAATGTACACTCTGCACCCCATCTTGACTGAAAGAAAATAGAAATGTAGAGATTTTTGCAAATTTATTAAAAAAGAAAAACTGAAATATCACATGGTCATAAGTATTCAGACCCTTTGCTCAGACACTCATATTTAAGTCACATGCTGTCCATTTCCTTGTGATCCTCCTTGAGATGGTTCTACTCCTTCATTTGAGTCCAGCTGTGTTTAATTAAACTGATAGGACTTGATTTGTAAAGGCGCATACCGGTCTATATCAGACCTCACAGCTCACAGTGCATATCAGACCAAATGAGAATCATGAGGTCAAAGAAACTGACCAAAGAGCTCAGAGACAGATTTGTGGCAAGGCACACATCTGGCCAAGGTTACAAAAGAATTTCTGCAGTACTCAAGGTTCCTAAGAGCACAGTGGCCTCCATAATTCTAAAATGGAAAAATTTTGGGACCACCAGAAGTGTTCCTAGACCTGGCCATCCAGCTAAACTGAGCAATCGTGGGAGAAGAGCCTTGGTGAGAGAGGTAAAGAAGAACCCCAAGATCACTGTGGCTGAGCTCCACAGATACAGTAGGGAGATGGGAGCAAGTTCCACAAAGTCAACTATCACTGCAGCCCTCCACCAGTCAGGCCTTTATGGCAGAGTGGCCCAACAGAAGCCTCTCCTCAGTGCCAGACATATGAAAGCCCACATAGAGTTTGCTTAAAAAACACATGAAGGACTCCCAGACTATGAGAAATAAGATTCTCTAGTCTGATGAGATGAAGATAGACCTTTTTGGTGATAATTCTAAGCGGTATGTGTGGAGAAAACGAGGCACTGCTCATCACCTGCCCAATACAATCCCCACAGTGAAACATGGAGGTGGCAGCATCATGCTATGGGGGTGTTTTTCAGCTGTAGGGACATGACGACTGGTTGCAATTGAAGGAAGCATGAATGCGGAGAAGTACAGAGATATCCTGGATGAAAACCTCTTCCAGAGTGCTCTGGACCTCAGACTTGGCTGAATGTACACCTTCCAACAAGACAATGACCCTAAGCACACAGCTAAAATAACAAAGGAGTGGCGTCAGAATAACTCTGTGACCATTCTTGACTGGCCCAGCCACAGCCCTGACCTAAACCCAATTGAGCATCTCTGGAGAGACCTGAAAATGGCTGTCCACCAATGTTCACCATCCAACTTGACAGAACTGGAGAGGATCTGCAAGGCAGAATGGCAGAGGATCCCCAAATCCAGGTGTGAAAAACTTGTTGCATCATTCCCAAGAAGACTCATGGCTGTACTAGCTCAAAAGGTGCTTCTATGTGTAGGTGGGTTAAGAGCTGGCTCAGGGATAGGAAACAAAGGGTGGTTATTAATGTAGCACACTCGGACTGGGTCACGGTTAGCAGTGGGGTACCACAGGGGTCAGTTTTGGGCCCGCTTCTTTTTAACATATTTATTAATGACCTTGTAAGGGGCATAGAGAGTAGAATTTCAATATTTGCAGATGATGACACTAAACTCTGCAGGGTAATTAATACAGAGGAAGACAATTTTATATTACAGGAGGATATATGTAAACTAGAAGCTTGGGCTGATAAATGGCAAATGAGTTTTAATGGGGATAAATGTAAGGTCATGCACTTGGGTAGAACGAACAAGTTGTATAATTATGTGCTTAATTGTAAAACACTGGGCAAAACAGTCACTGAAAAAGACCTGGGTGTATGGGTGGACGACAAACTCACATTTAGTGGCCAGAGTCAAGCAGCTGCTGCAAAGGCAAATAAAATAATGGGATGCATTAAAAGAGGCATAGATGCTCATGATGCTCATGAGGAGAACATAATTTTACCTCTATATAAGTCACTAGTGCGACCACACTTAGAATACTGCGTACAGTTCTGGTCTCCGGTGTATAAGAAAGACATAGCTGAACTGGAGCGGGTGCAGAGAAGAGCGACCAAGGTTATTAGGGAACTAGGGGGTCTGCAATACCAAGACAGGTTATTACACTTGGGGTTATTTAGTTTGGAGAATCGAAGGCTTAGGGGTGATCTTATTACAATGTATAAATATATGTGGGGACAATACAAAGACCTTTCTAATGATCTTTTTACTCTTAGACCTGTGACGGGGACAAGGGGGCATCCTCTACGTCTGGAGGAAAGAAGGTTTAAGCATACTCACAGACGCGGATTCTTTACTGTAAGAGCAGTGAGACTATGGAACTCTCTGCCATATGATGTTGTAATGAGTGATTCCCTACTAAAATTTAAGAAGGGACTGGATGCCTTTCTTGAAAAGTATAATATTACAGGGTATATACACTAGTCTCCTTAATATTGCGTTGATCCAGGGAGCTAGTCTGATTGCCGTATGTGGAGTCGGGAAGGCATTTTTTTCCCCAATGTGAAGCTTACTGTTGCCACATGGGTTTTTTTTGCCTTCCTCTGGATCAACATGTTAGGGCAAGTTAGGATAGGATATGGGTTGAACTAGATGGACTTAAAGTCTCCCTTCAACCTTAATAACTATGTTACTATGTTACTCAATACTGAGCAAAGGGTTTGAAAAATTATGACCATGTGATATTTTAGTTATTCTTTTTTAATAAATTTACAAAAATTTCTACATTTCTGTTTTTTTCAGTCAAGATGGGGTGCAGAGAGTACATTAATGAGAAAAAATGAACTTTTTTGAATTTACAAAATGGCTGCAATGAAACAAAGATTGAAAATTTTAAAGGGGTCGGAATACTTTCCGTACCCAGTGTACATAGCTACCATACACATTTTTAATACTGGTGCTTTCTTTCATAACATGATATTGGGCTCCCTTTGACTATTGTGCATCTTTAGGCTACTGGGCTCCCTTAGCTATTGGGCTCCCTTTGGGTACTTTCCCCCTGCATTCTTTGCCACATTCAGTTGTCTCATTGGGGCTTACATTTAGATCCCCTGCAAAAGGGGCCATTGACTGTAAATCTGCAGACAGAGAAACAGTGTGCTCTGTTGTGCATCATCTTCAGGCATAATTGCCTACTGAAGGTGGACACTCAGTATGCTGCTGTCACCGATGTGTCAGATGCTACAGACAGTCGCTCTGCATCTGGCTGAAGAATGTCTCTGTGTTTGGCATTGCAAATGCCTTCTTAATCCTTCTGACTTTTGCACCCTCCAGCTCTAATTGACACATCTCAACCTGAGTGTTCATAGACTCTCAGTCTGCTTCTGGGAGTTGCAAGTGATATTCACATTTTTCCCTTGTGAAGGCTTGAAGCTAAGGCAGTCGACTTACTTCCTCTCTGGTGCTGCTGGTTGTTTGGTGCTACCTCTCTGAGTCTGCTCAAGCTAAGTTCACTCCCCTTGTCTGTCTACCTTTTTGTCTTTAGTTTACAGTGGGGCTGCCAAATGCTCATTCGCCCCCCTCCCTATACAGGACCTAGCTCTAGGGATATACAGAGATTAGGATTCTGCTCGGCGATTGGTGTGGAACCAATATAGGGATAGTAGGGGAGGCAGGGTGCTATTACATTTGCCTAGGATTCTCCACTCCCCCTTTCCCTAGCGTTTGAGCTTCCTTTCCCTCCTCCCCTCGTGTTGCACTTAGTCTTCCTTCCTGCGTGACCTCTGTGTCTGGGTGTCCACCTCTAGCAAATGTATATATCAAAAAATGATGCATGAGAGAGCACACAATGACTCAGTCTGCACCATTATAGTCAACAGCCCAGTCGGTGCCAAAACCCAAATCCGATTTTGCGTGGGGTTCGTACGTAAACCCAAACAGGACCCCTGGATGTGCTGAAGAATGCAGTATGAAAGTACGCTAAGACATTAGACCCTTGATGTGACTGCTACATCTATACAAACCTTGGACAAAGCAGAAAAAGCTTTGATCGCATACCACCTACTTTCCTTGTTGCATTTGGGTTATGTGAATGAGCAGAAATCTAGGCCTAAACTCTCTGGACATTTGATGCTTCACAAGTGAAACATAAATTAAAAGCTCAAATGAAAACGTAAAGTTTTATATGACATCCATTACCTGCTTGCCACGGCTTGTATGTTGCACAGTGAGCCTTCTTATAGAGCAATTGATCAATACGCATGGGACTGGTAACATCAGTGATGTCTTTACTACTTAGTGAACTAAAAGCTGCATTACTGGGAGTATAAAGAATGGACCAAGAAATAAATGGTTCCTTTCACTGCATGGAATTATTTTCCTGATGACCAGTTATGCAGTAGAAACCTTGTTATTCTACAGACAGATGAGAAAAGACAAGTGATTACAAAATTACAAAGTGAAAAGAGAAAACAAAAAAATAAAGCAAAAATTTTTAATATTAGTTAAATGTTGGGAATTTTGCTCCAAACCAAAAATCAGGAAACAATGTTTATACCATTTTGGGTAACATGTACTATATCATATCCTAGGGTTCTTATTACTGATGTTTTCTGACCTGCTACATCTCTTTGGGATGCCTACAAAAGACAAAAACATCAGTAACAAGATAGCATTGCTGACAAATAAGTCTCTCTGGAGCTGTAATGTCATTTCTGGAAATACAGTAGATTCTTTTCCGAAGAGCATCTGTGGGACTTGAAACAAGCTGAATGCTCTTTTACCATCAGAAGAGACTTCTGGGAACTAGACAAGGATTTTAACACTTATTGCAGAACTGAGACGTATGATAATTAAATGTATCCCTGTAGTTTATTCCATTTTTATTTTTTATTTGATTAAACAGAAATGAAGACATACAGATTTCTGTATCCATAAAAGGAATCTGTCAGTAGGATTTTGCTCTCGAAACAATTTATATGCACATGTAGCTCTTTCAAGGAAGTCCAGCAATACCTTTACATGGACGGTCTGTTCCCTCGTTACTGGGAAATCAGTGTTTGAATTGATATGCAAATTAGGCAGAAAAGCTATTGTAGATTAGAAGCCTCTGTCACTCCAGCTCTATTCCCGACCCTCCTCTTGCTTCACGGATGGCTTTTTAGCCTAAAGTCGCACAGCATAGAGGCTGTCAGCCAATCAGGAGGAGGCAACGCTGGGCCTGAAATAGAGCTGGAGTGACACTGGCTTCAGATCAGCCATAGTTCTGCAGTCTCATTTACCTATTAATTCAGACACAGTTTTCTCAGTTACTGGGGAACAGACCAGCCATGTAAAGTTATTGCTGGACTTCTCTTTTAAAGAGCTACAGGCATAATATAATATTTTAGGGTGTGACAGTTGCTTTTTAACTTTCTGCAGATTTTCTTAAGAACATATTATATAAATTCAATACATTATCAGTAAATGCTAAACCATTTAAAGTATATCAGGATAGAGGTGAGCGGATTTTTCAATATTCGGTTCCAATTACAATCGCTGAACTTGCAATATTCATCGAACACAGCCGAATGCCATTGGAGTCAATGGTAGTAGAGATGAGCGAATAATATGTTCGAAAACGAAATTTGCCATGAATATGACATGAATATGGCACATTTGGATTTGGTGACCGTTTTTCCGAATGTATTCACTCATCTCTAATCACAACCACTGACTTGCCACACTTAGATACTGATTGCAGAGACATCTATCAGATTATCGCAAAAACTTATTTGTTGCAAAGTTGTTAATGTGCTAAGCCAAGTGAATGGTAAAGAAGGACACATTTGCAGGGTTTTGTTCACTTTGACACTGGCTTTACTTTTGCCAGGATTTTAAAGTTTTTATTGGCAAGAATTGTGTGGTCAGCACTGCAACCAATGAAATCTTGAAAGTCAACAGTGTGTTGGGATGCATTTGGAAATGGATGAGTCATCGCTGTCAGTGTAAAAAGACAAAAGAACATCAGATGTGAAAATGTTAATTTTCCAAAATTAGCCGTATTTTTATGTCAATGTATGTCAAGTCAGTAGCTTGGAAATAGGTTACTTGTAGTTATAAGCGAGTAGCTCGTTGCTCGGGTGGTCTCCGAGTATTTTAGCGTGCTCGGAGATTTAGTTTTCATCATCTCACCTACATAATTTGCGGCTGCTGGACAGCTTGAATACATGTGTGGAATGCCTGTTTGTTAGGGAATTCCCACATCTATTCAGCCTGTCTACAAGTCGCAAATCATGTAGCTGAGACGACGAAATCTAAATCTCCGAGCACGCTAGGGGAGACCCGAGCAACGAGTATACTCGCTCATCACTAGTTACTTGCCTTACTGTTTCCATAAGTCGTATAGAGCCTAGGTTCTCAATCTGTGCTACAGTATACCCCAGGTGGTACATGGAATGTTTCCAGAGGTTATGCATGTTGGTATGTTGTGTGGTTTCATACCTTTGTCTAAATTCTTGTCCATTGCCTGTTTTCAAGTGTTATCCATCTCTAGCAGCAGAAAGTCCAAGATGGGAAACAGGAAATGGGGGAAGCTCTTTGTGTCTTTGCTTCTGCTCTCCTGTCTGACAGATGGCATACAGGGATAATAGAGAGGTAGGTTTTCAGTTCGGAGCAAGCAAGTTATTGGACAATGCCAAGAACAATGCATTATACAAAGTGAGCGAATGGAAGTTCCAACACCTATGACACTGGCAGAATAAGAAAGAGAAACACATTGATGAAAAAGGTTGGATGGGAAATTACATCGTATGAGAATAGGGACAGTTCCTGCGCATACTTTACTGGTATGTATGGCAAAAAACAATCTCACCTATTGTGTGGTATGAGACCAGCAAGAATATGCTATTCTACAGATTAGAAAGGACAAATATTTTTATCCAATTAGAGGCAGAAGACAAAACAAAAGTATCTCCATCTTTTCCATTATGTCAGTCCGTGAAAATCGGACTCGTCCTCGCAAGTTTTCCACGGACCTATTGACTTGCACGGTCGGTCATATCGGACATGTCAGTGGTCTAAGGAAAAAATTGAACTTGTGCACAGCCCCTTAAAACAACATGGGTATGAGTGCTACACATGAAAATCACGGATAGCGCTCGTCCGATTTAATCGGTTGTGTGCACTAGCGATGAGTGACTATATGCGTTGCTCGGGTTTTCCCGAGCATGCTCGGGTGTTCTCCGAGTATTTTGGCGTGCTCGGAGATTTCGTTTTCCTACTCTCAGCTGCATGATTTGTGACTTGTAGACAGGCTGAATACATGTGGGAATTCCCTAACAAACAGGCATTCCACACATGTATTCAGCCTGTCCAGCAGCCGCAAATCATGCAGCTGAGATGACGAAAACTAAATCTCCGAGCACGCCAAAATACTCGGAGGACACCCGAGCATGCTCAGGAAAATCCGAGCAACGAGTATACTCGCTCAAGCCCGCATGAGCCGTATTAGTGTCCGGCTTTCCCATATTTGCTAAAAGCGTTTAAGCAAATCTATTCATGGTATAAAACTGTAGAAAGACGAGCATAAAGACAGACCTAGTGAGTGCACATATATGAAAGCTCTAGCAGACTTTACAAGATCAGCTTCCATAAAGAGTGAGCAAGCCTATATAAGGGCAGTTTCACATGTCCAGATAATTCCGGTACCGGAAAAACCGGTACCGGAGCTATCCGTGTCTGTGTGCATACGTATGCCATCCGTGTGACATCCGTGTGCTATCCGTATGTCCGTGTGTACCATCCGTGTGCTGTCCGTATGCTGTCCGTGTGTCCGTGTCCGTGTTTTTGAAAAATTATTTTCAATGTTAACCCTTTGACTTTTAAAAATGCACACGGATCGCACCGTGTGCGGTACGTGTTTACACGGACCCATCGATTTGTATGGGTCCGTGTGATCCGTGCTGTTGCACAAAAAAGGACATGTCAGCGTGTTTTGCACACGGACACACGGTCCGTGAAAACACGCTGACATCAGCATAGACACATTCATTCGAATGTGTCTACGTGTGTCAGTGTCTCCGGTACAAGAGAAAACTGTCACTACACGTACAGGAGACACTGACGTGTGAAACTGCCCTAACATAGTTTTTATGTCTTTTGATTGCAAGTAGATCCGTGAGGATCCAGGTCTTGAGTCCCTCACCGACTGCTCAAAACCCCTTCGTTTGAAGTTCAGCAAACAGGAGCATAAAGCTTCTGTCTCAGTGTGCACACAGCCCAAAGGACATATTAAAAAAAGCATCGGCCGTGCACTCCTGTCTGCAGAACTATACACTTTTCTGGGTGCTTTTGAGCACTCCATAGGGGTCTCAGGACCGAGACCTTAAAAGATCTGATTGCAATTAAAAGGACAGTGAAATATATAAAAAATAAAATAGAGGTTTTTTTAATGTAGTCAGAAATGTCATTTTCTGGAGTAGTTTGCTATGGAGGATTTCCTTGTGCAGAGTAACTGCATTGTTGGCCATCAAGGGAGAAGAGCCTTGGGTCAGAAGCAGAATCTGGAACCCTAAGGCTATGTACACACATCCGGAATTCCCATGGAAATTTCCTTGGGAATTCCGGAAGTCCATGCCACGGGAAATACGCGAGAAATCCGCATTTTTAATTCCCGCGGAAAAACTAGCATTTTGCAAGCGTAATTAGCTTGGAAAACTGATTGACAGGTTGGTCACACTCGTCAAACATAGTGTTTGACGAGTGTGACCAACTTTTTACTATTGAGGCCGCCTATGTGGCACCAGTAGTAAAAAGATATAAAGTTAAAAATAATAAAAAAAAATAAAAAATCGTGATCTTCTCACCTTCTGGTGTCCCACGCAGCGTTCCTGATCCTCGTGATGCTCCTGGTAAGTCCCATTCCCAGCGATGCCTTGTGACAATGACCTTTGATGACGTTGCGGTCTCGCGAGACTGCTATGGTATCAGGAGACCGCGATGTCATCAAATATCATTGTCGCAAGGCATCACTGGGAACGGGACCTGCCGGGAGCATCGCTGAGGCCTGGTGACCCTGCGAGGGATGCCGGAAGGTGAGAATATGGCGATTTTTTATTTTAATTCTATTTTTTACAGGGATATGGTACCCAGAGCCCGGAGGAGAATCTCCTGTCCTTCAGACCTTCGGTACCATCCGCAAATGGTCTGTGTGCGGATTTTCCCACGATTCCGCACAAAGAATGAACATGCTGCGCATTTTTCTGCTATGCAATTCCGCCGTGGAAAATTATGCAGCATTAGCACAGCATGTGCGGAATGCCATAGGATTGCATGGGATGCTTTTTTTTTTTTTTTTCGCATTTTCGCGGCAAAATCGCACATTTAAAAACGCTGCGAAAATGCAAAAAAACGCTATGTGTGCACACAGCCTAATAGGGGGATAATTTTTGGTCCTTGCTACAGTCCCCTTTTCTTATATAAGGTATATCAAACTGTTGTTCCTTTCAGTAGACTTATGTGCTTTATGTTTTTCTCTAAATATTGTTATATTTGCACCCTTTATTACTATGTCATGTTTAGTGTTGTTAATATGTTAGCACTATATCGATAAAAGTTCATTTCAATAATCCATAAATTCTACAACTGACTTCACACTTCAGATTCCTAACATCATTACGAATTGTGACTTTTTAGGATATTTTTTTCACGTACCCAAATTCAACCTCAGTGATTACCCCACATAACTATATATATATATATAAATATATATATATATATATATACACTATATATATGTATTTACTGTATATATATATATATATATATATCCCACAACTGCATCATGTCATCATGTTTAAAATATCATTTTACATTTTATAAACTGAAATTTGACGCAATCTACGTCATTTTTCTTAGCGACTTTGCATTTAACCAGGGCCATGCCCACTGGGCACAAATAAATCATAGACATTCAGGGTTAGTTTCTTGGGTGAGATTCATGTATTCTCTCCAGCTGATTACTGCAGTAATTAGGTGCTAGCTTTCGATGCAGCTTACTGTTTGCCTGGAAGGGTGAAGCTCTTTCTCACTTTTCATCAATTGTTACAACTAATGGGCATCCTGAGGCGGGTGAATGGCTGCAGGGGGCGCGAGGAAGAGGCCTCAGCACTTCCAATCTATAGTTATTCTGTATATTTTAAAGTTTTAGAGTATCATGTAAAAAAAAAAAAAAATCTCACAATTGTTTATAAAGTGTTCCTACACAAATATGTACATTTTCTGCAGAATAGCAGAACTGAATTTGACACATGACACGTAGTGATGAGCGAACGTGCTCAGATAAGGCGTTACCTCAGCATGCTCTGGTGCTAACAGAGCGTCTGCGGCGTGCTTGAAAAATAAGTTCGAGTCCCTGCTTGTGGCTGTTCGACAGAAGCAACATATGTAGGGAATGTTAAGCAAATTGGCAATCCCTACATGTGTTGTCAAACAGATGTGAGAGATGCAGCCGCGGGGACTCGAACATATTTTTTGAGCTTGCTGAAGTCACTCAGTTAGCACCTGAGCATGCTCAGATAACACCTTATCCGAACTCATTCGCTCATCATCACTAATGACACGTTACTTAGTGCATGATGGTAACAAAAGAGTAACATTTCTTATTATCAGCTTTACCTATTCATTGTGATATGAATTAAAAACAAGAATAGTTATGCCTGTAAATCACACATATAGGAGATGTGTTGACTTTTTTTTTTACCTTGGGTCCAATGACAGATGATATGCCTACAGATTAAAGAGCTGTCCAATACCTGAACAACCCTTTTTTAAATAGAGCAATACTTCCAGTTTTCATGCTTTTAAGCTTGCCATCTGCTGTTTTTGAGTGGTGATTCCTCTTCATCAGCATTCTGCCAGCACTGACAGTGCTGGAACTAACATCCTCACATTTTCCAGCATGCTTTACAGAATCCAATGTCCAATGACATGTTTGCTCTGAATTAAAAAACTGTCTATCAGGGGGCAGAAACAAAAAGACAAAGACCCGCTACTTTCCGTCATCCGTATATATCTTACTGCTGCTAGGGACGGATTAAGTGGACAGAAATTTTGACAGAAGAAGACAGTTAGTGGCCCCCATTCTGGACTTTTCAGGGGTAACACAACGTACTTTCCCAATAAAGTCATTTTCAGATTGCCTATTTTCTGCATTTACTGGATGGCAAGGTAAGAAAAACTTCCACATTAATACTTAAATCTCGGAACTTTTTTCTTTCGCACTGAAAACTTTCGGAGAATGGGCTCAGCAATTATCTAAGCCCCATACAGTTTTCCATATTGCAGTTCCTCCTATTAATAGCTACGACTTTACTCCATGAATTATTCTCTCCGGGATATTACAATTCATTGCCACCAAGCCGAGCGTTTAGTCCCGTCTCGAATATACCAAGTAACAAGTGTCATGATTACTGCCCGTAGTCTGCCACTTCAGACATCATGGCATTTTCACTAAAGATAGGTTAAGGGAATTTGTTCTTAAATGTTCAAGTAAATCTTATAATTCTAGATCGCGCATTCCGATGTAACATGGCTTTTCAAATTTTGGATGTTAAAAGGTAAAAGTCATATGATTGCAGCAGCCGGGGATGTATCTTAGGTTTACCATCCAAAAAATGACACACTGCTGGATCTGTCACACAGCTTAATGGACTCCATTGACGCACAGTGGGATTTGTTGGGCTCCATCACAGTTTTCAACATTTTGGCAAATCTGAAAGTACTGCCAACAGAGTCGCTAAAAGCAGTGTGAAAACAACTTCCATTTAGCCAGAAATGTTTTTTTTTGTATACTGTTTATATTGGCTTTTTACCCTTTCCTCTTTCTATTTACTATTCTGAAGGGGGGTCTAAGATATATAAAATATTGCTGATCCATTATCGGGGTAGGATATCAGTAAGGTCTGAAAACCAGCTGACACCCGGAGCTGCAGCAGCTGCAAGTTCACAGTTTACAGAACCGGAACATCATGGCTCATTACGCTGTGTAGTGGACATTTTGGGTACTGCCACTCTGATCACATTCACTTCAATAGAAGCTCTGCTGCCCAGAGGCGTAGCTAGGGTTTTGGTTCAGGGGGGGCGAAACTTCTGAGTGGGCCCCTAACCAGAGAACCTAAGCAGATGACCGCGCTGTTGCCAAAAATAATTTATATATAAAAAGACCAATATTGATATTACGTCCACGCTGTGTGCCGTCTGACTGCAGCGCACCTCCTGACATCAGAGCAGAGTCACCGCCAAAATCAGCGTAAGAACAAGGAGGAGAGGTGAGTATAGTGGGTTTTTTTAAAATTTATATAGTGAGTCTTGGTTGCATGATTATGATGAGGGGGCAGCATGATACCCCATATAAGGGATGGCAGCATGATACCCTATGAGGGGGGGGCTGCATGATATTCTTCTCTCGCAAAGCCATCCCAGCCCTCCACCATCATGTGAAAGACCGCATTGTCCATGCACTCAAGCAGTCAGTGAGTGGAAAGGTGCACCTCACAACTGATGCATGGTCCAGTCGGCATGGCCAGGGCCGTTACGTGTCCATCACTGCGCACTGGGTTAATGTGGTCGATGCAGGGCCCACAGGGGACAGTGGTGGTGGGACAGTGCTGCCTAGCCCACGGTATAGGAAACAGTTGGCTGTAGGCGTTCGACCCTCCTCCTCCAGAAGCGAAAGCTCGTCCACAGAGCGCAGTCGTACGAGCACTCCATCTGCAGCTGCCACTGTTGCACACGAGGTGTACCCCTATCGAGCAGCTAGTGGAAAGCGTCAGCAGGCTGTGTTGCAGATGATGTGTTTGGGCGACAGACACACTACCGAGGTGCTGGCCGAGTACTTTCAGTGACAAACTGAGTCATGGCTGGGCAGTGTACATCTTGAGGCAGGCAAGGTAGTTAGTGATAACGGCCGTAATTTTGTGGCAGCCATAGCCCTTTCAAAACTCAGCCACATACCTTACTTGGCTCACACCTTGAACCTGGTGGTGCAGTGCTTCCTCAATAATTATCCGGAGTTAACAGCCCTGCTCCAGAAGGTGCGAAGACTGTGCGCGCACATCCGCCGGTCGCTTGTACACTCCATTCGTATGCAGAAGCTGCAGCGATTGCTCCACCTTCCCAACCACCGCCTCATTATCGACATTGCAACAAGGTGGAACTCCACCCTGCACATGGTTGAGCGGCTGTGCGAGCAGAGGCAGGCCATAATGCATTTGTGGGAGGATACACGGCCAGGCACTTTGAGAGCAGACATGGAGTTGACAGGTGTGCAGTGGTCGAAGCTGAAAGACCTCTGTAAAGTCCTTCAGTGTTTTGAGGAATGCAAACGGCTGGTAAGCGCAGACGACGCCATCCTAAGCATGAGCATCCCACTTATGCGTCTGCTCATGCAAACTTTGACGCACCTTAAGGAGCAGGCGTCTGCAGCCAATGTTGACGAGGAGGAAGAGGTGGAGGGAATCCATGATGACATTCAGCCATTGTCTGCTCAGGGACCTCTCCTGGACGAGGTGGAGGAAGAAGAGGAGGAGGAGGATGATGATGGGGATGATTACTTAGGGGAGGAGGATGCATCTCGTGGGGCAAGTGAAAATGTTGGCATGGCAAGGTCTGGTACAGGGTTTGTGCGTGACTGGAGGGATGTGGATTTGCCAGAAAGTGCTCCTCCACCCAGCACTCGCAGTGCATCATTGACACCGGGAACATTGGCCCACAAGTCAGATTATGCATTGCAGATCCTAAAAAGGGACCCACGCATTGCCAAAATGATGAACGATGACGACTACTGGTTGGCCAGCATCCTGGATCCACGCTATAAAGGCAAATTACAAAACATCATGCCACAGGAGAACCTTGACCTAATATTGGCTACTAAACAAGCAACTCTGGTTAACCGGTTGGTTGAGGCATTCCCAGCACACAGCAGCGGTGATAGTTCTCACACGAGCCTTACGGGCCGGGGCAGCTTGGCAGAGGTGTTCGTGGTGCACACAGCAGAAGTGGCGTTGGAGACAGGGGTTTCATGACAATGTTGTGGACTGATTTTTCACGGACCGCTCACACAACTGTTAATACAGCATCGATGGAAAGTGACAGGAGACAGCAGTTGTCAACTATGGTTAACAACTACTTTTCCTCCCATATCGATGTTCTCCCGCACAGGTCATTCCCCTTTGACTATTGGGCCGCTAAACTGGACACCTGGCCTGAATTGGCACAATATGCCTTACAGGAGCTCGCTTGCCCAGCTGCAAGTGTGCTATCGGAAAGAGTCTTCAGTGCAGCTGGATCAATCGTGACAGAAAAAAGGACCCGTCTGTCAACCCAAAATGTGGATGATCTAACCTTCATTAAAATGAACCATGCATTGGTTTCCAAGGATTTTGTCCCAACTTCCCTTGATGACACATAGGTTGCCAGAAAAATGGCTTGCTTTGGTCCTCCTCCTATTCCGCGAACTTGACCTATTTTGCCTTTTGCAGCAGCTGAATGACCCACATCTACATATGCCACTTTGTAAACCTCCCTAAGTGGGCGGCCCCCCCATGGCCGGGGTCACCACCTAGCGCAAAAAACCGTGCGAGTGCCGTTGCCCTGGACAGGTGGGTAGGCCGACTCTTGGGCGCGGGCACTGGCATAGGGTCCCTCATAGTGCAATCAAGTGTCTCTGACAGTGGTGGTGCACACCCGCCGTCAGACACACCGCCGTACTATGAGGGGCCCAGTGCCAGTACCGACACCCACGAGTGTGCCCCCCTTGCTTGGGCAGGGCCCCAGCATTTGCAATGTTTACCTCTCCCTGCTCCTCCGCTGTGTAGTCTGGGCTGTCACTACAAATTGATTGAACTGAAAGATGATGGTTAAGATGTAGCTATGCCCTGTCCTGCTGGCCCGGCTCTAGCTCCAGATGATCAGTGGCTTCCATTTCTTATGGACGTCGACTCACAATTACATGCAGTGGTGGTTTATCATCAGCTTTCACAGTTTTCCTACTCACAAACGTGTGACATTCCGGAGCACATTTCAAAATGTGCCCTCTCATGCCAATCAAATAGAATCGCCTGTGGCTTCTGTCTTTTGCACTCCAAAGTTACGTGACAGATCATGATAGCCAGTGAGCACCATGTTTACATTGCTCCCTGTGATAAAAATTGGATTGAGATGAGTAACAGTGATGGAATCAACGGAAGTGCGATACAGCAAGACTTTATTCACAAAAAAATGTTTTCACTGTCTCAACACAAATTAATTGAGGGTCAGCATCGCCTATGAGAATTGTGACGGAAGTTTTTCCCGTGAATAATAATTCCTAGATTTCTGCAATCAATAGCCTTTATGTCACTAATTGTATGCATCTCATTTCCTATTGCGGAGAGGCTGGACTGTATTACTGAGACAGAAATATATATGAAGATTTAAAAATAACACCAAAGGTATATAGTTGTGTACGCCTCAAATGCATTTCTTTTTTTCCACTTTTTAGATTGCTGTGTAATCCATACTGAGAACACGGAGATTTTACATGTTTAAACTATGCTATATATACTTGCTATCCAGTGATAAAGTACCCTTTCTCAACTTTGTACAATCTGGTCAAATCCATACTGGGCCTGAGAACATCTGAGTCTGCCTCCTGATCTATAGACATATATTTTTAATGTGTAAACTAGGCTACATATATACGTGTTATCCGGTGAAACTGTACCCTTTATCAACTTTCTACAATGTTGTTGAATCCATACTGGGCCTGAGAACGGCTGCCGAGCTGTTAAGCACACTACAGCACCTGTGGTTTGGACATGTAATTTTTTCAGGAATGACGGTTAGGCCTAACTCCGGAATTGCGGTTGACCTGAACTTACTGGGAAATCATCGTTCGCGGGGAATAATCTGAATCCCAGATCCCCATCACTAACGGAGTTCAGCAGGTTATCTGCACCTGTAAGCGACAAAAGCTGGTCCTTTCAGTGTAGCGTGCATGCAGCCCCGGACATGTACTGGAATGCTAGACCTGTTATTGCTCGATCTCACATGCCACAGCCTCGCGTATCCCTCTAGTAAGCTTGACGCGTACCGCGGGGCCATGCCGGAGTCTCGGTCGTTAACGGAATAAAGCTGAGAAATCGCTAGCACAACTACAAATGGACATACCACACCACACACAGAATCGTCAAAGCTTGCAATCTGTCCATCTTTTCTGTAGCTTGTATGGTAGTGGTTTCCCGGGTGCCGTCCAATTAAGCCACAGGCTCCACTCCTGTTGGTGCCCTTTTGGACCTTCCTTTAAGGTTCAGCTTTGCAATCATACTGCCCCCGGAAACCAAAAACTTTGCCTTCAGGGACGCTGTTTGGAGGTTCATGGGAATAACGCCGCCCGATCAGCAGTCGGCATATGGGTTGCCCTCCCAGGGCTGTGGGGTACTTGGTACTGGGCCGGTGTCAGTGGGATGTGTCACAGCAGCGGTGACCCGGACGGTGGCCCTGGGCGCCCATGTAAATGGCGTGGTATAATGGTAAAGAGTTTATATAGATAGTTTGACGCCACCTGTGGTGTTCGGCAACATAGATGTTAGGCCGGCGCTGCATGCAGATCCTCTGGGACTGATGGTGTTGTGCAGCAAAGATCGTGAAGCTCCCCACAGGTGGAGCTGGAGTCCCAGGGAAGTGTAGATGTAGTGATGGGGAAAGGCACAGGCGGTATAGGTGCTGGTACCCAGATGTAGCGGTGCTGGAATAACTGTAGGACACCAGAGCGTGCAGTTCCAAAGCTTTACTCACAGTCTGCAGGTTACACAGATGCCTGCCTCCGTGCTGTGTCCTCCGGGTCAGGACCTCAGCCAACCTCCGGGACCAAAATGGAAAGCTCCCTTCCAACACTCCGCCTACATGTACCTTCCTGAACGTCTCCTTACTAGCGCTTGTGGGGGAAGCACTCACAGAACCGTGGTTCACTGAAACGCCTCCTGTCTAACAGATGTTCCTCAGACTTTACTTGTATGGCAGACAGCTGTAGCCTTTTCCTTCTGCCTCGCACACGTCGATGCTGGGGCCTCCGAGCCTTAGTTGGGTACAAAGTATTTATAGCTGCTACTTCCCCCGGTTTCTGCTGCAGGAACGTCAGTGTCCCTACAAACTCGGAGACCGGAATCCAGATCATGCGCTCTAGCTAGGAGTGAGCCTTAACTCTGCTCATCCTCCAGCTCCCCTTCTCACATCCACACACTTCCCCTTCCCTGCACAGAGTGCCCTAACTTACCTCCTCCCGACCACAGAGAGCAGCTCCTCAGCAGTCAGGCTCAGAGGTCTCCCTGCTGGCCTGGAGTGGGAAATGTGTTGTGTGTTGGTTTCACTGCTAGAGAGATCCTTCGTTGCTCCCAAGCTTGACAACACACTCCCTAGGAGGAAGGCAATGCCACAGTGGCGACCGTACTCTTGGGGACGCCACAAGTGCACTGAGGCCCAGCCACTGCTGGATGATGCTGCTGGTACATTGACCCAGACCACTACATTCCCCTCACACTCTACACAGCCAGAATCTGACCCAGAGGAAACTCAGGTTCCCCTTCCCGCATACTATACCACCTTACACAGTGACAAAGAGGAAGGTGCAGATGAAAGTGCAGGCTCCTTGAGCAGGAGGGGGGGCATACTCATGGGCGATGGCACTGGCACAGGGCACCGCATTGTACGCAAAAGTGTCTCTGCCGGTGGGAGGGCCTAAACAGCCAAGTGCAGTGAGATGGAAGATGGGGACGACAAGGAGTTCAGAGTAGTGCAGGGATTCCCTAGCAAGGAGACTTATGTAATTGTTTTCAATGTTGGGACAGCAATTTTTGGAGAGCACTATACTCTGGTGAATGACATATGGGGCCCACCATACACTGGAGCATTCCAAAGGTGGACATCAGACACTGGAGCAGCATTTACAAGGCCCATTATACACTAGAGCAGTAGAAATGGGGCCCATTATATATGGAGCATTATTTGGGCCCATAAGACAGTGGAGCTTCATCCATTGGGACCAACATATACTGTAGCATTATGAGGAGCTCATCATATACGGTTTGAAACATTATATGGGAATAATGATTCCGTATGGAGAAATATATGGGCCTCATTACTCTGTATAGCGCACTAAGCGCTGGCCATAATACTGTATGGAGTTATATACTGTCCGTTTTTGGAGGTATTGGAGAATTTAAAATGGATATCAGTCATGAGATGTAAGAAGTGAAGTATTTTTCATTGTACTATACTGCTATTTCTCTGCCGTATCGGAGCATCATGAGTTGTGGTATGTGTTAAAGGGGCACTCTTTGGCCCTGGGCCCACGAAAACCTGGAGCCAGCCCTCCCCCCCACAACTGTAGCCAAATAACCCCCATTTTTCAGTGCGTAACTAGTATTATGAAGTTAATTAAGGTTGACAAGCTTCAGTAACAAGAATCTATGCTTTTGGCATTCAAATGGGCACTGTTGGTGTGTTTCCTGTCCTCCTCTCACTGCCGACTTTAATTCTCCATTGACCTACATTGGGTTTCGTGTTTCGGGACGACCCCGACTTTTCCCTATAGTCGGCCGATTTTGCTCGACCCGACTTTTGGAAAAGTCGGGTTTCATAAAACGAAACTCGACCCTAAAAAGCCAAAAGTCGCTCAACACTAGTACTCACACTTGAGAGTCCCTACACTAAGTTCATAAAGCATGAGCCACTACGTAGTGTGCAGAGGTGAATTGTTCTAAGTCTGTAGTCTGTACAGCCAGCGGTTGCTGCTCCTGTTTCCTACCTTTTCACTAAAATAACTTTATTAAAATTTTAACATTTACCGTATATAAATTAACAGTATTGTGTTACATCATGGTACAAGTAGGAGTTACACAATAAATATATACAGTATATACAATTGTGGTGCCTCTGAGCGTTCAGTCGCTACGGAGATACTGCACTTCCTCCTGAGGTGTGGTACCCCACTATCCAGGTAAGGTGGAGACACGTGTCCACACTCCAACACTCACATCCCACACACACCAGTAGTGTAGCAGAGCACCCTTTGTGGCTCCCTGCTTGGAACACGAAGAGTGCTGAGAGGTGGGTTGATCTTAGACTGCACAAGAGAGCGGGAGATACCCAGAGAGGGATGGAGCAGAAGCAAGTGCTGCAGCCGACTGTTGTGAGTTTGAGCTGTGGGCATCGGAAGGAGCAAGAGAAAGGAAGATAGATTAGTACGGAATGTGGGTAGAAGAGAGCTGAGGACAAGGGTGAGAGCAGAGCCCTTCCTTAAGTTAAAGCGCATGGTCCGGAGAACGGTAACAGAGGCTGTATGGAAACTGATGTTCCTGCAACAGAAACCAGTGGAATAGGAATTGTCATCACTTTATTCCCATTTAAGACTCAGGGGCACAATAGTAACATGTGTGAGACGGGACATGGTAGTAGGAAGTCCCCAAAGCAAGCTACAGCTGTCTGCCGTACGAGTGGAGTTCTGAGTAACATCTGGAAGGAGGAACTTGAGTTTAATTCACAACTACAAGTACTTCAGTTTAAGTGCTAGTGGGGAGACGTCCAGAGAAGGCACATGTTGGCGGAGTGTTGGAACGGTGTACTTTATCTTGCTTGGGAGTTGTCTGGACCCCTGACCTGGAGGACATGGCACTGAAGCGGGCATCTGTGTGCACCAGACTGTGAGTAAAGCTTTTGGAACTGCAAGCCCTTGTGTCCTCCACTTACTCCTGCGCCACTCGTCCAGCACTGCTACATCTCTGTGCCTAACACTACACCATCTTCCTCAACATCTATTACTACTGCCCTTGGACTACAACTCCACCTGTGGGGAGCTTCAACGTCATTGCTGCACCACAACATCTGTCCAAGAGAAGCAACCCTGCAGCGCTGGTCAAACTGACCAGAAACCACGGTGGCGTCATGAATCATCGCCATAACTTTATCCCCATCACTCTACCCCTTTTACATTGACTGCCTGAGGCCATGGACCGGGTCACTGCCACTGTGACATCTCCCATTGAAATCAACGAGCCCGGCGCCCAGTACCCCACGGCCTCTGGGGCGAGTCAATTTTGGCATCACGAACAGGATGACGAGACCCGGTACCACCGGGACCTGTGTGCTGAAGATTTATTACATTGTATACGGTTGAAAATGTGCAGAATAACCAAAATGATAGACTGTAAAATGAACTCTCAAAATGGCTGCCGGCGCAGTGAAGAAGGGCGTAACAACATGGGTGGCCCTAAGAAAAGAGCGCAAACTGTCCTGGGCCTCCCCTGCCTGAACTTCTCTGCAACAGCAACATGGCCTACCCTCAGAGGGGTTCGTATACTGGCTTGGTATGGAGGAAGAGGAAGGAAGCGCCGCCCCAGGAAGGAGGAGCAAAGCTGTAAGGCAGGAAGAAAGCCCAGAGAGAAGCCAGAACACCAGGACGCATGATGGAAGAGGGACGGAGGCCTGAAGAGTGCGAGGAAGAAGAGCTTGCCTTCCCCGGCGCACTAGTCGAAGGCTCCGGCCCTGCTTCTATGATGGATCGTCAGCAGCTGGAAGAGATCGCTATGCTGAACCGCAGTCTGCGGCTGAAGCGGGAGGCTCTGCGGACCTTGGATTGGTAGCGCACCCAGGAGGAGCCTGCAGAAACGGTACCTCCACCACCGGTACCTGCCACGGCTGCAACAGCTCTCCCCCAGGCAGCACCTATGAAACCTGCGGCCACTGCAATACCATCGGCAGTGCCCGTCACTACCTCCACGCTGATACTGCCGCTGGGCGCTGGCTGCCAGGAGGAGTTACCTGAGGATCCGGGAGCTGAATGTGAGGCAGAGACCATGTTCCTGCCTGTACCTGGCGCGGCCGCGCAGGTTCCACCAGAGGCCTCAGCTGACCCTGAACCAGCACCAGCTCCAATCCAGTCGCTGCCCACTGACCAGGCAGCTCCAACAACTACCACTGCCACCGGCTGCCATCCAGTAGCTGCACCGGAGTCGAAACACCACCGGGAAGCATCAGGTATGACCGCCGCCCCTGCAGCCAGGGAGACTTGAATTCCCGTCCGCTCCAACGTCCGGGCAGGTTGTGCTGGATTTGGTCTGGGACCGGGATACTAGTCCCTGGGGGGAAACACCAGAACCCCTGGCAGTGGTGCCTCTGTCCGCTGTTAGCAGAGGCCGGTCCCTAGAGGAGGATGAGGAGGAGAAGTAAGCCTACTGCCGGCAGCAGATCCGCAAGCTAGCAGCAGAACAGCGGGAGCGGGAGCAAAGGAGGCAGGCCGTGCTGGGCCCCAACCTCCACAAAAAACAAAAGGCCCGCGCCGGGCACTACGGTCCCAGGGACTCGGCTGTGTGGGGTCGGGTCTTAAATTTCAATTTGGAAAAGGGGTTTGGATTCATCTCGGATACCCAGAGAATCTAAGACCTCTTCGTGAGTCGGAGGGATGTAGAGTCCCATCTCCGGAGGGGACACCCCGCCCGTGATCTACACCGGGAGGGATTATGTGACATTTACCCGCCATGAGGGGCTACGCAGCTGGTATGCTCTGAATGTGCGTTGCATCCAGGAGGAGTTCATAGCAGCCTATGAAAAAGGGCAGGCTTACGTTCCTCCGGCAGAGGCAGTTCCCACTGTGGTATTTGTACCCACCAAGGCAAAGCAGGTCACGTCTACTAAGGTGAATCACCCTCTTGTTCAAATGGCTGTCCCTGCTGTGCCACAGGCAGCAGTTCCACCAGCTGTCAGACCCAAAACCAGGACAACTCTCATTCCACCGGTAGCTGCTGTGCTACCCCCACAGGCAGTTGCAACTCCCCAACAGGCTGCTACTCCACCAGCACCAGCAGCCATTCCCCAAGCCCAGCAGGAGGACTATATACAATATGTTATGCCAGCAGGAAGCGGCCTCCCTGAAAGTCTTCCCTGGAAGCAAAAGAAACCTGCTTCCACCACCCCAGGATGGGACCACTACTAGAAATCCTTAATAAGTATCTGAACTGTTACCCAGGAGGGTATGGGCACTGCTGTGCCCTCATTGTTTGTTTTCTGCAGTTTTGCCTCCGTTTGGCACCAGTTTGATGAAAGTTTAAAAACTTGAGCGATCATGAACTTGGAGTGATCCAAAAACTTTTTCTGTATATAGTTTGCGTCTCTTAAGGTGCTCTCTCTTGGTTTTACTCAAACCTCAACAACGGACCATCTCAGACCAGAAGTTTTACTTCAGCACCAGGGACACTGCAAGAAATCCCGGCTGGGAGCGGTGTACAACACTTTCAAGAATCATTACTGTTTTAAAATGAAGCACTTTATATTACGCCGTATAGAAATGTTGGTAGCTATGTTTAGCTGCAGTATTAGAAATAGATGTCTTGTAGAATCTAGTTAGTGGTAGCATTTGATAAAAACATGAAGTTTTGAATAAAAATTTGAATCCAGGTGATGAACCAGGAGCTAGCGGTTGCCACCAAGGCAGCACTTCAGGTTGTAGTAGTAAATATAAAGTTATCTAAGGTAGCGTTAAAAGTAAAAAATGCCTCTCTTAGGAGAAGTTTATTTAGAAATATAAGTAATGTTTACTGCTGGCAGTATTGTTAAAATAAAATTTTGTATGTTCCTTATTTAGCAACTTTGTTTCACTTGCAGCCTGCAGACGTGCTATGTTTAACGGGGGGTATGTGGCACCCCTGAGGGTTCAGTCACCACAGAGGTACTGCACCTCCTCCTGAGGTGTGGTACCCCACTATCCAGGTAAGGTGGAGACACCTGTCCACACTCCAACACTCACATCCCACACACACCAGTAGTGTAGCAGAGCACCCTTTGTGGCTCCCTGCTTGGAACACGAAGAGTGCTGGGAGGTTGGTGGAGCTTAGACTGCACAAGAGAGCGGGAGATTCTTAGGAAGTGGTCAGTGAGTGAGAGAAGATCCCCAGAGAGGGATGGAGCGGAAGCACGTGCTGAAGCCAACTGTTGTGAGTTGGCACTGTGGGCACGGGAAGGAGCAAGAGAAAGCTTGATTCTTCAGAAGGAAGATGGATTAGTATGGAACATGAGGAGAAAATAACTGAGGACAAGGGTGAGAGCAGAGCCCTTCCTTAAGTTAAAGTGCATCGTCTGGAGACCGGTATCCGAGGCTGTATGGAAACTGATGTTCCTGCAACAGAAACCGGAGGAATAGGAGTTGTCATCACTTTATCCCCATTTAAGACTCGGGGGCACAATAGCAATGTGTGTGAGCCGGGACATGGTAGTAGGAAGTCCCCCAAGCGGGCTTCAGCTGTCTGCCGTACGAGTGGAGTTCTGAGTAACATCTGGAAGGAGGAACTTGAGTTTAATTCACAACTACAAGTACTTCAGTTTACGCGCTAGTGGGGAGACATTCAGAGAAGGCACATGTTGGCGGAGTGTTGGAACGGTGTACTTTATCTTGCTTGGGAGTTGGCTGGACCCCTGACCTGGAGGACATGGCACTGAAGCGGGCGTCTATGTGCAACAGACTGTGAGTAAAGCTTTTGGAACTGCAAGCCCTTGTGTCCTCCACTTACTCCTGCGCCACTCGTCCAGCACTGCTACATCTCTGTGCCTAACACTACACCATCTTCCTCAACATCTATTACTACTGCCCTGGGACTACAGCTCCACCTGTGGGGAGCTTCAACATCATTGCTGCACCACAACATCTGTCCCAGAGAAGCAACCCTGCAGCGCTGGTCAAACTGACCAGAAACCACAGGTGGCGTCACGAATCATCGCCATAACTTTATCCCCATCACTCTACCCCTTTTACATTGACTGCCTGAGGCCATGGACCGGGTCACTGCCACTGTGACATCTCCCACTGAAATCAACGGGCCCGGCGCCGAGTACCCCACGGCCTCTTGGGCGAGTCACAATCTTAACAGTAATGTATTACATCCCTATAATGCGGTTACTTTTTTTAATAAGTAAAGGGAAGGGAAAGGGAAAAAGGGGACGAGGTTAAGTGGAAGAAATCTTTGCTTTATTGGGGTAAATCGGAAAGGAGGGTGAAGGAAAAAAGAGAAAAATACAAAAATTAACAGTACTGTGTTACAACTTATACTGTGGTTAAAGGTTACCTTCATATGGCAAATAACATAGTCTTTAATCAAAAGAAATTTAAAGAGATCATGGAGTAAATCAAGAAGCCAGTTGAGGAAGCAAATTCGGACCAGGGTCCTGTTTCCTACCTGATGTTGATTCTCTCTAGAAAGCATAGCTAATCAATATCTTTGTCCTGGACAACCCCTTTAATTCTTTCAACTCTACTTAGTTGACAGGTTTCGCTGGTGTTGATCAGGAGAGGTAGTGCTGTGCAATCTGACCAATCAGCCAGCTCCATTTTTCTGCTTCCTCTGTGTCTTGTTGATGCAAGATTCTGCAGCATCATCCCCCTCCTCTACCTTCTTTTCCTCTCCTCACAGTCATAAATTACTAAAACACAAATAATTTTTTATGTAATTGAATATGTTGTTGAACATTAGCCTACAAACAAATTCTACACAGCCCGACCCTGTATTGCTACTTTTTAAGTCCTGCATGGATATGTGTATCCTGATTTTTTGGGCTTTTCTTTATCTTCTCTATCATTTCTATTTGCTGGTCATCAACAGCTGATACAATTTGCTTGTTGCTTATCCACAGTGGTCTAATGTCGCCTATATTTAGGTGTAAATGCACCTTAAAGAAGCACTCACTCACTGAGCGGCTATCCTCTTAATATATTGGAATCATTTACTTGCAAATTACTTACAATTGCTCATGTTGCCTTTCTACCCAGTTAATTGTCCTCTTTTTTTTCTCTGCTCTGAAAAAACAGCAAGTCTCTTTTCCCTCCATTTATCATTCCTTTCTTCAACTCCTGACTCGGCTGCTACCCCTCCCACCTGCCAGGGACTTGCAGTGAGATATAATTGTAGTTCTAATGATGACTCATGCAGGGAGATTTTCAATTTCTACATAGAGCTAATCTGTTTTTAATCAAGTGGTGTCTTAGACCCCATGGAAAAGAGAAGAATTATCTGAGCAGAGGGGCAAAATGAGCAATTTCAAGTGTAAAGTGTTATATAATATGAGAACTGCAATTTATTAAGAGGATAAACATTTTGAAGGGAGGAGGAGGAGGGCTTCTTTAAATTAGGTTTGCGTGTACTCAGTAACTATACACACATACTTCTGCATAGACGTTGTAGATTCCAAATGGTAGTACATTTTTAATCAAGATTTTTTACCAAAAAAAAAATACTTTATAGAGGCGCACATTGATTTTATTCTTGCGCGAAATTTCGAAATAAGAAGTCATAAATTACATATTACTCGTTCTCTTGCATAGTACCTGGTCATTACTGAAATAAAGAAAGAATCGGGGGGTGGATATATTTTGCTGTCTTAGAAATTTCGATTCCCTCCAGTGTCTAGAATTCTCTTAAGAACATTCCCTTTGATGTTTTTAACCAATGCATATTCACTTTGCCTGTCCTATCCCACAGTCATGTGCATTAAAAATAACTTTGTCATGGGGGATTTCATCAAAGATTTCAGGAAATCTAAATAAATAATGTTATATGCATCACCATTATAAGCTTCGCAGCCCTGTCTGACATCAAGACTGTCAACGTGGCAGTATCCGTCTAGATTCGATGAAGCAATCCATCTCTTGTCAGGTTACTTCTTTAGCACACATTTGCATGTTGATATTTTTTTCCCCCTATTTTTACTTTGATTTTCTTGCACCCTTTAATGACAGTTCTTCTTTCTGTTTTTTTTTCTGATTTTTTGTCTGTTTTTCCAGGCTGTAGTATGAGTATAAGCATTGTTGTGATTGGTGCTGCCGCTGACATAACACTACAGGCAGAACGAGCTTTGTCACTTTATTGTTTGTCATGCTGTGTCAATACGACTAAATGAAATTTGACAGCTCAGAAAAGAATGGTTCTAAAAGCCGCGGCCTGTATTGACAAGCTTCCACACTGCCTGCTATTCTTCGAAAAGTTCATGCAAATGGAAAAAAAAATTGCAGTTCTCGTATGCTCATCAGTGGGGAGAAACCTAAATTCTAGTCGCTTAGAAATATCTGTCTGTGATATCATTATTTTAGCACATAGAAATTGGAAAAGAATGTGACAAATGCTGATATGAAGTTTTCCCTCTATCGGTGTACCTGTGACTTTTTGGCACTTCGAAAAGTGAACCTTTCTCAAGCCATGGTTTGACGTAGCACAAACATTGGCGAATAAAGACAAGAGTTTTTATTACTCTATCATGTCCGTAGTGCTGCCGCTTTTTCCTTAGGCATATGGTGGATACTGGGTCGGTGTCATTTCTCCAAATTGTGTCATGTCAGGCGCATGCGCAGATGGAGATCTTGGCACTGAGATCTCATCTCCTGAGATCTTGCAGCCGAGATCTTCACTTGCACATGCACCGCCCCCGGCAGCCATTTTTCTGGAGTCCACCACATAGTAAACCATGGAAGTGCGGGGGATCTGGGCTTTCGCAAACTGTCAGCGTAGCCCCTGCCCGGCCGAACACCTGCAGTTTCGTACATCTGAACACCCCTTTCTCTCAGTCTGGGGTCAGCAGCATCGCCCCCACTCCTGCCTTCACCATCGGCGTCCCTGGGACTCCGCATCAACGCAGCCACCACCCCCTGTAAGCAATAAGATGCATGGATTGTACGAAGCACCACCATTTTATTAAAAAAAATGATTTCCTATTTTTCTCCACAAAATTTGGGGTGCGTCTTATAATCCGGTGCATCTTATAAACCGCAAAACACTGTATCTATCTATAGCTATCTATCTGTCTATCTATCTATCTATCTATATATCTATCATATATCTATTATTTATTATCTATCTATCTATAGATGACATTATAGAACAGTACAGAGCAGTGTAGCTATGGGGTGAGATAAAACACTTACTAGAAAGAAACCGTAGTCTTAGTGTGTCTGATTCTCTGTTTTTAACTCATTTCCTCCTCTCTACATAGGCTTTAAAAGGAAGTTTTAATCTAAAATCCTCAAGAGATGTAAGTCTCTCTTTTCAAAGAAGGGTTTTAGCAGTTTATTTAGAGTGAAGAGTTTAGGATGTGAAGGAAGTGTCTTATAAGGGGAGAAAGGCGCATATTTCTCTGATAAAATATTACAAAGCTTATTATATTCGCTTGTACTATTGGTTTGTACAAAATTTGTTGAAATAACAGTCACCGTTTAAAATATAGATGGGGCTCTCGAAGAGCCTAATAATGGACGTTTGGTCTGCCTCTATGGTGCAACTATGTTGATTTAAAAAATGTTAAATATTTGTTTAGATGTATTGAAAATGGAGATTAATAACATTTTCTTATACACTTTAGAATCTAAATACATTTAACAATTTTAGAAACCCCTTTCCTGCAACTTTATGGAGCTTCACTTACACTTACCTCTCAGTGCCACTGATGTGCCTGATAGAGGCTGGGTGTCAGGCTCAATTCTGTAGCTAAGCTAGCCCCACTCTCTATCACATCACTAAAGGAGGCTACATTGGCTATTGGACTGATACAGACAGTCATACACCCCATGTCTTCTATTCAAGGAGGGTAAGGGAGCTCCCTGCCTGTGACAGAATAATAACAGGTAAGGAGCCTGGACCAAGAGAGGGCATCTGAAATTCGGGAATCTGTTGCAGGTGATGTACGGACCATTGCACACAGTGATATACAGATTGACAGACTTTCTGCTGAGCCCATACACCACGGTGTGCATTCATGCTGGAGGTGAGTGCGCTCAGGATCCAAGCCGCCATCAATCTAGCAGGTTTTTTAAATTAATAAAGGTTTAGTCAGAGTTTAACCGCTTCACGCCGCAGCCTATTTCCATTTTTGCCTTTTTCATTTTTTTCCTCACTTTCTTTGCTTTTTTGCGGGACTAGTTGTACTTTTGAGTGACAGCATTTATTACAGCTACAGGAATGGCTTAACAGCGCTAGGGGTGCAGGCTCTGCAAACAGATACAGCGTTTAGTGCCGCAGGAGGAATCCAGGGTGCCGCCGTGTAAGGAGGACCTCCTTACACGGCGGCACTAAGCGCTGTATCTGTTTGCAGAGCCTGCACCCCTAGCGCTGTTAAGCCATTCCTGTAGCCCTGCTTTATCCAGTCACATTAATCCATCTCCAACCAGATAGACTCGTGCTCCAGCTTCTATATAATACCAGTAGCATAGACTTTGCTACCACCTAATGATACCTATTACCCTATCTGTATCTTTTGCAGTTTTCTACCAAAAGAAACCAAAAAAACCTTCCTGATGAAGGTCCGTTGTTGGACCGAAAACGTTCATACGATGAGAGTCTATTTTTGTCTGGATGCTAAATAAAGAATATACTGCTTCTTCATTTTTGAGTGCCAAGTATTTTTGCACATATTTATGGGTTGGAAACCTTACTTGAGCACCGAACAACCTTCCTTTTTCTCTGGAGTGCCGTGTTCTTTTGCCTATAGCATTTATTTTAAAACATAGTGTACTGGAAAATGGGAAAAATAATTACAGTGGGGAGAAATTGTGAAATAAAGCCATTCTGACCTTGTATTTTGGGAATTGTTTTCATGGTGTACATTGTGTGGTAAAAATGACTTGGCGATATGATTCTCCTCAATAGTACAATTAAAGCGATATTAAACATGTCCTGTTTTTTCATTAATTTAATGGCGAAAAAAAATCAGACGTTTGAAAAAAAAATGTTGGGTTCTATCACCATTTTCCGAGACTCAGAACGTTCTCATTTTCCAGTTGATGGAGTTGGGTGATGGCTTATTTTTTGCAGGGGAAAGACGACAGTTTTACTGACACAATTTTGGGACAGATATGATGTTTTGATCGCTTGATACAGCATTTTTTGTGTTATTGTAGTGACCAAAAAAAACATAATTTTCAAGTTCTTGAAATGTTTTCATTTATGGTTCTTACTGATAGGGTTAATTGTTTTCATATTTTGATAGATTGGGCTTTTTTCAGAGCGATGAAACCACATATGTGCATTTTTAAAAATTTTATTATCTTTATTTTTAATGGGGGAAAAAGGGGTGATATAAACTATTTTTTATTTTCATATTTTTTTAAAACTGTACTTTTCACTGTACTTGTTAGTCCCCTACGGGGACTGTAACCTGCTACCATTAGATCTGTGGTGCTATATGCACTAATACCACAGTATTGCTGCCTTTTATAAAAATCAACATTTCCTTTGAAACCCAGCCACAGTAAGAATTTCAAGGGAGCTCCATAATGACAAGTACAGAGAACTGGGCTGTAATAGCAACCTGTTGGCAACCACCTGTCACGTCACGGATACGCCGATAGGCTGATAGAATAATGGGCGCTTAGGAGTAGTTAAAGTTTAAAGTTCTTCATGGAGATTAAGTGCAGTGGGCTCCTAGGTCCATGTTGGCCTTATCACTAGGCCTACCACTATCCTCCATGCGGATCCATTTGTAGGGAGATTGCCCAGGCTAATTAGTGGTATCTCTCTCGTGTCAGGGCAGGAACTGTCTGAACGGTCACCATTGTTGCAGGGGGAAGGACTTTCTGAATGGAAGAGAACTTTGCACTAGACTGTAGGGGGTGGATCTGAGAGAAAAGGGATGGGGAGCGCCAGGAAGGGGCCTTTGGCGGGAAGACAGCCTGTGTTACATGAGAAGGTTGACTCCCTCTCCGCAGACCGACACCAACGAGTAGGCCTGCTTTGCACTCTCTCATCCTCCCGCGCATATAGACTGTGTACCTCCAGAGACCATTACTCATGTCGTCTCTGACGTGACTAAGACAAACCATTCTGTACCGCTGACTGCTGCCGGCCCGCGACACAGTACTCACCAAACTGTGCACGTTGAAGCAGGTAGCGTGATCGCGGCCTCCACTCCGGGACTTCGTTCACCAATCGCGGTGCCACATATACCCACTCAAGCAGTACCTTGTTCCAGGACCACAAGACTACGCGTGGGAAGGCCAGGTTATGTCGCTTCCATTAAGAGTCAGTGCTTCACCTTTCCCCGGGACCAGTTTCGGAACGTCTCGCATCACCTACGGCGCCATCATGGGATTTACCAGCCTCCTCCGTCCGGGAACCACAGACTGATAAGTTATCTCATTATTTGAACTCATTCTAATGCTCTATAACTGTATACACTTTGTTCATCAATATTTACTCACTCCCTCTCTCCCTGCAGAGTATTTACTGTTATAATAACTCTTTATAAACAGCCCATTAACTTTTGCTCTGCCTCCTGCTTGTCACTGCATCCCATGGTCCTGCTAGAATCTTACACTTGGCGTAGTTGGCAGGATGCAGTCCAACAGCATGGAGGCGGCAGACCAAGCAGTTGGGATCAGACCTAGGTCCAATATCTCTCTGGGGGCCATGTTGAATAATTTACCAAAGTTTGCGGGAAGCAACACCATGTTATGGTGCTGGACTGAGCTCATAAAGGGAATAATAATCTTTATTTTTATAAGACTGTTACTCAGTACATGAATGTACTGCAGGAGTTGCTGTGAAACCTTTTGGTGATGGGCTTGTGAGACGCGCTGACGAAACAGCACGTGCAGGTGAACCCTCGCATGACTTTTTCTGAGATAGGAAGCAAAGTGAGCACGCATGAACCAGAGCAGGGAGTGACAGTCCCAGTAGGGAAGGTCCAGAGTGGAGAGCTGTCCCTGAATGTAATCACCGTACCCCAATGGGTTGAAGAATTAAGGAAGGATAATAAGGATAATAATAAGGGAGAGTTGGCTGATGTTAAAAAAAAGCCTGAGGCTGCCTCAAATACGTTAGGAGGCAGGGAAGACCCGGGTTACCGCCGTGATTCTGGAATGTTTCGTCAACAGAGAGTCCTCACCTTCTTTAATTGTGGCGAGATTGGACATTTGGCGTGGGAGTGTTCACGAATGGGTAGAATGCAACCACGTCGTCCATTAAACTAGAGGGCTCCAAGCCTGGTGGACGCTGTCTGGAGCAAGAACAGATAAGGAGTAGTGGAAGTCCCACAAATCTAGTCTCAATGTTCCCTCTAGTCTGGGCCGAGTTTGATGGTCAAGCAGTGCATTGTCTGGTGCGTTGCCCGGCTCACAGGTGACTACAATGCTTGAAACCTATTTCCGGCGACATTTTCCTGAGGTGAGGCGGCCTGATTGGCGCCCAGTGATAAAGATGATGGTTGCCAACCAACTGCCCATCCTGGTCGCAGTGGTGGTGTGGATGCAGATCTCTATTTGTGTTAGGGATCTGGGATGGAAAGGTGTGGTGCTAACCCTGGGAGAAGTGAGTAGCGAACACACAGTCACCTTGGGAATGAACATATTAAAGGAATTTGGGGGTATCCTCATCAACGAACCCTCTAGCTCGTTGATGAGGATACCCCCGAGATCTCGGGACGAGATCTGAAGCTGCGCATGCGCCGTCCCCGGACCGGCGGCCATCTTCCCAGCGTCCATGCTCCTGGAGACCACCGCAACATGGCGGCGGCCAGCAAGGGATGTGCGGTGGCCTCCGGGCTGCGAAGAAATGCCGGCAGAGCCGCCGCCCCTGCACCAGAGCACAGCTCGCTGCCACCACCGCACCGCAGAGCGCCGCCCGCTGCCACCACCGCAGAGCCCACCTGCCCAAGCACAGCTGCCCCAGCACAGCTACCCCAGCCCCAGCACAGCTGCCCCTGCCCCAGCACAGCTGCCCCAGCCCCAGCACAGCTGCACCTACCCCAGCACAGCTGCACCTACCCCAGCACAGCTGCCCCAGCACAGCCCACCTGCCCCAGCCCCAGCGCAGCTGCCAAAGCACAACCAACCTGCCCCAGCATACAGCCGACACCGCACGAGCCTGGACCACTGAATGACCCCTGTGACTACTTCTCCACCTGTGCCGGATTCCTTCCCAGGTAAGCTGAATTCGGACTGTAAGACGGACCCCCATTTGACACATTATTTTTTTTTCCCCCTATTTACCTTCTGAAAATTGGGGTGCGTCTTATGGTCCGGTGCGTCTTATAGTCCGAAAAATACGGTACAAGTATATCAGAGGGCAATACAGAGATCTCTCCAATGAACTGTTTGTACCAAGGACTGTGACAAGAACAAGGGGGCATTCTCTTCGTTTGGAGGAAAGACAATTTCTGCACCAGCATAGAAGAGGGTTCTTCACGGTAAGAGCAGTGAGGCTCTGGAATTCTCTTCCTGAGGAAGTGGTGATGGCCAACTCACTGAATGAATTTAAGAAAGGAATGGATGCTTTTCTTGTGAGTAACAGTATAGAAGGTTACAAATAACAGAATATTATAGGTAGATGGTTGACCCAGCTTAGGGGAAGGAATTTTTTTCCCTATGGAGAAAATTGGCTTCTACTCTGTGGGTTTTTTTGCCTTCCCCGGGATCAACAATGCAGAACAGCTGCACTAAAAATAGGCTGAACTAGATGGAGATAAGGTCTTCCTTCAGCCTTCATAACTATGTTACTATGTTTGTCCGCACTAGGAAAAGCCAAATTTTTCTCAACATTGGACCTTGCCAGCGGCTATTGGCAAGTACCGATGTCAGAACAGGACTGGGCAAAGACCGCTTTTATACTACCCATGGGCTTGTTTGAATTCAACCGAATGCCGTTTGGCCTATCCAATGCTTCTGGTACTTTTCAGCATCATATGGAGCGGTGTTTAGGTGATTTGCACTTTGAAGCTACGCTCATCTATTTAGACGACATCACAGTCTATGCTGCTTCATTTGAGGATCATCTACAAAGATTAAAACAGGTGTTAAGTCACCTTCAAGGACACGGGCTAAAAGTGAAGCCCCAAAAATGCCATTTGTTCCGCACCCAGATTGAGTACTTGGGCCATGTGGTCTCTGCTGAAGGAGTGAAACCATCTCGAGAGAAAATTGCTGGGATGCAGGATTGACCCACTCCAGAGACGGTGAAAGATGTTTGAGCATTCCTGGGACTGACTGGGTATTAGCGTTGTTTCATGAAGAATTTTTCCCGCATTGCAAAACTGCTGCTAGAACTGCTGAAAGGAGGGCCCTCAGATGCAAAGAACTGGACTATTCATTGGAAGGAACATCATGAAAAAGCCTTTCAAGACCTGATGAAGGCATTGACGGAAGCTCCTGTGTGGGCATATGCAGACTCAACCATTTATTCTCCACACTGATGGGAGTTTGCGTGGACTTGGGGCTGTGTTGTCGCAGATACAGGATGGGAGAGAGAAGTTGATCACTTATGCAAGTCGGTCCCTTCATGATTCAGAACGTAATCCGGACAATTACGGTTCCTTCAAGTTACAGCTGCTGGCGTTGGTGTGGTCTATGACGGAGAGGTTTGCGGAATATTTGTCTGGGTCCAAAATTAGTGCGCACCAACAACAATCCGTTATCTCATCTGGAGAATGAGAAGCTGGGAGCTCTGGAGCAACGATGGGTGGCCAGAATGGCAAAGTTTCATTATAAGATTGCTTACAATAGAGGAGCTGAAAACACTCATGCTGATACCCTATCCAGGATGAAACATGCTAATCCTGGGTAAAATAGAGATGAAGAGTTAGAAAATGAGGAAATCCCCAGTTTCCTAGACTATGCCAGGACTATGGTGGCTATGCAGGACCAAATGCAAGTTTTGACTCAGGAAGATGTCTTGGGGCGATCCCGGGATGAGTGGGTCCCGTTATAACAATAAGATAGTGAACTTGCTCTGTTGAGACAGTGGGTGACATCAAAGAGATTTCCTAGTTCGGGAGAGAGAAATACTCTATCTCCAGAAACTCTGCGGATTCTTCCACAATGGGAACTCCTTCAGATGAAGAATGGATTGCTGTATCGGAAAGTACAGCTTCAAAAAGAGCTAGGTGCCACCTGGCAGGTCTTAGTCACAGAAACGCTATTGCTCGAGATAGCCACCAACGCACACGAAAAATGAGTACACTTTGGTCAGGAAAAGACTTTTCAGTGGTTACAGTGGTTTGTTTATCATCCCCGACTGAAGGCTTTAGTGGAAGAGACTTGTAGGCTGTGCTGGACATGTGAATTGGCTAAACCACCGGAGCAGAGAGCCCCCAAACAAACTATTGTGATATCCGCCCCCCTAGAACTGCTAATGATAGACTATCTGTCCATTGGGTTGGCCCATCAGGGGTATGAATATTGTTTAGTAATGGTGGATCTCTTCACGAAGTTTGCCGTCGTGACTCCAACCCGAGATCAGACCGCGGAGTTGGCTGAACATGCCATCTGCAAATATTTCATTCAAGTTTATGGCTGCCCTAAGCTAATCCATTCTGACCAAGGAGCCTGTTTTTTAGGAAAAGTGATGGAGGAGTTGCATCATATGTACCAAATTAAGAAATCTCACTCCACGCCGTATCACTCTCAGGGGAACAGTACCTGTGAATGGTTCAACTGGACATTAATTCAAATGTTGAGGACCCTGGAGGAGGACTGGAAAACCTGATGGCCTGATGTATCAGAATTAGTATGGGTTTACAACAATCGAGTGCACTGAACCACTGGTTATAGTCCCTATAACCACTTATTCGGCTGTGCAGGAAAAGGAATCACTGAGCTAGAGTTGGATCCAGAAGAGGAATACCCATGGATGGGGGTGTAATTCTGGGTTCAAGAACATTGCCATCGTCTGCAGACTTTGCATCGCCTGGTACAGACCAGGCTTCGGGAGTTGGAGCATGCTGAGAAGACTCTGCTGCGGGGAACAGATCTCCAGACCGGGGACCGTGTTTTAGTATGAGAAAGACATCCTTGGGACAAACTGGAAAATCAATGGGAAAGGGACCCGTATCGGGTAAAGCGATGATCCAGCTCCGAAGGGCCTGTGTAAGAGATTCAACCTGAGGAAGGAGGAAGCTCTCCTACTCAGATAGTTCACCAGAATATGCTTCGGCCTTGTTTATTAGAAGATCCTGTTCAAGTTGGGAAAGGCACCGGAAACGTTCGAAAGAGCTCCCACGGTAGTAGAGGAGGAAGAAGAAGAAGAAAGTTCTGAACGACTGCCGGAGGATGGACAAGCAGGACAAGGACCCGGGGTCCCTGAAGAATATGCCCCAGAGGGAACCATTGATCTCTCCTATGCAACCTGACTCGACCACTCAAGGGGACTCCACTACTCCTTCCAACTTACGATGCTCCGAATGAACAACAGCCAGCAAACTCCCCAATCGCTATGACCAGGATCAGTTCATTAGGCAGCAAACTGTTCAAGAAAAAGAAAGACAGCCATGTGTTTCACAAGAATCCTTGCCTGTGGAATGGCAAAAAAAAGGGTGGGGGAAATGTAGGGAGATGGCCCAGGTTATTAGTATCTCTCTCGTGTCAGGGCCGGAACTGTCAGGACTGTCACCATTGTTGCAGGGGGAAGGACTTTCTGACTGGAAGAGACCTTTGCACCGGACTGTAGGGGGCGGGTCTGAGATAAAAGGGATGGGGAGCGCCAGGAAGGGGCCTTTGGCGGGAAGACAGCCTGTGTTACATGAGAAGGTTGACTCCCTCTCCGCAGACCGACACCGAGTAGGCCTGCTTTGCACTTTCTTATCCCCCGTGCATACAGACTGTGTACCTCCACGGACCATTACTCCTGTTGTCTCTGATGTGACTAAGACAAACCGTTCTGTACTGCTGACTGCTGCCAGCCTCCGACACAGTACTCACCAAGTCGTGCATGCTGAAGCAGGTAGCGTGACCGTGGCCTCCACTCCTTGACTTCGTACACCAAATGGGGTGCTGCAGATGCCCACTCAAACAGTACCTTGTTCTAGGGCCACAAGACTACACGTGGGAAGGCCAAGATACGTCGCTACTGTTAAGAGACAGTGCTTCACCTTTCTCCGGGACCAATTAGGGAACTTCACGCATCACCTACGGCACCATAGTGGGATTTTTCAGCCTCCTCCATCCGGGAACCACAGACTGATAAGTTAACCCGTTATTTGAACTCATACTATTGCTCTATAACTGTATACGCTTTTTCACCTATATTCACTCACTCCCTCTCTCCCTGAGTGGAGTATTTACTGTTATAATAACTCTTTATAAACAACCTATTAACTGCATTCCGCTTTCCTGCTACAATCTAACACATTCATCTGGCCTGTGACCTCGAGATTGGCGCCAGAACCATAGGGCTCATCGCACCGGCAAGCCTGCCGGGGGAAGATGGACATGGATACTCAAGGATGGAGGATGGTTAAAGGGATCCCTAGAGGTACTGGAGATAGAGCATCCATTGTCCTGCTATTGGGAACGAGTGCTAGGGCTGAAGTTATGCCCAGTACTTAAAGGAAAGACTGTAACTTGCTGTGCCCTATCCCATAAGCTCCACTGTAATGCCTGTGCGCTGTTCAGTAAAAGTTTGACTGTTGAAAAGCACTTGGCGTCCCCTGGATTGTGTGCATCAGTTTCTGAATATGGAAGCCTGGAGTCAGCGGAGACCTATGGTGACAAGTGAGTATGATGCACCTCACACTTAACAGCACACTGGGAATGGGACACAATTTTCCTGTAGGGTGCCAGAGCATGCAGAAGCAGCAGCTCGTCCCCGACTACCTCGCTCGGGCACCTTACACTTGCGCATTGTTAACGCCGCTGTCAGAGTTTGAGCATGATAGCAAGGTTAATAAGCCAGATCCATACACCCGCTTCGGACTTGCTCTGAAAAGGAATGGCGGATGTCATGAAGGGATTAAATACGGTATATGAAGTACTTTTATGTCACTGTCACTTATGACAAAATCTTAATAGCCATTTAAACAACATATTATAATATAACATAACAATATTTTAATATGAACATAAAATATTCAATAACTAAAAAAATATATACAATATATGTCAATGGTCATATTTTCATCCTCTGCTTAAATAATTTCTATCAGTTTATTGAGGAGAACAGAGTTTATGACCATTGATTGGATGTTCTCCTGGGGTTTCTCCTTCCTACTCACACTCAGAAAATCAGTACTGTAAAGTAAAATCCAATATAAATAAAATAAATGTTTAAATCAGTTCACACGCAAAAGAAAACTAACGTATATCAGTCTCTGAGCAGCGAAGCTGGATATGAACAAATAGGATATACTCATGGAGGGATAGAATTAGGATTAGCCTTAAACTGTAGCCCCACTTTTGGAATTACCTTGGCTTAAAGCACAGCTAATACTGCTAAAATAGAAAACTACTAATATACCGTAATTATGGAAAATGACCTATTAAGCCATGGGACTGTTCTGTACACATGCTGGCTTCTGTAGATTAACATCTCTATAGCCATCCCTTTTCCAGCTATAGATGATATATGCTATAGATGTATTGCTGAATGGAAAATAATTCATTGTACATAGGAAGAAAAGGAATTATAGTCATTTAAAGGTATTGTCCAGTCCAAATCAATAAGTCTGCAGTCACTGTGTATCTGTACTCCCAGCCAGAGCCCGTCTAGCAGGCATTGCCTTGTTCCATACATTTGTTTATAGCAAGGCTGCGCCTACTCTAGTGACACGGCGGTCCAGTTGGTGTGGCCAGCTAGAGGGCACGGTTGCGCTACATATAAGTGTATTGGAAGCAAGTCTGCGCCCGCTGGCCAGGAGTATGCATATACATACCCTCCGATCCCAGCTCAGTAACCGGTGAATCTCTGCGATTCACAGTGGGTGCGCTGGGGGGATTCATAAGCCTACCGTCACACAGAGTGTTCATATAAGGGAAGAGTACAAAAAAAGCCAATTCTGCAACCTCTGCTTTGCAAACAATACAAGTTTTTCTAGAGATGGTTTATATTTCCATTAGCAAAGGGTTTGAGACAACCCCACAAGAGGTGCAGGATATACCTTTAAGATGTCACTGAATAGCATAGCAGGTGTACGAGGTAAGGGCTCCTACAGTGATTTAGAAGGCAGACACATACAGGTGGCAGTACAGCAAGTTTACATACAGGTGCTTCTCATAAAATTAGAATAGCATCAAAAAGTTATTTTATTTCAGTTCTTCAATACAAAAAGTGAATCTCATATATTCTATAGAGTCATTACACACAGAGTGATCTATTCCACGTGTTTATTTCTGCTAATGTTGAGGATTATGGCTTACAGCCAATGAAAACCCAAAAGTCATTATCTCAGTAATTTAGAATACTTTGTAACACCAGCTTGAAAAATTATTTTAAAATCCGAAATGTTGGCCTACTGAAATATATGTTCAATAAATGCACTCAATACTTGGTTGGGGCTCCTTTGGTATCAATTACTGCATCAATGCGGCGTGGCATGGAGGCGATCAGCCTGTGGCAGTGCTGAGGGGTTATGGAAGCCCAGGTTGCTTTGATTGCAGCCTTCAGCTCATCTGCATTGTTGGGTCTGGTGTCTCTCATCTTCCTGTTGACAATACCCCATAAATTCTCTATGGGGTTAAGGTCAGGTGAGTTTGCTGCCAATCAAGCACAGTGATACTGCTGTTTTTAAACCAGGTATTGGTACTTTTGGCAGTGTGGACAGGTGCAAAGTCCTGCTGGAGAATGAAATTTCCATCTCCAAAAAGCTTGTCAGCAGAGGGAAGCATGAAGTACTCTAAAATGTCCTGGTAGATGGCTGTGCTGACTTTGGTCTTAATAAAAAACAGTGGACCTACACCAGCAGATGACATGGCTCCCCAAACCATCACGGATTGTGGATACTTCACACTAGACCTCAAGCAGCTTGGATTGTGGTCTCTCCACTCTTCCTCCAGACTCTGGGACCTTGAATTCCAAATGAAATGCAACATTTATTTTCATCTGAAAACAACACCTTGGACCACTGAGCAACAGTCCAGTTCTTCTTCTCCTCGGTCCAGGTAAGACGCTTCTGGAGTTGTCTATTGGTCATGAGTGGCTTTACACAAGGAATGTGACACTTGTAGGCCATGTTCTGGATACGTCTGTGTGTGGTGGCTCTTGAAGCAATGACTCCAGCAGCAGTCCACTCCTAGTGAATCTCGCCAAATATTTGAATGGTCTTTTCTTAACAATCCTTTCAAGGCTGCGGTTATCCTGGTTGCTTGTGTACCTTTTTCTACCACACTTTTTCCTTCCACTCAACTTTCCATTAATATGCTTGGATACAGCACTATGTGAACAGCTGGCTTCTTTAGCAATGACCTTTTGTGGCTTACCCTCCTTGTGGAGTGTGTCAATGACTGCCTTATGGACATGTCAATTCAGCAGTCTTCCCCATGATTGTGGAGCTACTGAAACAGACTAAGGGGCCTTTTTAAATGCTTAGGAAGCCTTTGCAGGTGTTGTTAACAATCCTAATTTACTGAGATACTGACTTTTGGGTTTTCAGTGGCTGTAAGTCATAATCATCAACATTAATGGAAATAGATCACTCTGTTTGTAATCACTATATATAACATTTGAGTTTCACTTTTTGCATTGAAGAACTGAAATAATTGAACTTTTTGATAGTATTCTAATTTTGTGAGAAGCACTTGTATGTTCTATTGGAAAAGGGTTTGGATGGTTTATGCAAAAAAGGGTAAATTATAATTATTATATTGAAATATTTAGGTCATGGCCACTTATTATTTAATAAGTGGCTAGAGTTGAGCGAAATGGGTCGGTCAAATTCAAAATTCGCCGACTTTAGCTAAAGTCGGGTTTCGCCGATCGAAACCCGACCACAGCGTGAGGTCGGCCATGAGGTCGCAGAGCGCCAAAGTCGCGTTTCAAATAAGGCTTCCAGCGCCTTTTCTCAGCCAATGATGGAGGACACACACTGTGGGCAACGCGATGACATAGGCAGCGGCCATCACCATCTTACAGAAGGGCATTGAAGTGATTGGCTGGCTTTGTGTGGCGTCACAGTGGCTATAAAGGGCCGTGACCGCCGACCACCATCTTACTTCTGCCAATTTTAGAATAGTGAGAGGTGCTGCTGCTGATTCTGAATAGGGAGAGCGTTAGGCAGGGAAGAAGAAAAAAAAATTGCTTCTGCTGACAGCGCTTTTCACTGTACAGTTAGTGTGCAGTGAAAGGGGAGGATTTTGTTGTGTGCAGCAGCGCTGGTGGTGATTAGGCTGCCTTTTAAGGCTACCTGATAGATGCATTGCTGTGTGTACACTGCTGTTCAAACTGCTTTTTTCAAAGCACTCCAACTTTTATTATTTTCTTCTGGTGAGTTACCGAGCCTTCATTTTTTCACGCACCGTATAGCGGTGTGCGCTCCTCACACACTACCGTGTACTGCCTGGTTTCACGGACAAATAGAAGCTATCTGGGTGTGACTCTGGAAAAACAAGCCGAGGAGATTTTCCATTTTTCCCGAACTACACCTTATAGAGCTGACCGCTAAAAATAGACGGAGATTGACAATTTTCCATACAGACATCGTATAGAGCTGTCTGATTCTCAAACAGTATTGTATATCTGCCATTTGCATTACAGTCACATCTATACAGAGTCAGCGTGTGTGTGTGTGACACTCCGTAAATACATATACAGAGATTGTTAGTTACACAAAAAACGTATACAGCTGTACACTTCTGATACAGTTCCGTATATCTGCTTGTTGGATTACGGTCAAATACATACTGGGAGAGCGTCTGTGACTAACAAAATATATATGTAGATTTAATTTTTTTAATACACCTTACACAGCTGGATGCTCCCCATACAGTACCATCTCTCTGCTGGTATTTTTGGTACATTTTCCCAAACATGAGGAAGTATGGTGGAAGAGTCCGTGGACATGGGCAGGGGGGCGCAGCTGGTACTGATGGAGGTGGTGCATCGGCTGGTTTGGCAAAAGCACAATAGCAGCTAAGGCAGGAGGTGTTGAGCCTGCATCATCGTCTGGCCTAAGAAGGCCTGTAAGGTTCTCTTTTATTGGAGTAGTAAAACCGCTTTTAAAGCCGGAGCATCAGGAACAGGTTTTGGCGTACATTGCCGAAACAGCCACCAGCTCTATTGCCTCCTTTTCTGAAAGTTCGAAACCTGCAAGCACGGAGTCATCAGTACAGGGTTCTGGTCAGGAAAAACACCTTTCCTTGTGTCCTTCACCCCCCACCATAAGTTAAGGATGCGGCAGCCCACACTTCAAATTTCTCTATGGAGCTCTTCTCTCATACCATGCCTGGGTTATCCAGTCAAATCCTGAATTCCCCAGTCCAAGATGAATCTGACATGGAGTGCACTGATGCACAGCCACTGCTAGATCATTCTTCTGGTACATTGACCCAGAGCACTACATTGCCCTCGCAGTCTACTGAGCCAGAATCTAACCCTGATGAAACTCAGGTGCCACTTCCCGCATACTATACCACCTTACACGGTGACACAGAGGAAGGTAAAGAGGAAGGTGCAGATGACTTTGAAGAGGAGGTGATGGATGACCTAGGTCTTGACCCGAATTGGCCTCCATTGGGGGACGAGGGTGGCGCTGGCAATATTTCAGATAAGGAGAAGGATCCGCAGCAGGTATTGACAACGCAGCAGCGGTTATCTGGCAGACCCGTAGCTGTCCAGAAACGTGGAACAAAAACTAAGGGTTGCAGGACAGCTTGGCCAGACAGTCAACTTAGCACAGCGTGCAAGGCCAGAAAATGTATACCATAGTAGGAAGAGTGCAGTGTGGCACTTCTTTGTCCAAAATCCTACTGATGAGGCAAAGGTTACCTGTAAGAAGTGCGGAAGGACCTTTAGCGAAGGTAAACAACTCAGAAATTTGAATACCAGTTGCATGCTTAGACATTTAATCAACATGCACTTGCAAGCGTGGACGGACTACAAAACCTCAGGTAGCACATGTGCACCTGCTCAGACTGAAAGTAGCCAGCAATGCTCCATCGCTTCCCCCACTGTAAGACCACCGCCACCGTTAAGCACACCACCAGCACTAAATGTGGAGGTATCGTCGCAAGGCCAAAGCACTCAGGGAATCACAATGGTTTTGCAACACAACAATGAATCTAGGCCATCACCACCAATACCATCACCAACCCTCTCTCACTCAGTCCGGTCCACCACTACGTCCCCCTTATGCAGCTCTCCAGTCCAGCTCACCTTACCAAACACTCTGAGTAGGACAAGAAAGTGCTCATCCTCTAATCCGCGCACACTGTGTTTGAACACCTACTTTGCCAAACTAATCTCATTAGAGATCATGCCCTACCATTTGGTTGAGATGGAAGATGGGGATGACGAGGAGTCTAGAGTACAGGGATTCCCTAGCGAGGAGACATATTTAATTATTTAAAAAGGTTGGGAGCAATTTTTGGGGAGCACTATACTCTGGAGAATGATATATGGGGCCCACCATACACTGGAGCATTCCAAAGGTGGACATCAGACACTGGAGCAGCATTTACAGGGCCCATTATACTCTGGAGCATTAGAAATGGGGCCCATTATATATGGAGCATTATTTGGGCCCATAAGACACTGGAGCATCATCTATGGGGCCCATCATATACTGGAGCAATGTAAACGGGGCAGATTATATATGGAGCATTATTTGGATCAATCGTACACTAGAGCACCATCCGTGAGGCCATCAAATGCTGGGGCATACTCATGGGTGACGGCACTGGCACAGGGCCCCTCATAGTACGCAAAAGTGTTTCTGGTGGTGGGAGGGCCCACCTGCCGTCAGACACACCGCCATACTATGAGGGGCCCTGTGCCAGTGCCATCACCAACGAGTGGGCCCCCCCTGCTTGCTCAGGATCACAGCACTTGCAAGTTGCAATACTTACCTCTCCCTGCTCCACCGCTGTGTAGTCTGGGAAGTTAAATCCTTCACAGGGACGGCCACTAGAAATTTGGTGTATTGATCGATGATGGTTAAGATGTAGCTGTGGCCTGTCCTGCTGGCCTCTACCTTCAGATGATCAATGGCTACCATTTGAAATGGACATCAACTTACAAGAGGATGGAGTGGTGCTTTATGATCAACTTTCACAGTTGTGATAGTCACAGATGTGTGACATTCCTGCCACCATTTTTCAATGTCTCCTCTCATGCCAATCCAATAGAATCGCCTACGGCCTGTGGCTTCTGTCTTTTGCACTCCAAAATGACCAGACACATCATGATAGGCAGTGAGGACCATGGGTACATCTCTTCCAGTGATCACAATTTGATGGAGACGAGTAACGGTGATGTGATCCACGCTACTTCGACCATGCAATCCTTTCGCCACAAAGAACCGCTTTCGCTGTCTCCACAGACACAGTAGTTGAGGGTCTGCATCGCCTTTGCAACATCTACCGGGAGGTTTTCCTACGATGAGTAATTCCCAAATTTCTGCTAACACTCGACTTTCCGTCAGTACTTGTATCCATGTAGTTTCCAGTAGCGGAGAGTCTGGACTGGCTTACTGAGATTGAAATATAATCAAAGATTTAAAAGTACCACCACACTGTATACTGTTGTATGCTTCGAATACCTTTCCCTTTTTCTACTTTTTAAATTCTGGTGTAATACATAGTGAGCCTGTGAGTGTCTGTGTCTGACTCCGGAAGTATAGATGGAAATATACAATTACCCCTAGAATGGATATTCCTGGTATGTGCTGATACAGTGCCTTTGTTCAAAACTTTTTATTACGGTATCATCCATTGTGAGTGAGCGTGTGTGGTTTACGCCTTCTATATTTACGGTGAATCGGAGATACCAATTTTTACCCTATACTCGATACAGCTTGTATCTTGTTATACAGTACCTTTGTTCAACATTTAGTATTACGGTCAAATCCATACTAAGTAAGCATCTTAGAGTGACTACGAGACTATGTATACGGAGATTTCAATTGTACCCTATAATATATATACTTGCTATCGTGTTATCCAGTACCTTTGTTACAACATTTTTTATTATGGTCAAACCCAGACTGAGTGAGCGTCTGAGGGTGACTCCGGAAAAATATACCGAGATTTCAAATTTGTCCAATACGGTATACTGTTGTACGCTTCGGCTACAGTAACCTTTTTTGTTATTTTGATTCTGGTGTAATCCATAATGAGCCTGTGAATGTCTGTCTGTTTCTCTGGAAATATATTTGAAGATTTAATATTACCACAACACTTTATACAGCTGTACGCTTGTGTTATATTACCCATTTACAGCTTTTCATATTCTTGTGTAATCCATACTTGGCCTGAGAGCGTTTGTGTCTGCCTCCTGAAATATATACGGAGATTCAGAATGTTAACACTATACTATATATACCTTGTATCTGGTGATACTGTACCCTTTTTCAACTTTTTATTTTATTGTGCACTCCATACTGAGCCTGTGCGCATCTGTGTATGACTCATGAAATATATACAGAGATTTACTGTTATCCATAGACTGTATAGAGTTGTACGCTTTTGATACAGTACCATATATCTGCTGGTATTTTGGGTCCATTTTCCAAAGCATGAGGAACTATGGTGGAAGAGAATGCGGACATGGGCGTGGGGGGCCACCTGGTACTGATGGTGGTGGTGGTGCATCTGTTGGTAGTATCAAAAACACAATAGCAGCTAAGGCAGAAGGTGTTGAGCCTGCATCATGGTGTAGCTCTGGAAGGCCTGTAAGGCTCCCTTTTCTGGGAGTAGGTAGACTGCTTTTAAAGCTGGAGCATTAGGAACTGTTTTAGGCTTACATTGCTGAAACAGCCTCGAGCTCTATCGCCTCCTCTTCTGAAGTTTCAAAAAATGAAAGCACTGATTGCAGGCTTCTGGTCAGGAGCAACCCTGTTATAAATGGGAAACCGAGGAGGAAAAAGAAGACAACAAGCTAAGTCTCAGAAAACCAGAGAAGTTGGTAACTATGCAGATTGCAGATCCCTGATCTTACCAGCACAGCTGGCAGCAGTCGTGGAGTGTTCCTACGTTGATCCAAGATGCCTCGTCACAACCAGAGAACTACATAAGCCTAAAGCAGGAAAAGAGGAAAACTAACTGCCCCAGAGCAGACCCCAAAGGAAAGACAGCCCCCCACATGTATTGACGGTGAAGCAAGATGAAAATACAAACAAAGGCAGGGAAATAGGCTGAGCAAACGATGGGGCCCGGCTAACTAAAAAGGACAGAAAAGGAAAGACACTGTCTGCAATCTGCCAAAAACAACCTACAAAAATAATGTCCAACACTTCTGATAGCAAAATTAACCCTGAAGTCACTAGACTTCAAAACCTATATCAGCACTCTGAAATATTCTGAGACAGAGCAAAAAAGAGGCCAATCTAATAAGGGACAAAAAGCAGATTGGCAAATACTGATTAATAGGAGTGGAATTTCAGCATAGCCCCAGCAGGGGCAGGCTGATTACACAAAAAACTGAATTGACCAACAAGCGCAAGTGTGAACATTAGCAAAAGACAAACTTAACTTGAGAAGACTGGAAGAGAGCTGAAGTCCAGGACCTGAGAAGGAGACTGAATCACCAGCACCCGGATAGGGCGTCGGCTGTCTTATATCCAGTCTGATACTCCAGAGATTCAATCGTTATCTTCCTCATCAGGTGGCAGATCACTGCCACTTAAAACAACTGCACTACCTCCTGTCACCACCAGAGGGAGAACGGAAGGGGAACTCTCAACTGGCGGAGCAGAAAATGAGTTCATGACACAACCCCTTTTCTTGTGTCCTTCACCCACACCAAAAGTGAAGGATGCGGCAGCACACACTTCAGATTACTCCATGGAGCTCTTTTCACATACCATGCCAGGGTTAATTAAAAATGGGGTCCATCATATACTGGAGCATTCCAAATGGGGGATATCAGACACTGGAGCAGCATTTACGGGGCTCATTATACACTGGAGCATTAGAAATGGAGCCCATTATATATGAAGCGTTATTTGGTCCCATCATACACTGGAGCATTCCAGATGGGGGGCATCAGACACTGGAGCAGCATTTACGGGGCTCATTATACACTGGAGGATTAGAAATGGAGCCTATTATATATGGAGCGTTATTTGGGCCCATCATACACTGGAGCATTTCAGATGGGGGACATCAGACACTGGAGCAGTATTTACGGGTCCCATTATACACTGGAGCATTAGAAATGGAGCCCATTATATATGGAGCATTATTAGGGCCCATCATACACTGGAGGATCATCCATGAGGCCCATCATATACTGGAGCATTCCAGATGGGGGACATCAGACACTGGAGTAGCATTTACAGGGCCCATTATACACTGAAGCATTAGAAATAGAGCCCATTTAATATGGAGCATTATTTGTGCCCATAAGACACTGGAGCATCATCCATGGGGCTCATCATATACTGGAATTTTCTAAATGGGGCAGATCAGACACTGAAGCAGCATATATCGGGCACATTATACACTGGAGCATTAGAAATGGGGCCCATTATATATGGAGCATTATTTGGGCCCATAACACACTAGAGCATGGTCCATGGGGACCATCATATACTGTATGGAACATTACCTGTGACCAATTAATCTGTATGGAGAAATATATGGGGCTCATTATTCTGTGGTGGCCATACTGTATGGAGTAATGTACTGTACTTTAAGCTATTGTACAATTTAAGATATATCAGTCATGTCATGTAAGCAGTGAAGTATTTGTCATTGTACTATACCTATATTTCTGTGCCGTATCGGAGCATCTTGCGTTGTGGTATTTGTTAAAGGGGCGCACTGACACTCTTTGGCCCAGGGCACACGAAAACCTGGAGCCAGCCCTATCCCCCCACAACTTTAGCCAAATAACCCCCAGTTTTCAATGCGGAACTATTATTAGGAAGTAAATTAAGGTTGACAAGCTTCAGTAATAAGAATTGATGTTTTTGGCATTGAAATGGGCACTGTAGGTGTGTTTACTGTTCTTCACTCCCTGCCGACTTTGCTTCCCCATTGACTTGCATTGGGTTTCGTGTTTCAGTCGGCCTCCGACTTTTCCCTATAGTCGGCCGATTTCGTTCAACCCGACTTTTGCGAAAGTCGGGTTTCATGAAACCCGACTCGACCCTAAAAAAGGCAAAGTAGCTCATCTCTATTTGTGGCCAATAGAAACCTATCAGAGCTTAGTTTTAAATTCACAAACTGCTCTGGAACAATGAAAGCCAAGCTCTGATTGGTTGTTATGCGCAACACAGACAGTTTTAGTAATAGACAGTCTAGATAAATGAGGTCTGTTGAACTTTTAATTCTTTCTGTAATCAATACAGTCAGGGTCCACGTTGGGAGATTAAAAAGGCAACTGACCAGGTCCCTTGGGGACCCTCAGCCTGTACAACAGGAGCTACACTGATAATAGCATTAAAACAATTAAAAAAATTAAATAATAGACATATTTGGATGTATTCATAGAAATCCGATCTATCAAAATATAAAGCAAATTAATCCGATCGATAAACAGCATAACAAGAGAAACAATGAAAATGGTGACTCATATTACCATGTTAGTTTTACGATATATTGCATATGGTAAAAAAAGCTCAAAAAACAATTGTGAAATTGCACTTTTTTGGCTATTTTAAAACACTTGGAATTTTTTTTTGCGTTTTCAAATACACTTTGTTGTAGTAAGAATGGTGTCATTCAAAAGTACAAATCGTCCCACAAGAAAACAAGTCCTCATAAGTAGTGTTGAGAATTCCGATACTGCAATATTGGGTATCGGCCGATATTTGCGGTATCGGAGTTCCGATACTGAGTTCCGATACTTTTAGAATATCGAATACCGGAATCGGAAGTTCCCATAATGCAATGAGCCAGTTTGATTTTTTTCAGCCAATGAGGAATCCTAAGAAGTGTGGGCACATCCTGTTATGCATGTTAGGCATGTTATCTAATGGCATGGCTGTGATTGGCTGCTGAAATGATGTCATGATGCACTATAAAAGCCGCCGCCGCCATTTTGAGTTCACTCTGCTGTGAATTTACTTAGGGACAGGACCCTGCTGTTCTAGACTCTGAAGGACAGTTTGAGCTAGCGATTTGCTTTATTGTGCTTTACCAAGGCTACTTTAGCAACCGCTGTGTGAGAAGCTTTCTTTTGCCTTGCAGCGCTGTTCACAGCTGTCTGCGAGGTCTCTGTGTGTGAGTGCAGCTCAGGCTGTAGTGTGTTCCGCAGCCACCTCCAGTTTTAGTCCGTTTAGCGTGCGTCACTGCCTCATACATTGTCCTTTATTGCATTAGTGCTGCTCATTTTTCCAGATTTCTCCTATTAGTATGGTTCCATCCGTATCCAGCAAGATTGCTTGAAAACACTATATAGGAGTAGATAGAGGAGCCTTTCTGTTGGCTTGTGCCCTGCAGCCCCAGCCAGATTAGTATTAGCCTATTTTTTGGAGCCTCATCTATTGCATTGTAGGTTACCTTCCTGCATTGTAATAGCTACAAAAAGTTTGTGATACTATCGCTTTTACATCTTTGAGCACATCCAGTGTCTTTTTGTGAAAAAAAAAGTTAATAAAGTTCACAAACACTCCACTTTACAGTTGTGTAGGCCACATTACCTCATATTAAAGTCTAGTCCACACTTTATAAAATTAGTGTTTCTTATACCTGTTAGCAGCTGTTCAGGAATAAGCACACTTAGCCCTTAGTACTTTTCTGCCTATCTTTATCAGTCTACCAAGATGAAGAAGGCAGGGAGTAAGGCACGTGGTCGTGGGCGTGGAGTTTCTGCAGGGAGAGGACGTGGGGATTCTGTGTCTGCTGCGGGCTCAAGTGACTCAGCATCCCCCAGTTTTACCAGGGAACAGTCCTTTATGCGCAGCTTTGCAGGAGCTCGCCGTACCCCACTGCTGCGGGACGAACAAATTGAAGCCGTTGTCAGATGGATGGCAGCTAACGCTTCGACTTCAATTAGTTCCAGATCCTCTCAGGTCCAGAGCACCGAAGAGCACCCATCTGTCTCTTCACCTCCTGCCAAATTGCCCAGGCAGTCAGAGAGCCCTGGACAGGAGCCATCTCTACTTCTGTTCTCTGAATCAGTTGGCTTGGAAAGAGGGGGCCAGCCAAGCAGCATTCGAGAATTTGAAGAAGAGGTAGTATGCAGTGATGCGCAACAGCTTTGTCTCTCTGAATCTGAAGAGGCGGGTGGGCCAGTGCCTATGGTCAGCACACCTCAGTACGCATCTGATGATGAGACTCAGGTGCCACTTTCTGGTGAGTTCTGTGCTGTCGAGACTACCCAGGAGAAGCAGTGATTTGAAGAGGGTAGTGTAGATGATGAGGTCCTTGACCCATTATGGCGTGAGGTACAGGAAGGTGGTGGGAGCAGCTCTGAGGAAGAGATTCCCCGAATGGCCAAAAAAGGAGGGAGAGGCAGGGGGCAGACTCGGTTGCCTGTAGCCTCTACTTCGGCACCCATTAGGAGCATGCCTCTTCCAAAACGAGCGCTCCCAAGACTTGCAGTGCCTGGTCCTTTTTTGACACAGTTGCAGATGACATTTGCTTTGTCAAATGCAAGCTGTGTAATCAGAAAGAGAAAAGAGGGAAAAGTGTCAGCAACCTCAATGCCACAAATATGTGGAAACATGTGCGGACCAAGCACGTGGTGGAGTTACAAAGACACACTGAAGACCTAGGCCAACCTACAGCACCACCTACCACCTCTTCAGCTCATGTTATAGCCTCTTCCTCCAGCCCACACACAGCTGGTTCGGCTTCCTCACAGGATCGCCATGGAAGAACCTCTAACACTGTTGTACAGAGACACAGTGTCATTCCACCCACAGCAACACGTTCCCTGTCATCCTCGCACTCCCAGGCCAGTCTACAGCCATCGGTAGCACAGGCGTGGGAGAAAAGGTGCCCATACTCGGCAAACCACCCCCGAGCACAGGCTCAGAATGCTTGCATTGCAAAACTACTGGCCCTTGAAATGCTCTCATTCAGGCTGGTGGAGACTGACACCTTCCGTAACTTCATGGCATTGGCAGTCTCACAATACAATGTGCCCAGCCGCTTTTATTTCAGCAGGCAAGCCGTCCCTGCCCTGCATGTGGAGGGAAAAATTAAACATGCGCTACTAAACGCCGGCGTGGACCAGTAACCATGGACAGGGACAATATCTTTCCCTCACTGCCCATTGTGTAAATGTTGTGGAGCCGGGTACAGATCTTGAGAGTGGTGCTGTACGTGTTCAGCCAACTCCAAGGATTGCAGGAATCCAGTCTTTACACATTGACTCCTCTTCATACTCCAGTTCCTCTGAATCAGCGCTGCAAGAGCCGTCACAGTCTACCTCCACATGGACCCGTGAACGCTTACCTGTTACGACCGATATGAGCACAGCCGTGGCCAAACGTCAACACTGCATATTGAAATTAATTTCTTTGGGGAATCGAAGTCACACAGCGTAGGAGCTCTGGAATGCCATCAAGCAGGAGAGCGACGTGTGGTTTGTGCCAGCGAATCTCCAGCCAGGCATGGTAGTGTGTGACAATGGCCGAAATCTGGTGGCAGCTCTTGGGATAGGCAACCTCACTCACATCCCATGTCTGGCACATGTGCTCAACTTGGTTGTGCAGAGTTTTTTGAGGGACTATCCGGATCTTGATGCACTGCTGCACATGGTCCACATAGAGTGCGCTCACTTGCGGCGTTCCAGCATGGCAAGATCGCGCATTGCAGCTCTGCAGCGCCGATTCCGCCTTCCGGAACAGCGCATCATATGTGACCTACCCACCAGGTGGAATTCAACGTTACATATGTTGGAGAGGTTGTGTGAGCAGCAGGTAGAAGTAATGGAGTATCAGCTGCATCAGGCACAAACAAGTCGCACTGCGCGCCGTTCACACTTCACCACCACTGAGTGGGCCTATATGAAGGACATCTGCCTCGTTTTGTGTGCCTTAGATAATTCCACGTGGATGGCGAGTGCAAATGATGCACTAGTCAGCATGACTATTCCCCTTATCAGCCTGCTTGAAAAAACACTGTAAGCCCTAAGGGAGGAGGTTGTGGAAGAGGTGGAGGATGAGGAGTCACAAATGCCATCTGCTTCTGGACAGTCTGCGCAACGTGGTTTCTCACAAAGGCCTAGGCAGGGGACACTTTGTGATGAGGATGAGGATGAGTCAATGGATGAGGAAGACATCTGTCCAGAGGAGGGAGGTACACAATGCTCTAGCAGTCAGTATGTAGAGCGAGGGTGGGGTGATGCAGAGCAGGCAGAGATGACGCCTCAAGCAGGGGACAGCGTTTCTTCGCCAGTTGGCAGTCTGCAGCACATGGTTGATTTCATGCTGCAGTGCCTGAGAAACGACCGCTGCATCGCCCACATTCTCAACACAGCTGATTATTGGGTGTACACACGCCTAGATCCTCGCTACCGGGACAACTTACAAAGCCTTATAACACCGTTGAACCGGGAGCGTAAAATGCAGGAGTACCAAGACACACTGGTGCATTCCATCATGTTCTCCATTCCACCCGAGAGCAGTGCTGCTAGTGCTTTACAAAGCAGCTCAGTGCATCGAGGCAGTTGAGGAAGCTCTGCACAAAGAGGGAGCAGAGGCAGCGCCTCAGCACAAGGCACAACCAGTATGGCCCAATGTGGCAAAGTTTTGTGTCCCCGCCACAAATGTCTACACCATTACAGATGGCTCCAGTCAGCAGGAGGCAATGTTTCCATCAGATGGTGACAGACTCCATGTCTTGCCCTCTCAGTGTTCTCCCACATGGCTCTTCCCCCTTCAAGTTTTGGGTCTCTAAGCTGGATACATGGCCAGAGCTTAGCCAGTAAGCATTGGAGGTGCTGGCTTGCCCTGCTGCTAGTGTATTATCGGAACGCGTCTTTAGTGCCGCAGGTGGTGTACTAACAGACCGTCGCATGTGACTATCCTCCGATAACGTTGACCGGCTTACTTTTCTGAAAATGAACAAGGCCTGGATCTCTCAGGAATTTGCCAGTCCTCTTCCAGATTAAATAATTGGTTGGCAACAGTATCCAGGTCTTCTGTTGTGTTAATGTTTCTACCACCTGACCTGTAATCCCTGGGCTCCAACACTGCCAGTTGCTGCTCAGAAGTGCAATCTGCACAGTCAACACTTGCTCCTGTGCTATTGAGGTTCAGTAATGTCAGCTGATCCCCTGTTGTGTGTCCGGCAATTTTGCCTGCTCTGTTCACATTCACACTACTACAGATATTAAACTTGCTCCAATTAAGCCTCTGGCTACACTCTGTTTCTACTGTAATCCCTGGGCTCCAACACCGCCAGTTACTGCTCAGAAGTGTCTTTGGCACGGGTACTCCCTCATGCCCAGCCTGGTTCCAGCACGCCAGCTGTTTCCGGGTAGTGTCAACGTCACTTTGCCTCCAATACGTTGTCCTGTTGTGTTGCGGTTGGGTTAGCTGACTCTATGGAGCCTGCAGTTTAGGTGATTCCTATGTGGGCTGTGGGATCTGGCAATGAAGGCTGGTTCCGTAATGCCAATAGGACAAGCTCCCCCTGTAGGACTGTGGGTTTTGGTAACTCCGGCCGGCTCGCGGCCTTGCAACTTTTTTTTCCATGTTTACCTTCTGCTGCCTATCCGAGTTCCAGTACCATTAGCTGGTTCTTTAGAAGTCAATCTTGAATATGTCCCCCTGGGTTCCAGTAACGTCAGCTGGTTCCAGGCAGAGCCTTTGGTTTAGGTGCCTCCTTCTCGGTATCCGAGTTCCACCAACGCCTGCTGGTCCTTGGCAGTGCTTTCTGGCACAGGTACCTCCTGCTTAGTAGCCGGGTTCCAGTACCATCAGCTGGTCCTCGGTAGTTCCATAGGCTCTTGTACCTTCGGCTACCCAACCAGATACCAGTAACGTCAGCTGGTTCTCAGCAGTTCCTCAGCATTCTTGTACCTTCTGCTACATTTCCAAGTTCAAGCTTTTTGAAATGGCTTGTGGTAATCACTCTGGATCTCCCTGACGATGACCCTAAAGACGACGACCCTGAAGACAACCCCGAAGAAGACGACGACCCCGAAAACGACGACCCTGGAGACGACGACCCTGAAGACCATCCCGAAGAATACGACGACCCTGAAGACCACCCCAAAGAAGACCAAGAAGATGACCCTGAAGAAGATGACCAAGAGGACAAAGAACACGAAGACAGCCATCAAGATACAGAAGAACAAGAGACAGAAGACCAAGAAGCAGAAGAACAAGAAGCTGCAGAACAAAAAGCTGAAGAACATTAAGCATAAGACTAAAAATCAGAGCAAACCATATTATCTAAATTATAAGCAGAAGAAGACTAAGCAATGTATGAGGGTGAGTCCGTTACTCCTCGTGGTGCCCCTGGAAAATACCTACTGCTGCAGGCAACACTGACCGCGGACAAATCCTGGTGTAAATCTTTTGTAACAGGCAGAACGGAAGGTGTAATCTTCAAACTTTTATAGATAACAACTACAGGAATGCCTGTCACAAATAAGAACATGATGAAGAAGAAGATGAAGAAGATGAAGAAGTAGAATATGAAGAAGAATAATAGTTGAATTAGAAGAATATGAAGAATGTAAAAAAAAAGAATAATAGGAAGAAGGTGAAGAAGAAGAAGATGAATAAGGTAAAAAAGAAGTTGATGAAAAAGATGCTGCTGCTGAGGATGATGAAGGAGAAAGTGTGAGAGAAGTAAAAAAGAAGGTGAAGAGCATGGAAGTAGTGAAACATAAATATGTGACAAAATATATAAAGCTTAACATAGTCAATATCTTTGTAACTCCGAACGTCTTAAAAAAAAATTAATTCCTGCTATTCCATTTGATTGGGCTAAACCTCTATGCCTTTAATGTCTCCTCCACCTCCCCCAATACATTCTACATTATTCTTAGTTGTTTTCCTTCATGTAGAATTAACCTATAAGGAAAGTAAGGGTTTATTTTCATTACGATATTTGTGTTTCCGGTATCGGAATCGGCGATATCCGATATTTTTGGGGTATCGGTCCGATCCAATCCGATCCGATATTTCCCGATATCGGAAGGTATCGCTCAACACTACTGAAAAGTCTATATTGATGGAAAAATAATAAAGTTATGGCTCTTGGTAGATGGGAAGCAAAAATAAAATATGAAAAAACAGAAAATTGTCTGGGAGAGAAGGGACTAAAATCCTTGTAATAACCATGGACTAGTAGCATCAGCCCCCAGGCAGGCTTCATTGTCATAGGGATTTTGGAACACCAGGGTGGTGCTTAATATTTTAAATTTAGCCTAATTTAAGTAGGTGATCCTATGAAAACTTTATTCTCACTGGTTCTCCATTTTATAAAACCTATTTTATTAAACATTTTTAGGTCATTCTTAATATAGGGAGTCCTGTGTTCAGAATCCTCATCCCTTGGTCAGAGTACAAGTGATTAAAAAGAACATCTCTTTCTGGAGGAGCCGTCCTGTATGACAAAGACCACCCAATTATGTGAATGGATGGACATCTGTGAGTGTCTCTGTCCGTCTCTTGGATGAGGTGCAGCCTAGAACGTATAGACTCTTGGTGGTATATATAAGTGAACACATGTATATGTATGAATGTGCTCTGTATACATGTATGTATGTGCTCTGTATATACATACACACATATACTGTATTATGTATGTATGTGCTCTGTTTATACATGTGTGTGTGCTATGAGTGTGTTTATATACAGTATGTGTGTGCTTGGTGTATACATGCGTGTGTGCTATGATAACATACAATGTGTGTATCACGTACTGTATGTGTAGCGTCCACATTTATGAACATCGGCAACGCCGACCAGAGTTCAAAATTGGCTCAGTGGTTAGCACTGCAGTGCTGGAGTCGTGGGTTTGAATCCCACCAAGGACAACATCTGCAAGGAGTTTGTATGTTCTCCCCGTGTTTGCGTGGGTTTCCTCCGGGTTCTCCAGTTTCCTCCCACATTCCAAAGACATACTGATAGGGAATTTAGATTGTGGGCCCCATTGGGGACAGTGATGATAATGTGTGCAAACTGTAAAGCGCTGTGGAAAATGTTAGCGCTATATTAAAATAAAGATTATTATTATTAATATTGGATTGTTTATGGCAGAACAAAAATCCTTATTCTCGGCAGCACATCACCTGGTGTACACTGGAGATGTGCTGCTGATAACATGATACTGTATGGGGACTGATTTATCTATTAGTGATCTTTCCATTTCCATCATTCTTCATCAACGTGTGTAAAGAAAGCAGGAAGCAAGCATCAAATGACTTCAACATTGTCGATCACGGTCATTTAACAATCTGAACTCAACTCAGGTAAATGCAACCAAGATTTTTGAGTGTGATGGTGAAATATGTGAGCTTTTAGGGCCAACTTTGTCTAACACAGGCCCTGAATCCGGTCAGGATGTAAAAAAAAGCCTACGCATCCTGTAACCTTATGGAAAGATTTGAAGACTATGTAATACTATAATTTTCCCACATGCCCAGAAGTTTAAGCTGCCGAGTAAGTAGCCATCTAGCAGAGCAGCTTATGTTTATGAAGCACCGGATTCTTCACAAAAAAAAAAAACATTTTTCTCGGCTTTGTCTCACTTGCTCAATGCAGTAATGAGATTTTAATTCCACTTCCTCCATAACATACGACATAATATATACTAATCATTAATCTCATAAAAGCATGCCGGCAGATATCAGGATATATTGAAATGATGCTGATTTGATTCCTAACCATGATAAATGGATACAAATGTAATCAGTGCAGAAATGAACACTTATAATTGGGTTAAGCAATTTTTACCTTAAATAACCTTTGTGCCAGATTCATAATTTTCGGATTTAGGAATCTTGTTGAGCGCCTCTGGCGCTGTACTTTATACCAAAGCATGTCCAATGCAGGAGATACAGTCTGGTATGTCCAGAGTATAAGGCACCAACTGTGATAATCAGAACCAAAGGCAATGAAAATGGGACTGTCCAATGCAATATTTCTTGTGCAGCCTCATTCAGACAATTTTGCAAGTGGAAAAAACAGACTGGCTTCCATCCCTGTGCTGCAATCGATTTCCTCGGTGTTTGGTCAGTATGTCTAATTTTACTATCAGAGTTTTATTAGTTATTCTTGCAAATATAAAAAAAACTGATGGCAGTTACACTAAACAACACAAGGATGCCGTGAGCGCGTTGCACGACTTTTCCACAGATAAAAATCAGACTTAGAATATAGGGCTATGTTCACATAGAGTAATTGGAATTTTTATTTTTTTTAGAGGATCCTCACCAAACTCATCCTTAAAAAGTGTTTCAAAACTCTTAAAAAAATCTTAAAATTCAATTCTTTAGGAATTTTTTTTCAAGCTTTTTTTCCTAATGGGAATTTAAAAAACAGCCTGGTGGAAAAAAAAGGAAGTGCATGTAACTTCGTTGAAGCAAATCCTTAAGGCTATCTTCATACATTGTGTTTTTGATGCATTTTATTCCACAGGCGATACCTGCTCTCTTGGCAGTAAGAAAATTGCTGCAAAAAAGCAGGTTTTGCTTAATTTTTATTGTGGTGTTTGCTGTGTTTTGCTGCGTTCTTTCCCTGTGTTTTTGACATGGTACATTTGTCTCTTGTGCATGCTGATAAAGTTTAACGCATAAAAAAGCAGATATTAAGTAGATCTGCTCTGAATCCCGCTTGAAAAAGCTCTAACAAATGCTCAAAAAGAATGAGCATATGCATTTTTATGCAAAAATTGCTTACAGTTCATACGTTCAGGCCTTTGAGTGTCTTTCAAATAGGGGTGGGGAATCTTCGGCCCACCGATCATTTACCTCTCACAACTTTTTTTTCTCTGGCTATTGGACAGATTCCAGAGGTCTACAGTGCTCGAGCTGGCCTCTGGTCCTTTAATTGCTCCTGCAACTGTGTGCAATAAAGGCTCACGCTCTGACACATACCAACGTCAGGAAGTACATTGTGGGCAAAGTCAGCCCAGTCCCGCCGATGAAGATGACAGCAGCAGAGGTAGATCCATTCCCTCTTTTGATATTTATGCCACCAGCCCCTCCTGTGAAGTATGTCTTAGCATCATCTGCTATGCACAGTATGTGCCCCAGCATCTCTGGCAATGTATGTACCCCAGTGTCTTTTGTGACCCTTGTGTGATGTATGAGACCCAGTCCCTCTTGTGATGTATAGTATGTGCCCAAGTCTCCTGTGATGTTTGTGTTTTCCATCCTCTCTTGTGATATACATGCTCCATACTCTCCTGTAATGTATATGCCCCACCATCTCCTGTGATGTAAATGCCCTAAGCCCCCCTGTTGTCAGTAGGCAGCTTACCAGGTCTTGCTCTCATTAAATAGGCTGGGGTACAGTTGGTAGAGTTCACTGGAATATGGTTGTAGAGGTCTACCAGATCGGGCAACTTCTCTGGCCACAGATTCCTCTCCTCCAAGGGCAATGGTGATGATTGGCTGTAGAGGAGCTCTCTGGCTGTCTCGATCCTTTCTGCACAGGCTACATTGTCCACACTCCCGGCACCACCTCTCAATGGCTTTCCTCATACCAGCCCAGTAGAACCTCTCTCGGAGCAATGCTTCCAACTTCTTCCATCCGAAGTGTCCAGCTCCATTGTGGTATGCTTCCAGGACCATTAATGCCTCTCTCTTTGGGACTATCACCTGCCAAACCCGCTCATGAGTGCGGGCATTGATACTCCTCGGACACAGCTTCCCTTCATAAATGAACAGCCGGCCTCTCTCCTTTCACAACTGCTAAGTTTCTTCAGGAGCATCCGACTCTGGACGTGAATCAGCTCGCGTCAGCAGCTCCTTCACCAGGCGGACTGCAGGGTCACTATCTTAGACACAACACGAAAACAGATTTGCAAAAATACTCTGCAGTAAAATATATGATAGTAATCAGCAAGTGCTGGATAACAAATACAGGGTATTTAGTCGATACTTTTTTTGCAAAAAAATGTATACCAATTCACCGCGTCAAGGTAACCCGTATTGAAGCAGTCCCTATCTAATGTATTTAAAACCTGAACATCTGAACAGTGTCTAAAATGAACAGGATTCGGACAGGCGCTTCTTAGTTTGGGCTTGTGATGCAAGACAGCAAGACTATCTTGCGTTTCTGCCCAATCATGATGGGGCAATGGATTCAGGGTGACCTCCTTCAAGCCAGACCGTCTGTTTCTCACTCCTAGAGCACGTTGGGCCGCAAGTGGCCGGTGGAAGGGAGGCAATTCTATTTCCTCAAGAGCCTCAGGGTCTTCTCCTGCATCTGGTAGGTTAGGCATTCTAGACAGCGCATCAGCATTGTCATTCTTGTGCCCTGCACGGTACTTGATGGCAAACTCATAGTTAGATAGCCGAGCCATCCATCGCTGTTCCAGTGCACCTAGTTTTGCAGTGTCCAAGTGCGTCAATGGGTTGTTGTCCGTGAAGATAGTGAACTTGGCGGAGGCTAGGTAATGTTTGAACCTTTCGATGACAGCCCAGACTATGGCAAGGAACTCCAGCTTGAAAGAACTGTAGTTGTCAGGGTTCCTTTCAGTGGGGCGCAGCTTCCTGCTGGGGTAGGAGATCACTCTTTCTTTCCCATTCTGTACCTGCGACAGTACTGCTCCCAGTCCCACGTTGCTGGCATCAGTGTACAGCACAAAGGGTTTGTCATAATCTGGGTAGGCCAGAACTTCATCTCCTGTGAGAGCCATCTTCAATCTGGTGAAGGAACTTTCCAACTCTTCAGTCCATTCAAAGGTGGAATTCTTCTGTTTGGTCTTCTTGGACTGCCCCACCAGAAGATTTTGCATAGGGGTGGCTATTTCAGTAAAGCCTTTGATGAATCTTCAGTAGTAGCCTACCAGTCCAAGGAATTGGCATACTTCATGAAGGTTGCTGGGCTTCGGCCAGTCCCGGATGACTGTGACCTTATCAGGATCTGGTGCCACACCTTATACACTGACCACATGACAGAGGTACTGCACCTTGGGCTTCAGGAGGTGGCACTTGGAGGGCTTCACTTTCAGGCCAAAATTGGACAAAGCTTCAAACACTTCAGCCAGGTGTTCCAGATGATCTTCATAGGTTTTGGAGAAGACAATGACATCATCCAGGTACAACAGGACCGTCTCAAAGTTCATGTGTCCCAGGCAGCACTCCATCAGCCGTTGAAATGTTTCTGGGGCAGTGCAGAGCCCAAATGACATATAATTGAACTCACAGAGACCCATTCGAGTGGTAAATGCTGCTTTCTCCTTGTCTGCCTCTGCCACGGGAACCTGCCAATACCCACTAGTGAGATCCAAGGTGGAAAAGTAGTTAGCAGTTTTAAGTGCAGCTAATGATTCTTCAATTCTAGGTAGTGGGTAGGCGTCTTTATGTGTAATGCTGTTAATTTTTCTATAATCAACACACATTCTCATGGTACCATCCTTTTTCTTTACAAACACTATTGGAGCTGCCCATGGGCTACAACTGTCTCTGATAACCCCAGCTTCCTTCATCTCTCTCAACATACTCTTAGCACATTGATATTGTGTTGGAGGTATAGGTCTGTACCTCTCCTTTATGGGTGGATGGTCTCCAGTGGGGATATGATGTTGAACCCCTTTTGCCTGCCCAAAATCTAGTGGGTGTTTGCTGAATACCCGCTCATACTCTTGTGTCACTCTGTAAACCCCATTTTTCTGGTATGAAGGTGTAGAGTCAGTCCCCACCTGCAGTTGCTGGCACCACTCCTCCGGCTGCTTCACAGAGCCATTGTCCTCCACCTGATCGGATGAAACCAAGGGCTCTGCTGCCTGCAATGAGTTGTTATTAACAGTGAGCAGCTTAGCAACTGTGGCGTACCGAGGTATTGTGGCCTCTTCCTCCCCACAATTCAAAAGACATACAGGTACTCTCCCTTTTCGCACATCAACCACCCCTCTGGCTGTCAGGACAGTGGGCCTGCTGTCGGAGTATACTGGTTCTACCAATGCCTGGTAATCTCTCCCTCTAAGACCTATAGCTGCCCGACACCAAACCAACATTTCACATCTGGGGGGTATTGCAATGGGGAAAGCATCACTCACTCTGACGCTGCCAATCTCTCCGCCAGAGAGTTCTACCTGTTGTCTTTGCATCAGGGCTCTGATCTCCTTCTGCAGGACTCGTTGTTCACCGGAACCAGCAGTCTCAGCCACCTGTTGCAACAAGACAATAACCTCGGAAAGACAGTTTTCAATTACATTTGTACCAAGAGTCATCATGGGATTACATTCACGTCGATAAATATCAACAACTATCAGACCTTGAGACTTTAGTTCTACCCAACCCACTTTAACAGTAATTTCTTTGCATCCAATCTGCGGCAAAGACTGACCATTACTGGCAACTACTGTCAGTTCATCAGTTGGGCCACGGGTAAGTTCAGAATGAGCCCAATACCTCTTGTAAAGAATGTATGGCATAGTGGTCACCTGGGAGCCAGTGTCCAGCAAAGCGTTCATGGGGATGCCATCAATCACCACAGGAAGGATCGTTCTCCCTCCCACATACTTGGTTCTCCAGTTCTTTGGGCCTTGTGGTCCTACTCCTGCGGGTTGGCCCTCTGCCCCAGGGGTTGCTCGTTTAAAGGACAAAATCTTGCAAGATGACCGGCCTTTTAGCAGCGATGACAGATGGGACATCCATCCTGGTCATAGCGATCGTTGTTCCTCCCTCGAAGTGGCGGGGTTCTTCTCCTCTGGAGTCACAGGACATCCTCTGGACTGGAAGCAAGCTGGATCTTTTCCTTGGAGGACACCTGCAGGGACTGCATGGTTTTGGTAAGTGCAGTCATCCCTTTGGTCAACTCCTGGACCTGAAGACGCAGCTCCTCAGTTGGATCTTTATCCAGAGTTTGTGCATCAGCCTCCACAGGAATGGAAGTAAAAGATGTTGCTTCTTGATGGTAGGTGATCGCTGGGCGCCTAGGGGGCACTGGATGGCTGTCAGTGGATTCCTGAAGTACCCGAATAGCCCTGTCCTTAAAATCAGCAAAGTCCAGATCAGGGTTTTGCAGGGTTATGATACGCAATTGTCCTCTGTGGGTACTGGATAGGAGTCCTTCAATGAACTGCTCCTTTAACAGTTTATCTTCCTCTTTTGCACTGTCAGGATCAACTTGCTTAACTGCTCGCAGCGCCTCCTGCAGGTTGAGAGCATAGTCCCTGATACTATCCTGCGCCTTCTGTTTACAGCCAAAGAACCTCATCTTGATTTCAGCTGCAGTGCGGGTGTCAAAGGTGCTTCTCAGCTTGGCCAGGATCTTTGCAACAGTCTCTTTATCAGTGTCCTGCCAGGCTTTCACCTCTCTCTGTGCTGCACCCGTTAGCTGTCCAATCCGGATATTCATTTTCTGGCTCTCAGACAGAGGGTAGACTTTAAACAAGCTGCACAGTCTCTCTTTAAATTCACTCAGGGTTTGTGACTCACCCAAGTACTGCAGTAGCCAGGCCGCTCCCGGGATGTAGGGCATGGACAGCGGCATTATGGAGACTGCTGCGGGCACTCCTCCTTGCGGTGCTGTGGGGTTGGCAACGGCGCCTGCCGCTGCATTGCCGTCTGGCGCGGACATCCTCTCCCCCCCAGTAAACGCTAGCCAGGGCCAGGGGTTATGTGAGCTCAACGGCGGCCGCTTCACAGGCCTGACGCCCCGGGCTGTAGGCCTCAGCTCCTCCTTCTCTTGCGCGCTGTCCTCTCTTCCCGTGCGGTACTTCGCTTCTTCGCCCTCTGCGGCAGGCTCTGTCCACGAAGGCCCTCCTCTTTCTTCCCGCGCACGCCAAGCAGCGTGGTAATGGCGGCTATTGGTGCCAATTACACACACAGTCTTTTTGCACAAACACAGTCTATGGCACACAGGACCCGGGGTGTACCGGGCTCAGTAATCTTGTTCGTGATGCCAAATTGGGTCGCCCTCCCAGGGCTGTGGGGTACTCGGTAGCGGGCCGGTGTCAGGGGAATGTGTCACAGCAACGGTGACCCGGTCCGTGGCCCTGGGCGCCCAAGTAATGGGGGAATGTAGTTAATGGAATGGAACAGTTCGTGACGCCACCTGTGGTGTTCGGCAAGGGAGGTGTTAAGCCGACGCTGCATGCAGATCTGCTGGGACTGATGGTAGGGTGCAGCAAGGATGTAAAAGCTCCCTACAGGTGAAGCTATAATCCCAGGGCAGTGTAGAGGTGGTTGACACGGGGATGCAGCAGTGCCGTAAGGGTAGGAAGCAGGCAAGACACAGCGGGGTGCAATTTCTGTACCTTTACTTGATAACTGCAGTCCAGGGTCCTGATTACAGATGGTAACGGAGTAGGCTAGCCTGGAAGCAACTCAGGGATTCTCTCTCAGCAGACGGGCTGTGCGGTCTCCTTCCTAGCGCTTGTTTGAATGAAGTACTCCTAGTACCAAGTTACACTGAAGTTCCTCCTGTCAGATGTTCTCAAGAACCTTACTTGCACGGCAGACAGCTGTAGCCTATCTCGGGGGCTCCTTTCTCCTGAGTCCCGGCTCTCTATCCAAGCTGCTGTTGTGCCCTCAAGTCTTAGATGGGAGTAGGGCATTCACAGCCTCCTACTCCTCTGGTATCTGTTGTAGGACCGTTAGTATCCATACAACCGTGGAGACTAGGCTCCAGTTCATGCGCTCACTGTGAGGTAGCTCTCCTTTCCCAGCTCAACCTTCAGCTTCTCTCTCCATGTCTGCACACTTCACCCTCCGCAGACTAACTGACCACTCCTTCCTCTTGGCCCTCAGAGAGCACTCCTCCCCTTAATCCCGGTTCAGAGTTCCCCCTGCTGGCCTGGAGTGGGACTGTGTTGCATGCATAGATTGACTGCGAGAGAGACCCATCATTGCCTCCAAGCCTGGCATTACCCTCCCCTGGAGGAAGGCAAAGCCACTGTGGTGGCCATACTCCTGGGGGCGCCACAACAGCATCGCTGGTATGTACTTATGTTTCCAGTTTCTAATTCCTGTTCCATATTAGCCTGCCTAGTTAGTTTTCCCCTGCTCAGCTACTAGTGCAGATGTTGATTTATTATGTATATATGTATTCCTATGTACCCCGTACTGACTGAGTGTATGTATGTTTGTATTGTAGTTTCACCGCACCAATATTCCATCACGTTCAAAAAAGCACAGATTCAACCTACAGTCTCCTTATTGGAATACGTTATAGCGGTTTAGCTGCCTGTATAAGCTACATGAACTCTGCTTCATTTAGTGTGGACAGAACAGTGGTGATTCTTATAATCCATGTGTCTTATTGTTTACTGTTGGTGGTGGCTGCGGTGAAGCAGGGTCCCAGGGTTGCTGCTGGAAGAGGCAAGAGTGGAGCGTTACTGCAGGCTGGGATGAGGTGGTGTTCCCATGTGCGCTGCTGTGGGTGTTTGGTGGTGGCTCTGCCAACATTTTGAGAAAGCCCAGAGCCCCAACACTTACATGGCTTATTGTGCGGTGAACTCCGGAAAAATGGCTGCCAGAGCATGCGCAGATGGAGATCTCAGCACCAAGGTCTCGGGAGATGAGATCTCAGCTCATCATGGAACTTGGACCATATCTCAAGACAAATAAGATTGGCTGAAAATCTCCTAATTATTGGAAATTAAAGGCTTTGCAATCACCAAGTTTTTAAGAAAATACATAATTACGGTATATAAAGTGAAATCTATAAAAATAAATTTAGGATTTTTAGAAATACTATAATTTTATAGATACACTAAATAAAAAAATGATAACATGGTAAAATTATTATCGTACTTAATGCATATGTTATACATTTCTGCTGAGATGACGTATCAGCTGGCAATAATCCTGAGCTGTGACCATCACCTATTGCAAATGGTGAATCTTGTGATCTCCATATATAGGTTTTACTTGTCATTATAATTCTACCTGCGATGATAATGAGATAACTTCAGAGAAGTGATTAATTATCAATAATACGGTACCTGCTATATTTCACATATTTTCGACACCTATAGCATTACTGTAAATGTAAAAAAAATTCTTAAAATTTGTGCAACATAAAAACTTGACTTGAACAATTAGAGCTGTGTTTTGTATTGCATGCAAGAAAAAACAGACAATTTTTCAACTGTATTTTGGATCTGTTTTTTTTATCTTTTCTTGGTCGATGTATCCATCTTTTACCATTAAATTTTTTATATGCAAATCAAAAAATCCAAGCTTCTACTGCCCATTAAACAGTAAAAATCAGATGTCACTTGGATTGCATCAGTGTTTTGCCCTTTATTTTCATGGATGAGTTTAAACCATATTTCAATTTAAAAAAATTGACTTTTTTTTTTTCCTTTTTGTGGAAAAAAAAGGCACATGCGAAGAGAATGAATGTCTGAATGGCACCTTATTATTTTCCTGCTGATTCCATTGTTTAGAACTCTTGTGGATCTTTCTATTCAATCTATTGCCTATATTTGTCATTATGCCCCATCTTAAAGCTATGTACAGTACATTACACAAAATTAGAGACATGGTTATGGTTTCATAATTTGTCAATTGGATCTTATGAAGGATCTACCTTCCGTGTCTACCTTTTTCCTTGTGAGCAGGGCCCTCATTCCTCTTGGTATCTGTTATGATCTATGTGTCTTTTGTTATGCTGTAATGTCTATTGTCTGTACAAGTCCCCTCTGAAATGTAAAGTGCTGCGGAATATGTCGCAGCTATAGAAATAAAATTATTATTATTATTATTATTATTATTATTACTAAGGATGTAGTCACTTCTGTATGCTGCACTGAACAGACTTCCTTGAGCAATAAAATGGATTCTTTATCATGAGGTATTTATGCCAGAATAAGTTACTCTAACTAGAAATGAGAGGATATTGAATTCTACTCAACGTATAAGAAGAAAATCTGCATAGTGCCCATTTTTTATAATTCGATCCCATGAGGATTCAGCAAGTTGGTGGCCGCTGGCTGTCATTTTTTCTGAACTGTAAAGGCCCATCAAAAGGTTAAAAAAAATTAAAATCCATTTATTCACCTTATTGCTCACCGTCACTCATCCGATCCTCGAGAAATCATCTGATCCCTGCCATTCACACTGAAATCTCCCGGACTCTCACACCGTCCTGTATTTTTGGCCCTGATCTGAAAGGTCAAAGCGCACGTTGTGATATCGGTGACCTTTTGTGCTCTTGCGCAGAATCCTCCAGCGGATGATCGAAGTCAGAATCCTGGGTCACAGTGAGACCTAAAGATTTCAATGCGGATGGTGGCGATAAGAGGATGCAATGGGGAATGGATGATTGATGTGAAGGGCAGAGGGGCCTAAGAGTAGAGTTGAGGGAATTTGTTTGGATTCAGTTCCGAATATTGTTTTTGCAATATTCGTAGAACACAGCCGAACGTCATTAGAGTCAATGGGAGTAGAAATTACCGAATATGTTTGGAACCGATCATCAAACATACATTCGCATGAATAGGGTTTGAATATGGTCCGAATATGTCAAAATCAGATTCGGGGGTCAACTCTACCTAAGAGGTGAGAGATGAAATGCGTATAAGAGGGTTTTTTTATGTATTGTGTTTATTACATTTTGAAGTCTGCAGAGATCCCAAGGTATAATAAGGGACATTAAATTGGTGAAGATTAACTTATTCGCGAATCGAGTTTCTCAGGAAAATATGCGCCAACAGGCAAATGCAAATTCTGCCTGATCCGCTCATCTGTAACCTCACCCGACCCCATATCACAAAAAGATTTATGTTACCAAAAGAAATCGCACAATGGTATACCACTACATTCATATAAAGCCACACAAAGCTTTCACAAGCCATTGTGCGGTACAATATCACAATAGGTTACCACTATGTTTTCTGCAAGACAGACGTTCGGGCTACGCAAGCATAACGAGAGAATCGGCATTACAATTTAAATTGTATTTCTTTTTGATGTTTAGGAGATATGTAAAACTGCCATAAGCTGACTTTATAGGGTGCTGAATCCGATTTCCATTTCCAGCAGGATCTACTCAGACAAGCGGACTATTTTTCTCTTTCATGCTGTACAGGGAAGGTGACTTCCTTGGGTCTGATTTCCAATGCATAAATACTGATATTGCTGCATATCAAATTATTCTGACTTCTAAACACCGGAATAGAAGCTTCACAAATATATCTGCAGATTTAACAATGTGAAAAGGCAACAGTTTCATCAGGAAAAGTAGCTACGGTAAAGCAAAAAAAAGCATAATTTGTTTTGCCAGTGACAATTGTTTCCGCACAGGACATTATACAAACACGGAAAATAGTTTAGGAATGAACATAAAGTAAAGTAACAGACAAAAGCTTCTTTTTCTCCTTCGTACATAGGGAGGGATCCGCAGCTCATCCACAGCTTATTTAAATTTGACCTTTTAATATGCTAAAACAGCAGCTTTGTGATAATTTCATCTTCGCTAGAACTTAAATCAAGGTTCCCTACTAAAGGGCATGGCTGATTTGTTGTGTAGCATTATTCACACCCTGCGAACACTGTTCTTCATATGCAATGTCACGAGCATTAGTGTAAAGTCTAGGATAATATATGCACTGATTCACACTGTAGGATTTGAAAAAGCGCAAATAGGGTCTTCTCTGACAGACAGGGTACAAATAGTACTGCAATTCCACTCACCTGGTATATGAGAAGAAAAGCGCATAGAATTGTCAGTCAGCTGCCGCTCATCCACGGGTAAAATCAATGACCGCAGAGATATTCAGATTAATAGGACTTTTTGTGGATTTATTGCGCTGCTAGGCATGACTCAGAATCAATCGTTCATAAAAGGATTGCAGATTTATTCATAATCCCAATGCGTTTCGAAGTTAAAACACTTCTTCCTTAGGGGATGAGATAAAAGTACAATAGCGTTGCTTGCACGTTAAAAACATTTGATATTTGAAAAAAAAAACCTGCCCCTCTGTCAAATATCAGGTATGTCTGACCATTTTTTAAAAACGATTATTTATGCGGTGGAAGGGATGCTAAGTAAAAGAGCCACCTTGACAGAATGCAGCATTAGTGTTGCACAAGGTGGCTCTTTTACTTAAAAACACCTGGGGGGGTCACAGGTTCCCTTTAAAAAAAGAAAAATAAATTCACCATTTTCTGAGACCCATAGGGTCCCCATTTTTTGTGATCTGGGGCTGTGTGAAGGCTTATTTTTTGCGCGCCAACCAGCTTTTTGTATTGGTACCACTCTTGTGTAGATATGATCTTTTGATCACCTGTTAGCAATGTTGCAGCGACCAAAAAAACATAATTCTGGCGTTTTGACTTTTTTTCGTGATTCCACCCTCGGCTTTTAGGGGCACATGTCAGCTGTTCAAATCAGCTGACATGTGCTAGAAAAGTTGCTGACTCTCTACTGGAGCCTGCAGCCACCAGAGGTAGCCCACCTTAGACGTAAAAGGGTTAAAAGGAATCTCACGTTTTTTCTATATAATCTGAGAGCAGCATGATGTAGAGACAGAGACCCTGACTCCAGTGATGCATCACTTACTGGACTGCTTGCTTCAGTTTTGTTAAAATTACTGTTTTCTCCTCTGCAGTTCTCTGAATGCTGAGCTCTGTATAACCCCGCCCACACCACTGATTGGCAGCTTTCTGTGCACACTGTGCATAGGCGGAATGCTACCAATCAGTGGTAGTGGTGCGGTTACAGAGCAGGAGGATTGCATGGTACCAGATATCTTGTTCTCTTTTGATAATCTCCTGCTGATAAAGCACTGATTTTAACAAATCTACAGCAAGTATAACATTTAGTGATACATCATTAAAATCGAGGTCTGTACCCCTAAGTCATGCTCCTCTCCGATTAGGTGGGGAGAGACTGGTGACATATTCCCTTTAATCTAGATAAGTATAACTTTCTGTGTAGATTCTTTACTTTATATGTCTTTATATTTGTCTGAGCTGTCTTTTTTTTATAGAGAACTCGATATAAATACTTATGTCCCCCCAAAAAATTGAGAAAAGTATTCAAGGAGTGATACCTTTATTGGCTAAACAGAGAAATTATATTTGCAAGCTTTCAAGGCTCAAAGCTTGCAAATATAATTTCTCTGGTTAGCCAATAAAGTTATCACTCCTTGAATACTTTTCTCAATTTTTGGGGGGGACATAAGTATTTACATCTATTTTTCTGGCTAACACGGTACCACAATATTATTTTGTATTGTACATTTTTAGAGAACTCCAAATCCTTTAAAAATCAAAGGAAATGAGAATTTTTTAGCTGCTTGAAGCCACCACGAGGGGAAGTTTTAATGCTTGCGGCAAACTTTTGTATATTTATACATGCAACATACTGTGTATGCGTTAGTGGTAGCTACAGGGTATCAGATTTTATCACTTGAGGTTAAATGCTAATCTTTAAAGGGGTTGTATGATTACTACAAGTTATCTACAGGACCTGCACAGAGTGGCACATTGGGGAACTTTTATTCCCAATGCTTTAAGATGGAGCGGTAGGTCATCAAATGCCCAACCATCAGTCCATTCCTTAAGAGGAAGCCGGGAAAAGCTAGCTGCAGTGCTCAGCAGCCCCATCGAGGATGAATGGAGTGGCTTTGGAGTAAGTGCACTACCGGCCGGTCCATTATAGCAAGGATAATAGTTTCTGATTCTGCCGTTTGGTGAAGGTCACAGCGATCGGACCCCGCCAATCAACATGTTTTCATTTAACTTGTAGATAAGTGATAATTTGCTTTCGCCAGACAACTCCTTTACAAATAAATCTACACTAAGGCCTCCGTCACACGTCCATATTTCCAGTACATGTGGTTCCATTATTTTAACAGATCTTACGTTTACCCACTATAATCTAAAGTGCTGTTCACATGTCCATGTTTTTACATGCACCGTGTGTTCATGTAAAAAACACGGAGACAGGTCTTGTTTTGTCCAGCAACACGGATGACATGGGCCAGGTCTCTGGGCCTGTGAAAAACCCATACAGCACACTGATGGCATCCATGTATCATTTGTTTGCCATCAGTGTGCTGTACGTGTTCACCATTGCAAAGTATAGGGGAAGCTTTGTAATTTATTTCTTCTTTATCCCATACCAGAAAACACTGATGACACACTGATGGTAAAAATGGACCCACTGATGACACATTGGTGGTAAAAACGGACACAGGGATGACACACTGATGGTAAAAACGGGCACACTGTTGACACACTGATCCAAAGCCCTGTTGACACTGGTACCATTTTTCCACTTATGTGTTTAATCACAGTCGTTTGAAAGAGGCCTAAATCTGGATATTGCCGTATGACGTCAGTTACTTTCAATATCCTATGCAAAAAGGTTAAATGAAACTTCTCAGCACTATTGCAACATCTGTGAAAGATACATGAAATACTATGTGGATTATAGAATACCGATTTCTTCTTATCTTCTTATGTGGTAGAGGAGCCATTCAGCCAATCTAGAGAAAGTATTGACTGCTAACTCTACGCCTCGTCCAGATTCAGTCTTTAGCCAATTCTCCCAATGTCACAATCACTGGAATCAGGGGCCCAAGAGATAATGGAGCCTATTTCTGTCACGGTTCCACCCCTCAGGGTGTCTGGGATGCAGTTACTGATGGCTCGGCCATCCAAACTGGTACAGGGGTGTGCTGAACCTGTCAGTACTTTGATTGACAGCATGACCATCCAGTCTGGTTCAGGGGCATACTGAATGTGTTTATTGACAGCTCGACTAGCCAATCTGTGACTGGGAGGCGTCGGCTGTCTCAGGTGTTCACTATCCTGGGTAGAGATGAGCGAAACGGGTCGGTCAAATTCAAAAAACGCCGATCGAAACTCGACCATAACGTGAGGTCGGCCATGAGGTCGCCAATCAGAGCGCCAAAGTCGCGTTTCAAATGATGCTTCCAGCGCCTTTTCTCAGACAATGATGGAGGACGCACACTGTGGGCAACGCGATGACATGGGCAGCGGCCACCACCATCTTAGAGAAGGGCATTGAAGTGATTGGCTGGCTTTGTGTGGCGTCACAGTGGGTATAAAAGGCCGTGACCGCCAACCGCCATCTTCTGCCGATCTTTGAATAGGGAGAGGTGCTGCTGCTGATTCTGAATAAGGAGAGCGTTAGGCAGGGAAGAAGAAAAAAAATTGCTTCTGCTGATAGCGCTTTTCACTGTACAGTTAGTGTGCAGTGAAAGGGGAGGATTTTTGTTGTGTGCAGCAGCGCTGGTGGTGATTAGGCTGCCTTTTAAGGCTACCTGATAGCTGCATTGCTGTGTGCACACTGCTGTTCAAACTGCTTTTTTCAAAGCACTCCAACTTTTATTATTTTGTTCTGGTGACTGTGAGTTACCGAGTGTTCATTTTTTCACACACCGTATAGAGGTGTACGCTCCTCACACACAACCGTGTACCACCTTGTATCACAGACAAATAGAAGCTATCTGTGTGTGACTCTGGAAAAACAAGCCGTAGAGATTTTCCATTCTTCCAGACCTACACCTTATAGAGTTGTCCCCTTTTCAAACAGTTTCTAGACGGAGATTGACAATTTTCCATACAGACACCGTATAGCGGTGTACGCTCCTCACACACTACCGTGTACCGGCTGGTATCACGGACAAATAGAAGCTATCTGGGTGTGACTCTGGAAAAACAAGCCGAGGAGATTTTCCATTTTTCCAGACCTACACCTTATAGAGCTGTCCACTTTTCAAACAGTTTCATATGTCTGCTGTTTGATGACAGTCAAAACTAGACAGAGACAGCGTGTGTCAGTCCGTATAAAAATAGGCTGAGATTGACAATTTTCCATACAGACACCATATAGAGCTGTCCCATTCTCAAACAGTATTGTATATCTGCTGTTCGCATTACAGTCACATCTATAAAGAGTCAGCGTGTGTGTGACACTCCGTAAATAGATATACGGAGATTGTTAGTTACACAATAAACGCACAATTCCATATATCTGCTTGTTGGATTACGGCCAAATACATACTGTGGGAGCGTCTGTGACTAACAAAATATGTACGTAGCTTTAATTTTTTTTAATACACCTCACACAGCACCATCTCTCTGCTGGTATTTTTGGTACATTTTCGCAAACATGAGGAAGCATGGTGGAAGAGTCCGTGGACATGGGATGGGGGCCGTAGTTGGTACTGATGGTGGTGGTGCATCGGCTGGTTCTGGCAAAAGCACAACAGCAGCTAAGGCAGGAGGTGTTGAGCCTGCGTCATCATCTGGCCCAAGAACGCATGTAAGGTTCCCTTTTCTTGGATTAGGAAAACTGCTTTTAAAGCCAGAGCATCAGGAACAGGTTTTGGCATATATTGCCAAAACAGCCACCAGCCCTATTGCCTTCTCTTCTGAACGTTCAAAACCTGCAAGCACGGAGTCATCTGTGTAGGGTTCTGGTCAGGAAAAACACCTTTCCTTGTGTCCTTCACCCCCACCATAAGTTAAGGATGTGGCAGCCGACACTTCAGATTACTCTATGGAGCTCTTTTCACATACTATGCCTGGGTTATCCAGTCAAATCCTGAATTCCCCAGTCGAAGATGCATCTTACATGGAGTGCACTGATGCACAGCCACTGCTAGATGATTCTGCTGGTGCAATGACCCAGAGCACTACATTGCCCTCGCAGTCTACTGAGCCAGAATCTGACCCTGATGAACTTAGGTGCCCTTTCCCGCATCCTATACCACCTTACACGGTGACACAGAGGAAGGTAAAGAGGAAGGTGCAGATGACTTTGAAGAGGAGGTGATGGATGACCCAGTTCTTGACCTGGATTGGCATTCATTGGGGGAGGAGGGTGGCGCTGGCAAAATTTCAGATAAGGAGAAGGATCCGCAGCAGGCATTGACATTGCAGTAGCAGTTTTCTGGCAGGCCCGTAGCTGTCCAGAAACATGGAACAAAAACTAAAAGAGTTGCAGGACAGCTTGGCCAGATGGTCAACTTAGCACAGCGTGCAAGGCCAGAAAATGTATACCATAGTAGGAAGAGTGCAGTGTGGCACTTCTTTGTCCAAAATCCTATTGATGAGGCAAAGGTTACCTGTAAGAAGTGCAGAAGGACCTTTAGCCGAGGTAAACAACTGAGAAATTAGAAAACCAGTTGCATGCTTAGACATTTAATCAACATGCACTTGCAAGCGTGGACGCAACAAAACCTCATGTAGCACATGTGCACCTGCTCCGACTGAAGGTTGCCAGCAACGCTCCATCACTTCCCCCACTGTTAGACCACCGCCACCGTTAAGCACACCACCAGCACTAAATGTGGAGGTGTCGTCGCAAGGCCAAAACACTCAGGGAATCACAATGGTTTTGCAACACAACACTGAATCTAGGCATCTAGGCCATCACCACCAATACCTTCACCAACCCCCTCTCTCCATCCGGTCCACCGCTACTTCCTCCATATACAGCTCTCCAGTCCAGCACACCCTACCAGACACTCTGAGTAGGACAAGAAAGTACTCATCCTCTCATCCGCGTACATTGCCAAACTAATCTCATTAGAGATGATGCCCTACCATTTGGTTGAAAGTGAAGCTTTCCGCAAGCTCATGGCCTACGCTGTCCCATGCTATGACCTACACAGTTGGCACTTCTTTTCTCGAAAAGCCATCCCTGCCCTCCACCGGCATGTGAAAGACCGCATTGTCCATGCACTAAAACAGTCAGTGAGTGGAAAGGTGCACCTCACAACAGATGCATGGACCAGTAGGCATGGCCAGGGCCGTTACGTGTCCATCACTGTGCACTGGGTTAGTGTGGTGGATGCAGGCTCCACAGGGGACAGCGGCAGTGGAACAGTGCTGCCTAGCCCGCATATAGGAAACAGTTGGCTGTAGGCTTTCGACCCTCTTCCTCCTCCTCCATAAGCAAAAGCTCATCCACAGAGCGCAGTCGCATGAGCAGTCCATCCGCAGCTGGCAGTGTTGCACACGAGGTGTCCCACTATCGAACAGCTAGTGGTAAGCGTCAGCAGACTGTGTTAAAGATGATGTCTTTGGGCAACAACAGACACACTGCGGAGGTACTGGCTGACTACTTGCAGCATCAAACTGAGTCATGGCTGGGCAGTCTACATCTTGAGCCAGGCAAGGTAGTCAGTGATAACGGCTGTAATTTTGTGGCAGCCATAGCCCATGCAAAACTCACACACATACCTTGCCTGGCTCACACTTTGAACCTGGTGGTGCAGTGCTTCCTTAATAATTATCCGGAGTTAACATCACTGCTCCATAAGGTGCGAAGACTGTGCTTGCACGTCCGGTGCTCAGCCGTACACTCCAGTCGTATGCAGAAGCTGCAGTGATTGCTCCACCTTCCCAAGCACCGCCTAATCATAGAAGATGCAACAAGGTGGAACTCCACCCTGCACATGGTTGAGAGGCTGTGCGAACAGAGGAAGGCTGTAATGCATTTGTGGGAGGATACACGGGCAGGCAGTTTGAGGGAAGACATGGAATTGTCGGGTATGCAGGGTATCAAAGCTGAAAGACCTCTGTAAAGTCCTTCAGTGTTTTGAGGAATGCACACGGCTGGTAATCGCAGACGACGCCATCCTAAGCATGAGCATCCCACTTATGCGTCTACTCATGCAAAGTTTGACGCACATTAAGGATCTTGCGTTTGCAGCGGAGGAGGAACAGGAGGAGGAGGGAGCCTTGCTGACAGTCAGCCATTGTCTAGTCAGGGAACTGTCCTGGACGAGGTGGAGGAAGAAGAGGAGGAGGAGGATGAGGGGGATGATTATTTGGGGCAGGAGGATGCTTCTCAGGGGTCAAGAGAAAATGATGGTGTTCCAAGGTCAGGTACAGTGTTTGTGCATGACTGTAGGGATGTGGATTTGCCAGAAAGTGCTCCTCTACCCAGCAGTGTCAGTGCATTATTGACACCTGGAACATTGGCCCACATGTGGGATTATGCCTTGCGGATCCTAAAATGGGAGCCCCGCATTGCAAAAATGATGAAGGATGACGACTAGTGTTGAGCGATACCTTCCGATATCGGGAAATATCGGATCGGATTGGATCGGACCAATACCCCAAAAATATCAGATATCGCCGATTCTGATACCAGAAACAAATGCAAGTCAATGGGACACAAATATCGGAATGAAAATAAACCCTTACTTTCCTTGTAGGTTAAGTCTACATGAAGGAAAACAACTAAGAATAATGTAGAATGTATTGGGGGAGGTGGAGGAGACATTAAAGGCATAGAGGTTTAGCCCAATCAAATGGAATAGCAGGAATTAATTTTTTTTTTAAGACGTTCGGCGTTACAAAGATATTGACTATGTTAAAAGGGTTGTGTAGCAATAGAGGGAGACGTTCAGAAAAGGCGAATGTTGGCGGAGTGTTGGAATGGAGTGCTTCATCTAGCTTGTGTCAGGAACACCGCACTACACTCACTCACTGAGCCAGTGCGCATGTCCTGAGTACAAAAACAGTGCTCAAAGATACTTGTGGAGCAGGGAGCAGGGCAGCAGCAGTGACGATGGTGCTTCACACTATCAGGACCTGAAGCATGTGACTGCTGGGGGCGTGGCCTAAGCTCCACAGAGTTAGGAGCTGCAGGGAAACTCCTAGAAAGGTAACTACGGGACAAGTTACCAAGGGGCATAGACAGTGGTGGAAACCAGATCAAGCTGGGGACAATGCACGATATAGCAGGACAGTACCAAATGGTTAGACAGAGCGGATAGTCAGGACGTAGCAATAGATCAGAAAACTAGAACAGGCAATAGACGGTACAATAGGGGCAAACGGTAGCGGAGTAACAATAGCCAAGCCAGGAGGTCAGAACCAGAGAAGACAATAGTACCTAAAACGTGAGACGGAGTTCAGAGTGAGGGGTCATACACGGGAATTAAACAAGCAATGCAGTACACGCACACCAGGGGGGTCAGTCAGACACACAGCCAGAATAACAGCATAGCTGACAGAGAATGCTAGACTGGAGTGAGTATAAATACCCCTCCCAGATACAAACAGAGGCCGGCAAAAGTTAACCCTATGAGAACAGGACATTAACCATCTCCTAACCATGACAGTACTCCCTCTTAATGGGGGGCCACTAGACCCCCAGGTTTCTCAGGGTATCTGGCATGAAAAGCCCGCACCAGTCGATCAACGTGCACCGAATTGGCCGGAACCCACGACCGATCCTCAAAGGAATATCCCTTCCAAAGGATAAGGTGCTGAAGTCTCCGGTGCACCCACCGCGAATCAACGATGCGCCCAACCTCGTATTCCAGTTGACCCTCTACCAGCACTGGTGGAGCCACAGATGAGGGATCTTCTCTAACTGTCCCCAGAGGGGAAGACCTGTGGAAGACGTTAGAGATTTTGAAGGAGGTGGGCAACTGTAATCTGAATGCCAACGCGTTGATCACCTCTACAATCTTGTATGGGCCAATAAATTTTGGCCCCAACTTCATAGAGGGTATTTTAAGCTTGATGTTACGGGTGGACAACCAGACTTTTTCCCCCACTGTCAACGCAGGAACCACCCCCCTCCTCCTGTCTGCAAAATGTTTGAACTTCTTATGGGCTTTGGAGATGTTCCCCTGCACCTCCTTCCAGAGGGTTTTTAATTGTTGTACCATCCTCTCGGCACCAGGGCAATCCGAATCCATACGGGAAAAGTCCCCAAACTGCGGAACAAATCCATAATTGACCTGAAAGGGAGACTTTCCGGTAGACTGATTAATCCGACAGTTGGATGCAAATTCTGCCATGGGTAATACCTCACACCAGTCTTCCTGTCTGAAGGAGGCCAGGCATCTCAGAATCTGCTCCAATGACTGGTTGGTGCGTTCAGTTTGTCCGTTGGATTCCAGGTGATAGGCAGAGGAGAATGACAACGTGACCCCCAACTTCATACAAAACGCTCTCCAAAACCTGGCCACAAATTGCACACCCCTGTCCGACACCACATTCACAGACACTCCATGCAGTCGAACAATGTGCTGTATAAACAAGCGGGTCAAGGTTTCAGCAGATGGTAATGCAGGTAATGGCACAAAGTGGGCTTGCTTAGAAAATCTATCAACCACTACCCATACCACTGGAGTTGCCTTCGGAAGGTGGAAGATTAGTGATAAAGTCCATGGACAGGTGTGTCCATGGTTTATCCGGAATTGGCAAAGGCACCAATTCCCCGGCCGGCCGGACCTGAGAGCTTTTAGAGCACGCGCACACCCCACAAGTATTCACAAACCTTTTTATATCAGTACCCATAGAGGGCCACCAAAAACCCCTAGCTACTGCCCCCCGGGTAGCTGCAATACCAGGGTGTGCACTTAACACAGAATCATCAAATTCTTGAAGGAGTGTGGGACGGAATTGTTCGGGTACAAACAATTTACCTGGGGGTTTATTCCTGGGAGCTTGTGCTTCCAGAATCTCTCTCTGTAACTCAGAGGAGATTTCGGCTACAACCACTCCCGGTTGAAGAATGGAGAAAGGAGGTTCTGGAGGGGACACAGAATCAAACCTTCCGGGATAAGGCATCCGCCTTTACATTTTTTAGACCCTGGTTGGAACGTGATGGTAAAATGAAATCGAGAAAAAAAAAGTGCCCACCGAGCCTGTGTGGGGGTCAATCTCTTAGCAGACTCGATATAGGCCAGGTTTTTATGATCAGTGATGACTAGTGTTGAGCGATACCACCCGATACTGAAAAATATCGTATCGGAATGGATCGGCCGATCTAAAAAAAATATCGGGTATCGCCGATTCCGATCCCGGAAGTCCCATGGAACAGAAATATCGGAATTAAAAAAAACTAGAGTTGAGCGAAACGGGTCGAAAAAATTCAAAAGTCGCCGACTTTTGGCAAAGTCGGGTTTCATGAAACGAAACCCGACCCTAGGATGAGGTCGGCCACGAGGTCGGCGACTTACATGCCAAAGTCGCGTTTCAAAAGTTTGTTTTGCGCTCTTTTTCAGCCAATCAGGATCCACGGACACTGTGGGCAACGTGATGACATAGGCACGGGTCACCAGCATCTTTCAGAAGGGCATGCAAGTGATTGGCTTGCTTTGGTGGGCGTCACAGGGGGTATAAAAGGGCGTGCACGCCGACCGCCATCTTACTTCTGCCGATCTTAGTATAGGGAGAGATTGCTGCTGATTCTGTAGGGAGAGCGTTAGGCAGGGAAGAAGACAAAAAAACTGCTTCTTCTGCTAGCGATTTGGCCTGCACAACACACCAGTCACTGTGTGTGCAGTGCAAGGGGAGGCTATATAGTGGTGTATCAGTGGTGTTGGTTTTTGGGCTGCCTTCTAAGGCTTCCTGACATTCCTGCATTGCTGTTTACCCACTGCTCCGCAAACTGCTTTTTTAAAAGCAATCCCAATTTTTTTTTTTTGGCCTGCTGAGAAGAAAAAAAAACTGCTTCTGCTGCTAGCAATTTGGCCTGCACAACACACCAGTCACTGTGTGTGCAGTGCAAGGGGAGGCTATATAGTGGTGTATCAGTGGTGTTGGTTGTTGGGCTGCCTTCTAAGGCTTCCTGACATTCCTGCATTGCTGTTTACCCACTGCTCCGCAAACTGCTTTTTTAAAAGCAATCCAATCTCCCTTATCCTCTAGTCACTTTTGTCACAGCTGTGCCATCGAGCCTGTCACATAGCGCTCAGATATTCATTGGGCCTCACACAATCCAAAAGTGTCCAGTGTCCAAAAGTGTGTGCAGAGATTCAAAATCTCCCTTATCCTCTAGTCACTTTGGTCACAGCTGTGCCATCGAGCCTGTCACATAGCGCTCAGATATCAGTGGGCCTCACACAATCCAAAAGTGTCCATCCAGTGTCCAAAAGTGTGTGCAGAGATTCAAAATCTCCCTTATCCTCTAGTCACTTTGGTCACAGCTGTGCCATCGAGCCTGTCACATAGCGCTCAGATATCAGTGGGCCTCACACAATCCAAAAGTGTCCATCCAGTGTCCAAAAGTGTGTGCAGAGATTCAAAATCTCCCTTATACTCTAGTCACTTTGGTCACAGCTGTGCCATCGAGCCTGTCACATAGCGCTCAGATATCAGTGGGCCTCACACAATCCAAAAGTGTCCATCCAGTGTCCAAAAGTGTGTGCAGAGATTCAAAATCTCCCTTATCCTCTAGTCACTTTTGTCACAGCAGTGCCATCGAGCCTATCACATAGCGCTCAGATATTCATTGGGCCTCACACAATCCAAAAGAGTCCAGTGTCCAAAAGTGTGTGCAGAGATTCAAAATCTCCCTTATCCTCTAGTCACTTTGGTCACAGCTGTGCCATCGAGCCTGTCACAAAGCACTCAGATATCAGTGGGCCTCACACAATCCAAAAGTGTCCAGTGTCCAAAAGTGTGTGCAGAGATTCAAAATCTCCCTTATCCTCTAGTCACTTTGGTCACAGCTGTGCCATCGAGCCTGTGACATAGCGCTCAGATATCAGTGGGCCTCACACAATCCAAAAGTGTCCATCCAGTGTCCAAAAGTGTGTGCAGAGATTCAAAATCTCCCTTATCCTCTAGTCACTTTGGTCACAGCTGTGCCAACGAGCCTGTCACATAGCGCTCAGATATCAGTGGGCCTCACACAATCCAAAAGTGTCCATCCAGTGTCCAAAAGTGTGTGCAGAGATTCAAAATCTCCCTTATCCTCTAGTCACTTTGGTCACAGCTGTGCCATCGAGCCTGTCACAAAGCGCTCAGATATCAGTGGGCCTCATACAATCCAAAAGCGTCCATCCAGTGTCCAAAAGTGTGTGCAGAGATTCAAAATCTCCCTTATCCTCTAGTCACTTTGGTCACAGCTGTGCCATCGAGCCTGTCACATAGCGCTCAGATATCAGTGGGCCTCACACAATCCAAAAGTGTCCATCCAGTGTCCAAAAGTGTGTGCAGAGATTCAAAATCTCCCTTATACTCTAGTCACTTTGGTCACAGCTGTGCCATCGAGACTGTCACATAGCGCTCAGATATCAGTGGGCCTCACACAATCCAAAAGTGTCCATCCAGTGTCCAAAAGTGTGTGCAGAGATTCAAAATCTCCCTTATCCTCTAGTCACTTTGGTCACAGCTGTGCCATCGAGCCTGTCACATAGCGCTCAGATATCAGTGGGCCTCACACAATCCAAAAGTGTCCATCCAGTGTCCAAAAGTGTGTGCAGAGATTCAAAATCTCCCTTATCCTCTAGTCACTTTGGTCACAGCTGTGCCATCGAGCCTGTCACATAGCGCTCAGATATTCATTGGGCCTCACACAATCCAAAAGTGTCCAGTGTCCAAAAGTGTGCGCAGAGATTCAAAATCTCCCTTATCCTCTAGTCACTTTGGTCACAGCTGTGCCATCGAGCCTGTCACATAGCGCTCAGATATCAGTGGGCCTCACACAATCCAAAAGTGTCCAGTGTCCAAAAGTGTGTGCAGAAATTCAAAATCTCCCTTATCCTCTAGTCACTTTGGTCACAGCTGTGCCATCGAGCCTGTCACATAGCGCTCAGATATCAGTGGGCCTCATACAATCCAAAAGTGTCCATCCAGTGTCCAAAAGTGTGTGCAGAGATTCAAAATCTCCCTTATCATCTAGTCACTTTGGTCACAGCTGTGCCATCGAGCCTGTCACATAGCGCTCAGATATCAGTGGGCCTCACACAATCCAAAAGTGTCCATCCAGTGTCCAAAAGTGTGTGCAGAGATTCAAAATCTCCCTTATCCTCTAGTCACTTTGGTCACAGCTGTGCCATCGAGCCTGTCACATAGCACTCAGATATCAGTGGGCCTCACACAATCCAAAAGTGTCCATCCAGTGTCCAAAAGTGTGTGCAGAGATTCAAAATCTCCCTTATCCTCTAGTCACTTTGGTCACAGCTGTGCCATCGAGCCTGTCACATAGCGCTCAGATATCAGTGGGCCTCACACAATCCAAAAGTGTCCAGTGTCCAAAAATGTGTGCAGAGATTCAAAATCTCCCTTATCCTCTAGTCACTTTGGTCACAGCTGTGCCATCGAGCCTGTCACATAGCGCTCAGATATCAGTGGGCCTCACACAATCCAAAAGTGTCCATCCAGTGTCCAAAAGTGTGTGCAGAGATTCAAAATCTCCCTTATCCTCTAGTCACTTTGGTCACAGCTGTGCCATCGAGCCTGTCACATAGCGCTCAGATATCAGTGGGCCTCACACAATCCAAAAGTGTCCATTTAGTGTCCAAAAGTGTGTGCAGAGATTCAAAATCTCCTTTATCCTCTAGTCACTTTGGTCACAGCTGTGCCATCGAGCCTGTCACATAGCGCTCAGATATTCATTGGGCCTCACACAATCCAAAAGTGTCCAGTGTCCAAAAGTGTGCGCAGAGATTCAAAATCTCCCTTATCCTCTAGTCACTTTGGTCACAGCTGTGCCATCGAGCCTGTCACATTGCGCTCAGATATCAGTGGGCCTCACACAATCCAAAAGTGTCCAGTGTCCAAAAGAGTGTGCAGAAATTCAAAATCTCCCTTATCCTCTACTCACTTTGGTCACAGCTGTGCCATCGAGCCTGTCACGTAGCGCTCAGATATCAGTGGGCCTCACACAATCCAAAAGTGTCCATCCAGTGTCCAAAAGTGTGTGCAGAGATTCAAAATCTCCCTTATCCTCTAGTCACTTTGGTCACAGCTGTGCCATCGAGCCTGTCACATAGCGCTCAGATATTCATTGGGCCTCACACAATCCAAAAGTGTCCAGTGTCCAAAAGTGTGTGCAGAGATTCAAAATCTCCCTTACCCTCTAGTCACTTTGGTCACAGCTGTGCCATCGAGCCTGTCACATAGCGCTCAGATATCAGTGGGCCTCACACAATCCAAAAGTGTCCAGTGTCCAAAAGTGTGTGCAGAGATTCAAAATCTCCCTTATCCTCTAGTCACTTTGGTCACAGCTGTGCCATCGAGCCTGTCACATAGCGCTCAGATATCAGTGGGCCTCACACAATCCAAAAGTGTCCATCCAGTGTCCAAAAGTGTGTGCAGAGATTCAAAATCTCCCTTATCCTCTAGTCACTTTGGTCACAGCTGTGCCATCGAGCCTGTCACATAGCGCTCAGATATTCATTGGGCCTCACACAATCCAAAAGTGTCCAGTGTCCAAAAGTGTGTGCAGAGATTCAAAATCTCCCTTATCCTCTAGTCACTTTGGTCACAGCTGTGCCATCGAGCCTGTCACATAGCGCTCAGATATCAGTGGGCCTCACACAATCCAAAAGTGTCCAGTGTCCAAAAGTGTGTGCAGAGATTCAAAATCTCCCTTATCCTCTAGTCACTTTGGTCACAGCTGTGCCATCGAGCCTGTCACATAGCGCTCAGATATCAGTGGGCCTCACACAATCCAAAAGTGTCCAGTGTCCACAAGTGTCTGCAGAAATTCAAAATCTCCCCTGTCCTATAGACACCTTGTACCTTGTTTTACATTACTATATAGTTTGTTGGATTTTGTCTACATTTCTACCAAAAATGAGGAAGGCTGGTGGAAGAGGCCGTGGAATTGGGCGGGGGTTGGCAGCTGGTAATGATGGTGTTGGTGGTGGATCTGATGGTAGTGGCAAGAGCAAAATAGGACCGAATGCAGGAGGTGCTGACCCTGCGTCATCGTCTGGCTACATAAGGCCTCGAACGCTTAGTTTTCTAGGAGTTGGCAAACCGCTTTTAAAGCCAGAGCATCAGGAAAAAGTTTTGTCTTACATTGCTGACTCAGCCTCCAGCTCTATCGCCTCCTCTTCTTCAGTTGTAAAAAGTAAAAGCACTGAGTCGTCATTGGAGGCTCATGTTCATGAACCACACCTTTCCTTGTGTCCTTCACCCCAACCAAGATTGAAGGATGACGCAGGCCATACTACTGATTACTCCATGGAGCTGTTTTCACATACCATGCCTGGATTATCAAGTGAAATGGTGAATTACCCAGGCCAAGATGAATCTGACATGGAGTGCACTGATGCACAGCCGCTGATGGATGATTCTGCTGGTACATTCACTCAGAGCACTACATTGTCCTTGCAGTGTACAGAGCCAGATTCTGACCCTGATGAGACTCAGGTGCCCCTTCCCGCACACTATACCACCATACACGGTGACACAGAGGAAGGTGCACATGACATAGAAGAGGAGGTGATGGATGACCCAGTTGTTGACCCAGATTGGCATCCATTGGGGGAAGAGGGTGCTGCTTCCAATAGCTCAGATGAGGAGCATCCACAGCAGACATCGACATCGCAACAGCTGTTATCTGGCAGGCCCGGAGCACTCCAAAGACAGGTTCCAAACATCAAAAGAGTTGCTGGACAGCTTGTCCAGAGGGTCAAAAGATCACAGCGTGCTAGGCCGCAAAATGTCTGCCAAAGTAGGAAGAGTGCAGTGTGGCACTTTTTTGAACAAAATCCTCATGATCAGGCCAAGGTTATCTGTAAGAAGTGCGCAAAGACCTTTAGCCGAGGGAAAAATCTGAAAAATTTGAATACCAGTTGCATGCTTAGACATTTAACCAGCATGCACTTGCAAGCGTGGACACAACACCAAACCTCAAGTGCCACATGTGCAACTGATCACAACGAAGGTAGTCAGCAACGCTACATTGTTTCCCCCACTGTAAGCCCACCGGTTAGCACAGCAGCAAATGTTGAGGTGTCGTTGCAAGACCACAGCAGTCAGGGAATCCCACTGTTATATCAACGAAAGACTGATTCTAGGCCATCAGAAAGAACACCAACTCCATCACCATCATCAACCCTCTCTCAGTCCGCCCTGTCCACCGCTACTTCCACCATATGCAGCTCTCAAGTCCAGCTCACCCTCCCAGACACTATGAGTAGGTCAAGAAAGTACTCAGTCTCTCATCCGCGTACACTGGGTTTGAACGCCCACATTGCCAAACTAATCTCGTTTGAGATGATGCCCTTTCGGTTGGTGGAAAGCACAGCTTTCCGCGAACTCATGGCCTATGCAGTACCACGCTATGACCTACCCAGTCGCCACTTCTTCTCTCGCAAAGCCATCCCAGCCCTCCACCATCATGTGAAAGACCGCATTGTCCATGCACTCAAGCAGTCAGTGAGCGGAAAGGTGCACCTCACAACTGATGCATGGTCCAGTCGGCATGGCCAGGGCCGTTACGTGTCCATCACTGCGCACTGGGTTAATGTGGTGGATGCAGGGTCCACAGGGGACAGCGGTGGTGGGACAGTGCTGCCTAGCCCACGGTATAGGAAACAGTTGGCTGTAGGCGTTCGACCCTCCTCCTCCTCCTCCTCCAGAAGCGAAAGCTCGTCCACAGAGCGCAGTCGTACGAGCACTCCATCTGCAGCTGCCACTGTTGCACACGATGTGTCCCCCTATCGAGCAGCTAGTGGAAAGCATCAGCAGGCTGTGTTGCAGATGATGTGTTTGGGCGACAGACACACCGCCGAGGTGCTGGCCGAGTACTTGAAGCGACAAACTGAGTCATGGCTGGGCAGTGTACATCTTGAGGCAGGCAAGGTAGTTAGTGATAATGGCCGTAATTTTGTGGCAGCCATAGCCCTTTCAAAACTCAGCCACATACCTTGCTTGGCTCACACCTTGAACCTGGTGGTGCAGTGCTTCCTCAAAAATTATCTGGAGTTAACAGCCCTGCTCCAGAAGGTGCGAAGACTGTGCGCGCACATCCGCCGGTCGCCTGTACACTCCGTTCGTATGCAGAAGCTGCAGCGATTGCTCCACCTTCCCAACCACCGCCTCATTATCGACATTGCAACAAGGTGGAACTCCACCCTGCACATGGTGGAGCGGCTGTGCGAGCAGAGGCAGGCCATAATGCATTTGTGGGAGGATACACGGCCAGGCACTTTGAGAGCAGACATGGAGTTGACAGGTGTGCAGTGGTCGAAGCTGAAAGACCTTTGTAAAGTCCTTCAGTGTTACGAGGAATGCACACGGCTGGTAAGCGCAGACGACGCCATCCTAAGCATGAGCATCCCACTTATGCGTCTGCTCATGCAAACTTTGACGCACCTTAAGGAGCAGGCGTCTGCAGCCAATGTTGATGAGGAGGAAGAGGAGGAGGGAATCCTTGATGACATTCAGCCATTGTCTGCTCAGGGACCTCTCCTGGACGAGGTGGAGGAAGAAGAGGAGGAGGAGGATGATGATGGGGATGATTACTTAGGGGAGGAGGATGCATCTCGTGGGGCAAGTGAAAATGTTGGCATGGCAAGGTCTGGTACAGGGTTTGTGCGTGACTGGAGGGATGTGGATTTGCCAGAAAGTGCTCCTCCACCCAGCACTCGCAGTGCATCATTGACACCGGGAACATTGGCCCACATGTCAGATTATGCCTTGCGGATCCTAAAAAGGGTCCCCCGCATTGCCAAAATGATGAACGATGACGACTACTGGTTGGCCAGCATCCTGGATCCACGCTATAAAGGCAAATTACAAAACATCATGCCACAGGAGAACCTTGACCTAATATTGGCTAATAAACAAGCAACTCTGGTAAATCGGTTGCTTGAGGCATTCCCAGCACACAGCAGCGGTGATGGTTCTCACACGAGCCGTACGGGCCGGGGGCAGCTTGGCAGAGGTGTTCGTGGTGCACACAGCAGAAGTGGCGTTGGAGACAGGGGTTTCATGACAATGTTGTGGACTGATTTTTCAAATACCGCTCACACAACTGGTAATACTGCATCGATGGAAAGTGACAGGAGACAGCAGTTGTCAACTATGGTTACAAACTACTTTTCCTCCCATATCGATGTTCTCCCACACAGGTCATTCCCCTTTGACTATTGGGCCGCTAAACTGGACACCTGGCCTGAATTGGCCCAATATGCCTTACAGGAGCTCGCTTGCCCAGCTGCAAGTGTGCTATCGGAAAGAGTCTTCAGTGCAGCTGGATCAATCCTGACAGAATAAAGGACCCGTCTGTCAACCCAAAATGTGGATGATCTAACCTTCATTAAAATGAACCACGCATGGGTTTCCAAGGATTTTGTCCCACCTTCCCCTGATGACACATAGGGTGACAGAAAAATGGCTTGCTTTGCTCCACCTCTTCCTGGTACTTCACCTATTTCGCCTTTTGCATCAGCTGAATGTCCAACATCAACATATGCCACTTTCTAAAACTCCCTAACTGTGCTGCCTCCCCCCCATGGCTGGGGTCACCACCTAGCGCACGACACCGTGCGAGTGCCGTTGCCCTGGACAGGTGGGTAGGCCGACTCTTGGGCGTGGGCACTGGCACAGGGTCCCTCATAGTGCAATCAAGTGTCTCTGACGGTGGTGGTGCACACCCGCCGTCAGACACACCGCTGTACTATGAGGGGCCCATATATTTTGAATGTGTACGCTATCCATACATGTTACCCGGGAAACGGTACCCTTTCTAACCTTTGTGCAATCACGTGCAATCCATACTGGGCCTAACACCGTCTGAGCCTGCCTCCTGAGACATATATTTTGAATGTGTACGCTATCCATACATGTTATCCGGGGATACGGTACCCTTTCTAACCTTTGTGCAATCACGTGCAATCCATACTGGGCCTAACACCGTCTGAGCCTGCCTCCTGAGACATATATTTTGATTGTGTACGCTATCCATACATGTTATCTGGGGATACGGTACCCTTTCTAACCTTTGTGCAATCACGTGCAATCCATACTGGGCCTAACACCGTCTGAGCCTGCCTCCTGAGACATATATTTTGAATGTGTACGCTATCCATACATGTTATCCGGGGATACGGAACCCTTTCTAACCTTTGTGCAATCACGTGCAATCCATACTGGGCCTAACACCGTCTGAGCCTGCCTCCTGAGACATATATTTTGAATGTGTACGCTATCCATACATGTTATCTGGGGATACGGTACCCTTTCTAACCTTTGTGCAATCACGTGCAATCCATACTGGGCCTAACACCGTCTGAGCCTGCCTCCTGATGTATAGACATATATTTTGAATGTGTACGCTATCCATACATGTTATCTGGGGATACGGTACCCCTTCTCACCTTTGTGCAATCACGTGTAATCCATACTGGGCGTGAGAACGGCTGGCGAGCTGTTAAGCAAGCTACAGCACCTGTGGTTTGCACACGTAAGTTTTTCATTTTTTCAGGAATGACGGTTAGGCCTAATTCCGGAACTGCGGTTGACCTGCACTTACTGGGAAATCATTGTTCGCGGGTAATAATTGTAATCAGTGATCCCCATCACTAACGTTGTTCAGCGGGTTATCTGCACCTGTAAGCGACAAACTCTGGCCTTTTCAGTGTAGCGCACATGCAGCCACGGACATGTAAGGGCATGACACACCAGTTATTGGCCAATCTCATGTGCCAGAGCCTCACGTGTCCCTCTAGTAAGCCGGACTCGGACCGCGGGGCATGACGGAGTCTCGTTCGTTAACGGAATTAAGCTTGCAATGTGTGCATCTGTTCTGTAGCTGGCATGGTTGATGTTTCCCAGGTGGAGTCGAATTTAACCGTAGGCTCCACTCCTGGTGGTGCCCTTCTGGACATTCCTTTAAGGTTCAGCTTTGCAACCATACTGCCCACGTAAAACAAACACTTTGCCTTCATGAACGCTGTTTGGAGGGTCATGACTTGTGGGAATAACGCCGCCCAATCAGTTAACCTGCTAGAGAGATCCTTCGTTGCTCCCAAGCATGACATCACACTCCCTAGGAAGAAGGTAATGCCACTGTGGCGACCGTACTCCTGGGGGCGACACAAGTGCACTGATGCCCAGCCACTGCTCGATGAATCTGCTGGTACATTGACCCAGACCACTACATTCCCCTCGCACGCTACACGACCTGAATCTGACCCTGATGAAACTCAGGTTACCCTTCCCATATACAGTTCCATCTTACACGGTGACAAAGAGGAAGCTGCAGATGAAAGTGCAGGTTCGGCCCACCCACCATCAGACACACCACCGTACTATCAGGGGCCCTGTGCCAGTGCTGTCGCCAACGAGTGGGCCCCCCCTGCTTGCCCAGGATCACAGCACTTGCAAAGTTGAAATACTGTGCAGTGAGATGGAAGATGGGGACGACGAGGAGTCCAGACAAGTACAGGGATTCCCTAGCGAGGAGACTTATTTGATTGTTTTCAATGTTGGGACAGCAATTTTTGGGGAGCACTATACTCTGGAGAATGATAGATGGGGCCCACCATACACTGGAACATTCCAAAGGTGGACATCAGACACTGGAGCAGCATTTACAGGGCCCATTATACACTAGAGCATTAGAAATGGGGCCCATTATGTTTGGAGCATTATTTGGGCCCATAAGGCAGTGGAACTTCATCCATGGGGACCAACATATACTGTAGCATTATGTGGAGCTCATCATATACTGTTTCAAACATTATATGGGACCAATGATTCTGTATGGAGAAATAGATGGGCCTCGTCATGAGATGTAAAAAGTGAGGTATTTTTCATTGTACTATACCGCTATTTCTCTGCCGTATCGGAGCATGATGAGTTGTGGTATGTGTTAAAGGGGCGCTCTTTCGCCCAGGGCACATGAAAACCTGGAGCCAGCCCTCCCCCCCCACAGTCTGTAGCCAAATAACCCCCATTTTTCAGTGCGTAACTTGTATTATGAAGTTAATTAAGGTTGACAAGCTTAAGTAAGAAGAATTGATGCTTTTGGCATTCAAATGGGCACTGTAGGTGTGTTTCCTGTCCTCTCACTGCCGACTTTTATTCCCCATTGACTTACATTGGGTTTCGTGTTTCGGGACGACCCCGACTTTTCCCTATAATCGGACGATCTTGCTCGACCCGACTTTTGGAAAAGTCGGGTTTCACGAAACGAAACGCGGCCCTAAAAAACCAAAAGTCGCTCAACTCTAAAAAAAACCCTTTCTTTCACTGTTGGTTAATTCTACATGGAGAAAAACAACTAATAATAATGTAGAATGTATTGTGGGAGGTGTAGGAGACATTAAAGCCATAGAGGTTTAGCCCAATCAAATGGAATAGCAGGATTTTTTTTTTTTAAAGACGTTCGCAGTTACAAAGATATTGACTATATTAAAGTCTTTAATTTTTTGTCAGATATGTATGTTTCACTACTTTCATGCTCTTCACCTTCTTTTTTACTTCTCCCACACTTTCTCCTTCATCATCTTCAGCAGCAGCAGTATCTTCTTCTTCTTTTATTCTTCTTCTTTTATTCTTCTTTTATTCTTGTTCATATTCTACTTCTTCATCTTCTTCCTATTCTTCTTCATCATATTCTTATTTGTGTCAGGCATTCCTGTAGTTGTTATCTATAAAAGTTTGAAGATTACACCTTCCGTTCAGCCTGTCACAAAAGATTTACAACAGGATTTGTCCGCGTTCAGTTTGGCCTGCAGCAGCAGGCCTTTTCCAGGGGCACCACGAGGAGGAACGGACTTACCCCCATACACTGCTTAGTCTTCTTCTGCTTATAAATTACATAATATCATTTGCTCTGATTTTTAGTCTTATGCTTCATGTTCTTCTGCTTTTGGTTTTTATGCTTCTTGTTCTTCTGTCTCTTGTTGTTCTGCATCTTGGTGGTTGTCTTCCTGTTCTTTGTCCTCTTGGTCATCTTCTTCAGGGTCATCTTTTAGGTATTCTTCTGTGTGGTCTTCAGGGTCGTCGTCTTCAGGGTCATTGTCAGGGAGATCCAGAGTGAGAATCAAAAACTATTTCCACAAGCTTGAACTTGGAAAAGTAGCGGAAGGTACCAGAAGGATGAGGAACTGCCGAGAACCAGCTGACATAACTGGAACCCGGAGGGGCAGCAGAATGAACAAGAGCCAATGGCACAACCGTGGACCAGCTGACGTTGCTGGAACACGGTTACTAAGCAGGAGGTACCTGTACTCCAAAGCACTACCAAGGACCAGCAGACGTTGCTGGAACTCGGATACCAAGAAGGAGGCACCTAGACCAAAGGCACTGCCGAGAGCCAGCTGACGGTGCTGGAACCCGGATGGGTAGCAGAAGCTGCAAGAGCAAATGACACTAGCGAGGACCGGCTGACGGTGCTGGAACCCGGTGGGGCAGCAGAAGGAACAAGAGCCAATGGGAGAACTGTGGACCAGCTGACGGTGCTGTGACATGGTTTCTAAGCAGGAGGTACCTGTGCTACAAAGCACTACCAAGGACCAGCAGACGTTGCTGGAACTCGGATACCAGAAAGGAGGCACCTAGGCCAAAGGCTCTGCCAAGAACCAGCTGATGGTGCTGGAACCCGGATGGGTAGCAGAAGGTACTCAGGAAAAAAACAAAATTTGCAAGGCCGTGAGCCGGCCGCAGTTACCGAAACCCACAGTCCTACAGGGGGTGCTTGTCCTATTGGCACTATGGAACCAGCCTTTGTTACCAGAACCCGCAGCCCACATAGGAAGCACTGAAACTGCAGGCACCATTGACTCGGCTAACCCGACCGCAACACGACAGGACAACGTATCAGTGGCAAAGTGATGTCGACACTACCCGGAAACAGCAGGCATGCTGTAACCAGGCTGGGCAGGAGGGAGTACCCGTGCCAAAGACACTGCCGAGAACCAGCTGACGGTGCTGGAACCCGGAGGGGCAGCAAAAGGAATAAGAGCCAATGGCACAACCGTGGACCAGCTGACGGTGCTGGAACACGGTTTCTAAGCAGGAGGTACCTGTGCTAAAAAGCACTACCAAGAACCAGCAGACGTTGCTGGAATTCGGATACCATGAAGGAGGCACCTAGGCCAAAGGCTCTGCCGAGAAACAGCTGACGGTGCTGGAACCCGGATGGGTAGCAGAAGGTACCCATGAAAAACAAAGTTGCAAGGCCGTGAGCCGGCCGCAGTTACCGAAACCCACAGTCCTACAGGGAGTGCTTGTCCTATTGGAACTATGGAACCAGCCTTTGTTACCAGAACCCGCAGCCCACATAGGAAGCACTGAAACAGCAGGCACCATAGACTCGGCTTTCCCGACCGCAACACGACAGGACAACGTATCAGTGGCAAAGTGACGTCGACAGTACCCGGAAACAGCAGGTGTGTTGTAACCAGGCTGGGCAGGAGGGAGTACCCGTGCCAAAGACACTGCCGAGAACCAGCTGACGGTGCTGGAACCCGGAGGGGCTGCAAAAGGAACAAGAGCCAATGGCACAACCGTGGACCAGCTGACGGTGCTGGAACACGGTTTCTAAGCAGGAGGTACCTGTGCTAAAAAGCACTACCAAGGACCAGCAGACATTGCTGGAACTCGGATACCATGAAGGAGGCACCTAGGCCAAAGGCTCTGCCGAGAAACAGCTGACGGTGCTGGAACCCGGCATGGCAGGAGGGAGTACCCATGGCAAACACACTTCTGAGCAGCAACATGCGATGTTGAAGCCCAGGGGTCAATCATGCAGCAGGCTGAGGCTAACTTGGAGCGAGTTTTATATTGATTGTACACAACTACTGATTGTAACCATGATCCACTTTGGCCTCTGGTTCTACTGTCTCTAGTATTTCCCCTGGCCTCCAACCACGGCAGTTGCTGCTCTGCAGAGTTGTCTGCACAATCCACACTTGTTCCTGAGTTACTGGGGCTCAGTCACGTCAGTTGATCCCCTGATGTGTGTCCGGCAAGATGTCCTGCTCTGTCCACATTCCCACAACTATTAATGGGAATGGGGACAGAGCAGGAGACATTGCCGGACACACCACAGGGGATCAACTGACGTGACTGAGCCCCAGTAACACAGGAACAAGTGTGGATTGTGCAGACAGCACATCAGAGCAGCGACTGGCGGGGTTGGAGGCCAGGGGAAATACTAGAGACAGTACAGCCAATGGCCTAAGTGGACCACGGTTAAAAGTCAGTAGTAGTGTGATGTTGGAGGCAGCAGGAGACTTTGCCATCGGCACAGCAGGGGAACAGCTGGCGTTACTGAACCCCACAGACACAGGAGCTAGTGTTTCTATCTGTGCGGACGGCACTTCCAAGCGACAACTGGCTGTGTTGATGCCCAGGATCAATGCTCCGAGCAGGCTGAGGCCTACTTTGAGCAAGTGGAAAATAACATGTAGTGTGATGTTGGAGGCAGCAGGAGACTTCGCCATCCGCACAGCAGGGGAACAGCTGGCGTTACTGAACCCCACAGACACAGGAGCGAGTGTTTCTATCTGTGCGGACGGCACTTCCAAGCTACAACTGGCTGTGTTGAAGCCCAGGATCAATGCTCTGAGCAGGCTGAGGCCTACTTGGAGCAAGTGGAAAATAAAATGCAGTGTGATGTTGGAGGCAGCAGGAGACTTTGCCATCCGCACTGCAGGGGAACAGCTGGCATAACTTGCAGCACGTTTTATAGAGGTTGTAGACTACTACTGATTGTAACCGTGCTCCACTTAGGCCTCTGGCTCCACTGTCTCTAGTATTTCCCCTGGCCTCCAACCCCGCCAGTGACAGCTCTGAAGTGGCGTCAGCACAATCCATACTTGTTCCTGTGTTACTTGGCCTCAGTCCCGTCAGTTGATACCCCGATGTGTGTCCGGCAAGGTCTCCTGCTCTGTCCTCATTCACACTACTAGTAATGGGAATGTGGACAGAGCAGGAGACCTTTACGGACACACATCAGGGGATCAACTGACGTGACTGAGGCCAAGTAACACAGGAACAAGTGTGGATTGTGCAGACGCCACTTCAGAGCTGTCACTGGCGGGGTTTGAGGCCAGGGGAAATACTAGAGACAGTGGAGCCAGAGGCCTAAGTGGAGCAGGGTTAAAAATCAGTAGTAGTTTGAATGTGGATGGAGCAGGAGACTTTGCCGTCCACACAGCAGGGGAGCAGCTGGCATTACTGAACCCCACTAACACAGGAGCGAGTGTTTATATCTGTGCGGACGGTACTTCCAGGCTACAACTGGCTGTGTTGTAGCCCAGGATCAATGCTCCGAGCAGGCTGAGGCCTACTTGGAGCGAGGAGAAAAGCGTTGTAGTGTGAGTTTGGAGGCAGAAGGAGACTTTGCCGTCCACACAGCAGGGGAACAGCTGGCGTTACTGAACCCCACAGACACAGGAGCGAGTGTTTCTATCTGTACGGCCGGCACTTCCAGGCTACAACTGGCTGTGTTGTAGCCCAGGATGAAGCATGCAGCAGGCGGAGGACAACTTGCAGCTGGTTTTATAGAGGTTGTAGACTACTACTGATTGTCACCGTGCTCCACTATGGCCTCCGCCTCCACTGTCTATAGTATTTCCCCTGGCCAACAACCCTGCCAGTTACAGCTGTGAAGTGGCGTCTGCACAATCCACACTTGTTCCTGTGTAACTGTGGCTCAGTCCCATCTGTTGATCCCCTGATGTGTGTCTGGCAAGCTCTCCTGCTCAGTCCTCATTCACACTACTAGTAATGTGAATGTGGACAGAGCAGGAGACCTTGCCGGACACACATCAGGGCATCAACTGACGGGAATGAGCCACAGTAACTCAGGAACAAGTGTGGATTGTGCAGACGCCACTTCACAGCTGTAACTGGCAGGGTTGTTGGCCAGGGGAAATACTAGCGACAGTGGAGCCAGAGGCCTAAGTTGACCAAAGTTACAAATCTGTAGTAGTTTGCATGTGGATGGAGCAGGAGACATTGCCGTCTACACAGCAGGGGAACAGCTGGCATTACTGAACCCCACAGAAACGGTAGCGAGTGTGTTTTCCTCTGTGAAGACGGCACTTCTGAACACCAACTGGCATTGTTGGAGCACAGGATGAGGCATGGAGCAGGCTGAGGCCTGATGGTGTTGGCATGTGGAGGCAGCAGGAGACTTTGCCGTCTACACAGCAGGGGAACAGCTGGCATTACCGAACCCCACTGACACAGGAGCTAGTGTGTTTTTCTCTGTGAAGACAGCACTTCTGAACACCAACTGGCATTGTTGGAGCCCTGGATGAGGCATGGAGCAATCTGCGGCCTGATGGTGTTGGCATGTGGAGGCAGCAGGAGACTTTGCCGTCTACATAGCAGGGGAACAGCTGGCATTACTGAACCCCACTGACACAGGAGCTATTGTGTTTTTCTCTGTGAAGACGGCACTTCTGAACACCAACTGGCGTTGTTGGAGCCCAGGATGAGGCATGGAGCAGGCTGAGGCCTGATGGTGTTGGCATGTGGAGGCAGCAGGAGACTTTGCCGTCTACCCAGCAGGGGAACAGCTGGCATTACTGAACCCCACTGACACAGGAGCTAGTGTGTTTTTCTCTGCGGAGACGGCACTTCTGAACACCAACTGGCGTTGTTGGAGCCCAGGATGAGGTATGGAGCAGTCTGAGGCCTGATGGTGTTGGCATGTGGAGGCAGCAGGAGACTTTGCCGTCTACACAGCAGGGGAACAGCTGGCATTACTGAACCCCACTGACACAGGAGCTAGTGTGTTTTTCTCTGCGGAGACGGCACTTCTGAACACCAACTGGCATTGTTGGAGCCCAGGATGAGGCATGGAGCAGGCTGAGGCCTGATGGTGTTGGCATGTGGAGGCAGCAGGAGACTTTGCCATCTACACAGCAGGGGAACAGCTGGCATTACTGAACCCCACTGACACAGGAGCTAGTGTGTTTTTCTCTGCGGAGACGGCACTTCTGAGCACCAACTGGCGTTGTTGGAGCCCAGGATGAGGCATGGAGCAGGTTGAGGCCTTATGGTGTTGGCATGTGGAGGCACCGGGAGACTTTGCCATCTACACAGCAGGGGAACAGCTGGCATTACTGAACCCCACTGACACAGGAGCTAGTGTGTTTTTCTCTGTGAAGATGGCACTTCTGAACACCAACTGGCGTTGTTGGAGCCCAGGATGAGGCATGGAGCAGGCTGAGGCCTGATGGTGTTGGCATGTAGAGGCAGCAGGAGTCTTTGCCGTCTACACAGCAGGGGAACAGCTGGCATTACTGAACCCCACTGACACAGGAGCTAGTGTGTTTTTCTCTGTGGAGACGGCACTTCTGAACACAAACTGGCGTTGTTGGAGCCCAGGATGAGGCATGGAGCAGGCTGAGACCTGATGGTGTTGGCATGTGGAGGCAGCAGGAGACTTTGCCGTCTACACAGCAGGGGAACAGCTGGCATTACTGAACCCCACTGACACAGGAGCTAGTGTGTTTTTCTCTGCGGAGACGGCACTTCTGAACACCAACTGGCGTTGTTGGAGCCCAGGATGAGGCATGGAGCAGTCTGAGGCCTGATGGTGTTGGCATGTGGAGGCAGCAGGAGACTTTTCCGTCTACACAGCAGGGGAACAGCTGGCATTACTGAACCCCACTGACACAGGAGCTAGTGTGTTTTTCTCTGCGGAGACGGCACTTCTGAACACCAACTGGCGTTGTTGGAGCCCAGGATGAGGCATGGAGCAGGCTGAGGCCTTATGGTGTTGGCATGTGGAGGCAGCAGGAGACTTTGCCATCTACACAGCAGGGGAACAGCTGGCATTACTGAACACCACTGACACAGGAGCTAGTGTGTTTTTCTCTGTGAAGATGGCACTTCTGAACACCAACTGGCGTTGTTGGAGCCCAGGATGAGGCATGGAGCAGTCTGAGGCCTGATGGTGTTGGCATGTCGAGGCAGCAGGAGACTTTGCCGTCTACACAGCAGGGGAACAGCTGGCATTACTGAACCCCACTGACAGAGGAGCTAGTGTGTTTTTCTCTGTGGAGACGGCACTTCTCAACACAAACTGGCGTTGTTGGAGCCCAGGATGAGGCATGGAGCAGGCTGAGGCCTGATGGTGTTGGCATGTGGAGGCAGCAGGAGACTTTGCCGTCTACACAGCAGGGGAACAGCTGGCATTACTGAACCCCACTAACACAGTAGCTAGTGTGTGTTTCTCTGCGGAGACGGCACTTCTGAACATCAACTGATGTTGTTGGAGCCCAGGATGAGGCATGGAGCTGCCTGAGGCCAACTTGCAGCACGTTTTATAGAGGTAGTAGACTACAACTGATTGTAACCGTGCTCCACTATGGCCTCCACCTCCACTGTCTCTAGTATTTCCCCTGGCCTCCAACCCCGCCAGTGACAGCTCTGAAGTGGCGTCAGCACGATCCACACTTGTTCCTGTGTTACTTGGGCTCAGTCCCGTCAGTTGATCCCCTGATGTGTGTCCGGCAAGGTCTCCTGCTCTGTCCTCATTCACACTACTAGTAATGGGAATGTGGACAGAGCAGGAGACCTTGCCGGACACACATCAGGGGATCAGCTGACGTGACTGAGGCCAAGTAACACTGGAACAAGTGTGGATTATGCAGACGCCACTTAAGAGCTGTCACTGGCGGGGTTGGAGGCCAGGGGAAATACTAGAGACAGTGGAGCCAGAGGCCTAAGTGGAGCAGGGTTAAAAATTAGTAGTAGTTTGAATGTGGATGGAGCAGGAGACTTTGCCGTCCATACAGCAGGGGAGCAGCTGGCGTTACTGAACCCCACTAACACAGGAGCTAGTGTTTTTCTCTGTGCAGACGACACATCTGAGTGACAACTGGCTGTGTTGAAGCCCAGGGATTATAGTTCAGGTGGTAGAAACATGAACACAACAGGAGACCTGGTTACAGTTGCCAACCAATTATTTAGTTGGGAAGAGGGCTGGCAAATTCTGGGGAGATCCAGGCCTTGTTCATTTTCAGAAAAGTAAGCCGGTCGACGTTATCGGAAGAAAGTCGCGTGCGACGGTCTGTTAGTACACCACCTGCGGCACTAAAGATGCGTTCCGATAATACACTGGCAGCAGGGCAAGCCAGCACCTCCAATGCATACAGGCTTAGCTCTGACCATGTATCCAGCTTAGAGACCCAAAACTTGAAAGGGGAAGAGCCATCTGGGAGTACACTCACAGGGCAAGACATGTAGTCTGTCACCATCTGACGGAAACATTGCCTCCTGCTGACTGGAGCCGTCAGTGATGGTGTAGACAATTGTGGTGGACACACAAAACTTTGCCACATTTGGGCCATAGTGGTCTTGCCTTGTGCTGAGGCGCTGCCTCTGCTCCCTCTTTGTGCCGAGTTTCCTCCACTGGGTCGACGCACAGTGGTGCTTTGTAAAGCACTAGCACCACTGCTGTCGGTTGGAATGGAAAACATGATGGACTGCGCTTGTGTGTCTTGGTACTCCCGCAGTTTACGCTCCCGGTTCAACGTTGGTATGAGGGTTTGCAAGTTGTCCCGGTAGCGAGGATCTAGGAGGGTGTACACCCAATAATCAGCCGTGTAGAGAATGTGGGCGATGCGTCGGTCGTTTCTCAGGCACTGCAGCATGAAGTCAACCATGTGCTGCAGACTCCCAACTGCCAAAGAACCGCTGTCCCCTGCTTGAGGCGTGATCTCTGCCTGCTCTGCATCACCCCACCCTCGCTGTACATACTGACTACAGCTTTGTGTACCTCCCTCCTGTGGAGAGATGTCTTCCTCCTCCATCGACTCCTCCTCATCCTCCTCACAAAGTGTCCCCTGCCTAGGCCTTTGTGAGGAAGCACGTAGCGCAGACTGTCCAGAAGCAGATGGCATTTGGGACTCCTCATCCTCCACCTCTTCCAAAACCTCATCCCTTAGTGCTTGCAGTGTTTTTTGAAGCATGCAGATAAGGGGGACAGTCATGCTGACTAGTGCATCATCTGCACTCGCCATCCGCGTGGAATCATCGAAGGCACGCAAAACGAAGCAGATGTCCTTCATAGAGGCCCACTCAGTGGTGCTGAAGTGTGACCGGCGCACATTGCGACTTGTTTGCGCCTAATGCAGCTGGTACTCCATGACTGCTGCCTGCTGCTCACACAACCGCTCCAACATATGTAAGGTTGAATTCCACCTGGTGGGTAGGTCACATATGATGCGATGTTCCGGAAGGCGTAATCAGCGCTGCAGAGCAGCAAGGCGTGATCTTGCCAGTCTGGAACGACACAAGTGAGCGCACTCTATGCGGACCTTGTGCAGCAGTGCATCAAGATCCGGATAGTCCCTCAGAAAGCTCTGCACGACCAAGTTGAGCACATGTGCCAGACATGGGATGTGAGTGAGGTTGCCAAGGCCAAGAGCTGCCACCAGATTTTGGCCATTGTCACACACTACCAAGCCCGGCTGGAGATTCGCTGGCAGAAACCACACGTCGCTCTCCTGCTTGATGGCATTCCAGAGCTCCTGCTCTGTGTGGCTTCGATTCCCCAATGAAATTAATTTCAGTACGGCCTGTTGAAGTTTGGCCACAGCTGTGCTCATATTGGTCGTAACAGGCTCCTGCTGCGCTGTTTCTGAGGAACTGGAGTAGGAGGAGGAGTCAATATGTACAGACTGGATTCCTGCAATCCGTGGAGTTGGCAGAACACGTAGAGCGCCACTCTCCAGATCTGTACCCGGCTCCACAACATTGACCCAATGGGCAGTGAGGGAATGGTATCGTCCGTGTCCATGGTTACTGGTCCACGCATCAGTGGTCAGGTGGACCTTGCTACTGACGGCGTTTAGTAGCGCATGTTTTATGTTTGCCTCCACATGTTTCTGCAGGGCAGGGACGGCTCGCCTGCTGAAATAAAAGCGGCTGGGCACGGTGTATTGTGGGACTGCCAATGCCATCAAGTCCCGGAAGATGTCAGTCTCCAACAGCCTGAATGACAGCATTTCAAGGGCCAGTAGTTTGGCAATGCCAGCATTCAGAGCCTGTGCTCGGGGATGGTTTGCCGAGTATGGCCGCCTTTTCTCCCATGCCTGTGCTACCGATGGCTTCCGAGTGGCCTGGGAGTGTGAGGATGACTTGGAACGTGGTGCTGTGGGTGGAATGTCACAGGGTCTCCGGACAACAGTGCCAGAGGTTCTTCCTTGGCAATCCTGTGAGGAAGCCGAACCAGCTGTGTGTGAGCTGGAGGAAGAGGCCCCAACAAGAGCTGAAGAGGTGGTAGGTGGTGCTGTACGTTGGCCTACGTCTTCAGTGTGTCTGTGTAACTCCAGCTCGTGCTTGGTCCGCACATGTTTCCACATATTAGTGGTATTGAGGTTGCTGACATTTTTCCCTCTTTTGACTCTCTGATGACACAGCTTGCATTTGACAAAGCAAATGTCATCTGCAACTGTGTCAAAAAAGGACCACGCACTGCAAGTCTTGGGATCGCCCTTTTTGCCTTTTGAAAGTGGAATGCTCCTAACGGGTGCCGAAGTGGAGGCTACAGGCAGCCAAGTCTGCCCCCTCCCTCTCCCTCCGGTTTTGGCCATTCGGGGAATCTCTTCCTCAGAGCTGCTCCCACCACCTTCCTGTTCCTCACGCCATGATGGGTCAAGCACCTCATCATCTACACTCCCCTCTTCAAACACCTGCTTCTCCTGGGTTGTCTCGCCAGCACTGTACACAACAGAAAGTGGTAACTGAGTCTCGTCATCATCTGAAGCGTACTGAGGTGTGATGACCATAGGCACTGGCCCACCCGCCTCTTCAGATTCAGAGGGACAAAGAAGTTGCGCATCACTGCATACTCCCTCTTCTTCACATTCTGGAATGCTGCTTGGCTGGCCCCCTTTTTCCAAACCAACAGATTCCAAGAACAGAAGTAGAGACTGTGATGGCTCCTGTCCAGGGCTCTCTGACTGCCTGGGCACTTTGGCAGGTGGTGAAGAGACAGATGGTTGCTCTTCGGTGCTCTGGCCCTGAGAGGATGTGGAAGTAATTGAAGTCGATGCGTTAGCTGCCATCCATCCCACAACGGCTTCAATTTGTTCCTCCCGCAGCAGTGGGGTACGGTGAGGTCCTACAAAGCTGCGCATAAAGGACTGTTGCCTGCTAAAGCTGGGGGATGCTGACTCACTGGTGCCAACAGCAGGCACAGAATCCCCACATCCTCTCCCTGCAGAATCCCCACGTCCTCTCCCTGCAGAATCCCCACGTCCTCTCCCTGCTGAAACTCTACGCCCACGGCCACGTGCCTTACCACCTGCCTTCTTCATCTTGCTAGACTGAGAAAGATAGGCAGAAAAGTACAAAGGGGAGCCTTAGTGAGCTTATTCCTGAACAGCTGGTTACAGGTATAAGAAACACTAATTTTATGAAGTGTGTGTGTCGACTACACTTTAATGGGAGCTAATGTGGCCTACACAACTTTCAAATGTAGTGTTTGGTGAACTTTGTTGTTTTCTTTTTGGGGCAAAAAAACTAAAAGGATGTGACCAAAGATTTGAAAGTCAGAGTATCACCAACTTTCTGGAGCTATTACAATGCAGGCAGGTAACCTACAATGCAAAAGATGAGGCTCCAAAAAAATTGGGTAATACTAATCTGGCTGCAGCTGAAGGGCACAAGCCAGAAAAAAGGCTCCTCTATCTACTCCTATATAGTGTTTGCAACCAACCAATGTAGATGGATATGGATGGATGCACACTAATAGGAGAAGAAAAAATGAGCTGCAATTAAAGAAATATATGTGTGAGGCAGTGACGCACGCTGAGCAGCCTACAACCAGACGTAGCTGCAGGACACACTACTCAGCGTGAGCTGCACTCACACACAGTCAGAGACCTCTTAGACAGCCGTGAACAGTGCAGCTAAGTGGGCACTAGCACTGACAGGCTGCAGAAAGGCTCCGCTGTGTACTCCAAGAGTGTTTGCAACCACCGTATATGGATACGGATGGATGCACACTAATAGGAGAAAAAATGAGCTGCAATAAAAGAAAAATGTGTGAGGCAGTGACACGCTGAGCGGCCTACAACAAGACGTAGCAGCAGGACACACTACTCAGCGTGAGCTGCACTCACACACAGTCAGAGACCTCTCAAACAGCCGTGAACAATGCAGCTAAGTGGGCACTAGCACTGAAAGGCTGCAGAAAGGCTCCGCTGTCTACTACTAGTGTTTGCAACCAACGTATATGGATATGGATGGAAGCACACTAGATAGAATTTTTGAAAAATAAGCAGCTCAAAAAGAAAAATATGTATGAGGCAGCAGTGAGGCATGCTGGGCGGCCTACAACCAGACGTGGCTGCAGGACCCACTCCACAGCGTGAACTGCACTCACACAGCCCTTGCAGACAGCTGTGAACACTGCTGCTAGGGAAAAGCAAGCTACAGTGCTGGTTTATGTAGCCTGGGTAAAGCACAATATTGTTTTGAGAATCGCTATTTCTAACTGTCCCTCACAGTCTTCAACAGCAGCCTGTCCCTAACTGAATTCACAGCAGAGTGACCAGAAATGGCGGCGGCAGTGGCTTTTATAGTGCATCATGACATCATTTCAGCAGCCAATCACAGCCATGCCAATAGTTAACATGCCTACATGCCTACCAGGATGTGCCCACACTTCTGAGGATTCCCATTGGCTGAATCAAAGCGAGCGGGCTGATAGCATTATGGGAACTTCCGATTCCGGTATCCGATATGAAAAAAGTATCGGAAGTCAGTATCGGAATTCCGATACAGCTAATATCGGCCGATACCCGATACTTGCGGTATCGGAAAGCTCAACACTAGTGATGACCGTAATGGGATGAGCGGTGCCCTCCAAAAAATGCCTCCATTCTTCGAAGGCCAATTTAACTGCTAACAATTCCCTGTTACCGACATCATAGCTTCTCTCGGCCAAAGAGAGCTTCTTAGAGAAAAGGGCACAGGGTTTGAGGTTAGTCAGGGTAGAGGGGCCCTGTGACAATACTGCCCCCACCCCCACCTCCGAAGTGTCGACCTCGACGATAAAAGGTCTTGACGATTCGGGTTGTACCAACACAGGGGCTGTAGTAAAACACTTCTTTAATGCCAGGAAGGAATTTTTTGCAGCCAACTACCAATTTTTTACATCTGCCTCTTTAAGAGTGTGGTCAGTCAAGGGTTTCACCACCTGCGAGAACCCTTTAATGAACTTCCTATAATAATTAGCGAAGCCCAGAAATCGCTGTAACCCCTTCAGGTCATGAGGCTCCACCCAATCTGTAATGGCCTGAACCTTCCCTGGATCCATGCGGAATCCCTCCCCGGATACAATTACACCCAAAAAAGGTAGTTCTTGCATAAAAAATGAGCACTTCTCCAGCTTAGTATACAAATGGTTCTCCCGGAGTCTCATAAGAACCGTACGCAGATTTTGCAAGTGTGACTGACTGTCCTCAGAGTAAATCAAAATGTCATCCAGGTAAATGACTACGTAACATCCAATCAAGTCAGAAAAAACAACATTTATAAAGTTCTGAAAAACCGCAGGAGCGTTAGTGAGGCCGAAGGGCAATACCAGTCCTGCAGGCAGATTATTCATAATGAAACAGCTTAAATTTTCCACATGAGTGGAATCCACTTTCATAGAAAAAACTTCAGACATAAAACAAATTCCATCCCGGGTAGAGGGGATGAATCCACAGCCACAATTTTAACAGGGTCTTTTAACCTGACTGTCCCTATCTTATTAAGAGTCACAACTTGGGCATCAATCAGATTAATGGAGGAACCACAGTCGACAAAGGCGGTGGTCATAACAGGACCGCCAGCAAGTTCCAATTCAACCTGGAGCACCATTTTTATACGTGAGAAAAAATGCACTGTACCTTGGAGTCTGGACAACCTCCTCGATCGTTGCCCAGACTCAGTCGTTTCTCTGATGGATTCCCTGAAGAAGGGCAGGAGGGGCAATTCCTTTCAGAATGTCCAGAGGCTCCATAGTAAAAGCATAGTAGGCTGTCTCTACGGTGCCTTCTCTCTTTCTCCTTAACCGAGAGTGACCCAACCTCCATGGGCTCAGATACAGGTGCAGTGTCACACAATTTGGGGTACAAGGGAAACTCTTGTTGCATCATTCCTCTAGCACGGAGTCTCCGGTCCATATGGACCGCCTGCATCATGGCATCCTCCAGGGTATCAGGAGGCGGATGTAATGCCAGAGCATCCTGCAGATGGTCAGACAGCCCTGCAAAACAACCCTCTCAGGGCATCGTCGTTCCAGGATACTTTTGGACGTCTGAACCATTCAGCAGAGTGCCTCCCCTGTGTCACACTCATCACCATATCCTCTGCCAGAAGCACTCTATCAGGCTCATCATAAATGTGCCCCAGAGCCTCAAACAACAAATTCACGGACATACGTTCAGGAGCAGAGGAAGAAAGAGAGAAAGCCCATGCCTGTGGAGCCCCCCGAAGTAGGGAAATAATGACCCCCACCCTCTGGAATTCATCCCCGGAGGAGCCGGGCCTTAGAGAAAAAAAAAGCTTGCATCCTTCTCTGAAAGACCTGAACTCCCATTTATCCCCTGAGAAAGGGTCTGGCAATTTGATCGGAGATTTGGGGGATGCTAATGACACATCTCTACCCCCAGAACTAGAAGCCCCTGCATCGACAGCCCCCTGCACAGTAGCCACCAACTGTTGCTGGGTATGGGCCATCGTGCGCTGTTCCACATTGAGTTTATGGAACATTTGGGTCAGGTGCTTGACCTGATCAGCCAAAGCTTATATGGGATCCATGAGGATAACACACTTATTTTTTTTTTTTCCCTTGAGAGAAAAAAAAAACAACTGAAACGGTCTGCTATAATGTCAGGAACACCGCACTGCACTCGCTCACTGAGCCAGTGCGCATGTCCTGAGTACAAAAACAGTGCTCAAAGATACCTGTGGAGCAGTGCAGCAGCGGTGACAATGCGTGCTTCAAACTATCAGGACCTGAAGCATGTGACTGCTTGGGGCGTGGCCTAAGCTCCACAGAGCTAGGAGCTGTAGGGAAACTCCTAGAAAGGTAACTATGGGACAAGTTACCAAGGGGCATAGACAGGGGTGGAAGCCAGATCAAGCCGGGGTCAATGCATGATATAGCAGGACAGTACCAAAGAGTTAGACAGAACGGATAGTCAGGACGTAGCAATAGATCAGAAAACCAGAACGGGCAATAGACAGTACAATAGGGGCAAATGGTAGCGGAGTACCAATAGCCAAGTCAGGAGGTCAGAACCTGAGAAGACAATAGTACCTAAAATGTGAGATGGAGTTCAGAGTGAGGGGACAGGCCGAGTCATACACGGGAATCAAACAAGCAATGCAGTACACGCACACCAGGGGGGTCAGTCAGACACACAGCCAGAATAACAGTATAGCTGGCAGAGAATGCTAGTCTGAAGCGAGTATAGATACCCCTCCCAGATCCAAAGAGAGGCCGGCAAAAGTTAACCCTGTGAGAACAGGACATTAACCATGTCCTAACCATGACAGTTTGAAGGTTGACTGAGCCCCTGACCCGGAGGACACGGCACGGATTCGGGCACCTGTATGCACAACAGACTGTGAGTAAAGCTTTGGAACTACAAGCCCTGGTGTCCTCCAGTTATTCCTGTGCCAACACACTCAGCACTGCTACATCTCTGTGCCTGGCACTGCACCATCTACATCTCTTCACTACCTCTCCATCTACACTGCCCTGGGACTACAGCCCTACCTGTGGAGGGCCACAACATCAAAGCTGCACCACACCATCTGTCCCAGAGGATCTGTCTGCAGCGTCGGCTTAACATCTTCATTGCCGAACACCACAGGTGGCATCACGAATCATTCACTCATTAACTTTAATCATCGTCTACACGTTCAACATTTCCCTTTTACAATGGACGCCCAGGGCCACAGACCGGGTCACAGCTACCGTGACATCTCCTGTTGAAACCAACGGGCCTGGTACCGAGTACCCCAACAGCCCTGGCGGGCGATCCAACTTGGCGGAAATACATAACAGAACAGGTTGTCCGGGTTTTTCACATAATCTCAGTGCATATCTAGGCTGCAGAATGCTGACAATAAGCAATTTATCTTCTGTGGCTAGTCTGCACGGTTTCCAAGATATCATCTCTTGCTTCTAAGATAAACGTCCAGGGGGGGTGTTCTGGCATTGAAATAAGAACTGGTCGTTACCTCCTCCCTCACTAGTTTCACTTTCCATAGATCACTGTTCAGCATGTGTCTGGGGGAGGAGCAGCTGGGTGGTCTGCTCGCAGCCAATCACAACCATGCCATTAGTTAACATGCCTAACTTGCATAACAGGATGTGCCCACACTTCTTAGGATTCCTCATTGGCTGAATAAAATCAAACTGGCTCATTGCATTATGGGAACTTCTGATTCCGGTATTCGATATTCTAAAAGTATCGGAACTCAGTATCGGAACTCCGATACCGCGAATATCGTCCGATACCCTATATTGCAGTATCGGAATGCTCAACACTAATGACGACTACTAACTGGCCAGCATCCTCGATCCACGCTGCAAAGGCAAATTGCACAACATCATGCCACAGGAGAACCTAGAGATAATATTGGCTAACAAACAAGCAACTCTGGTAAACTGTTTGTTTGAGGCTTTCCCAGCACACAGCAGCGGTGCTGGTTCTCCCATGAGCCGTAGTGGGCACAATGGAAGAGGTGTTTGTGGTGCACACAGCTGAAGTGGCGTTGGAGACAGAGGTTTAATGACCATGTTGTGGAATGATTTCTCAAGTACCGCTCACACGACTGCTAATACTGCATCGATTAAAAGTGACAGGAGACAGCCGTTGTCAACTATGGTTACAAACTACTTCTCCTCCCATATCGATGTTCTCCCTCACAGGTCATTCCCGTTTGACTATTGGGCCTCTAAACTGGACACTTGGCCTGAATTGGCACACTATGCCTTACAGGAGCTCGCTTGCCCTGCTGCTAGTGTGTTATCTGAAAGAGTCAGTGCTAATGGATCAATCCTGACAGAAAAAAGGACCCATCTATCGACCCAAAATGTTGATGATCTAACCTTCATTAAAATGAACCATGCATTGGTTTCAAAGGATTTTGTCCCACCTTCCCCTGATGACACATAGGTTGCCAAGAAACTGCCTCGCTTTTGTCCTCCTCTTCCTCAGACTTGCCCAATTCTGCCGTTTGCAGCAGCTGGTTGTCCAGCCTACACATCAATATATGCCATTTTTTAAACCTCCCTAACTGGGCTGCCCACCCCCCCAAGGGCTGGGGTCAACACCTGGCGCACCCGGGCAAGTGCCGTTGCTCTGAACAGGTGGATGGGCCCACTGATGGCTGACTGCACTGGCACAGGCCCCTCATAGTACAATACAGTGTCTCTGACGGTGGGGGGGCCCACTCGCCATCAGACACACCAGCGTACTATGAGGGGCCCTGTGCCAGTACCGTCGACCAAGAGTGTGCCCCCCTGCTTGGTCCTGGCCACAGCACTTGCAAGTTGCAATACTTACCTCTCCCTGCTCCACCGCTGTGTAGTCTGGGCAGTTAAATCCTTCACAGGGATGGCCACTAGAAATTTGGTGTATTGAACGATGATGGTTAAGATGTAGCTATGGCCTGTCCTGCTGGCCTCTACCTTCAGATGATCAATGGCTACCATTTGTAATAGACGTCAACTTACAAGCGGATGCAGTGGTGCTTTATGATCACCTTTCACAGTTGTGATAGTCACAGACATGAGACATTCCTGCCACCATTTTTCAATGTCTCCTCTCATGCCAATCCAATAGAATCGCCTACGGCCTGTGGTTTCTGTCTTTTGCATTCCAAAATGACCAGACACATCATGATAGGCAGTGAGGACCATGTCTACATCTCTCCCTGTGTTCACAATTTGATGGAGATGAGTAACAGTGATGTGATCCACGCTACTGTGATAAAGCAATCCTTTCTTCACAAAGAACCGTTTTCGCTGTCTCCACAGACAGAGTAATTGAGGGTAACTGATGTCTGAGGTTTTCCCACGGTGAGTATTTCCCAAATTTCTGCTTACACTCAACTTTCCGTCTGTACTTGTATCCATGTAGTTTCCAGCAGTGGAGAGTCTGGACTGGCTTACTGAGATTGAAATATAAACGAAGATTTAAATGTACCACAACACTGTATACAGTTGTACGCTTCGAATACCTTTCCCTTTTTCTACTTTTTAAATGCTGGTGTAATGCATAGTGAGCCTGTGAGTGTCTGTGTCTGACTCCGGAAGTATAGATGGAAATTTGCAATTACCCCTAGACTGGATACACCTGGTATGTGCTGATACAGTACCTTTGTTCAAAATTTTTTATTACGGTATCATCCATTGGGAGTGAGCGTGTGTGGTGTATGCCTTCTATATATACGGTGAATCAGAGATACCAATTTTTACCCTATACTCGATACAGCTTGTATCTTGTTATACAGTACCTTTGTTCGACATTTAGTATTACGGTCAAATCCATACTGAGTGAGTGTCTTAGAGTGACTTCGGGACTATGTATATGGAGATTTCAATTGTACCCTATAATATATATACTTGCTATCTTGTTATCCAGTACCTTTTTTACAACATTTTTTATTATGGTCAAACCCAGAGCGAGTGAGCATCTGAGGGTGACTCCGGAAATATATACTGAGATTTCAAATTTGGCCAACACTGTATACAGCTGTACGCTTCTGATACAGTAACCTTTTTTGCTATTTAGATTCTGGTGTAATCCATAATGAGCCTGTGAACGTCTGTCTGCTACTCCAAAAATATATTTGGAGATTTAAGATTACCCCAACACTGTATACAGCTGTACGCTTGTGTTACATTACCCATTTACAGCTTTTCATATTCTTGTGTAATCCATACTGGGCCTGAGAGCGCTTGTGTCTGCCTCCTGAAATATATACGGAGATTCCTAATGTTTACACTATACTTTATATACCTTGTATCTGGTGATACTGTACCCTTTTCAACTTTTTATTTTATTGTGTACTCCATACTGAGCCTGTGAGCGTCTGTGTATGACTCATGAAATATATACGGAGATTTACTGTTATCCCTATATTGTGTAGAGCTGTACGCTTCTGATACAGTACCATATATCTGCTGGTATTTTGGGTCCATTTTCCAAAACATGAGGAAGTATGGTGGAAGAGGACGCGGACGTGGGCGTGGGGGGCCACCTGGTACTGATGGTTGTGGTACATCTGCTGGTAGTGCCAAAAACACAATAGCAGCTAAGGCATCATCATACACTGTAGAATAATCCATGAGGCCCATCATATACTGGAGCATTATAAATGGGGCAGATCAGACACTGGAGCAGAATCTATGGGGCACATTATACAGTGGAGCATTAGAAATGGGGCCCATTATATATGGAGCATTCCAAATGGGGGACATCAGACACTGGAGCAGCATTTATGGGGCTCATTATACACTGGAGCATTAGAAATGGAGCTCATTATATATGGAGCGTTATTTGGACCCATCATACACTGGAGCATCATCCATGAGGCCCATCATATACTGGAGCATTCCAGATGGGACCCATTATACACTGGAGCAGCATTTACCGGGCCCATTAAACACTGGAGCATTAGAAATGGAGCCCATTATATATTGAGCATTATTAGGGCCGATCATACACTGGAGCATCATCCATGGGGCCCATCATATACTGGAGCATTCTAAATGGGGCAGATCATACACTGGAGCAGCAACTATGAGGCACATTATACACTGGAGAATTAGAAATGGAGCCCATTATGTATGGAGCATTATTTGGGCCCATAAGACACTGGAGCATCATCCATGGGGCCCATCATATACTGGAGAATTCTAAATGGGGCAGATCAGACAATGGAGCAGCATCTATGGGGCACATTATACACTGGAGCATTACAAATGGGGCCCATTATATATGGAGCATTATTTGGGCCCATAACACACTGGAGCATTGTCCATGGGGACCATCATATACTGTAGCATTATGTGCAGCTCATCATATACTGTATGGAACATTATATGTGACCAATTATTCTGTATGGAGAAATATATGGGGCTCATTATTCTGTATGGCTCACAATGTGGTGGCCATAATACTGTATGGAGTAATATACTGTCCTTTTTTTGAGCTATTGTACAATTTAAAATAGATCAGTCATGTCATGTAAGCAGTGAAGTATTTGTCATTGTACTATACCTATATTTCTGTGCCGTATCAGAGCATCATGAGTTGTGGTATGTGTTAAAGGTGCACACTGACACTCTTTGGCCCAGGGCACACGAAAACCTGGAACCAGCCCTATCCCCCCACATCTTTAGCAAAATAGCCCCCAGTTTTCAATGCGTAACTACTATGAAGTAAATTAAGGTTGACAAGCTTCAGTAATAAGAATTGATGTTTTTGGCATTGAAATGGGCACTGTAGGTGTGTTTACTGTCCTCTACTCCCTGCCGACTTTGCTTCCCCATTGACTTGCATTGGGTTTCATGTTTGAGTCATCCTCCGACTTTTTCCTATAGTCGGCCGATTTCGTTCGACCCGACTTTTGCGAATGTCGACTCGACCCTAAAAATGGGAAAGTCGCTCATTTCTAATCCCGGGTAATTGCTATGCCTACTTAACTGAGCAGCTTCTCTCAGATCACTGCCAGATGTACATTCATCTTGTTAGGTTTGTGCTTTGTGCTTTCCTCAGTCTTGAGTTCTATATGCTTGATCTGTTGCCTGACCTTGAACTTCGTTCTGACCATCTGCCTGTTTAACCCCTTCTGCTCTGATCTGTTATCCTCTTGGTACTCTGACCTTGGAACGTTACCTGATTACGCTCTTGTCTCTTCCTTCTGTTTATGATGTACCCTCCTGGCTTCTGACCTTGGACTCCCTGACCACTCTGACTCATGGCTTAGATGTGAGAAGTAACTAGCGCCTCATTTTCCACACCAAAATAGGTGACATTATTATGAGCTATTGGACTGCAAAGGGCACATATACTATTCTGGCACAAGTGCCCTTGTCTGTCTGTGTCCGCCAGAGTGTAAGGATTCCGGATTTTCCATTGAGCCTGTTTGCCCTTGTCCAAGATGGAGACTTGTACCACATACTCTCCTGGAACTTCCTGTCTGTCCTCCTATTTAAGGCCGGGTTGGGTGTTCCTCCTTGCCTGAGTATTTTGTTGCTGTTGACTCCTAAGCTTCTGCCTGTTTGCTTCTGGACTCCCTGCTGCGGCTGCTCCTCGTTACTTGGTGTGCTACCTCTCAGTGTTCAGCTGCCTTCAATCCTCTGTGCGGCTCCTTGACCCTGATATGGGTTACCTATTGTCCAAGACTTCTAGTGAGGAGTAACTCGCCTCTGAACTGCTGTGGTGTATTGCCAAGTTTTTAACACTAAGGTTCGTATACGGTTTTAAAGAAGGCTACTTCTTGCGATATAACGCAATTTTATTTCAAAGTGCAAAATTAAAGCAATAGTATGATTGAATAGTATGATTGCGTACACTTTTGTATATTTTAAGATACAAAGGTTAAGTACATATAAAGATTAAATACATATAATGATTAAGTATATATAAAAGATTAACTACATACAGTATACTCACATCATCATCAAGAGGCTTTTAAACATCATCTGTCTGGAATATCAGAGAAGCAACACCAAGACAGAGAACCCCTGGGAAATTCACGACACTACATGGGCGTCCCCTATTATGCAGGTATCAACACTGTACAGGTATCTGTAATAACCCTGCTGGCATCATTGCATGGCCTCCCATCCCCTGCACACCAACTTACTCACTGCTCCAGGTCATGCTGTGATATCTGTCTGCTGCCAGCCCCATGCTCTGTGCCTCTTGCTTCCTGTCTGCTCCCTGCATGCTTCCTGGCTGTGTGCATAGGGTGGCGGCACCAACACTCTCTGGTTCTTATGGAATCAGTGTGCACCTGCCTAATGTGCTCCCGGCCAATCGTCCAGAGGTCTCTGGTATTTAGGGCAGCTCCACCCAGTGGACCCTGCCTGTGCAATGTCTTAACTCAGTTAGTAAGAACAAAACCGTTGGCACAACCCTGAGAATTGTAGGTGGTGCCCAAGTAGGATCCCAATCCGTGAACTAAATATATATAAACTTGGCACACACCAAAGGTTTCTGATGCAGAAAGGTGATTTTTAATTATACAACAGTACATACATACACAGACGTTTCGGTCTAGGACCTTCATCAATGTACGATATATTGTACTGTGAGATTCTTAGTGACTGGGCTTTGTGAGATAGACCAATCCTGTGAGGAGGCACATGAAGCCGTCCCACTGCGTGGTGGTTTGTGGAGTGTGGACGCAGTATCCGCCGCACTTGGGATTCGCGGCGGATACTGCGTCCACACTCCACAAACCACCACGCAGTGGGACGGCTTCATGTGCCTCCTCACAGGATTGGTCTATCTCACAAAGCCCAGTCACTAAGAATCTCACAGTACAATATATCGTACATTGATGAAGGTCCTAGACCGAAACGTCTGTGTATGTATGTACTGTTGTATAATTAAAAATCACCTTTCTGCATCAGAAACCTTTGGTGTGTGCCAAGTTTATATATATTTAATTAACTCAGTTAGTGTCTTGCTACTGAGCTGCCAGGTCCTGTGTCTCACCTTCTCTAGAGGCTTTTTTCTAGCTTTGTTTTGTACTTCTTTGTCTGGCCTCCAGGAAGCAGATTATCCTAGTCTCTGTTTTTGTTCTAGCCTTGTCTTGTACCTGTCTTGCCACCCTCCAGGAGGCAGAATATCCTGGTCTATGTGTTAGCCTTGCCATGCACCTGTGTATACCCTGGTCCCTGTGTCCTTGGTCGTGTACCTTTTCTCGCACTGTTACCTTGTCTGAACTCTGTCCTACCTCTGTCTGTCAGTCTACTTGTCTTTGGCTTCTTTCCCTGCTGTGTCTTTCCTTGTGTACTCTATTTCTGCTTGTGCTCCACACTCTTGTGGCTCTGCTTGTGCTCTGCACTCTTGTGGCTCTGCTTGTGCTTCACACTCTTGTGGCTCTGCTTGTGCTCTGCACTCTTGCGGCTCTGCTTGTGCTTCAAACTCTTGTGGCTCTGCTTGTGCTCTGCACTCTTGAGGCTCTGCTTGTGCTCTGCACTCTTGCGACTCTGCCTGCTCTGTATTCTTGCAGCTCTGCCTGTGCTCCATACTCTTGTGGCTCTGCATGTGCTCCATTCTCTTGCAGCTCTGCCTGTGCTCTGCATTCTTGCAGCTCTGGTCCCTGCCCCTGTGTCTCAGCCATGCCTACCTGCCCTGTGTCTCAGTCATGCCTGTCTGCCCTGTGTCTCAGCCGTGTCTGCCTGCCCTGTGTCTCAGCCGTGTCTGCCTGCCCTGTGTCTCAGCCGTGCCTGCCTGCCCTATGACTCAGCCGTGCCCATCTGCCAGTGCCCCAGCCATGTCTGCCTGTCGGTGTCTCTGCCGTGCCTGCCTGCCAGTGTCTCAGCGTGCCCACTGTGCTCATCTGTCCATCTGTTACTTGTGCCTGTCGCCCATACTGTCTCCCCAAGTGGGATCAGCAGCCACAGCCAGACACCACCCTGGAGTGGCACCTGGCTGCTGTCTGCTGCACAAGCCTGACCTCACCATCAGAGGCTCCAGTGAAAACCAAGGCAGCTGTCTTAGTCACACCCATCTCAGGGTAGCTGGTTTGTGGCACATTGGGGCCACAACCCCATGGCTCACACCCACCAGTCAGGGTGTGAGCGTGACAGTATCCGAGTTTTAGCTTCTGTCTTTGTCATGTTTCTCTGGCCTTATATAGTGATTTACACTATGTGTAACTCTAGTTTCACCCTGCCCTTCCAGTGGCCACCTGTCAAGGTAGGATGAACCAAGATACTAGGTGAACATCAAACGATGAGAAAAGCCCACATGGATTTAGATAAAACCACAATAACAAACAACAAACATATAGAAACTTAAAACTTTTTGTGAGGTGAAAGGGTTTCAGGTAATAAACAAACAGTTCTCAAGATTGTGTCACTATGCAAGCAACATATAGAAACTAGAACTGTTTGTGAGGTGAAAGAATTTCAGGTCTCAAGATTGTGTCACTATGTGAGGTGAAAGGATTTCAGGTAATAAACAGTACTCAAGATTGTGTCACTATGAGCATTGTTAAACAACATATAGAAACTAGAACTGTTTGTGAGTTGAAACAACAGTTCTCAAGATTGTGTCACTATGAGCATTGTCTGTCTGCCTGACTTGTATGACCAGAAATGCTCTGTAATGGTCTGTATGCATTCTGTATATTTCAATATGGATTCAAAATAGCCATTTTTATATTCACACTACATGTGGTCAGTAAGAAATTCTGACATCATTATCTCTTCTTGGACTGTGTCCGATGGGCTGTGGTGCTGGACTTGTGCAGGACTTTTCAACCCAAAAGGTACATATAGAGACCGTCTCCTATTCACACTACACCTGTGTATTTCTGGACTTCCATGCTTAAGTGCTTGGTGCACTTGTGATCATATTCTTGCTGAACTCCCACGTTTAAGTACTGTGTGCATTCTCACTAATATTATTGCTGGACTTCCACGTTTAAGTGTCGTGTGCACTCTTGCATCATATTACTGCTGGAATGGTTTGTATTAGCGGTCTCGCCTCGCTATTCAGTTTACTGATCATTTCTATATTGTGCTGAGCACTTCGTTACTATTGCAGGAAGATCTCTGTTAGATTCTGTTCAATTTCTTACTTTGTTAAATATACTTGTTTACCTCAGCTTTGTTCTCAGTTTCATTTTATCCCACACAATCAGATTAAATAGTACCCACAAAATTGTTACATAGAGACTGGAGTCTATTATGAGAGAAAGGAAGATAAAAGGAAGGGGATGAGAAGTAGAAGAGAGGAAGAGAGAGAAACAGGGAAAGAGTGGAATAGGGAGGTAAAGAAGGAGAAGGAGAGAGATCTGTGGACCACAAGCAATGTATCCATTTTTCATGTGCATGAACAGATAACTGCCACATTAACACTAATAGAGACACAGGGTGTGATAATGTCACCTGGTTGGTGGCACTGTACCATGTGATATGATTGTTGCAAGACATTTTGGGGAAGGCCATGCAGCCTATGACAATGAATAAAATGGTGACAAAGTTTTTTTTTGCAGATTTGCACAAATTGAAACCTTTATTGTTTGAGTTCACCGGGACCTGCAGATTTCATGGAATTCTACTCAAATTCGATTTGGATCAAATCGATTCAATAATCTCTAGTCACAGGAAACTGTTTAGCTAAAGATGCAGACTTTAAGAGAGGTTTCCCTGCATTAAGAAATTACGTCACCTACAAAAACATGGTGTCAAAAGGGCCTTCGAGGACATTGTGCATTGTAAGAAGAAAACCAGACAAGCAGAGACCGATGCCGCTCCCACAAAGTGATGTCACTTTTGGGAGGCAGGGCTGGTCTCTGCTTATCCTTCACACCAGGTAATCTCCTGACAGTGCACTCTCTTGATGGCTGATAGCTGTCATGTCGGACACTGTTCACACCAGGGTGTCCGGCAGACAGCGGTAATACCCTGTTGGGTATTCTGTTCCAGTCGGGATAGGGTTAACCAGGTTGTCATGCTGGCTGAGGGCTGGGCCACGCCCTTGGTCTTTAAATAGTTCATCCTGACTATGGGCGTCGCCGACTATAGCTTTAGCCTAGTGCTAGCAATACCGGTCAGCAGTGGTGGTGTTGGAGCGTCTGATATCTGGTGCAGTATATCCCTCAGTGGTTCTTTCTCCAATCTGTTATATATATATTTGGTTGCCCTTGCACATTATTGTATTCCCTTGTGTATTAATTGTGTGGTGTTTCTTTTACCCCTGTCCATACGTATTTGTGGGGTCTGGTGTCTGGTCCCCTCACTGGGTGGAGGGTGGTGGGTTCAGCTTAGGGCTGGACAGGAGACAGGGACAGGGTGGAGGCTCAGGCAGGCACACCTTCAGTGTAAACCCTGGGTAGAGGGACAGACAGGGTTCCCCTAGTCTGAGGGACATCGCAGGGGTCCCGGGGTTTTTGCCTAAAGTAACCTAGGCATACCATGACATTATAGTCGGCCCAAATAATAAAGTGAGAGAAAAAAAAAAAAAAGGTATAGATAGGGAATATAGGGTTACTTACTATGGATCCTATACTTTCCCTAACCAAGCAGCTGGAGGCTCTATCCATACAGGTCACTGAACTCAGGGGGGCGGTCCAGCAACAAGGCCTGTCAGCTCCTGCAGTACCTGCTGAGGCTGCAGCCAGGGCAGCTGAGCCCAAGTTTCCCCTTCCTGAACGATTTGCTGGTGATCGTGGTAAGTTAACGGTGTTTCGTGAATCATGCAAATTGTATTTCCGTATGCGTCCACATTCCTCAGGTAATGAGGCTCAACGCGTGGGCTTGGTGATTTCTTTGCTGAGTGGTGACCCACAGGCCTGGGCCTTTTCACTCCCTTCAGACTCACCGGCATTTGAATCTGTAGATTTTTTTTTCTCTGCTCTGGGTTTGATCTATGATGATCCGGATAGATTAAACTTAGCAGAGTCTAAGATACGCTCACTGCTACAGGGTGATCGACCAGCTGAGGATTACTGCACGGAATTCCGGCGCTGGGCGGTGGACACGCAGTGGAATGACCCTGCGCTTAGAAGTCAATTTTTGCATGGGGTTTCTGGAAGGGTTAAACAGACTCTCCTAATGTACGAGACTCCCGCCTCTCTGGAGGCTGCGATGGCACTTGTAGTACGCATAGACCGGCGTCTCCGTCAGGGGGCGCTGGTTTCGTTGCCTCCGGGAGGTGGGGGAGTGGTCGGTGAGGTTGCCGCAGGTGAATCCGTGGAACCCATGCAGATCGCTGGTATAGCACAGTCACCGAGTAACAAGCCTAAACGTCCTTGGCACAGAAGGCAGGGGCTCTGTTTTTTTTGTGGCAAAGGAGGACATTTTATTAACGCTTGCCCCCTGGTACCTAAGAAGGGCACGCCGGCGGAAAACTGATAGGCTCAGAGGGTTTGGAGGAGTCTAGTCTGAGCCTTTGTGTATCCTCCGTCATGGTTTCCCAGTGTATGCTCCCTGCTAGGGTGGTACTTGGGGGGCAAATGCTCTCTATTACAGTATTTATTGATAGTGGCTCAGCTGCCAATCTCATTGATGAGAGGTTCGCGCATACAGCGGGATTTCCGGTGGAGAAATTGCCAAACCCCATCCGGGTGGTTACCATCAATGCTTCCCCGTTGTCTCAAGGGGAGATCACAGAGTGTGTGTTGGATATACAACTCCACATCGGAGTATTACACTCAGAGCGGGTAACTTGTAAGGTGCTTAGTAACTTACCGGCTCAGATGGTTCTGGGCTTTCCATGGTTGTCAATGCATAATCCGGTTATTGATTGGAAGACCCAGGACATAATTCAGTGGAGCAGGGAGTGTCAGGAGAGGTGCCTGGCTACATGTATTTCCGCTTTGACCCCCAGTATCCCGGAGCCGTTGCTGGACTATGCGGATGTATTTTCTGAGAAGGGTTGTTCAGAACTACCACCGCATCGCCCCTATGACTGTGCTATTAGGTTGAAACCAGGGGCCAAGTTACCTAAAGCTAGAATGTTTAATATCTCAGGTCCCGAGAGGCTAGCTCTCAAGGAATACATTGCGGATAGCCTGAGCAAGGGTCATATTAGACCTTCCTCTTCTCCTCTGGCTGCTGGCTTCTTCTTTGTTAAAAAGAAGGATGGCGGTTTACGCCCGTGTCTGGATTTCAGAGAACTCAACCAGATTACGGTCCGTGATCCTTACCCTATGCCACTTATACCCGATTTATTCAACCAAGTGGTTGGTGCCAGGTGGTTCTCCAAACTGGACCTCAGGGGGGCGTACAATCTTATAAGAGTCCGTCAGGGGGATGAGTGGAAGACGGCGTTCAATACCCCTGAGGGTCACTTTGAGAGTTTGGTAATGCCGTTTGGGTTGACTATGGCACCGGCGGTCTTTCAACACTTCATCAATGATGTCTTCTCTCAGCTGTTGGGGAGGTTCGTTATAATTTATCTTGACGACATTCTCATTTTCTCTCGCGACCATGATACACATATAGAGCATGTTAGACAGGTTCTGCAGTTGCTCAGAGAGAACAGGCTCTATGTCAAGCTTGAAAAATGTGTGTTTTTCGTACAGGAGCTACCGTTCTTGGGTTATATAATCTCCGCCTTAGTTTTAAGATGGACACCGCAAAGGTGCAGGCGGTACTACATTGGGATCGGCCTGATAATCTTAAGGCGCTTCAGCGATTTCTTGGCTTCTCCAATTACTATAGGAAATTTATTAAGAACTTCTCTATGATTGCCAAACCACTGACTGACATGACTAAGAAGGGTACCGACTTTTCTGACTGGTCTGAGCCTGCGGTACAGGCGTTTGAATTCCTCAAGAATAGTTTTGCCTCAGCGCCCATTCTGGTGCAGCCCGATGTCTCCTTACCGTTTGTCGTGGAGGTGGATGCGTCGGAGGTTGGAGTGGGGGCTGTACTGTCTCAGGGCCCTTCTTGGGCCAAGTTGCATCCGTGTGCCTTCTTCTCCAAGAAGCTGTCGCCTGCGGAGCGTAATTATGATATTGGCAACAGGGAATTATTGGCCATCAAATTGGCATTTGAGGAGTGGCGACACTTCTTGGAGGGGGCTGTTCATCAGATTACTGTGATAACCGACCATAAGAATTTGCTTTATTTAGAATCTGCTAAGCGCCTGTCCTCCAGACAGGCTCGCTGGGCATTATTCTTCACCCGGTTCAACTTCATTGTTACCTATCGACCTGGGTCGAAGAATGTTAAGGCAGACGCTTTATCCAGGTGTTTTCCTGGTGGAGAGTTATGTGAAGAGCCGGTGCCTATTCTCCAAAAGGGTGTGGTGGTATCTGCCATCACGACAGAGATTGAGGCAGAGATTGCGGAGGCTCAGGAGGTGGTACCGCCGGGGTTGCCTGCTAATAAATCTTTTGTGCCGCTACATCTACGCTCTAGAGTGTTGGGCGAACATCACGACACGGTACTGGCAGGTCATCCAGGGGTTAAGAGCACTCTGGAACTGGTATCGCGTCGTTTTTGGTGGCCTAAAATCCGGCAGGATGTGGCCTCATATGTGGCTGCCTGTACCACGTGCGCATGGGCCAAGACTCCTCGTTCCCGTCCCGCTGGTAGCTTGCAGCCTCTCGGGGTGCCCAGTAAGCCATGGACTGAGATTTCCATGGATTTTATTACAGACTTGCCCGCCTCGGCAGGGAACTCGGTCATTTTGGTAATTGTTGATAGGTTCTCCAAAATGTCACATTTCGTTGCTTTACCGTCTTTGCCCAATGCTAAGACTCTTGCTCAGATATTTATTCGCGAGGTGGTCAGACTTCATGGTGTCCCGTCTGACATTGTGTCTGATCGAGGTGCGCAGTTTGTGGCAAAGTTTTGGAGAGATTTTTGTTCTCGCCTTGGTATCAAATTATCTCATTCATCGGCTTTCCACCCTCAGTCGAATGGACAGACTGAGCGGATGAACCAAAACCTGGAGCAATACTTGCGCTGCTTTATTTCCAACAATCAGGAAGAGTGGTCAGCGTTTCTTCCTCTGGCAGAATTCGCAATAAACAACCATTGCCAGGAATCGTCTGGGGAATCTCCTTTTTTTTGTGTGTATGGTCAACATCCTCAATTTTGCACCTTGCGTCAGGGGTGCTCAGTTGGCGTCCCAGAGGAGGACCAGTTGGGAGCTCAATTGTCGTCTGTTTGGAGGAGAGTCAAGCAGCGCTTGTTGAAGGTGGGTTCCAGGTACAAACGGGTGGCTGATTGCAGACGTGTGCCAGGTCCGGACCTGTGTGTGGGTGATTGGGTGTGGTTATCTACTAGGAACATTAAGCTCAAGATACCGTCACTTAAGTTGGGTCCCAGGTTCATTGGCCCATTTAGAATCTCCGCAGTGATCAACCCCGTGGCATTTCGTTTGGAGTTGCCGGCTGTGTATAAGATTCATAATGTATTTCACAAAGCATTGCTAAAGAAGGTCGTGGGTTTGGTGGATGGTTCCCCCGGGCCACCACCTCCCGTCTTGGTGGATGGCGCGTTGGAATTTGAGGTGTCCAAAGTGGTGGACTCTAGGGTTGTGCGTCGCACTCTACAGTACCTGGTCCACTGGCGTGGCTATGGTCCTGAGGAGAGGACATGGGTGCCGGCCTCTGACATTCATGCTGATCGACTGGTTACTATGTTCCATCGTCGCCATCCGGACAAGCCAGGTCCTCGATATGGTGAGGTTCCGGAGGTCCCTCGTAGAAGGCGGGGTACTGTCATGTCGGACACTGTTCACACCAGGGTGTCCGGCAGACAGCGGTAATACCCTGTTGGGTATTCTGTTCCAGTCGGGATAGGGTTAACCAGGTTGTCATGCTGGCTGAGGGCTGGGCCACGCCCTTGGTCTTTAAATAGTTCGTCCTGACTATGGGCGTCGCCGACTATAGCTTTAGCCTAGTGCTAGCAATACCGGTCAGCAGTGGTGGTGTTGGAGCGTCTGATATCTGGTGCAGTATATCCCTCAGTGGTTCTTTCTCCAATCTGTTATATACTGTATATATTTGGTTGCCCTTGCACATTATTGTATTCCCTTGTGTATTAATTGTGTGGTGTTTCTTTTACCCCTGTCCATACGTATTTGTGGGGTCTGGTGTCTGGTCCCCTCACTGGGTGGAGGGTGGTGGGTTCAGCTTAGGGCTGGACAGGAGACAGGGACAGGGTGGAGGCTCAGGCAGGCACACCTTCAGTGTATACCCTGGGTAGAGGGACAGACAGGGTTCCCCTAGTCTGAGGGACATCGCAGGGGTCCCGGGGTTTTTGCCTAAAGTAACCTAGGCATACCATGACAATAGCTTCTCGTCAGAGATGGCAAGTGCACTGTCACTGTACATGTTGTGCAAGATCCTAATGAGCATATGTCAGAATTTACAACCGATGCATGCTCAGTAGAGCAAGGACAGCCTTTGAAAAGGACACTACTCATGATACTTTGTTTCAGGGTGGGGGCAGAGACGGAAGCAGTAGCACTGATGATGACTTGTTTGAGTATCTCAGTATGGACTGGGAGGTTTCAAATGAAGCATTATCATACAGGAAGGTAAAAACACACTAGAAAAACTGTTTGATAGCATAGTGAGGAAACATTAGGGACCCTTTAATTAAGTAAACTAGAAAAGACATTAGATTATGACATTAAATAGAAAGACATTTAGGATTAAAATAAATGTCCCTTTTGGACCACCCTACGATGTGTGTTATTTGCGTAATATAGGAGCCTGTTTTTTTTTATTTCCAGATTTTTATAAACTTCACGTTTAATAGCAAATCACATTCAGTATCATAAAAACAAAGTAACAAAAAAAGCAAACAAAGGGGAAAAAAACCCTATCCATAATCAGCGGCTCATAATCATATTGTTAATTAAGCAGAGAATTAATTCTATAGAGTATTTTTCTATAATTATGTGCTGATTTTCTTGTTTTAATTGTGCAACCTCCCGGGAACAGTCATCATCTTTAAGTCATAAATGGTCTGGTGGAAAAATAAAATTACGTGACAATTTGCTTACACCAATGTTTTCTTCTTCCCATTAAAAGCTCCTTCAGAATGTAAACCTTGTATATCATTTTTGACCTATAAAAACATTCTTGTTGAAGAGGCAATCTTTATATTCTATTACTTTGTACACAGAAACTCCACTGGTAAGCACAGAGGTATCTTAATTAAACCCAGTGGAGAAATCTCGGGAAAGATGCACAATGTTATCTTGTTTCAGCAGCGCGGGAATACCTCTGAATTCCTCTTACGCTTGCACAATTTGAATTTCCAGAGGTGATGAGCGACTCAGCGTGATTCTCTGTGGTTCACTAGCTGCTTTTTTTATCTTAAGCCGTGTGGATAAATAGAAGTATGACCAGAGAGCGGGCTGGAAGCACTTGGTAGAATATATTTCGGAATTGCTGAATGTATTTGTTTACATTCTGCAATTAATTGTGTCTGCGTTGCAACACTACCGAAACGGTTCCATGAAGGCAACTGTCACATAATGTCAAGAAATGACATCATTTTTCAACATTCACCAAACCAGAGTCGAAGAAACCTAAACCAAAAAAAAACAATGAAGGGAATTGAAAATAAGTCTTTCTTTAATGGATAATTTCCACTTTAGACATCTATGGCACATCCACAGCTGGAGAATAAAAGGAGTGGTAGTTATTATCACTCCCATAACGTTTATGGCCGAGCAAGCATGTGTATGACCTACTCTCTAGAGTTGAGCGACTTTTGGTTTTTTAGGGTCGCGTTTCGTTTCGTGAAACCGGACTTTTCCAAAAGTCGGGTCGAGCAAGATCGTCCGATTATAGGGAAAAGTCGGGGTCGTCCCGAAACACGAAACCCAATGTAAGTCAATGGGGAATAAAAGTCGGCAGTGAGAGGAGGACAGGAAACACACCTACAGTGCCCATTTGAATGCCAAAAGCATCAATTCTTCTTACTTAAGCTTGTCAACCTTAATTAACTTCATAATACAAGTTACGCACTGAAAAATGGGGGTTATTTGGCTAAATTTGTGGGGGGGAGGGCTGGCTGCAGGTTTTCATGTGCCCTGGGCGAAAGAGCGCCCCTTTAACACATACCACAACTCATCATGCTCCGATACGGCAGAGAAATAGCGGTATAGTACAATGAAAAATACCTCACTTTTTACATCTCATGACGAGGCCCATCTATTTCTCCATACAAAATCATTGGTCCCATATAATGTTTGAAACAGTATATGATGAGCTCCACATAATGCTACAGTATATGTTGGTCCCCATGGATGAAGCTCCACTGTCTTATGGGCCCAAATAATGCTCCAAACATAATGGGCCCCATTTCTAATGCTCTAGTGTATAATGGGCCCTGTAAATGCTGCTCCAGTGTCTGATGTCCACCTTTGGAATGCTCCAGTGTATGGTGGGCCCCATCTATCATTCTCCAGAGTATAGTGCTCCCCAAAAATTGCTGTCCCAACATAGAAAACAATCAAATAAGTCTCCTCGCTAGGGAATCCCTGTACTTGTCTGGACAGGTGCTGTAGCTTGCTTAACAGCTCGCCAGCCGTTCTCACGCCCAGTATGGATTGCACGTGATTGCACAAAGGTTAGAAAGGGTACCGTATCCCTGGATAACATGTATGGATAGCGTACACATTCAAAATATATGTCTATACAGCATGAGGCAGGCTCAGACGTGTTAGGCCCAGTATGGAATGCACGTCATTGCACAAAGGTTAGAAGGGGTACCGTATCCCCGGATAACATGTATGGATAGAGTACACATTCAAAATATATGTCTATACAGCATGAGGCAGGCTCAGATGGTGTTAGGCCCAGTATGGATTGCACGTCATTGCACAAAGGTTAGAAAGGGTACCGTATCCCCGGATAACATGTATGGATAGCGTACACATTCAAAATATATGTCTATACAGCATGAGGCAGGCTCAGACGGTGTTAGGCCCAGTATGGATTGCACGTCATTGCACAAAGGTTAGAAGGGGTACCGTATCCCCGGATAACATGTATGGATAGCGTACACATTCAAAATATATGTCTATACAGCATGAGGCAGGCTCAGACGGTGTTAGGCCCAGTAAGGATTGCACGTCATTGCACAAAGGTTAGAAGGGGTACCGTATCCCCGGATAACATGTATGGATAGCGCACACATTCAAAATATATGTCTATACAGCATGAGGCAGGCTCAGACGGTGTTAGGCCCAGTATGGATTGCACGTCATTGCACAAAGGTTAGAAAGGGTACCGTATCCCTGGATAACATGTATGGATAGCGTACACATTCAAAATATATGTCTCAGGAGGCAGGCTCAGACGGTGTCAGGCACAGTATGGATTTGACGGCCCAGATTACACAGCGGAGGAGCAGGGAGAGGTAAAGATTGCAAATGCTGGGGACCTGGCCAAGCAAGGGGGGCCCACTCGTGGGCGTCGGTACTGGCACTGGGCCCCTCATAGTACAGCGGTGTGTCTGACGGCGGGTGTGCACCACCACCGTCAGAGACACTTGATTGCACTGTGAGGGACCCTGTGCCAGTGCCCGTGCCCAAGAGTCGGCCTACCCACCTGTCCAGGGCAACGGCACTCGCACGGTGTCGTGCGCTAGGTGGTGACCCCGGCCATGGGGGGGAGGCAGCACAGTTAGGGAGTTTTAGAAAGTGGCATATGTTGATGTTGGACATTCAACTGATGCAAAAGGCGAAATAGGTGAAGTACCAGGAAGGGGTGGACCAAAGCAAGCCATTTTTCTGTCACCCTATGTGTCATCAGGGGAAGGTGGGACAAAATCCTTGGAAACCCATGCGTGGTTCATTTTAATGAAGGTTAGATCATCCACATTTTGGGTTGACAGACGGGTCCTTTTTTCTGTCAGGATTGATCCAGCTGCACTGAAGACTCGTTCCGATAGCACACTTGCAGCTGGGCAAGCGAGCTCCTGTAAGGCATATTGTGCCAATTCAGGCCAGGTGTCCAGTTTAGCGGCCCAATAGTCAAAGGGGAATGACCTGTGTAGGAGAACATCGATATGGGAGGAAAAGTAGTTTGTAACCATAGTTGACAACTGCTGTCTCCTGTCACTTTCCATCGATGCAGTATTACCAGTTGTGTGAGCGGTATTTGAAAAATCAGTCCACAACATTGTCATGAAACCCCTGTCTCCAACGCCACTTCTGCTGTGTGCACCATGAACACCTCTGCCAAGCTGCCCCCGGCCCGTACGGCTCGTGTGAGGACCATCACCGCTGCTGTGTGCTGGGAATGCCTCAAGCAACCGATTTACCAGAGTTGCTTGTTTATTAGCCAATATTAGGTCAAGGTTCTCCTGTGGCATGATGTTTTGTAATTTGCCTTTATAGCGTGGATCCAGGATGCTGGCCAACCAGTAGTCGTCATCGTTCATCATTTTGGCAATGCGGGGGTACCTTTTTAGGATCCTCAAGGCATAATCTGACATGTGGGCCAATGTTCCCGGTGTCAATGATGCACTGCGAGTGCTGGGTGGAGGAGCACTTTCTGGCAAATCCACATCCCTCCAGTCACGCACAAACCCTGTACCAGACCTTGCCACGCCAACATTTTCACTTGCCCCACGAGATGCATCCTCCTCCCCTAAGTAATCATCCCCATCATCCTCCTCCTCCTCCTCTTCTTCCTCCACCTCATCCAGGAGAGGTCCCTGAGCAGACAATGGCTGAATGTCATCAAGGATTCCCTCCTCCTCTTCCTCCTCATCAACATTGGCTGCAGACGCCTGCTCCTTAAGGTGCGTCAAAGTTTGCATGAGCAGACGCATAAGTGGGATGCTCATGCTTAGGATGGCGTCGTCTGCGCTTACCAGCCGTGTGCATTCCTCAAAACACTGAAGGACTTTACAAAGGTCTTTCAGCTTCGACCACTGCACGCCTGTCAACTCCATGTCTGCTCTCAAAGTGCCTGGCCGTGTATCCTCCCACAAATGCATTATGGCCTGCCTCTGCTCGCACAGCCGCTCCACCATGTGCAGGGTGGAGTTCCACCTTGTTGCAATGTCGATAATGAGGCGGTGGTTGGGAAGGTGGAGCAACGAACGGAGTGTACAGGCGACCGGCGGATGTGCGCGCACAGTCTTCGCACCTTCTGGAGCAGGGCTGTTAACTCCGGATAATTTTTGAGGAAGCACTGCACCACCAGGTTCAAGGTGTGAGCCAAGCAAGGTATGTGGCTGAGTTTTGAAAGGGCTATGGCTGCCACAAAATTACGGCCGTTATCACTAACTACCTTGCCTGCCTCAAGATGTACACTGCCCAGCCATGACTCAGTTTGTCGCTTCAAGTACTCGGCCAGCACCTCGGCGGTGTGTCTGTCGCCCAAACACATCATCTGCAACACAGCCTGCTGACGCTTTCCACTAGCTGCTCGATAGGGGGACACATCGTGTGCAACAGTGGCAGCTGCAGATGGAGTGCTCGTACGACTGCGCTCTGTGGACGAGCTGTCGCTTCTGGAGGAGGAGGAGGAGGAGGGTCGAACGCCTACAGCCAACTGTTTCCTATACCGTGGGCTAGGCAGCACTGTCCCACCACCGCTGTCCCCTGTGGACCCTGCATCCACCACATTAACCCAGTGCGCAGTGATGGACACGTAACGGCCCTGGCCATGCCGACTGGACCATGCATCAGTTGTGAGGTGCACCTTTCCGCTCACTGACTGCTTGAGTGCATGGACAATGCAGTCTTTCACATGATGGTGGAGGGCTGGGATGGCTTTGCGAGAGAAGAAGTGGCGACTGGGTAGGTCATAGCGTGGTACTGCATAGGCCATGAGTTCGCGGAAAGCTGTGCTTTCCACCAACCGAAAGGGCATCATCTCAAACGAGATTAGTTTGGCAATGTGGGCGTTCAAACCCAGTGTACGCGGATGAGAGACTGAGTACTTTCTTGACCTACTCATAGTGTCTGGGAGGGTGAGCTGGACTTGAGAGCTGCATATGGTGGAAGTAGCGGTGGACAGGGCGGACTGAGAGAGGGTTGATGATGGTGATGGAGTTGTTGTTCTTTCTGATGGCCTAGAATCAGTCTTTCGTTGATATAACAGTGGGATTCCCTGACTGCTGTGGCCTTGCAACGACACCTCAACATTTGCTGCTGTGCTAACCGGTGGGCTTACAGTGGGGGAAACAATGTAGCGTTGCTGACTACCTTCGTTGTGATCAGTTGTACATGTGGCACTTGAGGTTTGGTGTTGTGTCCACGCTTGCAAGTGCATGCTGGTTAAATGTCTAAGCATGCAAATGGTAATCAAATTTTTCAGATTTTTCCCTCGGCTAAAGGTCTTTGCGCACTTCTTAAAGATAACCTTGGCCTGATCATGAGGATTTTGTTCAAAAAACTGCCACACTGCACTCTTCCTACTTTGGCAGACATTTTGCGGCCTAGCACGCTGTGATCTTTTGACCCTCTGGACAAACTGTCCAGCAACTCTTTTAATGTTTGGAACCTGTCTTTGGAGTGCTCCGGGCCTGCCAGATAACAGCTGTTGCGATGTCGATGTCTGCTGTGGATGCTCCTCATCTGAGCTATTGGAAGCAGCACCCTCTTCCCCCAATGGATGCCAATCTGGGTCAACAACTGGGTCATCCATCACCTCCTCTTCTATGTCATGTGCACCTTTCTCTGTGTCACCGTGTATGGTGGTATAGTGTGCGGGAAGGGGCACCTGAGTCTCATCAGGGTCAAAATCTGGCTCTGTACACTGCGAGGACAATGTAGTGCTCTGAGTGAATGTACCAGCAGAATCATCCATCAGCGGCTGTGCATCAGTGCACTCCATGTCAGATTCATCTTGGCCTGGGTAATTCACCATTTGACTTGATAATCCAGGCATGGTATGTGAAAACAGCTCCATGGAGTAATCAGTAGTATGGCCTGCGTCATCCTTCAATCTTGGTTGGGGTGAAGGACACAAGGAAAGGTGTGGTTCATGAACATGAGCCTCCAATGACGACTCAGTGCTTTTACTTTTTACAACTGAAGAAGAGGAGGCGATAGAGCTGGAGGCTGAGTCAGCAATGTAAGACAAAACTTTTTCCTGATGCTCTGCCTTTAAAAGCGGTTTGCCAACTCCTAGAAAACTAAGCGTTCGAGTCCTTATGTAGCCAGACGATGACACAGGGTCAGCACCTCCTGCATTCGGTCCTATTTTGCTCTTGCCACTACCATCAGATCCACCACCAACACCATCATTACCAGCTGCCAACCCCCGCCCAATTCCACGGCCTCTTCCACCAGCCTTCCTCATTTTTGGTAGAAATGTAGACAAAATCCAACAAACTATATAGTAATGTAAAACAAGGTACAAGGTGTCTATAGGACAGGGGAGTTTTAGAATTTCTGCACACACTTGTGGACAGTGGACACTTGTGGATTGTGTGCGGCCCACTGATATCTGAGCGCTATGTGACACGCTCGATGGCACAGCTGCCTGTGACCAAAGTGACGAGAGGATAATGGAGATTTTGAATCTCTGCGTACACTTGTGGACAGTGGACACTTGTGGATTGTGTGCGGCCCACTGATATCTGAGCACTATGTGACACGCTCGATGGCACAGCTGCCTGTGACCAAAGTGACGAGAGGATAATGGAGATTTTGAATCTCTGCGTACACTTGTGGACAGTGGACACTTGTGGATTGTGTGCGGCCCACTGATATCTGAGCGCTATGTGACATGCTAGATGGCACAGCTGCCTGTGACCAAAGTGACGAGAGGATAATGGAGATTTTGAATCTCTGCGTACACTTTTGGACACTGGACACTTGTGGATTGTGTGCGGCCCACTGATATCTGAGCGCTATGTGACACGCTCGATGGCACAGCTGCCTGTGACCAAAGTGACGAGAGGATAATGGAGATTTTGAATCTCTGCGTACACTTTTGGACACTGGACACTTGTGGATTGTGTGCGGCCCACTGATATCTGAGCGCTATGTGACACGCTCGATGGCACAGCTGCCTGTGACCAAAGTGACGAGAGGATAATGGAGATTTTGAATCTCTGCGTACACTTTTGGACACTGGACACTTGTGGATTGTGTGCGGCCCACTGATATCTGAGCGCTATGTCACACGCTCGATGGCACAGCTGCCTGTGACCAAAGTGACGAGAGGATAATGGAGATTTTGAATCTCTGCGTACACTTTTGGACACTGGACACTTGTGGATTGTGTGCGGCCCACTGATATCTGAGCGCTATGTGACACGCTCGATGGCACAGCTGCCTGTGACCAAAGTGACGAGAGGATAATGGAGATTTTGAATCTCTGTGTACACTTGTGGACAGTGGACACTTGTGGATTGTGTGCGGCCCACTGATATCTGAGCGCTATGTGACACGCTCGATGGCACAGCTGCCTGTGACCAAAGTGACGAGAGGATAATGGAGATTTTGAATCTCTGCGTACACTTTTGGACACTGGACACTTGTGGATTGTGTGCGGCCCACTGATATCTGAGCGCTATGTGACATGCTCGATGGCACAGCTGCCTGTGACCAAAGTGACGAGAGGATAATGGAGATTTTGAATCTCTGCGTACACTTGTGGACAGTGGACACTTGTGGATTGTGTGCGGCCCACTGATATCTGAGCACTATGTGACACGCTCGATGGCACAGCTGCCTGTGACCAAAGTGACGAGAGGATAATGGAGATTTTGAATCTCTGCGTACACTTTTGGACACTGGACACTTGTGGATTGTGTGCGGCCCACTGATATCTGAGCGCTATGTGACACGCTCGATGGCACAGCTGCCTGTGACCAAAGTGACGAGAGGATAATGGAGATTTTGAATCTCTGCGTACACTTTTGGACACTGGACACTTGTGGATTGTGTGCGGCCCACTGATATCTGAGCGCTATGTGACACGCTCGATGGCACAGCTGCCTGTGACCAAAGTGACGAGAGGATAATGGAGATTTTGAATCTCTGCGTACACTTGTGGACAGTGGACACTTGTGGATTGTGTGCGGCCCACTGATATCTGAGCGCTATGTGACACGCTCGATGGCACAGCTGCCTGTGACCAAAGTGACGAGAGGATAATGAAGATTTTGAATCTCTGCGTACACTTTTGGACACTGGACACTTGTGGATTGTGTGCGGCCCACTGATATCTGAGCGCTATGTGACACGCTCGATGGCACAGCTGCCTGTGACCAAAGTGACGAGAGGATAATGGAGATTTTGAATCTCTGCGTACACTTGTGGACAGTGGACACTTGTGGATTGTGTGTGGCCCACTGATATCTGAGTGCTATGTGACACGCTCGATGTCACAGCTGCCTGTGACCAAAGTGACGAGAGGATAATGGAGATTTTGAATCTCTGCGTACACTTGTGGACAGTGGACACTTGTGGATTGTGTGTGGCCCACTGATATCTGAGTGCTATGTGACACGCTCGATGGCACAGCTGCCTGTGACCAAAGTGACGAGAGGATAATGGAGATTTTGAATCTCTGCGTACACTTTTGGACACTGGACACTTGTAGATTGTGTGAGGCCTACTGATATCTGAGCGCTATGTGACACGCTCGATGGCACAGCTGCCTGTGACCAAAGTGACGAGAGGATAATGGAGATTTTGAATCTCTGCGTACACTTTTGGACACTGGACACTTGTGGATTGTGTGCGGCCCACTGATATCTGAGCGCTATGTGACACGCTCGATGGCACAGCTGCCTGTGACCAAAGTGACGAGAGGATAATGGAGATTTTGAATCTCTGCGTACACTTTTGGACACAGGACACTTGTGGATTGTGTGCGGCCCACTGATATCTGAGCACTATGTGACACGCACGATGGCACAGCTGCCTGTGACCAAAGTGACGAGAGGATAATGGAGATTTTGAATCTCTGCGTACACTTTTGGACAGTGGACACTTGTGGATTGTGTGCGGCCCACTGATATCTGAGCGCTATGTGACACGCTCGATGGCACAGCTGCCTGTGACCAAAGTGACGAGAGGATAATGGAGATTTTGAATCTCTGCGTACACTTTTGGACACTGGACACTTGTGGATTGTGTGCGGCCCACTGATATCTGAGCGCTATGTGACACGCTCGATGGCACAGCTGCCTGTGACCAAAGTGACGAGAGGATAATGGAGATTTTGAATCTCTGCGTACACTTTTGGACACTGGACACTTGTGGATTGTGTGCGGCCCACTGATATCTGAGCGCTATGTGACACGCTCGATGGCACAGATGCCTGTGACCAAAGTGACGAGAGGATAATGGAGATTTTGAATCTCTGCGTACACTTTTGGACACTGGACACTTGTGGATTGTGTGCGGCCCACTGATATCTGAGCGCTATGTGACACGCTCGATGGCACAGCTGCCTGTGACCAAAGTGACGAGAGGATAATGGAGATTTTGAATCTCTGCGTACACTTTTGGACACTGGACACTTGTGGATTGTGTGCGGCCCACTGATATCTGAGTGCTATGTGACACGCTCGATGGCACAGCTGCCTGTGACCAAAGTGACGAGAGGATAATGGAGATTTTGAATCTCTGCGTACACTTGTGGACAGTGGACACTTGTGGATTGTGTGCGGCCCACTGATATCTGAGCGCTATGTGACACGCTCGATGGCACAGCTGCCTGTGACCAAAGTGACGAGAGGATAATGGAGATATTGAATCTCTGCGTACACTTTTGGACACTGGACACTTGTGGATTGTGTGTGGCCCACTGATATCTGAGCGCTATGTGACACGCTCGATGGCACAGCTGCCTGTGAGCAAAGTGATGAGAGGATAATGGAGATTTTGAATCTCTGCGTACACTTTTGGACACTGGACACTTGTGGATTGTGTGCGGCCCACTGATATCTGAGCGCTATGTGACACGCTCGATGGCACAGCTGCCTGTGACCAAAGTGACGAGAGGATAATGGAGATTTTGAATCTCTGCGTACACTTTTGGACACTGGACACTTGTGGATTGTGTGCGGCCCACTGATATCTGAGCGCTATGTGACACGCTCGATGGCACAGCTGCCTGTGACCAAAGTGACGAGAGGATAATGGAGATTTTGAATCTCTGCGTACACTTGTGGACAGTGGACACTTATGGATTGTGTGCGGCCCACTGATATCTGAGCGCTATGTGACACGCTCGATGGCACAGCTGCCTGTGACCAAAGTGACGAGAGGATAATGGAGATTTTGAGTCTCTGCGTACACTTTTGGACACTGGACACTTGTGGATTGTGTGTGGCCCACTGATATCTGAGCGCTATGTGACACGCTCGATGGCACAGCTGCCTGTGACCAAAGTGACGAGAGGATAATGGAGATTTTGAATCTCTGCGTACACTTTTGGACACTGGACACTTGTGGATTGTGTGCGGCCCACTGATATCTGAGCGCTATGTGACACGCTCGATGGCACAGCTGCCTGTGACCAAAGTGACGAGAGGATAATGGAGATTTTGAATCTCTGCGTACACTTTTGGACACTGGACACTTGTGGATTGTGTGCGGCCCACTGATATCTGAGCGTTATGTGACACGCTCGATGGCACAGCTGCCTGTGACCAAAGTGACGAGAGGATAATGGAGATTTTGAATCTCTGCGTACACTTTTGGACACTGGACACTTGTGGATTGTGTGCGGCCCACTGATATCTGAGCGCTATGTGACACGCTCGATGGCACAGCTGCCTGTGACCAAAGTGACGAGAGGATAATGGAGATTTTGAATCTCTGCGTACACTTTTGGACACTGGACACTTGTGGATTGTGTGCGGCCCACTGATATCTGAGCGCTATGTGACACGCTCGATGGCACAGCTGCCTGTGACCAAAGTGACGAGAGGATAATGGAGATTTTGAATCTCTGCGTACACTTTTGGACACTGGACACTTGTGGATTGTGTGCGGCCCACTGATATCTGAGCGCTATGTGACACGCTCGATGGCACAGCTGCCTGTGACCAAAGTGACGAGAGGATAATGGAGATTTTGAATCTCTGCGTACACTTGTGGACAGTGGACACTTGTGGATTGTGTGCGGCCCACTGATATCTGAGCGCTATGTGACACGCTCGATGGCACAGCTGCCTCTGACCAAAGTGACGAGAGGATAATGGAGATTTTGAATATCTGCGTACACTTTTGGACACTGGACACTTGTGGATTGTGTGCGGCCCACTGATATCTGAGCGCTATGTGACTCGCTCGATGGCACAGCTGCCTGTGACCAAAGTGACGAGAGGATAATGGAGATTTTGAATCTCTGCGTACACTTTTGGACACTGGACACTTGTGGATTGTGTGCGGCCCACTGATATCTGAGCGCTATGTGACACGCTCGATGGCACAGCTGCCTGTGACCAAAGTGACGAGAGGATAATGGAGATTTTGAATCTCTGCGTACACTTTTGGACACTGGACACTTGTAGATTGTGTGAGGCCTACTGATATCTGAGCGCTATGTGACACGCTCGATGGCACAGCTGCCTGTGACCAAAGTGACGAGAGGATAATGGAGATTTTGAATCTCTGCATACACTTTTGGACACTGGACACTTGTGGATTGTGTGCGGGCCACTGATATCTGAGCGCTATGTGACACGCTCGATGGCACAGCTGCCTGTGACCAAAGTGACGAGAGGATAATGGAGATTTTGAATCTCTGCGTACACTTGTGGACAGTGGACACTTGTGGATTGCGTGCGGCCCACTGATATCTGAGCGCTATGTGACACGCTCGATGGCACAGCTGCCTGTGACCAAAGTGACGAGAGGATAATGGAGATTTTGAATCTCTGCGTACACTTTTGGACAGTGGACACTTGTGGATTGTGTGCAGCCCACTGATATCTGAGCGCTATGTGACACGCTCGATGGCACAGCTGCCTGTGACCAAAGTGACGAGAGGATAATGGAGATTTTGAATCTCTGCGTACACTTTTGGACACTGGACACTTGTGGATTGTGTGCGGCCCACTGATATCTGAGCGCTATGTGACACGCTCGATGGCACAGCTGCCTGTGACCAAAGTGACGAGAGGATAATGGAGATTTTGAATCTCTGCGTACACTTTTGGACACTGGACACTTGTAGATTGTGTGAGGCCTACTGATATCTGAGTGCTATGTGACACACTCGATGGCACAGCTGCCTGTGACCAAAGTGACGAGAGGATAATGGAGATTTTGAATCTCTGCGTACACTTTTGGACACTGGACACTTGTGGATTGTGTGCGGCCCACTGATATCTGAGCGCTATGTGACACGCTCGATGGCACAGCTGCCTGTGACCAAAGTGACGAGAGGATAATGGAGATTTTGAATCTCTGCGTACACTTTTGGACACTGGACACTTGTGGATTGTGTGCGGCCCACTGATATCTGAGCACTATGTGACACGCTCAATGGCACAGCTGCCTGTGACCAAAGTGACGAGAGGATAATGGAGATTTTGAATCTCTGCGTACACTTTTGGACAGTGGACACTTGTGGATTGTGTGCGGCCCACTGATATCTGAGCGCTATGTGACACGCTCGATGGCACAGCTGCCTGTGACCAAAGTGACGAGAGGATAATGGAGATTTTGAATCTCTGCGTACACTTTTGGACACTGGACACTTGTGGATTGTGTGCGGCCCACTGATATCTGAGCGCTATGTGACACGCTCGATGGCACAGCTGCCTGTGACCAAAGTGACGAGAGGATAATGGAGATTTTGAATCTCTGCGTACACTTTTGGACACTGGACACTTGTGGATTGTGTGCGGCCCACTGATATCTGAGCGCTATGTGACACGCTCGATGGCACAGATGCCTGTGACCAAAGTGACGAGAGAAAAATGGAGATTTTGAATCTCTGCGTACACTTTTGGACACTGGACACTTGTGGATTGTGTGCGGCCCACTGATATCTGAGCGCTATGTGACACGCTCGATGGCACAGCTGCCTGTGACCAAAGTGACGAGAGGATAATGGAGATTTTGAATCTCTGCGTACACTTTTGGACACTGGACACTTGTGGATTGTGTGCGGCCCACTGATATCTGAGCGCTATGTGACACGCTCGATGGCACAGCTGCCTGTGACCAAAGTGACGAGAGGATAATGGAGATTTTGAATCTCTGCGTACACTTGTGGACAGTGGACACTTGTGGATTGTGTGCGGCCCACTGATATCTGAGCGCTATGTGACACGCTCGATGGCACAGCTGCCTGTGACCAAAGTGACGAGAGGATAATGGAGATATTGAATCTCTGCGTACACTTTTGGACACTGGACACTTGTGGATTGTGTGTGGCCCACTGATATCTGAGCGCTATGTGACACGCTCGATGGCACAGCTGCCTGTGACCAAAGTGACGAGAGGATAATGGAGATTTTGAATCTCTGCGTACACTTTTGGACACTGGACACTTGTGGATTGTGTGCGGCCCACTGATATCTGAGCGCTATGTGACACGCTCGATGGCACAGCTGCCTGTGACCAAAGTGACGAGAGGATAATGGAGATTTTGAATCTCTGCGTACAATTTTGGACACTGGACACTTGTGGATTGTGTGCGGCCCACTGATATCTGAGCGCTATGTGACACGCTCGATGGCACAGCTGCCTGTGACCAAAGTGACGAGAGGATAATGGAGATTTTGAATCTCTGCGTACACTTGTGGACAGTGGACACTTGTGGATTCTGTGCGGCCCACTGATATCTGAGCGCTATGTGACACGCTCGATGGCACAGCTGCCTGTGACCAAAGTGACGAGAGGATAATGGAGATTTTGAGTCTCTGCGTACACTTTTGGACACTGGACACTTGTGGATTGTGTGTGGCCCACTGATATCTGAGCACTATGTGACACGCTCGATGGCACAGCTGCCTGTGACCAAAGTGACGAGAGGATAATGGAGATTTTGAATCTCTGCGTACACTTTTGGACACTGGACACTTGTGGATTGTGTGCGGCCCACTGATATCTGAGCGCTATGTGACACGCTCGATGGCACAGCTGCCTGTGACCAAAGTGACGAGAGGATAATGGAGATTTTGAATCTCTGCGTACACTTTTGGACACTGGACACTTGTGGATTGTGTGCGGCCCACTGATATCTGAGCGCTATGTGACACGCTCGATGGCACAGCTGCCTGTGACCAAAGTGACGAGAGGATAATGGAGATTTTGAATCTTTGCGTACACTTTTGGACACTGGACACTTGTGGATTGTGTGCGGCCCACTGATATCTGAGCGCTATGTGACACGCTCGATGGCACAGCTGCCTGTGACCAAAGTGACGAGAGGATAATGGAGATTTTGAATCTCTGCGTACACTTTTGGACACTGGACACTTGTGGATTGTGTGCGGCCCACTGATATCTGAGCGCTATGTGACACGCTCGATGGCACAGCTGCCTGTGACCAAAGTGACGAGAGGATAATGGAGATTTTGAATCTCTGCGTACACTTGTGGACAGTGGACACTTGTGGATTGTGTGCGGCCCACTGATATCTGAGCGCTATGTGACACGCTCGATGGCACAGCTGCCTGTGACCAAAGTGACGAGAGGATAATGGAGATTTTGAATCTCTGCGTACACTTTTGGACACTGGACACTTGTGGATTGTGTGCGGCCCACTGATATCTGAGCGCTATGTGACACGCTCGATGGCACAGCTGCCTGTGACCAAAGTGACGAGAGGATAATGGAGATTTTGAATCTCTGCGTACACTTTTGGACACTGGACACTTGTGGATTGTGTGCGGCCCACTGATATCTGAGCGCTATGTGACACGCTCGATGGCACAGCTGCCTGTGACCAAAGTGACGAGAGGATAATGGAGATTTTGAATCTCTGCGTACACTTGTGGACAGTGGACACTTGTGGATTGTGTGCGGCCCACTGATATCTGAGCGCTATGTGACACGCTCGATGGCACAGCTGCCTGTGACCAAAGTGACGAGAGGATAATGGAGATTTTGAATCTCTGCGTACACTTGTGGACAGTGGACACTTGTGGATTGTGTGCGGCCCACTGATATCTGAGCGCTATGTGACACGCTCGATGGCACAGCTGCCTGTGACCAAAGTGACGAGAGGATAATGGAGATTTTGAATCTCTGCGTACACTTTTGGACACTGGACACTTGTGGATTGTGTGCGGCCCACTGATATCTGAGCGCTATGTGACACGCTCGATGGCACAGCTGCCTGTGACCAAAGTGACGAGAGGATAATGGAGATTTTGAATCTCTGCGTACACTTTTGGACACTGGACACTTGTGGATTGTGTGCGGCCCACTGATATCTGAGCGCTATGTGACACGCTCGATGGCACAGCTGCCTGTGACCAAAGTGACGAGAGGATAATGGAGATTTTGAATCTCTGCGTAAACTTGTGGACAGTGGACACTTGTGGATTGTGTGCGGCCCACTGATATCTGAGCGCTATGTGACATGCTCGATGGCACAGCTGCCTGTGACCAAAGTGACGAGAGGGTAATGGAGATTTTGAATCTCTGCGTACACTTTTGGACAGTGGACACTTGTGGATTGTGTGCAGCCCACTGATATCTGAGCGCTATGTGACACGCTCGATGGCACAGCTGCCTGTGTCCAAAGTGACGAGAGGATAATGGAGATTTTGAATCTCTGCGTACACTTTTGGACACTGGACACTTGTGGATTGTGTGCGGCCCACTGATATCTGAGCGCTATGTGACACGCTCGATGGCACAGCTGCCTGTGACCAAAGTGACGAGAGGATAATGGAGATTTTGAATCTCTGCGTACACTTTTGGACACTGGACACTTGTGGATTGTGTGCGGCCCACTGATATCTGAGCGCTATGTGACACGCTCGATGGCACAGCTGCCTGTGACCAAAGTGACGAGAGGATAATGGAGATTTTGAATCTCTGCGTACACTTGTGGACAGTGGACACTTGTGGATTGTGTGCGGCCCACTGATATCTGAGCGCTATGTGACACGCTCGATGGCACAGCTGCCTCTGACCAAAGTGACGAGAGGATAATGGAGATTTTGAATATCTGCGTACACTTTTGGACACTGGACACTTGTGGATTGTGTGCGGCCCACTGATATCTGAGCGCTATGTGACTCGCTCGATGGCACAGCTGCCTGTGACCAAAGTGACGAGAGGATAATGGAGATTTTGAATCTCTGCGTACACTTTTGGACACTGGACACTTGTGGATTGTGTGCGGCCCACTGATATCTGAGCGCTATGTGACACGCTCGATGGCACAGCTGCCTGTGACCAAAGTGACGAGAGGATAATGGAGATTTTGAATCTCTGCGTACACTTTTGGACACTGGACACTTGTAGATTGTGTGAGGCCTACTGATATCTGAGCGCTATGTGACACGCTCGATGGCACAGCTGCCTGTGACCAAAGTGACGAGAGGATAATGGAGATTTTGAATCTCTGCATACACTTTTGGACACTGGACACTTGTGGATTGTGTGCGGGCCACTGATATCTGAGCGCTATGTGACACGCTCGATGGCACAGCTGCCTGTGACCAAAGTGACGAGAGGATAATGGAGATTTTGAATCTCTGCGTACACTTGTGGACAGTGGACACTTGTGGATTGCGTGCGGCCCACTGATATCTGAGCGCTATGTGACACGCTCGATGGCACAGCTGCCTGTGACCAAAGTGACGAGAGGATAATGGAGATTTTGAATCTCTGCGTACACTTTTGGACAGTGGACACTTGTGGATTGTGTGCAGCCCACTGATATCTGAGCGCTATGTGACACGCTCGATGGCACAGCTGCCTGTGACCAAAGTGACGAGAGGATAATGGAGATTTTGAATCTCTGCGTACACTTTTGGACACTGGACACTTGTGGATTGTGTGCGGCCCACTGATATCTGAGCGCTATGTGACACGCTCGATGGCACAGCTGCCTGTGACCAAAGTGACGAGAGGATAATGGAGATTTTGAATCTCTGCGTACACTTTTGGACACTGGACACTTGTAGATTGTGTGAGGCCTACTGATATCTGAGTGCTATGTGACACACTCGATGGCACAGCTGCCTGTGACCAAAGTGACGAGAGGATAATGGAGATTTTGAATCTCTGCGTACACTTTTGGACACTGGACACTTGTGGATTGTGTGCGGCCCACTGATATCTGAGCGCTATGTGACACGCTCGATGGCACAGCTGCCTGTGACCAAAGTGACGAGAGGATAATGGAGATTTTGAATCTCTGCGTACACTTTTGGACACTGGACACTTGTGGATTGTGTGCGGCCCACTGATATCTGAGCACTATGTGACACGCTCAATGGCACAGCTGCCTGTGACCAAAGTGACGAGAGGATAATGGAGATTTTGAATCTCTGCGTACACTTTTGGACAGTGGACACTTGTGGATTGTGTGCGGCCCACTGATATCTGAGCGCTATGTGACACGCTCGATGGCACAGCTGCCTGTGACCAAAGTGACGAGAGGATAATGGAGATTTTGAATCTCTGCGTACACTTTTGGACACTGGACACTTGTGGATTGTGTGCGGCCCACTGATATCTGAGCGCTATGTGACACGCTCGATGGCACAGCTGCCTGTGACCAAAGTGACGAGAGGATAATGGAGATTTTGAATCTCTGCGTACACTTTTGGACACTGGACACTTGTGGATTGTGTGCGGCCCACTGATATCTGAGCGCTATGTGACACGCTCGATGGCACAGATGCCTGTGACCAAAGTGACGAGAGAAAAATGGAGATTTTGAATCTCTGCGTACACTTTTGGACACTGGACACTTGTGGATTGTGTGCGGCCCACTGATATCTGAGCGCTATGTGACACGCTCGATGGCACAGCTGCCTGTGACCAAAGTGACGAGAGGATAATGGAGATTTTGAATCTCTGCGTACACTTTTGGACACTGGACACTTGTGGATTGTGTGCGGCCCACTGATATCTGAGCGCTATGTGACACGCTCGATGGCACAGCTGCCTGTGACCAAAGTGACGAGAGGATAATGGAGATTTTGAATCTCTGCGTACACTTGTGGACAGTGGACACTTGTGGATTGTGTGCGGCCCACTGATATCTGAGCGCTATGTGACACGCTCGATGGCACAGCTGCCTGTGACCAAAGTGACGAGAGGATAATGGAGATATTGAATCTCTGCGTACACTTTTGGACACTGGACACTTGTGGATTGTGTGTGGCCCACTGATATCTGAGCGCTATGTGACACGCTCGATGGCACAGCTGCCTGTGACCAAAGTGACGAGAGGATAATGGAGATTTTGAATCTCTGCGTACACTTTTGGACACTGGACACTTGTGGATTGTGTGCGGCCCACTGATATCTGAGCGCTATGTGACACGCTCGATGGCACAGCTGCCTGTGACCAAAGTGACGAGAGGATAATGGAGATTTTGAATCTCTGCGTACAATTTTGGACACTGGACACTTGTGGATTGTGTGCGGCCCACTGATATCTGAGCGCTATGTGACACGCTCGATGGCACAGCTGCCTGTGACCAAAGTGACGAGAGGATAATGGAGATTTTGAATCTCTGCGTACACTTGTGGACAGTGGACACTTGTGGATTCTGTGCGGCCCACTGATATCTGAGCGCTATGTGACACGCTCGATGGCACAGCTGCCTGTGACCAAAGTGACGAGAGGATAATGGAGATTTTGAGTCTCTGCGTACACTTTTGGACACTGGACACTTGTGGATTGTGTGTGGCCCACTGATATCTGAGCACTATGTGACACGCTCGATGGCACAGCTGCCTGTGACCAAAGTGACGAGAGGATAATGGAGATTTTGAATCTCTGCGTACACTTTTGGACACTGGACACTTGTGGATTGTGTGCGGCCCACTGATATCTGAGCGCTATGTGACACGCTCGATGGCACAGCTGCCTGTGACCAAAGTGACGAGAGGATAATGGAGATTTTGAATCTCTGCGTACACTTTTGGACACTGGACACTTGTGGATTGTGTGCGGCCCACTGATATCTGAGCGCTATGTGACACGCTCGATGGCACAGCTGCCTGTGACCAAAGTGACGAGAGGATAATGGAGATTTTGAATCTTTGCGTACACTTTTGGACACTGGACACTTGTGGATTGTGTGCGGCCCACTGATATCTGAGCGCTATGTGACACGCTCGATGGCACAGCTGCCTGTGACCAAAGTGACGAGAGGATAATGGAGATTTTGAATCTCTGCGTACACTTTTGGACACTGGACACTTGTGGATTGTGTGCGGCCCACTGATATCTGAGCGCTATGTGACACGCTCGATGGCACAGCTGCCTGTGACCAAAGTGACGAGAGGATAATGGAGATTTTGAATCTCTGCGTACACTTGTGGACAGTGGACACTTGTGGATTGTGTGCGGCCCACTGATATCTGAGCGCTATGTGACACGCTCGATGGCACAGCTGCCTGTGACCAAAGTGACGAGAGGATAATGGAGATTTTGAATCTCTGCGTACACTTTTGGACACTGGACACTTGTGGATTGTGTGCGGCCCACTGATATCTGAGCGCTATGTGACACGCTCGATGGCACAGCTGCCTGTGACCAAAGTGACGAGAGGATAATGGAGATTTTGAATCTCTGCGTACACTTTTGGACACTGGACACTTGTGGATTGTGTGCGGCCCACTGATATCTGAGCGCTATGTGACACGCTCGATGGCACAGCTGCCTGTGACCAAAGTGACGAGAGGATAATGGAGATTTTGAATCTCTGCGTACACTTGTGGACAGTGGACACTTGTGGATTGTGTGCGGCCCACTGATATCTGAGCGCTATGTGACACGCTCGATGGCACAGCTGCCTGTGACCAAAGTGACGAGAGGATAATGGAGATTTTGAATCTCTGCGTACACTTGTGGACAGTGGACACTTGTGGATTGTGTGCGGCCCACTGATATCTGAGCGCTATGTGACACGCTCGATGGCACAGCTGCCTGTGACCAAAGTGACGAGAGGATAATGGAGATTTTGAATCTCTGCGTACACTTTTGGACACTGGACACTTGTGGATTGTGTGCGGCCCACTGATATCTGAGCGCTATGTGACACGCTCGATGGCACAGCTGCCTGTGACCAAAGTGACGAGAGGATAATGGAGATTTTGAATCTCTGCGTACACTTTTGGACACTGGACACTTGTGGATTGTGTGCGGCCCACTGATATCTGAGCGCTATGTGACACGCTCGATGGCACAGCTGCCTGTGACCAAAGTGACGAGAGGATAATGGAGATTTTGAATCTCTGCGTAAACTTGTGGACAGTGGACACTTGTGGATTGTGTGCGGCCCACTGATATCTGAGCGCTATGTGACATGCTCGATGGCACAGCTGCCTGTGACCAAAGTGACGAGAGGGTAATGGAGATTTTGAATCTCTGCGTACACTTTTGGACAGTGGACACTTGTGGATTGTGTGCAGCCCACTGATATCTGAGCGCTATGTGACACGCTCGATGGCACAGCTGCCTGTGTCCAAAGTGACGAGAGGATAATGGAGATTTTGAATCTCTGCGTACACTTTTGGACACTGGACACTTGTGGATTGTGTGCGGCCCACTGATATCTGAGCGCTATGTGACACGCTCGATGGCACAGCTGCCTGTGACCAAAATGACGAGAGGATAATGGAGATTTTGAATCTCTGCGTACACTTGTGGACAGTGGACACTTGTGGATTGTGTGCGGCCCACTGATATCTGATCGCTATGTGACACGCTCGATGGCACAGCTGCCTGTGACCAAAGTGACGAGAGGATAATGGAGATTTTGAATCTCTGCGTACACTTTTGGACACTGGACACTTGTAGATTGTGTGAGGCCTACTGATATCTGAGCGCTATGTGACACACTCGATGGCACAGCTGCCTGTGACCAAAGTGACGAGAGGATAATGGAGATTTTGAATCTCTGCGTACACTTTTGGACACTGGACACTTGTGGATTGTGTGCGGCCCACTGATATCTGAGCGCTATGTGACACGCTCGATGGCACAGCTGCCTGTGACCAAAGTGACGAGAGGATAATGGAGATTTTGAATCTCTGCGTACACTTTTGGACACTGGACACTTGTGGATTGTGTGCGGCCCACTGATATCTGAGCACTATGTGACACTCTCAATGGCACAGCTGCCTGTGACCAAAGTGACGAGAGGATAATGGAGATTTTGAATCTCTGCGTACACTTTTGGACACTGGACACTTGTGGATTGTGTGCGGCCCACTGATATCTGAGCGCTATGTGACACGCTCGATGGCACAGCTGCCTGTGACCAAAGTGACGAGAGGTTAATGGAGATTTTGAATCTCTGCGTACACTTTTGGACACTGGACACTTGTGGATTGTGTGCGGCCCACTGATATCTGAGCGCTATGTGACACGCTCGATGGCACAGATGCCTGTGACCAAAGTGACGAGAGAAAAATGGAGATTTTGAATCTCTGCGTACACTTTTGGACACTGGACACTTGTGGATTGTGTGCGGCCCACTGATATCTGAGCGCTATGTGACACGCTCGATGGCACAGCTGCCTGTGACCAAAGTGACGAGAGGATAATGGAGATTTTGAATCTCTGCGTACACTTTTGGACACTGGACACTTGTGGATTGTGTGCGGCCCACTGATATCTGAGCGCTATGTGACACGCTCGATGGCACAGCTGCCTGTGACCAAAGTGACGAGAGGATAATGGAGATTTTGAATCTCTGCGTACACTTGTGGACAGTGGACACTTGTGGATTGTGTGCGGCCCACTGATATCTGAGCGCTATGTGACACGCTCGATGGCACAGCTGCCTGTGACCAAAGTGACGAGAGGATAATGGAGATATTGAATCTCTGCGTACACTTTTGGACACTGGACACTTGTGGATTGTGTGTGGCCCACTGATATCTGAGCGCTATGTGACACGCTCGATGGCACAGCTGCCTGTGACCAAAGTGACGAGAGGATAATGGAGATTTTGAATCTCTGCGTACACTTTTGGACACTGGACACTTGTGGATTGTGTGCGGCCCACTGATATCTGAGCGCTATGTGACACGCTCGATGGCACAGCTGCCTGTGACCAAAGTGACGAGAGGATAATGGAGATTTTGAATCTCTGCGTACAATTTTGGACACTGGACACTTGTGGATTGTGTGCGGCCCACTGATATCTGAGCGCTATGTGACACGCTCGATGGCACAGCTGCCTGTGACCAAAGTGACGAGAGGATAATGGAGATTTTGAATCTCTGCGTACACTTGTGGACAGTGGACACTTGTGGATTCTGTGCGGCCCACTGATATCTGAGCGCTATGTGACACGCTCGATGGCACAGCTGCCTGTGACCAAAGTGACGAGAGGATAATGGAGATTTTGAGTCTCTGCGTACACTTTTGGACACTGGACACTTGTGGATTGTGTGTGGCCCACTGATATCTGAGCACTATGTGACACGCTCGATGGCACAGCTGCCTGTGACCAAAGTGACGAGAGGATAATGGAGATTTTGAATCTCTGCGTACACTTTTGGACACTGGACACTTGTGGATTGTGTGCGGCCCACCGATATCTGAGCGCTATGTGACACGCTCGATGGCACAGCTGCCTGTGACCAAAGTGACGAGAGGATAATGGAGATTTTGAATCTCTGCGTACACTTTTGGACACTGGACACTTGTGGATTGTGTGCGGCCCACTGATATCTGAGCGTTATGTGACACGCTCGATGGCACAGCTGCCTTTGACCAAAGTGATGAGAGGATAATGGAGATTTTGAATCTCTGCGTACACTTTTGGACACTGGACACTTGTGGATTGTGTGCGGCCCACTGATATCTGAGCGCTATGTGACACGCTCGATGGCACAGCTGCCTGTGACCAAAGTGACGAGAGGATAATGGAGATTTTGAATCTTTGCGTACACTTTTGGACACTGGACACTTGTGGATTGTGTGCGGCCCACTGATATCTGAGCGCTATGTGACACGCTCGATGGCACAGCTGCCTGTGACCAAAGTGACGAGAGGATAATGGAGATTTTGAATCTCTGCGTACACTTTTGGACACTGGACACTTGTGGATTGTGTGCGGCCCACTGATATCTGAGCGCTATGTGACACGCTCGATGGCACAGCTGCCTGTGACCAAAGTGACGAGAGGATAATGGAGATTTTGAATCTCTGCGTACACTTGTGGACAGTGGACACTTGTGGATTGTGTGCGGCCCACTGATATCTGAGCGCTATGTGACACGCTCGATGGCACAGCTGCCTGTGACCAAAGTGACGAGAGGATAATGGAGATTTTGAATCTCTGCGTACACTTTTGGACACTGGACACTTGTGGATTGTGTGCGGCCCACTGATATCTGAGCGCTATGTGACACGCTCGATGGCACAGCTGCCTGTGACCAAAGTGACGAGAGGATAATGGAGATTTTGAATCTCTGCGTACACTTGTGGACAGTGGACACTTGTGGATTGTGTGCGGCCCGCTGATATCTGAGCGCTATGTGACACGCTCGATGGCACAGCTGCCTGTGACCAAAGTGACGAGAGGATAATGGAGATTTTGAATCTCTGCGTACACTTTTGGACACTGGACACTTGTGGATTGTGTGTGGCCCACTGATATCTGAGCGCTATGTGACACGCTCGATGGCACAGCTGCCTGTGACCAAAGTGACGAGAGGATAATGGAGATTTTGAATCTCTGCGTACACTTTTGGACACTGGACACTTGTGGATTGTGTGCGGCCCACTGATATCTGAGCGCTATGTGACACGCTCGATGGCACAGCTGCCTGTGACCAAAGTGACGAGAGGATAATGGAGATTTTGAATCTCTGCGTACACTTTTGGACACTGGACACTTGTGGATTGTGTGCGGCCCACTGATATCTGAGCGCTATGTGACACGCTCGATGGCACAGCTGCCTGTGACCAAAGTGACGAGAGGATAATGGAGATTTTGAATCTCTGCGTACACTTGTGGACAGTGGACACTTGTGGATTGTGTGCGGCCCACTGATATCTGAGCGCTATGTGACACGCTCGATGGCACAGCTGCCTGTGACCAAAGTGACGAGAGGATAATGGAGATTTTGAATCTCTGCGTACACTTGTGGACAGTGGACACTTGTGGATTGTGTGCGGCCCACTGATATCTGAGCGCTATGTGACACGCTCGATGGCACAGCTGCCTGTGACCAAAGTGACGAGAGGATAATGGAGATTTTGAATCTCTGCGTACACTTTTGGACACTGGACACTTGTGGATTGTGTGCGGCCCACTGATATCTGAGCGCTATGTGACACGCTCGATGGCACAGCTGCCTGTGACCAAAGTGACGAGAGGATAATGGAGATTTTGAATCTCTGCGTACACTTTTGGACACTGGACACTTGTGGATTGTGTGCGGCCCACTGATATCTGAGCGCTATGTGACACGCTCGATGGCACAGCTGCCTGTGACCAAAGTGACGAGAGGATAATGGAGATTTTGAATCTCTGCGTAAACTTGTGGACAGTGGACACTTGTGGATTGTGTGCGGCCCACTGATATCTGAGCGCTATGTGACATGCTCGATGGCACAGCTGCCTGTGACCAAAGTGACGAGAGGGTAATGGAGATTTTGAATCTCTGCGTACACTTTTGGACAGTGGACACTTGTGGATTGTGTGCAGCCCACTGATATCTGAGCGCTATGTGACACGCTCGATGGCACAGCTGCCTGTGACCAAAGTGACGAGAGGATAATGGAGATTTTGAATCTCTGCGTACACTTTTGGACACTGGACACTTGTGGATTGTGTGCGGCCCACTGATATCTGAGCGCTATGTGACACGCTCGATGGCACAGCTGCCTGTGACCAAAGTGACGAGAGGATAATGGAGATTTTGAATCTCTGCGTACACTTTTGGACACTGGACACTTGTGGATTGTGTGCGGCCCACTGATATCTGAGTGCTATGTGACACGCTCGATGGCACAGCTGCCTGTGACCAAAATGACGAGAGGATAATGGAGATTTTGAATCTCTGCGTACACTTGTGGACAGTGGACACTTGTGGATTGTGTGCGGCCCACTGATATCTGAGCGCTATGTGACACGCTCGATGGCACAGCTGCCTGTGACCAAAGTGACGAGAGGATAATGGAGATTTTGAATCTCTGCGTAAACTTGTGGACAGTGGACACTTGTGGATTGTGTGCGGCCCACTGATATCTGAGCGCTATGTGACATGCTCGATGGCACAGCTGCCTGTGACCAAAGTGACGAGAGGGTAATGGAGATTTTGAATCTCTGCGTACACTTTTGGACAGTGGACACTTGTGGATTGTGTGCAGCCCACTGATATCTGAGCGCTATGTGACACGCTCGATGGCACAGCTGCCTGTGACCAAAGTGACGAGAGGATAATGGAGATTTTGAATCTCTGCGTACACTTTTGGACACTGGACACTTGTGGATTGTGTGCGGCCCACTGATATCTGAGCGCTATGTGACACGCTCGATGGCACAGCTGCCTGTGACCAAAGTGACGAGAGGATAATGGAGATTTTGAATCTCTGCGTAAACTTGTGGACAGTGGACACTTGTGGATTGTGTGCGGCCCACTGATATCTGAGCGCTATGTGACATGCTCGATGGCACAGCTGCCTGTGACCAAAGTGACGAGAGGGTAATGGAGATTTTGAATCTCTGCGTACACTTTTGGACAGTGGACACTTGTGGATTGTGTGCAGCCCACTGATATCTGAGCGCTATGTGACACGCTCGATGGCACAGCTGCCTGTGACCAAAGTGACGAGAGGATAATGGAGATTTTGAATCTCTGCGTACACTTTTGGACACTGGACACTTGTGGATTGTGTGCGGCCCACTGATATCTGAGCGCTATGTGACACGCTCGATGGCACAGCTGCCTGTGACCAAAGTGACGAGAGGATAATGGAGATTTTGAATCTCTGCGTACACTTTTGGACACTGGACACTTGTGGATTGTGTGTGGCCCACTGATATCTGAGCGCTATGTGACACGCTCGATGGCACAGCTGCCTGTGACCAAAGTGACGAGAGGATAATGGAGATTTTGAATCTCTGCGTACACTTTTGGACACTGGACACTTGTGGATTGTGTGCGGCCCACTGATATCTGAGCGCTATGTGACACGCTCGATGGCACAGCTGCCTGTGACCAAAGTGACGAGAGGATAATGGAGATTTTGAATCTCTGCGTACACTTTTGGACACTGGACACTTCTGGATTGTGTGCAGCCCACTGATATCTGAGCGCTATGTGACACGCTCGATGGCACAGCTGCCTGTGACCAAAGTGACGAGAGGATAATGGAGATTTTGAATCTCTGCGTACACTTGTGGACAGTGGACACTTGTGGATTGTGTGCGGCCCACTGATATCTGAGCGCTATGTGACACGCTCGATGGCACAGCTGCCTGTGACCAAAGTGACGAGAGGATAATGGAGATTTTGAATCTCTGCGTACACTTTTGGACACTGGACACTTGTGGATTGTGTGCAGCCCACTGATATCTGAGCGCTATGTGACACGCTCGATGGCACAGCTGCCTGTGACCAAAGTGACGAGAGGATAATGGAGATTTTGAATCTCTGCGTACACTTTTGGACACTGGACACTTGTGGATTGTGTGCGGCCCACTGATATCTGAGCGCTATGTGACACGCTCGATGGCACAGCTGCCTGTGACCAAAGTGATGAGAGGATAATGGAGATTTTGAATCTCTGCGTACACTTGTGGACAGTGGACACTTGTGGATTGTGTGCGGCCCACTGATATCTGAGCGCTATGTGACACGCTCGATGGCACAGCTGCCTGTGACCAAAGTGACGAGAGGATAATGGAGATTTTGAATCTCTGCGTACACTTTTGGACACTGGACACTTGTGGATTGTGTGTGGCCCACTGATATCTGAGCGCTATGTGACACGCTCGATGGCACAGCTGCCTGTGACCAAAGTGACGAGAGGATAATGGAGATTTTGAATCTCTGCGTACACTTTTGGACACTGGACACTTGTGGATTGTGTGCGGCCCACTGATATCTGAGCGCTATGTGACACGCTCGATGGCACAGCTGCCTGTGACCAAAGTGACGAGATGATAATGGAGATTTTGAATCTCTGCGTACACTTTTGGACACTGGACACTTGTGGATTGTGTGCGGCCCACTGATATCTGAGCGCTATGTGACACGCTCGATGGCACAGCTGCCTGTGACCAAAGTGACGAGAGGATAATGGAGATTTTGAATCTCTGCGTACACTTGTGGACAGTGGACACTTGTGGATTGTGTGCGGCCCACTGATATCTGAGCGCTATGTGACACGCTCGATGGCACAGCTGCCTGTGACCAAAGTGACGAGAGGATAATGGAGATTTTGAATCTCTGCGTACACTTTTGGACACTGGACACTTGTGGATTGTGTGCGGCCCACTGATATCTGAGCGCTATGTGACACGCTCGATGGCACAGCTGCCTGTGACCAAAGTGACGAGAGGATAATGGAGATTTTGAATCTCTGCGTACACTTTTGGACACTGGACACTTGTGGATTGTGTGCGGCCCACTGATATCTGAGCGCTATGTGACACGCTCGATGGCACAGCTGCCTGTGACCAAAGTGACGAGAGGATAATGGAGATTTTGAATCTCTGCGTACACTTGTGGACAGTGGACACTTGTGGATTGTGTGCGGCCCACTGATATCTGAGCGCTATGTGACACGCTTGATGGCACAGCTGCCTGTGACCAAAGTGACGAGAGGATAAGGGAGATTGGATTGCTTTTAAAAAAGCAGTTTGCGGAGCAGTGGGTAAACAGCAATGCCAGCGTGTCAGGAAGCCTTAAAAGGCAGCCCAACAACCAACACCACTGATACACCACAATATAGCCTCCCCTTGCACTGCACACACAGTGACTTGTGTGTTGTGCAGGCCAAATCGCTAGCAGCAGAAGCAGTTTTTTTGTCTTCTTCCCTGCCTAACGCTCTCCCTACAGAATCAGCAGCAACCTCTCCCTATACTAAGATCGGCAGAAGTAAGATGGCGGTCGGCGTGCACGCCCTTTTATACCCCCTGTGACGCCCACCAAAGCAAGCCAATCACTTGCATGCCCTTCTGAAAGATGGTGGTGACCCGTGCCTATTTCATCACGTTGCCCACAGTGTCCGTGGATCCTGATTGGCTGAAAAAGAGCGCAAAACAACCTTTTGAAACGCGACTTTGGCGCGTAAGTCGCCGACCTCGTGGCCGACCTCATCCTAGGGTCGGGTTTCGTTTCATGAAACCCGACTTTGCCAAAAGTCGGCGACTTTTGAATTTTTTCGACCCGTTTCGCTCAACTCTACTACTCTCTATTTATTATCAGCTACTGGTAATCTTCAGGAACCCGTGTTCCCGAGATAGTTTTAGCAGAAAGGGTTATGTTATTTTGGTTCTTGCAGATTTACATATAATAAACTGCGGAATTAGTGTCTTTGTGTCTTTTTAAAGCACCAATACGTTAGATTAGAACTTCAACGCTTTTTTATAATGCAGTTATATACATGTTCATCACTATACATTCTAATTGTACATTTCAACGTTTACGGGTTCCTTTTAAGCACCTACCGTAAAAAAATGTTATGAGCTTGCACTGATAAGATGACAAAACTGTTGACCCATCACACCATGCTATTGAGAAGACAATGATTGCACCTAACAAAAATCTATAAAATTATGGCAGGTCAACTTTTGGAACGATATTGTCATTGACCAATGCCTTCTACGCACTTTTAGGTCAAGAAAGTATGCACAAAGTCAACAGAAAATGGTGCAAATCTGCCTTTACATGCATCTTAAATCTGTACTGTAAGACCCATCTTCGATGCTTACTCTGTAATATAAATTGAGGGGATGACTAATGTGCCATGAAGCAGCGATTCTCCGACATTGGATACTGGAGCAGTGTCAATATGGCAGATAACTCGGAATGGGGCGTCCTATGTAATTTTCTTTTGTTTTCCATCTGTTGCCACTTTTTACTTGTAGATTTGAAAAAGCAAATTTGTTTTCTCCGTAATCATGCTGATCTGGAGAATCATGGTACCAGGTCATTTTTGCTGCACAATAAAATTCATAAAAACAAAACCCTAAAAAGCAATATTGTAATTGTGTTTTCTTTTACCATTTCACCCTTCTTGGCATATTTTCCACTTTTTAAGCAAATTATTTGCTTAGGGCATTAGTTAAAATGCAGGAAGTTAACCTTCCTCCCACATCAGGTCATACTTGTATACGTCTACAGTTTAACTATGTCCTATCTATGTCTGTGCATTTAGTGTTATAATAGCTCTCGTAAATCTAAGAACTGTTATACCGTTGTGTCTGTACAGGTGAATGCTTACGGGCATCTATGTAATTGGATGTCTTTTTGATTTTCTGAAACAATCTATTTTATACTCAGTGTGACTTCACTATATACCTAGAGGTGTGTTCCCACTAACAAAGTTCATTTTAATCAATAGATGTTGTAATAATAATAAACACATGGAAAAAATTGTTGGTACCACTTGTATAATGACAGAAAAACCCACAATGGTCACAGAAATAACCTGAATCTGAAAAAAGTAATAATAAATCAAAAATCTATGAAAATGAACAAATGAAAGTCAGACATTGCTTTTCAACCATGCTTCCAAAGAATTATTAAAAAATAAAACTCATGAAATAGGCCTGGACAGAAATGGATGGTACCCCTGAAAATAACGTGACAAAAGGGACATGGTAAATCATGGTGTGTCCACTAATTAGCATCACAGGTGTCTACAATCTTGGAATCAGTCAGTAGGCCTGTATAAAGGGCTACAGATACTCAATGCGCTGTTCAGTGACATCATGGTGTGTATCACACTCAACATGGACCAGAGGAAGATTAGATAGAAATCTTTCTAATCTCAGGAGATTAGAAAGAAAATTAAAGACAAACATGTTAAAGGTAAAAGTTATAAGACCATCTCCAAGCAGCTTGATGTTCCTGTGACTACAGTTGCACATATTATTCAGAAATTTAAGATCCATGGGACTGTAGCCAACCTCCCTGGACGTGGCCGCAGAAGGAAAATTGATGACAAATCAAAGAGAAGGATTATATGAATGGTAGTAAAAGAGCCCAGAAAAACCTCTAAAACATATTAAAGGTGAACTTCAAGCTCAAGGAACATCAGTGTCAGATTACACCATCCGTCGTTGTATGAGCCAAAGTGGACTTCATGGGAGATGACCAAGGAGGACACCATTGATAAAAAAAGATCATAAAAAAGCCAGACTGGAATTTGCCAAACTACATGTTGACAAGCAGCAAAGCATCTGGGAGAATGTCCTATGGACAGATAAGACAAAAAAGGAACTTTTTGGCAAGGCACATCAGCTCTATGTTCATAGACGGAAATATGAAGCATATCAAGAAAAGAACACTGTCCCTACAGAGAAACATGAAGGAGACTTTGTTATGTTCTGGGGCTACTTTGCTGCATCTGGCACAGGGTGTCTAGAATCTGTGCAGGGTACAATGAAATCTCAAGGCAATCAAGGGCTTCTAGAGAGAAATGTGCTGCCCAGTATCAGAAAGCTTGGTCTCTGTCGTAGGTGAGGGATCTTGCAACAGGATAATGACCCAAAACACACAGCCAAAACCAACCAAGAATGGCTAAGAGGAAAACACTGGACTATGAGCCCTGACCTAAATCCTATTGAGCATCTTTGGAAAGAGCTGACACATGCCGTCTGGAAAAGGCAACCGTCAAACACAAGACAACTGGAGCAGTTTTCTCTTGAGGAGTGGGCCAAAATACCTGTTGAGAGTTGCAGAATTCTCTTTGACAGTTACTGGAATCGTTTGATTGCAGTGATTGCCTCAAAAGGTTTGAGCAACAAAATATTACGTTAAGGGTACCACCATTTCTGTCCAGGTCTATTTCATGAGTTTTACTTTATAATGTCTGACTTTTATTTGTTCATTTTCATAGATTATTATCTATTATTACTTTTGTCATATTCGAGTTATTTCTGTCACCATTGTCACCGATTACAGTAGGATGACTGCTATTACCAACTGGGAGGAGGGATAGAAAGACTGGGAGGATGGATGGAGACCTTAGACACCACGCCCATCAGACCAGACAGACAGGATTAACATACAGCATGTGAGAATTTTAAAAGGTTTTTGATGAATATACAGGGGGAGTTCAAGGGGTTATATAACCATTGATGGACTGTAGCACAGTGGCTGATTAAGGTCATAGTTTTAGTGGACATGTGAGGAGGTGGCAGGGAACCTCACTGCCTCCTTTCCCCTGGACACTGTTCACACAATTACCTGTGCCACTTTATTGTTATTAATGTGTAATGTGTCACGGTCACGTGTGTCAGGACACAGCGAGTACTGCAAGGCGAACCCATATGACACACGTGACCCTGGATACACCGCCTCCAGTGGGGCGAATTTAAATAATACACACGTGCAGCTGGACACACCGCCTCCAACTGGCGAATTTAGACATTACACGCATATACAAGTCTGGAAACCCCGCCTCCAGTAAGGCGAATTTAAACAATAAGGGAAACCTGGGAAACATTAACAATGGTGGGCCCTGCGATAGGGAATAGGGAAATGGAGACCTCCTGAGCTCCCCTGAGCCAGTGTCCCTGCATTCCTAATGTTCCCTAGGCCGGATCCGCACCGGGCGCGCACAGGAACCTGAAAACCCTAGCTCGCCCTGACCTAAACCCTCACTAGGGAATTGGTTGGTGCGGAAACTAATCCCACCACTGCACTAAAACACACATGAGGAAAGGTGACAAAACAGGGGATACACCACTTAGCTTTGCTCTGTTGCGTACGCTCCTAGCAACAGAGCCCACCACCTGCGTGCATCTTCTCCTCCACCCGGATCCATCACCATAGCTGGATCCTTCACCATAGTGCAGCCTTGGAGCAGAGTCCACCACCAATTGCAAAAGTCCAGTAACAGAGTCCCAAAGATGAGTTCAGCTCCTGCCCAAAAAGTCAAGCATGCTTGAGCCAGCTCTCAGCAACCAAGTCCCGCATGCTGAGTGCAACTCTCTCCATTGTCGCCACTCCACCAAGCCATGCAAGCACTTCCTGCCGACACCATAAACTGTGACTCCACCACTCCATGCCAGCCCTTCTTGCAGACCACATAGCTGCCACTCGTCACCTCTGGCTGGGCTGCGCAGGACTCATGTTCAGCTCCTTCCTCTCCCCAGGCTTACTTGCCAAATGAACGCACAATATCACCAACCCTACTTTTTTTTTTTCTGGTGAGCCTTGGCCATGTGGAGACCTGTGAGTAATTGCTGCCGGGCCTCACTGAGGTGAGTGAGGAGCAGCATGGTGTGTTAGAGCCGCTGCAGCAGCAGTTATCAGGCGGTGTATCTAGGGTCACGTGTGTCATATGGGTTTGCCTTGCGGTACTCGCTGCGTCCAGACACACGTGACCGTGACATTATCACCAACCGTGACCAAACACACCTGAACTCTTTTATAGAGCCTCACACCTGATTTGTAATTAAGTGCACATTAAACCAAAGAAACTAAAGTGCACTACCGCTCGCCACCACCGGGGTAAATTAGAATGAACGACACCACGTGTAATAATTCTAATGGCCACCGGGGGCAATCAATCCACTTTGGCACCAAGCCAAAAGAAAAAAAGATTAGGGATAGTGTAGGGTAATAGCATAGGACAATAGTGGGGACACCATAGAGATAGGGAATGAGATAGAATACTATAGTGAGCATTAGGGGTTTTCCAGTTGGGAGGGGTCACAGAGCAGAACAGCACAGAGCAGGGAGATATAGGAAAGACACTTCCTGTTTAGAATCAGATGCCTGGGCAGTCTGCCTAAGGGCAGAACTCATACAGTGAGACAGTTACAAGCTGTGGGGGATTAGTCTGTGGATGTCAGTAAGGGCCCCCCCCGCTGAAGAACAGTGTAAATGGGCACCATCTAAACAGGATCATCCCCAGGAAGGATTTGGGGTGTAAGACCAGGGCAAGAGCAGCTGAGATTGGTAATGGACAAGAGGCTGACAGGGAGCTGGTGACGCTGAAGGTACAAATGGGACATGGACTGTCCTAAGGGACAGCCCATATGGCAGTGGAAGGGAATGTACAGGAAGCGTTACCCCGTGTGAATTGTGCTGCTGATGTGATGGATGCCTTTCTGTTTAGCAAAGTTCATCTGTTGGAAAAGAACTGTGACTCTGTGGTGTTTCCTGGAAGATGGAAGCCAGAAGCTGAGCAACAGAGGTAACCAACTGTATAGCAGTACCAGGACTTTATTTATCTTTTCATGTACAAGGTGCTGGAGTGCTCACTGACTGTTGCTTAATGGGCTCGCCCATGACTGGCGAAACTGGTGACAGATTCCTTTTAACTCTGTTCGTGGGGAAAACCTCTTTAGCCTCTGCATATACATGATCATATGCTGCATTGTATGTAACTAAGTCCTTTGGACTGTCATTATAAATTCTTTTTTGTAATTGCAAACCCTGTTTTCCAGTGGGAACAATTATTCCCAGTGTATTTGCACTATACATTGAAACAACTCTGCTTGTATCACCTCGTATTTAACAAAGGGTTTGCACATTCTATTGTAGCCTATTATTCTGATGATCTGTGTTGTGGTGGTTACATATAGTGTGGAATGCTATAGATTTATTGGACTGTTACTAGAAAAAAAAATGTTTCTATGCAACTGTATACTTTATTCTTTTAATGATGGTTTTATGAAAGCCAATTTTTTCAATGAAGTTTAATTTTTTACACATCTTTATAAGGTTGCATTTGCTACCACTTTTTCTTTTGGGTATAGAATTTAGTTGCAAATTTCACCCTATTACATTTACAAAAAAAAATTGAATAAAGTGATGAAATCTGCAATGAAAATTTGCGAATCAATGAGCATCCTGCAGATTTGAAATCTGCACCATGATTTTATGTTCTTGCAAGTCTTTTTCTGCAATGCGTGACTGGGATTTTTGAAAAAAAAACTATTTACTTGTATTGTTCTGTATATTGTTGGGGATTTTCAGTGCGGAATCCTTGAAGTCCTCAATGTGTGAATTTGGCCTAATAGCTCTTCAAAGATGGGAAGGAAAAAACCAAAGTGAAAACATGATAAAAAAAAGATGTATCTGGCAAGAATGAGTCACCGGTACATCCACACGTCGCAGTAATTCAGCAGTCTGATCGCTGTCCTCCCAACATCATCCTAAACCAAAGAATGAAGGAAATATGAGCAATAAACTGATGATTGGAAGGCTGAGGTGTGTGTGTCGCTGCCGAGCTTTAAATGTGCTCGAATACATCTTGGAAATATCTTCACATCTGTTCCTCAGAAATGCGACTGAGCAGCAATCCAAGGGTAAATTATGTCTAATTGCACTTAACCTATTTTTGATCCTCCTGCTATGTGTTTGCAGATTGTGTCTTGTCTGCTCATATATTAAAATAGATAGGTTCGGAAGATATAAAATTAAGCCGCTATTAAGGAACCGCTCTTGAGAATTTGTGTTTAAATCAGCCCTGATTGAAGCTGGTTGTAAAAGGTCATCACCGTTGCCGCTGCCAATGAACATCCTTCATCCTACCTGCCAATGATGGGAATATTCAGACTCACTAATTATACGGACAGCCATTACTGTTTCTATCAAACATGCTCATTAGCACAAAACATACCTCATCCATTGCTGGGTCTGCCACACGGTTAGACGTCCTGGATTAATAGTTTTGTTTTTGGCAAAATAAATTGTTCTGAATTATAGAAGCGAAAAGCTTTTATACAGATCTGTAATCAAAGGAGAATTTTTAAACGTTTTTTGCTTGCTGTTTGTATAACATAAGAATTGATGTTGTCTTATCCCAGAAAATCCCCCCCAAAGTGCCAGCCACGAAGCGTCTTTCCTCTAACTCCCTCTCAACTGCCTGTTGTCAAGCACAATCCATCTACTAACAAAAACTGGGGGAGAGGGAATGACATCCGCTCCTGATGTTCTTTCTGGCAAACCATATGCAGGCATCACAGAAAGAAGACTTTCAAGATAGGCAAGAGTTACAGCAACAATGTATTCTGGGAAGTGTTGTAATAGAAGTGCTAGCTCCTTTAGTGCTTATAGTGTTAGCACAATATTTTCATTATGCGCATTCATGAGATTGGTAATGATTGGACTGCTCGGACTCTAAAAAGGTGTCGAAAATGAAAAAAAAAATGGGCATTTGGTAATGTGCATAGATTATCACTGACATCTGGATTGGAGCCTAAATCACAGTTTCCATTATTTTGACCCCTCAAAAAAAATAACATAACATGTTAGTATTGTAGTGCTAGTATTAGAACTAAAAAGGCAGTGGTCATGATGGAAAACTGCTGGATTTTATTATAGTCAATGGGGATTGTTATTTGCCATTAGGTCAATTTCTGACATGAATTTCATTTCTTGTTTTTATAACTTAATAGAAAAACTTGGTGCCTAATGGTTTATCAATATTAGACCCATAGGAGCCCGATTCCTGAAACCTGAATCAATCAGCTGAATAAAGCGGACATGCCTGTTGCACCCTCTCCATTGGACAGATCTGCCTTTTAATGCAGTTCAGTCTCATATGCTTGGCTGGAACTGAGCTACAAAGCTACAGAACCAAACACATCCACAAAAAGTGTACCCGGTGAACAATAAATGGTGGTTCAGTGAGGTTGCCTGGAGTCAGACCACCACTTATCTTATACTGATGAACCATCCTACAGCTAAAATTAAATGTGCATCTTTTTGGTCCATGTCCTGTACTTGTGTGCAACAAATTGTGCATGAACAGCGCACTGACCAATGTAATAGTGCACATGTGCTATTTTCCCTAATGAACTCAGGTCTGCGTGGAAAAAAATGAGAGCATGTATCGGTATTGTCCAAATTACAGAAAAGACTAGTGCTTGTAAATAGAACTTACAAAGATAAAGACCCAAAAAATTATATATCAAGTAACAAAATATAATTTAATTAATAAATATAGCGGGACAACCAGAAATAAAACAACAACACCAAGACAAATCAAAAACAAAGGAGGTGGAGGAACACACCATGTAAGTTATGTAATGTGATGTATGCTGGGAACTGGACCTAGTAATAAGCAAAGTATATGCAAATGTTAAAATAATACTAACTTAAAGAGGTTGTCCACTACTTTATCATTGATGACCTATCTGTAGTATAGGACATCAACGTCTGATCAGTTGGGGTCCGACACCAAGCACTCCTGTCGATCAGCTTGGTGTCAGCGGCAGCAGCTGCTGGCCGGAAGAACTCACTTGCAGAGATCGCCGCCTTGTGATGTGGCTGCCACAGGGTACTACAAAACTGTTTGCTATTGATTTGAATAGGAGGCACCTGTGTAGTACCAAGCCTCAGCAGCTATCAGAAGACTAAGCAGTTCTGAAAATGAGTACTATTGGCCAGTGGCAACTGACACCAATTACAGCTGATCGGCGAGGGTGCCCGGTGTCTGACACCTTTCAGATAGGTCATCATCAATGCTAAAGTAGTGGACAACCTCTTTAGGCTAATTTCACATTAGCGTTTTCTTGCACAGCGCATCGTGCACAATAGAAGCGCATGCAGAAAAACGCATCATGCATTTTTTCATGTGTTTGCGTTTTTTATGCGCATTCGTTCTCTAGGGGTTAAAACCAGTGTCTTCACATTTTTAACGCCAAAAATGCATGCGCACGAGAATGCAGATGAACGCATGTCCATGCGCACGCCTGTGTTCCCATAGACTGTAATGCGTTATTTTGTCGCATTCCGTGCGCAAGCGTGCGCATGCGTTTTTTACGCCTTTCGACGGACCCAAAAATGCAACAGGTTGCGTCTGGCACGCCTAGGCGCACACCTTGAAAAAATGCATGCGCATGAAAACGCATACGAATGCGTGCAAACGCAAGACCATGCGCACACCATGTTAAACATAGGTACGCATGACGCATGCGCATGGACGTGCACGATGCGCTGCGCAAAAAAACGCTAATGTGAAACCAGCCTAAATGAGTAGCAATGTGAATAATGAGAAATATAAAGTGTAATAAATACTCTATACAAAAGTGAAATGAAAGTGTCCTCAGTTCAAGAAATAAATAAAAATGCAGGCCATAAAAGTGTAAAATGATTTTTAACAAAGCATTTGTATGGAAATAATCATAATTAATACCATCCAAATATTTGCTATACAGACTCGATCTCACCCTCTAATGCACGTTTCGCTAATAATTTCTCAGGGAGTAGTGCATTTAAATAGTAGGCAGTGCCTGAACTTGCCTGCTGTGCGAATGAGCACACACAGCCACTCGCATACGTAACATGCAACATCCATTTGAACTTCCTCTAAGGCTTCATTCAAATCACTGTGATTTTTTGGGGGACGTAAAAAAAACAGACCATTGTTCATCAGCGGTTTGGATTAAAGTTTCTGGTTACATATCAAAAACCTGCTGACAACGCATAGATTGTGCACTGATGCCAGCTGTGTGCTGTTTGCGATTTTCATGGACCCATAGACTTGTATGGGTAATTTAGATCTGTGACGGGGATCAAAAATGGACACGTCTCCTTGATGTTCTGGCAGAAACATGGTCTGCAAAAAAAAAACATAGACGTGAACATCTTCATAGATTATAATGAACATGTGTTCTATCCATGAAAAACACGGACAGAACGTGTAATTGCAAAATGGATGAGGCTTAAAAAGAAATCATCGATAGCAAAATCTGGAAAAACCTGTAACCTACCTCCGCGCCCTGACCCAAATCACACCACATTTTTATGCCGCAATGTTTCAGGTTCATGCCTTGGGGGAAGGGTATCAATATAGAACTGGTGATTTTTTTTCCCCTCTTTTTTATGACATCTGCAGGAATTCATTACATGGATAACGAGATTTTACTGCTGTCAGCACACATATCCATCACATTTCCTATTTCCAGGACTAAAGAGGTTGACGGAAAAGTATTTGCAAAACAGTTTGTTTATAAGCGACACGTTTCAGGCGACACTTTGAACTTCGGTTCTAAGAGTCAAACTTTCTTCTAATTTCACACGGAGTGATTTTATTCCTTTGAAATATATGAATACGAAGTGTGAATGAAGTGATACAATATCATGGCCATTATATCCGCGCTCGTATAGTCGCACGGTATAATGTCAGCAGGTAGCTCGTACAGTATGGAGCAGCTCCAACTCTCCATCTGACTGTATAAATGGGTCACGTGTATTCGGGATGTATGCTGTGAGTACCAGTGGTTGCTCTGGATACCTCTGTTCCCCATCTATTCACCTCGCTGTGAAAATAACAGAGGGGGAAAGCTACAGTGTGATTCACAATGGTTTGGACTGCATAAACTCTCCATAAAATAATTTCATGCTGCGTTTCCCAGGAAGATTTGTAAATAAACTCAGCATGAACATCCGCATAGCATTATCTGATATACACATGGAAAACAGATACAGTTTATACTCTGCAAAATACCCAAGGAGGAGCGGGAGGTTATTTGGCTTGGACTAGGTTATGAAAACAGTACTTAAGAGTTATAGTGAATGAATAAAATCTTATCTAACTGTGGAGCCGAAATAATAGTCTTATCCACAGAAAAAGTTTTACTGTTGGCATTACAGAAACTTTAAGAATATCTGGTAGTATTCTATTACCTGCTAAATGAGTCCCTGAATAACTTGGGAACCTGTCAGCAGGAGTTACCACATTAAACGCTCTGAATACCTTTAGTGACCTTAAAGAGAACATATCAGCATGATTTGGTAATGTAAAGTAAGGATATGTCTGTAATGGAGATGTAATACCAATTAAATTGAGACATTCGGTGAAGAAATCCGCTTTGTGGTTCCTCTGTAATTAGCATTTGAAGTTTTCTACTCATTAGATTTCGGTGCACAGGGGTCGGACTGTGCGCTGGGTCTTCTCCTCCTGGTCTGTGATTCCCCGGCCCCTCCGCTTTCTCTAGTCTGTGAATGACAGGTCAGTGCTGAGATTTTAAACAGAGGAGGAAGGTAATTCACAAATCGGAGGCAGGCGGAGGCGCTGGGAAATCACAGATAGGGAGCAGAAGACCAAGTGCACAGTCTGACCCCTGTGCACCGAAATCTAATGAACAGAAAACTTTAAATGCTGATTATAGAAGAACCACAAAGCGGATTTCATCACCAAAAGTATCAATTTAATCGGAATTTCAGTGCCATTACAGACATGTCTTTACTTTACATTACAAAATCGTGCTGACAGGTTCTCTTTAAAAAGTGGTATATATTAGAAAATTATAGCACTAATACGTTATAGAAAGTACTTTGAAAAATATTTTTTTCAATACAAATGAATGGTCTAGTGTTCAGTGGGCATGTTCTGGTCAATTTTCTGGTCTAAGTGTCCTGGTCAATTTTTCCACTTCTAGTGAGAGACACATTTGCAGTGTTTTGTCCTTCTGTGGGCAGGTCAACCAATTTTGGTTTCAACATACACCTGCTTGAGGTCACTTCTGGAGGCACTGGTTTCCAGGTCTAACTTACAAATACTAGGTTTGGTGTAGCCTGTTTTAGGCAATATCCATGCCATTGAAGGATTAGAGACAGGTTAAAGAAAGGTTCATCTGGACACTTAAATTATTATTATTATTATTATTTATTTATATAGCACCATTGATTCCATGGTGCTGTACATGAGAAGGGGTTACATACAAATTACAGACATCACTTACAGTAAACAAACTAACAATGACAGACTGATACAGAGGGGAGAGAGGACCCTGCCCTTTCAGGCTTACATGCTACAGGATGGTGGGGAAGGAGACAGGAGGTTGGGGGGTTGCGGCAGCTCCAGTGATGGTGAGGGGGCAGTTCCAGTAGTGGTGAGGAGGCAGCGAGGTCATTGCAGGCTGTAGGCTTTCCTGAAGAGGTGGGTTTTCAGGTTCCGTCTGAAGGATCCGAGTGTGGTTGATAGCCGGATGTGTTGGGGCAGGGAATTCCAGAGGATGGGGAATATTCGGGAGAAGTCTTGGAGGCGGTTGGGTGAGGAGCGAATAAGTGTGGAGGAGAGAAGGAGGTCTTGGGAGGACCGGAGATTACGTGAGGGAAGGTATCGGGAGATTAGTTCAGAGATATATGGAGAAGACAGGTTGTAGATGGCCTTGTAGGTCAGTATTAGTAATTTGTAATGGTCCAAATACGCCCATCAGACAATATACCTTTAATTTGCATAAGGTCCAGGGGTTTTCCAAAGTACTTTTCATATGGAATGCAGCCCTAAAATGACTATTGGATATGAAGGTAAAAAGATCTTTTCAGATTATCATCAGTGGTGGGAACGGTTTGTAAGGGTAAGTCCTGCTAACTTTAATTGTTCAGGGAACCATTCAGCAGGTAACAGAATGGACATAGATATTCCTGACATTTCTGTGACACCAGAAGGTTCTTGCTGCTGCTCCGCCAGTCACTACTACTCACCAGCTGCACCTCCCTAATAACTGTGGGCACTTCGCCAGTGAGATCCGCTATGCATTTTGAGAAGCACTGCTATGGAATATTCACTCAGTGCTGATAATGATTGTTTATGTCAGTATATATGCATTCCTATTTTTGGTATCTTGCATTAATATGCAGTACAAAGGTTCTTTGGCTTCCTATGAAATTCTTCTTCGGGTCCATTAACTGCTTACAATCTTTGGACAGTGCTGCAGAATACATCCATGCTACAGAAGCAACAGGGAATAATAATTATAATAGTGGTCAGAATTAGGCAAGATGAAATCACCAGTATTTAAAGAGAATCTGTCACCAGGTTTTTTGCTATCCCATCTGAGAGCAGCATGGTGTAGGGGCAAGACCCTGATTGCAGTGATGAGTCACTTACTGGGCTGCTCGCTGCAGTTTCGATAAACTCATTGTTTTATTTGCTGCAGATTTAGCAGTTCTCTAATGCTGAGCCCTGTATAATCCCACCCATACCACTGATTGACAGCTTTCTGTGCACACTGTGGGAAAGGTGCCAATCAGTGGTGGGGGCATGGATACACAGAGCAAGGAGGACTATACAACACAAGACAACTAGTCCTCTAGTGATAATCTCCAGCTGATAAAACACTGATTTTTTTTTACCAATATTACAAGTAGAACAGTAAGTGACACATTGTAAAAAACATGGTCTTTACCCCTATATCATACTGCTCTCAGATTATGTGGCAAAAACTGGGTGACAGATTTCCTTTGGGGGGATATTATTGCCATTATTAAACGTTAACTCCTATACAGTGGTTAGAAGCTCTACACATCTCCACAGCAGGTCTGAAAAGCTCCATCAGAAGAAAGCATGGTCTCTACCACTCAATTCATTCTCTATGGAACTGTTAAAGTTAGCAGAAAGTACTGTACAGCGCTCAGCTTTTTTCGGCAGTCCTATAGAGAATGAATATATGACCAATGCTTCTTTCCTTTGTGTAGATGATACATTTTAATGGTGGGAACAGCCATTTAAAGATTACCTTCAGCCACAATGATAACTTCATTGCACTCAGCCTTTCATGCCTTTTATGTCATCAAATTATGTCACCCAGGGATTGTCTGCTCTTTTTCTTTCAAGCCTCCTGTAAAATCAATGACCATAACAGTCACTTCATACACAATGGATTCACTGAAGATGTTACATGCATATTTGCCTGCTTAAAATCCACAAGTAGATTACAGCACCAGACACTTGGGTAAGATTATACAATTCACATTCACATTGTCACGGCTCAGGATGGGATTTCCATCTCCGTCCTGGGTTTGTTGGGGTTAACTCTGCATGGCCTCCCTTTGGTTTGGCGAGGGCTATTTTAGTCAGTGATACTTCTGTTCTCGGCAGAGCAGCTGACCAGTGACTCTAGTGTGTCCTCTGTGTGCTTGTACTGTGTATGATTCGGCTTGTCTCTCGTTTTGTTTCTACTTTATGATTCTGTACTTGTGATATATCTCCGGTTCTTCCCTCCTGTCTGCGCCTCTGGTTACTGCGTTCCTGTTTGGTTTCTGACTTCGGCTTGTCTCGCACCATCCCTCTGCCTGATCCCTAGGACACTGCGCTACCCTCTGATTACTGATCTCGGCTAGTCTGACCTCGCTCCCGGCGCCGCCGGCTCCTGCTTTCATTTTCTCTCCCGTACGGGAGTTAGCTCCACCTCCAGCCACTCACCCGGTGGTCACGTGTCTCAGGTCCTGCTCTCGTGTGGCTTGCACTGAGCAGCGGCTGCACGCTCTATCTCCGATTGGCTGCCTCCCTCCTTACTCCCCCTGGTGTTCGTTACACACCTGTTGAAGACACTTTCCAAATGGAAAAATGCACATGCTGCTAAGTTTCACTTCCAATGTAGTGATGAAATCCAAGGTGCTCCTACAGCAATATTTGTCTATAACGGTTTTGGCTGCAGATTTTCAACAGATTTTTGCAGCAAGATCATGCTATCACTTTTAAAGCTGAAGTCTCCCATACACATTAGACTAATGTTGGCCAAACCCGTTGATTTTGGCAGTCATGGCTGATAATCTATTGTGTATGGGAGCCTACCGTCTCTCCCCGATAGATGATATCTGGATAGATAAAGAATTCTCATAGAGAAGCCATTAATGTCCAGCAAAGTGAGTGATCCAGTGTATGTAGGAGATGGGAGAGACAGTCACCAGCTGAACAATCGGCCAAAGAAAAAAATTTGGGGGGGGGGTCTCCTACCCTAAGAGGACAAGAATTACAATGCTACGTAATTTAATGGCGACACAACTCGGCAATTAAACACCCAGCAATTCTGTCTCCAACAAGATGACCGGTGTAGTGTACTGTACCTACAATATAATCCATGATTTGTCTTCTGAGAAGTTGCACAATGTAAAGATCCAATGTTGTTTGCCATCATCCAAGATGCAGCATAGTCGGGTCTGCTACACTCCTAATGGATAATTACAGTAGGAAACTCCATCTTTACACTTCGTCCAGATTAAAATGAGCTCCTGAGGCAGCTTAGCACCATGTGAATGAACCCGGCAGCTGCTTAGATCTATTTTTATCTAAGTTTTCTAGTCACTGGAGACCAGCAAATACATTTTATTCCACACATTTAATGTGACATGCCGCATGCTCTCCTGCCCTGCTGTGTCAGGACTATAGAGCAAATCATACTATGGAGATACGCAATGTTAATAAGGGCCATACGTCCCATGTTTGCTGCACATTAGGTGATGGAGGAAACATTTGCCTGTATAATAGGTGGCATAATATGTAGTGAATACAATGTCTCATTCTCAGACACCAAACTTTCTGTGTAGCTGTCTATGGTGCTGAATGTTAGTCCTCATGGTAGCCCCAAATGTGCAAAGGGAGTAAAGAGCACTCTTAGGCTGTGTGCCCACGTAGCGATTTTTAAGCATTTTTGCCACGATTTTCAGCGCGAAAACGTTTAAAAATCGTGTACAGAACGCCCCCCATGCATTCCTATGGCATTCCGCACATGCTGTGCTAATGCTGCTCTTTTTTCCACGGCGGAATCGCATCACGGAAAAAAATCGCAGCATGCTCATTCTTTTGTGCGGAATTGCAAGAATTGCTGCGATTCCGCACCCATAGGAATGCATGAGAATCGCTTACTTGCCGCATGTGGCTATGCCCACCATGCGGGAAGTTAAGCGTCTCATGTGCGGTTGGTACCCACGGTGTGGAGGAGAGGAGACTGTCCTCCAGGCCCTGGGCACCATACCCCTGTAAAAAAAAGAATAAAAAATAAAAAATCGGGGTATATTTACCTTCCGGCGTCCCGCGCTGCATTCCCGGCCTAAGCGTTCCCAGTAATGCCTTGCGGCAAGGTCCTGTGATGACGTAGTCTCGCTTGACTCTAGTGGTCTCGCGAGATCGCTATAGCAACGCGAGACTACGTCATCACAGGTCTCACAAGGCATTACTGGGAACGCTGAGGCCCGGGATGGCAGCGCGAGACGTCGGAAGGAAAATATACCCCGATTTTTTTATTTTATTTTTTTAGCATTTTAACATTCTATCTTTTACTACTGATGCTGCATAGGCAGCCTCAATAGTAAAAACCTGGTCACACTCGTCAAACACTATGTTTGACGAGTGTGACCAACCTGTCAATCACTTTCCAAACGATGCTTCAAATCCCTTGGAAAGTGCTTGAATATCGCACTCGAAAATCGCGGCAAAATCGCGGTAAAATTGCGGTGAAATCGCGCGGTGAAAAAACCTGCGATTTCTGGGAAGGAGTCTGGTTTTTAGTGTCCGGAATAAAACGCTACGTGGGCACATAGCTTAAGGCTGGTTTCACACTTGCGTTTTTTTGCGCTGTGTTTTAGTGCAAGAAAACGCATGCGTTTTTTTCCCTATACTTTAACATGGGTGCGCATACACATGCGTTTGTACGCGTTTGTATGCGCATGCGTTTTTTTGTAGTGACAAAATGCATCCTGTTGCATTTTTTGTGCGTCCGACTTGCCCCCAAAAAACGCATGCGCACGCAATGCGTTTTTTTATAGCAAAACACCCATTAAAGTCTATGGGTGTGCATACGTGCGCATTGTAATGCGCACGTATGCCCAAAAGAACGCATGTGTTTTCTTTAAAAAAAAACACACCAAAACCCTCCAAAAAACGCACACAAACCTATGATGCGTTTTTTTCATGCGTTTGTGTGTGCAAAAAACGCGCAGCAAAAAAACGCAAGTGTGAAAGTAGCCTAAGAGAACTTGTTAAACCTGCTTCATTAAAAAAAAAATAATAATTGCAAGAAAAATAAAAATGCATGTAATTTATGTAGATGTATATATAGCCAGGCAATCTCAATGACACAACTATGGCACCTACTCTTGAAAATGAAGCCTTAACCAGGTTGTCCAGGTTTATCTTGAAAGTCTGCAGTTACTCTATGTGACTTCAGACTTGTGAATCCTCACATTGCATGCGGTGTGCGCTGTGAGGGTTCCCCGGTGTCAGCAGCGAGATCAAGCGGCTATGTAACCGCAAGTATGCAATGTGCATACACATGACCACATTCCAACTAGACATACACAGTCTCAATTCACTTGCATTGAGCAAAGCCGCACATGTCTAGTCAGAATGTGCCAGAAGCATGAACGTAAGCTTTAAGAGGAGCCATTTAGTGCCAAACTGAAAAGTAAAGAATAGGTGCTGGCTGAAAGTGATCATGGGCTTTTAAAAAACATATTTATACTAGGGCTTTTTTTCCATAGCATCATCTTCTTAGCTCCATTCCTTTTACCTGCAGCTGTGCACAATTTAAAAGGAAAGATCACAATTGGTCTCTTCTTTCCAAATAAAATGTAAAGGGTTTTTTTTCCCCAAAATCAAGTTGTGCCCTATGCAAATTACAAAGTTGTCCCCTATCCAAAGGATCCAAAGATCAGTGCTCTGGATCCCTAAGAACAGGGCTCCACAGCTTATCTTTTAAGTTGAAGTGGCCATACTTGACCCCCAATCTATTCATTGTCAATAGGACTGTCAGAGAAAGGATTAGCACTGTATGTAGTCAGCTCTTTTCAACAGTCCAACAAATAACAAATGGAGCGTAAGCTGCATTTCCATTCAAGAATTAGCAGGGTTCAGCAAAGTAAACACGGCCTTTCCGGCATAACTGCAAAAGAAAACGATAACGTATGGCAAAGTCCAATTGTCTGAGGGATTTGGCCGCTCAGACCACCATGTGTATTCAGCTCCACCTGGAGCCACTGTTTGGAGTCCTTTCCTTTCCACACTACAATACCCTGACTGCCTCTCAAGTCTAGCTATTTAATCTCAGACCCCGTGACGGATCACATCTGTGACATCAGACAGGTCCTTTCAGCACACGGCTGCGCTGACTTTGCAGGTGGAGATAAGGTGGACCTTCTTCCACCCGCTCTATGAATGTCCACATAAAACCAGCCCATGTATGCAACTTTAATTTAACCCTCAAAACACATAGTATGCTGGAGGAAAATACTCTGGTTTCATATCACTGACGTCATCATGCGCATTGACGTGTATCTCCCCTCATATCCCGTGCCAGTGACCCTGTCACATGAGATAGTCTTATAAATGTGCCCCCGCTGTGTACTGTGTAATGGCTGTGTCTGACCGTGCAGGGACATGGTCTGATCATACCACAGCTCCTAGGCAGGGGAGGAAGCAAAAGAGCGTATACAGATATTACAGCACGCGATCACAAATAATTCCTTCTTTGAGGTAAAATATTTAAAAAAAAACAGACAGGGAAATGTTTTACCTCAAAAACAATCAACTATGATCCCCTGCTGTAATGTCTGCATACTCTCTTTTGCTTCCTCCCCTGCCCAGGAGCTGTGGTATGATGAGACCATGTCCCTGCATGGTCAGACGCAGCCATTACACAGTATACAGCAGGGACACATTTATAAGATTATCTCAGATCAGGGACATTTTTTTAAACACATCCAATTGTCAAAATTCTTATTATTCCAAGATCTGTTGATTAAAATCAACTTTAAAATTAATTTTCTTCTTGAGAAAACCCCTTTAAGTGTATTGCCTTAAGATTTTATAGGCTGTGAGTATTATTGGAACCACTGGGTCGCCACTTACTGACACATATAGAACAAAGATCTCCCAATAGAGTAAGAAAAATCACAAAATCTTGGGTTTTTTTGAAAGCTAAGAAGAATGATGAAGAAGGATAAATGTATAGACAGCAGTCAAGGGATATGATGTATTGAGGAGGTCAGCAAAGCAAGATTTAAACTACGATATTTTGTCATACATCCAGAAAAGAAAGTGAAAAGCGGCACTCACCATGTAACCCTATAACTATCCTACCATCTTCCCCCTACAACTGAACTTCCATCATCCTCATTGGACACCCAGGGCCACGGACCGGGTCACCATCACCACCGTGACACACTTCCCATCTGAAAGAGCCTGACCGACCCGGTGCCGAGTTTCCCCGGCCCTGGGGGGTGTTCCATTTTGGCGTCATGAAGAACAGGATCATCTTGCTCAGCAAAGCTGGGTACTTAGAGACCGGCAAAGATGGGTGCCTAGAGCCTAGCAAAGCTGAGTAATGTGTGCCAGAGACTGTAACGTACTGAGTGCTAGAAGCCTTAATGTATAGTGTGCCAGAAATTTACTATACTGTGTAAAAGAGATTTTGTAGTATTGCTAAAAGGTTTATCTGTATTGAGTAATAGTGAGTTTGTAAGGCTGTTAAATCATCGCCTCACTGTGCCATTGTTTACTATGTCACTGTTACTGAGTGCTGGTTAAATATCTGCGTTACAGGTCCTGTGAGCTTGTCAAATTACAGCCAGCAGGAGCTTGCTGGGAGGAATGAGCTGCAGTGAGCGGGGCCAGAGAGTGAGTGCAGAGATGATGCCTGCCCACCACCAACATCAGCATGTGATGCAAAGGTGTCCTGTTAGGAGGAAAGACCCACCTCCTGTATTACTTTGATAGGCATAAAGAGCTGAGGAAAGCCTGCCCCCAGAAGATGTCAGTCAGGGGTGAGCAGGAAGAACACAGGAGAGCAATAAACATGGCAGCAGCAAGGTATGCAGAAGGAGGCAATAGCCTGAGTGCAGAGAATAAAACCATCTATGCAGAGGAGATATATAGCCAGCTCCAGGATCTGTCTCTCACCATGGTAGGAGCATGGGAGTCAGAGCAGGTCAAACCACCAAATACAGCAGCTGCAGCTGACCCAGTCATCGGGTCGAGGATACCCTGATAGGTCCCTTCCTGTCCCCGCAGCCCCTACACCTGGATGGGCACATTATAATATAGTGTGTGATCGGGCTTCCCAAACCTCGGTGGTACACCCGGGACAGCTACTGATCACTGGTGTAGTTCTCCATACAGAACTGTCCCAGCCAGTCAGAGTAAAAAAAAAAGTGAAACAAATGCTTAAGGTTTACCTGGTTAGGACTGTGTTATAGTTTATTGAAGAAATCATGTGTTTACCTGGTTAGGTGTGTTTTATGGTTCTTTAGAAAGACTGTGAGGTTATGAACGGTGAATAGTCCACAGCTTTTAATGTAAAAAGTTAACACTTCTTAACCCCTTCACTACCAAGGGTGGTTTGCACGTTAACTCCCGGGCCAATTTTTACAATTCTGACCACTGTCCCTTTATGAGGTAATAACTCTGGAACGCTTCCATGGATCCCGGTGATTCTGACAGTGTTATCTCGTGACTAGTGTTGAGCATTCCGATACCGCAAGTATCGGGTATCGGCCGATATTAGCTGTATCGGAATTCCGATACTTAGTTCCGATACTTTTTTCATATCGAATACCGGAATCAGAAGTTCCCATAATGCTAGGAGCCCGCTCGATTTGATTCAGCCAATGGGGATCCTCAGAAGTGTGGGCATATCCTGTTAGGCATGTAGGCATGTTAACTACTGGCATGGCTGTGATTGGCTGCTGAAATGATGTCATGATGCACTATAAAAAGCGCTGCAGCCGCCATTTCTGGTCACTCTGCTGTGAATTCAGTTAGGGACAGGCTGCTGTTGAAGACTGTGAGGGACAGTTAGAAATAGCGATTCCACAAAACATATAGTGCTTAACCCAGGCTACATAAACCACCACTGTAGCTTGCTTTTCCCTAGCAGCGCTGTTTTCACAGCTGTCTGCAAGGGCCGTGTGAGTGCAGACCCACGCTGTGCAGTGTGTCCTGCAGGCACGTCTGCTTGTAGGCCGCCCAGCGTGTGTCTCTGCCTCATACACATTTTTCTTTTATTGCTGCTTTTTTTTTCTCCTGTATAGTGTGCTTCCATACGTATCCATATACGTTGGTTGCAAACACTAAAGGAGTGGACAGCGGAGCCTTTCAGCAGCCTTTCAGTGCTATAGCCAATTTCTCGGCACTGTTTTTGGCTGTCTGATAGGTCTCTCTGTGTGTGAGTGCAGCTCACGTTGCAGTGTGTTCTACAGCCACCGCTAGCTGTAGTCCGCTCAGCGTGCGTCACTGCCTCATACATAGTCCTTTTTTTGCAGCTAATTTAGCCAGATTTTTGCTCCTATATTAGTGTGCTTCCAACCGCATCCATTGTCATTGGTTGGTTGCAAACACTATATAGGATTAGATAGAGGAGCCTTTTTGCTGGCTTGTGCCCTTCAGGGCCAGCCAGGCTAGTATCACCCTATTTTTTGGAGCCTCATCAATTGCATTGTAGGTTAGCTTCCTGCATTGTAATCGCTCCAAAAAGTTTGTGATACTATAGCTTTCAAACTTTGGTCACATCCTTTCCTTTCCCCTCACCCAAAAAAAGGAAATAAAGTTCACTAAACACTCCACTTTACAGTTGTCTAGGCCACATTAGATCATATTAAAGTGTAGTACACACACTCTTAGCCAAATTAGTGTTTCTTATACTGGTTAGCAGGTGTTCAGGAATAAGAACACTAAGCCACCCCTTTTTTACTTTTCTGCCTATCTTTATCAGTCTACCAAGATGAAGAAGGCAGGGAGTAAGGCACGTGGTCGTGGCCATGGAGTTTCAGCAGGGAGAGGACGGGGGGATTCAGCAGGGAGAGGACGTGGGGATTCGGTATCTGCTGCGGCCACCAGTGACCCGGCATCCCCCACTTTTACCAGACAACAGTCCTTCATGCGCAGCTTTGTAGGACCTCGCCGTACCCCACTGCTGCGTGACGAACAACTTAAAGCCGTTGTCGGATGGATGGCAGCTAACGCATCCACTTCAATGACTTCCGCATCCTCCCAAGGCCAGAGCACTGAAGAGCAACCATCTGTCTCTTCACCACCTGCCAAATTGCCCAGGCAGTCTGAGAGCCCTGGACAGGAGCCATCTCAATCTTTACTTCTGTTCTCAGAATCTGTTGGCTTGGAAAGAGGTGGCCAGCCAAGCAGCATTCTAGAGCGTGAAGAAGAGGGAGTATGCAGTGATGCGCAACTGCTTTGTCCCTCTGAATCTGAAGAGGCGGGTGGGCCAGTGCCTAAGGTCAGCACACCTCAGCATGCATCAGATTATGATGAGACTCAGTTGCCAATTTCTGGTGCGTACGGTGCTGGCGAGACAACCCAGGACCAGCCGATGCTTGAAGAGGGGAGTGGAGATGATGAGGTCCTTGACCCATCATGGCGTCAGCCACAGGAAGGTGGTGGGAGCAGCTCTGAGGAAGAGATTCCCCGAACGGCCAAAAGAGGAGGGAGAGGGCGGGGGCAGACTTGGTTGCCTGTAGCTTCCACTTTGGCACCCGTGAGGAGCAATCCTCTTCCAAAACACAAAATGGGCGCTCCCAGGACTTGCAGTGCGTGGTCTTTTTTTGACACAGTTGCAGATGACATTTGCTTTGTCAAATGCAAGCTGTGTCATCAGAAAGTGAAACGAGGGAAAAATGTGACCAACCTCAATACCACAAATATGTGGAAACATGTGCGTACCAAGCACGAGGTGGAGTTACACAGACACACTGAAGATGTAGGCCAACCTTCAGCAGCACCTACCACCTCTTCAGCTCGTGTTGGGGCCTCTTCCTCCAGCTCACACACAGCTGGTTCGGCTTCCTCACTGGAACGCCATGGAAGAACCACTGCCACTGTTGTCCAGAGACCCAGTGAAATTCCACCCACTGAACCACGTTCGCAGTCATCAGCACACTCCCAGGCCACTCACCAGCAATCGGTAGCACAGGCATGGGAGAAAAAGCGGCCATACTCGGCAAACCATCCCCGAGCACTGGCTCTGAATGCCGGCATTGCCAAACTACTGGCCCTTGAGATGCTGTCATTCAGGCTGGTGGAGACTGACACCTTCCCGGAACTTTATGTCATTGACAGTTCCACAATACAATGTGCCCAGCCGCTTTTATTTCAGCAGGCAAGCTGTCCCTGCCCTGCAAAAGCATGTGGAGGGAAAAATTAAAAATGCGCTACTAAATGCCGTCAGTAGCAAGGTCCACCTGACCACCGATGCGTGGACCAGTAGCCATGGACAGGGACGATACCTTTCCCTCACTGCCCATTGGGTCAATGTTGTGGAGCTGGGTACAGATCTGGAGAGTGGCTCTGTACATATTCTGCCAACTCCAAGGATTGCAGGAATGCAGTCTGTACATATTGAGTCCTCCTCCTACTCTAGTTCCTCGGAATCAGCACTGCGTGAGCCTGTTAGGCCAGATATGAGCACAGGTGTGGCCAAACGTCAACAGGCCGTCCTTAAATTAATTTCTTTGGGGAATCGGAGCCACACAGCACAGGAGCTCTGGAATGCCATCAAGCAGGAGAGCGATGTGTGGTTTGTGCCAGCGAATCTCCAGCCAGGTTTGGTAGTGAGTGACAATGGCCGAAATCTAGTGGCAGCTCTGGGCCTAGGCAACCTCACTCACATACCATGTCTGGCACACGTGCTCAATTTGGTCGTGCAGAGCTTTCTGAGGGACTATCCGGATCTTGATGCACTGCTGCACAAGGTTCACCTAGAGTGTGCTCACTTGCGGCGTTCCAGCATGGCAAGATCGCGCATTGCATCTCTGCAACGCCGATTCCGCCTGCCAGAACATCGCATCATATGTGACCTCCCCACCAGGTGGAATTCAACGTTACATATGTTGGAGCGGTTGTGTGAGCAGCAGGCAGCAGTAATGGAGTACCAGCTGCATCAGTCGCAAACAAGTCGTACTGTGCGCCGGACACACTTCACCACCCCTGAGTGGGCCACTATGAGGGACATCTGCCAGGTTTTGCGTGCCTTCGATGACTCCACGCGGATGGCCAGTGCAGATGATGCACTAATCAGCATGACTGTCCCCCTCATCTGTCTGCTTCAAAAAACCTTACAAGCACTAAGTGAGGAGGTTTTTGAAGAGGTCGAGGATGAGCAGTCAGAAATGCCATCTGCTTCTGGCAAGTCTGCGCAACGTGCTTCCACACAAAGGCCCAGGCAGGGGACACTTAGTGAGGAGGATGACGAGGAGTCAATGGAGGAGGAGGAATACATCTCTCCAGAGGAGGGAGGTACACAAGGCTCTAGTAGTCAGTGTGTACAGCGAGGGTGGGGTGATGCTGAGCAGGCAGAGATGCTGCCTCAAGCTGGGGACAGCGTTTCCGGTCCAGTTGGCAGTCTGCAGCACATGGTTGATTTCATGCTGCAGTGCTTGTTAAATGACCGCCGCATCGCCAACATTCTCCACACGGCTGATTATTGGGTGTACACCCTCCTAGATCCTCGCTACCGGGACAACTTACAAAGCCTCATACCACAGTTGAACCGGGAGCGAAAAATGCGGGAGTACCAAGAAACACTTGTGCAGGCCATCATGTTCTCCATTCCCCCCACAAGTGTTGCTGGTAGTGCTTTTCAAACCAGCCATGTGGGTAAAGGCAGTGGAGGAAGCTCTGCACAAAGAGGTAGCAGAGGCAGTGCCGCAGGACAAGGCAAGGCCAGTATGGCCCAAATGTGGAAAAGTTTTGTGGGACCGCCAAAAAAGGCTACACCATCACAGATGGCTCCAGTCAGCAGGAGGCAACGTTTCCGTCAGATGGTGACAGACTACTTGCCGTGCCCTGTTAGTGTTCTCCCAGACGGCTCTTCCCCGTTCAAGTATTGGGTCTCTAAGCTGGATACATGGCCAGAGCTTAGCCAGTATGCATTGGAGGTGCTGGTTTGCCCTGCTGCCAGTGTATTATCGGAACGTGTCTTTAGTGCTGCAGGTGGTGTGGTAACAGACCGTCGCACGCGACTATCCGCCGATAATGTTGACCGGGTTACTTTTGTGAAAATGAACAAGGCCTGGATCTCACCTGAATTTGCCAGTCCTCTTCCAGAATAAATAATTGGCTGGCAACAGGATCCAGGTCTCCTGTTGTGTTCATGTTTCTATGACCTGAACTTTATTTCCTGGGCTACAGCAACGCCCGTTGTTGCTCAGAAGTGCTGTCCGCACAGACAAAACACTCGCTCATGTGTATGTGGGGTTCGGTAACGTCAACTGATCCCCTGCTGTGTGTACGGCAAACTCTCCTGCTGCCTACAACTTCTGACTACCTCTGATTTAATATGTTCTCTGATTTGCCCTCTGTCTCCACTCTGTTTTGAGTATTTCCTCCGGCCTACAACACCGCCTGTTTCTGCTCTCAAGTGCCGTCTGCACAATCCACACTTGTTCCTGTGGTACCTGGGTCCTGTAACATCTGCTCATCTCCAGAGTTGAGCACGGCAATGTCTCCTGCTTTGTCTACATTCCCACTACTTGTAGTGGAAATGTGGACAGAGCAGGAGACATTGCCTGACTCACCTCTAGGGAGAAGCTGTTGTTACTAGAGTTGAGCGATACCGTCCGATACTTCAAAGTATCGGATCGGAATGGATCGGCCGATCTTAAAAAAAAGTATCGGTATCGCCGATTCCGATACCGGAAGTCCCATTCAAGTCTATGGGACTTCCGGTATCGGAATAAGAAAAATCCTGTTTTTCCCTTGTACAGCCTCTCTGGGGTCTGTACGGGCCTTTCGGGGGGCTGTGCCGGCCTGCCAGGGGGTCTGTGCAGGCTCCGGTGGGCTGTGCCGGCCTGCCGGGGGGCTGTGCCGGCCTGCCGGGGGGCTGTGCAGGCTCCGGTGGTCTGTGCCGGCCTGCCGGGGGGCTGTGCAGGCTCCGGTGGGCTGTGCCGGCCTGCCGGGGGGCTGTGCCGGCCTGCCGGGGGGCTGTGCAGGCTTCGGGGGTCTGTGCAGGCATCGTCCGATGGGACTACAAGTCCCATTGGGCGATGCCTGCTACCATGACAGTGATTGACACATTAGCCAATGATGGGACAGTAGTAGTCCCATCATCCGGCTAATGTGTTGAATGTAAAAAAAAAAAAAAAAAAAAAAAAATTACATGCTACATACATACAACATGCATACTACATACATGCTACATTCATACTACATGCTACATTCATACTACATATATACTACATGCAACATACATACTACATATATACTACATGCAACATACATACTACATATATACTACATGCATGCAACATGCATACTACATATATACTACATGCTACATACATACTACATATATGCTACATACATACTACATACAGTGGGGAAAAAAGTATTTAGTCAGTCAGCAATAGTGTAAGTTCCACCACTTAAAAAGATGAGAGGCGTCTGTAATTTACATCATAGGTAGACCTCAACTATGGGAGACAAACTGAGAAAAAAAAATCCAGAAAATCACATTGTCTGTTTTTTTTCATTTTATTTGCATATTATGGTGGAAAATAAGTATTTGGTCAGAAACAAAATTTCATCTCAATACTTTGTGATATATCCTTTGTTGGCAATGACAGAGGTCAAACGTTTTCTGTAAGTCTTCACAAGGTTGCCACACACTGTTGTTGGTATGTTGGCCCATTCCTCCATGCAGATCTCCTATAGAGCAGTGATGTTTTTGGCTTTTCGCTTGGCAACACGGACTTTCAACTCCCTCCAAAGGTTTTCTATAGGGTTGAGATCTGGAGACTGGCTAGGCCACTCCAGGACCTTGAAATGCTTCTTACGAAGCCACTCCTTCGTTACCCTGGCGGTGTGCTTTGGATCATTGTCATGTTGAAAGACCCAGCCACGTTTCATCTTCAATGCCCTTGCTGATGGAAGGAGGTTTGCACTCAAAATCTCATGATACATGGCCCCATTCATTCTTTCATGTACCCGGATCAGTCGTCCTGGCCCCTTTGCAGAGAAACAGCCCCAAAGCATGATGTTTCCACCACCATGCTTTACAGTAGGTATTGTGTTTGATGGATGCAACTCAGTATTCTTTTTCCTCCAAACACGACAAGTTGTGTTTCTACCAAACAGTTCCAGTTTGGTTTCATCAGACCATAGCACATTCTCCCCAAACTCCTCTGGATCATCCAAATGCTCTCTAGCAAACTTCAGACGGGCCCGGACATGTACAGGCTTAAGCAGTGGGACACGTCTGGCACTGCAGGATCTGAGTCCATGGTGGCGTAGTGTGTTACTTATGGTAGGCCTTGTTACATTGGTCCCAGCTCTCTGCAGTTCATTCACTAGGTCCCCCTCGCGTGGTTCTGGGATTTTTGCTCACCGTTCTTGTGATCATTCTGACCCCACGGGGTGGGATTTTGCGTGGAGCACCAGATCGAGGGAGATTATCAGTGGTCTTGTATGTCTTCCATTTTCTAATTATTGCTCCCACAGTTGATTTCTTCACTCCAAGCTGGTTGACTATTGCAGATTCAGTCTTCCCAGCCTGGTGCAGGGCTACAATTTTGTTTCTGGTGTCCTTTGACAGCTCTTTGGTCTTCACCATAGTGGAGTTTGGAGTCAGACTGTTTGAGGGTGTGCACAGGTGTCTTTTTATACTGATAACAAGTTTAAACAGGTGCCATTACTACAGGTAATGAGTGGAGGAAAGAGGAGACTCTTAAAGAAGAAGTTACAGGTCTGTGAGAGCCTGAAATCTTGATTGCTTGTTTCTGACCAAATACTTATTTTCCACCATAATATGCAAATAAAATGAAAAAAAACAGACAATGTGATTTTCTGGATTTTTTTTTCTCAGTTTGTCTCCCATAGTTGAGGTCTACCTATGATGTAAATTACAGACGCCTCTCATCTTTTTAAGTGGTGGAACTTGCACTATTGCTGACTGACTAAATACTTTTTTTCCCCACTGTATATACTACATGCATGCTACATACATACTACATACATACTACATATATGCTACATACATACTACATATATACTACATGCATGCTACATACATACTGCATGCTACATACATACTACATGCTACATACATACCACATATATACTACATACATACTACATGCATGCTACATGCTACATACATACCACATACATACTACATACATACTACATACATACTACATGCATGCTACATGCTACATACATACCACATATATACTACATACATACTACATGCTACATACATACTACATATATACTACATGCATGCTACATACATACTGCATGCTACATGCATGCTACATACATACTACATACATACTACATGCTACATACATACCACATATATACTACATACATACTACATACAATACATTCATACAATACATACATAGACATACAGTACATATAACATAGAGTAACATACTTACCAATACTTGTCACATTGTTCCCCGAAGCTATTGTCTTTTACGGAATAAATATTAACATAACAAACCACAAAAATACTCACCCACGATCCGAAGCAGTCCACGAGTGTGTCCCACGACGATCTTGGGTAGAGAACTGCAGCATCAGCTGTTGCTGCCGTTCTCTACGGGCTGCAGGAATCCAATGACGGAAGGTAGGTATCCTTCCGCACTGTATTCCTCCGCCACTTAAAAAAAAAAAAGTCCCTAGTCTCACTTTATGCCATTGCTGTGTGGGAATTTCCCACGCGGCAATGGCATAAAGTGAGACTAGGGACTTTTTTTTTTTAAGTGGCGGAGGAATACAGTGCGGAAGGATACCTACCTTCCGTCATTGGATTCCTGCAGCCCGTAGAGAACGGCAGCAACAGCTGATGCTGCAGTTCTCTACCCAAGATCGTCGTGGGACACACTCGTGGACTGCTTCGGATCGTGGGTGAGTATTTTTGTGGTTTGTTATGTTAATATTTATTCCGTAAAAGACAATGGCTTCGGGGAACAATGTGACAAGTATTGGTAAGTATGTTACTCTATGTTATATGTACTGTATGTCTATGTATGTATTGTATGAATGTATTGTATGTAGTATGTATGTAGTATGTATGTAGTATATATGTAGTATGTATGTAGCATGTAGTATGTATGTAGCATGCATGTAGTATATATGTAGTATGTATGTAGCATGTAGTATGTATGTAGTATGTATGTAGTATGTATGTAGCATGTAGTATGTATGTAGTATATATGTGTTATGTATGTAGTATGTATGTAGTATGTATGTAGTATGTATGTAGTATGTATGTGGTATATATGTGGTATGTATGTGGTATGTATGTAGTATGTATGTAGTATGTATGTAGCATGTAGTATGTATGTAGCATGCATGTAGTATGTATGTAGTATTTTTTTTTTTTAACATTTAACACATTAGCCGGATGATGGGACTACTACTGTCCCATCATTGGCTAATGTGTCAATCACTGTCATGGTAGCAGGCATCGCCAGATGGGACTTGTAGTCCCATCGGACGATGCTTGCACAGACCCCCGGACATCAGCACAGCCCCCCGGCAGGCCGGCACAGCCCCCCGGCAGGCTGGCACAGCCCCCCGGCAGGCCGGTACAGACCCCCACAGGGTGCACAGACCACCGGCAGGCCGGCACAGCCCCCCGGCAGGCCGGCAGAGACCCCCGGAAGGCCCGAAATGACGGCGCATCATGATGCGCACACACCGCGCATCATGATGACGTCAGGCTGTCAATCAACTTTGAACTTCCGATTCCGATGCCGACTTCCGATATTGAAAAAATATCGGAAGTCGGTATCGGAATTCTGATACAGCAAGTATCGGCCGATACCCGATACTTGCGGTATCGGAATGCTCAACACTAGCTGTTACAGAACCCCAGTAACACAGGAACAAGTGTGAGTTGTGCAGACGGCATTTCAGAGTAGCAACTGGCGTGGTTGGAAGCCAGAGGAAATACTCGAAACAGAGTGAAGACCGAGGCCTAATTGGAGTACGCTGACAGTTAGTAGTAGTCTAGAAACAATCGCAAACTGCCACCAAGTAGGCCTCGGCCTACTACCTGATTTTCCCTGGGCTCCGACACCGCCAGTTGGTGCTCAGAAGTGCTGTCCGCACAGACAAAACACTCGCTCATGTGTAAGTGGGGTTCGGTAACGTCAGCTGATCCCCTGCTGTGTGTATGGCAAAGTGTCCTGCTCCCTCCACAGTCAAACAACCTCAGATTTACACCTGGCTCCAAGTAGGACTCGGCCTACTACCTCATTTTCCCTGGGCTACAGCAACGCCCGTTGTTGCTCAGAAGTGCTGTCCGCACAGACAAAATACTCGCTCATGTGTAAGTGGGGTTCGGAAACGTCAGCTGATCCCCTGCTGTGTGTATGGCAAACTCTCCTGCTGCCTACAACTTCTGACTACCTCTGATTTAATATGTTCTCTGATTTGCCCTCTGTCTCCACTCTGTTTTGAGTATTTCCTCCGGCCTACAACACCGCCTGTTTCTGCTGTCAAGTGCCATCTGCACAATCCACACTTGTTCCTGTGGTACCTGGGTCCTGTAACATCTGCTCATCTCCAGAGTTGAGCACGGCAATGTCTCCTGCTTTGTCTACATTCCCACTACTTGTAGTGGAAATGTGGACAGAGCAGGAGACATTGCCTGACTCACCTCTAGGGAGAAGCTGCTGTTACAGAACCCCAGTAACACAGGAACAAGTGTGGGTTGTGCAGACGGCATTTCAGAGCAGCAACTGGCGTGGTTGGAAGCCAGAGGAAATACTCGAAACAGAGTGAAGACAGAGGCCTAATTGGAGTACATTGACAGTTAGTAGTAGTCTAGAAACAATCGCAAACTGCCACCAAGTAGGCCTCGGCCTACTACCTGATTTTCCCTGGGCTCCGACACCGCCAGTTGGTGCTCAGAAGTGCTGTCCGCACAGACAAAACACTCGCTCATGTGTAAGTGGGGTTCGGTAACGTCAGCTGATCCCCTGCTGTGTGTACGGCAAACTCTCCTGCTGCCTACAACTTCTGACTACCTCTGATTTAATATGTTCTCTGATTTGCCCTCTGTCTCCACTCTGTTTTGAGTATTTCCTCCGGCCTACAACACCGCCTGTTTCTGCTGTCAAGTGCCATCTGCACAATCCACACTTGTTCCTGTGGTACCTGGGTCCTGTAACATCTGCTCATCTCCAGAGTTGAGCACGGCAATGTCTCCTGCTTTGTCTACATTCCCACTACTTGTAGTGGAAATGTGGACAGAGCAGGAGACATTGCCTGACTCACCTCTAGGGAGAAGCTGCTGTTACAGAACCCCAGTAACACAGGAACAAGTGTGGGTTGTGCAGACGGCATTTCAGAGCAGCAACTGGCGTGGTTGGAAGCCAGAGGAAATACTCGAAACAGAGTGAAGACAGAGGCCTAATTGGAGTACGTTGACAGTTAGTAGTAGTCTAGAAACAATCGCAAACTGCCACCAAGTAGGCCTCGGCCTACTACCTGATTTTCCCTCGGCTCCGACACCGCCAGTTGGTGCTCAGAAGTGCTGTCCGCACAGACAAAACACTCGCTCATGTGTAAGTGGGGTTCGGTAACGTCAGCTGATCCCCTGCTGTGTGTATGGCAAAGTGTCCTGCTCCCTCCACAGTCAAACAACCTCAGATTTACACCTGGCTCCAAGTAGGCCTCGGCCTACTACCTCATTTTCCCTGGGCTCCGACAACGCCAGTTGGTGCTCAGAAGTGCTGTCCGCACAGACAAAACACTCGCTCATGTGTAAGTGGGGTTCGGTAACGTCAGCTGATCCCCTGCTGTGTGTACGGCAAACTCTCCTGCTGCCTACAACTTCTGACTACCTCTGATTTAATATGTTCTCTGATTTGCCCTCTGTCTCCACTCTGTTTTGAGTATTTCCTCCGGCCTACAACACCGCCTGTTTCTGCTCTCAAGTGCCGTCTGCACAATCCACACTTGTTCCTGTGGTACCTGGGTCCTGTAACATCTGCTCATCTCCAGAGTTGAGCACGGCAATGTCTCCTGCTTTGTCTACATTCCCACTACTTGTAGTGGAAATGTGGACAGAGCAGGAGACATTGCCTGACTCACCTCTAGGGAGAAGCTGCTGTTGCAGAACCCCAGTAACACAGGAACAATTGTGGGTTGTGCAGACGGCATTTCAGAGCAGCAACTGGCGTGGTTGGAAGCCAGAGGAAATACTCGAAACAGAGTGAAGACAGAGGCCTAATTGGAGTACGTTGACAGTTAGTAGTAGTCTAGAAACAATCGCAAACTGCCACCAAGTAGGCCTCGGCCTACTACCTGATTTTCCCTGGGCTCCGACACCGCCAGTTGGTGCTCAGAAGTGCTGTCCACACAGACAAAACACTCGCTCATGTGTAAGTGGGGTTCGGTAACGTCAGCTGATCCCCTGCTGTGTGTATGGCAAAGTGTCCTGCTCCCTCCACAGTCAAACAACCTCAGATTTACACCTGGCTCCAAGTAGGCCTCGGCCTACTACCTCATTTTCCCTGGGCTCCGACAACGCCAGTTGGTGCTCGGAAGTGCTGTCCACACAGAAAAACACACTCGTTCATGTGAAAGTGGGGTTCGGTAACGTCAGCTGATCCCCTGCTGTGTGGCGGGCAAACTGCTGCTGCCTCCAAATTTTAGCTACTTCAGATTTAAACATTCTCTGATTTGGCCTCTGTCTCCACTCTGTCTCTAGTATTTCCCCTGACCTCCAACACCGCCAGTTCCTGCTCACAGTTGCCGTCCACGCATTCCACACGTGTTCCTGTGTTACTGGGGTTCTGTTACGTCAGCAGATCCCCCAATGTGTGTCCGCCACTGTCTCCTGCGCTGTCCACCTTCCCACTGCAAGCGGTGGGAATGTGGACAGAGCAGGAGACAGTGGCAGACACACATCAGGGGATCTGCTGACATTACAGAATCCCAGTAACACAGGAACACGTGTGGATTGGACAGACGGCTACTGTACGCATAAACTGGCGGTGTTGGTGGTCACGTGAAATCCTGGAAACAGAGTGGAGACAGATGCCTAATTGGAACACGTTGACAGCCTGTTGTAGCCTACAAACAATCTTAAACTGCCACCAAGTAGGCCTCGGCCTGCACCCTGGTTCTCCCTGGGCTCCAACAACGCTAGTTGGTGCTCGGAAGTGCTGTCCACACAGAAAAAGACACTTGTTCATGTGAAAGTGGGGGTCAGTAATGTCAGCTGATCCCCTGCTGTGTGGAGGGCAAACTGCTGTTGCCTCCAAATTCAAACAACGTCTTATCTTAAACTGCCTCCAAGTAGGCCTCAGCCTACAAAATGACTATCCCTGGGCTCCAACATCGTCAGTTGTTGCTTGGAAGTGCCATCCACACAGAAAAACACACTCGTTCATGTGAAAGTGGGGTTCGGTAACGTCGGCTGATCCCCTGCTGTGTGTATGGCAAAGTGTCCTGCTCCCTCCAAAGTCAAAATACCTCAGCTTTACACCTGGCTCCTAGTAGGCCTCGGCCTGCACCATGATTGTCCCTGGGCTCCAACACCGCCAGTTGGTGCTCGGAAGTGCTGTCCACACAGAAAAACACACTCGTTCATGTGAAAGTGGGGTTCAGTAACGTCAGCTGATCCCCTGCTGTGTGGAGGGCAAACTGCTGCTGCCTCCAAATTGTAACTACTTCAGATTTAAACATTCTCTGATTTGGCCTCTGTCTCCACTCTGTCTCTAGTATTTCCCCTGACCTCCAACACCGCCAGTTCCTGCTCACAGTTGCCGTCCACGCATTCCACACTTGTTCCTGTGTTCCTGGTGTTCTGTAACGTGAGCTGATCCCCCAATGTGTGTCCGGCACTGTCTCCTGCGCTGTCCACCTTCCCACTGCAAGTGGTGGGAATGTGGACAGAGCAGGAGACATTGGCAGACAAACATCAGGGGATCTGCTGACATTACAGAACACCAGTAACACAGGAACAAGTGTGGATTGGGCAGACGGCTACTGTACGCATAAACTGGCGGTGTTGGTAGTCACGTGAAATCCTGGAAACAGAGTGGAGACAGATGCCTAATTGGAGCACGTTGACAGTCTGTTGTAGCCTACAAACAATCTAAAACTGCCACCAAGTAGGCCTCGGCCTGCACCCTGGTTCTCCCTGGGCTCCAAAAACGCTAGTTGGTGCTCAGAAGTGCTGTCCACACAGAAAAACACACTCATTCATGTGAAAGTAGGGGTCAGTAACGTCAGCTGATCCCCTGCTGTGTGGAGGGCAAAGTGTCCTGCTCCCTCCAAAGTCAAAATACCTCAGCTTTACACCTGGCTCCTAGTAGGCCTCGGCCTGCACCATGAATGTCCCTGGGTTCCAACAACGCTAGTTGGTGCTCAGAAGTGCTGTCCACACAGAAAAACACACTCGTTCATGTGAAAGTGGGGTTCAGTAACGTCAGCTGATCCCCTGCTGTGTGGAGGGCAAACTGCTGCTGCCTCCAAATTGTAACTACTTCAGATTTAAACATTCTCTGATTTGGCCTCTGTCTCCACTCTGTATCTAGTATTTCCCCTGACCTCCAACACCGCCAGTTCCTGCTCACAGTTGCCGTCCACCCATTCCACACTTGTTCCTGTGTTCCTGGTGTTCTGTAACGTGAGCTGATCCCCCAATGTGTTTCCGGCACTGTCTCCTGCGCTGTCTACCTTCCCACTGCAAGTGGTGGGAATGTGGACAGAGCAGGAGACATTGGCAGGCAAACATCAGGGGATCTGCTGACATTACAGAACACCAGTAACACAGGAACACGTGTGGATTGGGCAGACGGCTACTGTATGCATAAACTGGCGGTGTTGGTAGTCACGTGGTATCCTGGAAACAGAGTGGAGACAAATGCCTAATTGGAGCACGTTGACAGTCTGTTGTAGCCTACAAACAATCTAAAACTACCACCAAGTAGGCCTCGGCCTACACCATGATTGTCCCTGGGCTCCAACAACGCCAGTTGGTGCTCGGCAGTGTCTTTGGCACGGGGACTCCCTGTTGCCCAGCCTGGTTCCAGCACGCCTGCTGTTTCCGGGTAGTGTCAAGGTCACTATGCCACCAATCCGTTGTCCTGCCGTCTTGCGGCCGGGTTAGCCGACTCTACGGTGCCTGCAGTTTAGGTGACTCCTATGTGCGCTGCGGGAACTGGCACTGAAGGCTGGATCCGTAGTGCCAATGGGACATGGACCCCCTGTAGGACTGTGGGTTTCGGTAACTGTGGCCGGCTTGCGGCCTGGCTACTTTGCTTTGAATGGGTACCTTCTGCTACCCACATGGGTTCCAGCACTGTCTGCTGGTTCTCGCCAGAGCCTTTGGCCTAGGTGCCTCCATCTCGGTATCCGAGGTCCAGCACCGTCAGCTGGTCCTTGGTAGTGCTTTCTAGCACAGGTACCTCCTGCCTAGTAACCGTGGTCCAGCACCGTCAGCTGTTCCTCGGTAGTGCCATTGGCTCTTGTAGCTTTTGCTACCCATCTGGGTTCCAGCACTGTCAGCTGGTTCTCGGCAGTGTCTTTGGCACGGGGTCTCCCTGTTGCCCAGCCTGATTCCAGCATGCCTGCTGTTTCCGGGTAGTGTCAAGGTCACTATGCCACCAATCCGTTGTCCTGTCGTCTTGCGGCCGGGTTAGCCGACTCTACGGTGCCTGCAGTTTAGGTGACTCCTATGTGGGCTGCGGAAACTGGCACTGAAGGCTGGAGCCGTAGTGCCAATGGGACATGGACCCCCTGTAGGACTGTGGGTTTCGGTAACTGCGGCCGGCTTGCGGCCTGGCTACTTTGCTTTCAATGGGTACCTTCTGCTACCCACCCGGGTTCCAGCACTGTCTGCTGGTTCTCGCCAGAGCCTTTGGCCTAGGTGCCTCCATCTCGGTATCCGAGGTCCAGCACCGTCAGCTGGTCCTTGGTAGTGCTTTCTAGCACAGGTACCTCCTGCCTAGTAACCGTGGTCCAGCACCATCAGCTGTTCCTCGGTAGTGCCATTGGCTCTTGTAGCTTTTGCTACCCATCTGGGTTCCAGTACCGTCAGCTGGTTCTCGGCAGTGTCTTTGGCACGGGGACTCCCTGTTGCCCAGCCTGGTTCCAGCACACCTGCTGTTTCCGGGTAGTGTCAAGGTCACTATGCCACCAATCCGTTGTCCTGTCGTGTTGCGGCCGGGTTAGCCGACTCTACGGTGCCTGCAGTTTAGGTGACTCCTATGTGGGCTGCGGGAACTGGCACTGAAGGCTGGATCTGTAGTGCCAATGGGACATGGACCCCCTGTAGGACTGTGGGTTTCGGTAACTGCGGCCGGCTTGCGGCCTGGCTACTTTGCTTTCAATGGGTACCTTCTGCTACCCTTCCCGGGTTCCAGCACTGTCTGCTGGTTCTCGCCAGAGCCTTTGGCCTAGGTGCCTCCATCTCGGTATCCGAGGTCCAGCACCGTCAGCTGGTCCTTGGTAGTGCTTTCTAGCACAGGTACCTCCTGCCTAGTAACCGTGGTCCAGCACCGTCAGCTGTTCCTCGGTAGTGCCATTGGCTCTTGTAGCTTTTGCTACCCATCTGGGTTCCAGCACCGTCAGCTGGTTCTCGGCAGTGTCTTTGGCACGGGAACTCCCTGTTGCCCAGCCTGGTTCCAGCACGCCTGCTGTTTCCGGGTAGTGTCAAGGTCACTATGCCACCAATCCGTTGTCCTGTCGTCTTGTGGCCGGGTTAGCCGACTCTACGGTGCCTGCAGTTTAGGTGACTCCTATGTGGGCTGCGGGAACTGGCACTGAAGGCTGGATCCGTAGTGCCAATGGGACATGGACCCCCTGTAGGACTGTGGGTTTCGGTAACTGCAGCCAGCTTGCGGCCTGGCTACTTTGCTTTCAATGGGTACCTTCTGCTACCCACCCGGGTTCCAGCACTGTCTGCTGGTTCTCGCCAGAGCCTTTGGCCTAGGTGCCTCCATCTCAGTATCCGAGGTCCAGCACCGTCAGCTGGTCCTTGGTATTGCTTTCTAGCACAGGTACCTCCTGCCTAGTAACCGTGGTCCAGCACCGTCAGTTGGTCCTCGGTAGTGCCATTGGCTCTTGTTCCTTCTGCTACCCATCCGGGTGCCAGCACTGTATGCTGGTTCTCGCCACAGCCTTTGGCCTATGTGCCTCCATCTCGGTATCCGAGGTCCAGCACCGTCAGCTGGTCCTTGGTAGTGCTTTTTAGCACAGGTACCTTCTGCTTAGTAACCGTGGTCCAGCACCGTCAGTTGGTCCTCGGTAGTGCCATTGGCTCTTGTTCCTTCTGCTACCCATCCGGGTGCCAGCACTGTCTGCTGGTTCTCGCCACAGCCTTTGGCCTAGGTGCCTCCATCTCGGTATCCGAGGTCCAGCACCGTCAGCTGGTCCTTGGTAGTGCTTTTTAGCACAGGTACCTTCTGCTTAGTAACCGTGGTCCAGCACCGTCAGTTGGTCCTCGGTAGTGCCATTGGCTCTTGTTCCTTCTGCTACCCATCCGGGTGCCAGCACTGTCTGCTGGTTCTTGCCACAGCCTTTGGCCTAGGTGCCTCCATCTCGGTATCCGAGGTCCAGCACCGTCAGCTGGTCCTTGGTAGTGCTTTTTAGCACAGGTACCTTCTGCTTAGTAACCGTGGTCCAGCACCGTCAGTTGGTCCTCGGTAGTGCCATTGGCTCTTGTTCCTTCTGCTACCCATCCGGGTGCCAGCACTGTCTGCTGGTTCTCGCCAGTTTCTCAGCCTTCTTGTACCTTCTGCTACATTTCCAAGATCAAGCTTTTTGAAATTGTCTTTGGTAATCCTTATTGATCTCCATGACGATGACCCTGATGATGATGACCCTGAAGACCACACCAAAGAAGACCAGAAATATGACCCTAAATAATAAGACCAAGAGGACAAAGAACATGAAGACAACCACCAAGATACAGAACAAAAGACAGAAGAACAAGAAGCAGAAGAAGCAAAAGCAGAAGAACAGAAAGCAGAAGAACATTAAGCATAAGACAAAAAATCAGCATAGAAGAAATCAAAATTATAAGCAGAAGAAGACTAAGCAGTAAATGGGGGTGAGTCCGTTCCTCCTCGTGGTGCCCCTGGAAAATGCCTGCTTCTGCAGGCCAAACTGAACGCGGACAAATCCTGTTGTAAATCTTTTGTGACAGGCAGAACGTAAGGTGTAATCTTATAACTTTTATAGATAAGTACTACAGGAATGCCTGTCACCATAAGAAAATGAAGAAAAAGAAGAATAGGAAGAAGATGAAGAAATAGCATATGAAAATTAATAATAGCTGAATAAGAAGAAAATGAAGAATGGAAAAAAAAAATTAATGGGAAGAAGGTGAAGAAGAAGAAGATGAATAAGGTGAAGAAAAAGTTGATGAAAAAAATGCTACTGCTGCGGATCATGAAGGAGAAATTGTGGGAGAAGTACAAAAGAAGGTGAAGAGCATGGAAGTTGCGAAACATACATATCTGACTAAATATAAAAAAGTTAACATAGTCAATATCTTTTTAACTCCGAACGTCTTGAAAACAAAAATTGGAATTAATGCTATGCCATGTGATTTGAATAAACCACTATGCTTTTAATGTCTCCTCCACCTCCCACAATACATGCTACATGATTCTTATTTGTTTTCAATTATGTAGAATTAGCCAACAAGGAAATAAAGGCCTTTTTTTAATTCTGATACCGGAAGTCCCATTGACTTGAATGGGACTTCCGGTATCGGAATCGGCGATACCCGATATTTTTTTCGTATCGGGCGATACCATCCGATACGATATTTTAGGGTATCGAACGGTATCGCTCAACACTACTCGTGACTAGAGTTGAGCGAAACGGGTCGAAAAAATTCAAAAGTCGCCGACTTTTGGCAAAGTCGGGTTTCATGAAACGAAACCCGACCCTAGGATGAGGTCGGCCACGAGGTCGGCGACTTACGCGCCAAAGTCGCGTTTCAAAAGTTTGTTTTGCGCTCTTTTTCAGCCATTCAGGATCAACGGACACTGTGGGCAACGTGATGACCTAGGCATGGGTCACCACCATCTTTCAGAAGGGCATGCAAGTGATTGGCTTGCTTTGGTGGGCGTCACAGCGGGTATAAAAGGGCGTGCACGCCGACCGCCATCTTACTTCTGCCGATCTTAGTATAGGGAGAGGTTGCTGCTGATTCTGTAGGGAGAGCGTTAGGCAGGGAAGAAGACAAAAAAACTGCTTCTGCTGCTAGCGATTTGGCCTGCACAACACACAAGTCACTGTGTGTGCAGTGCAAGGGGAGGCTATATAGTGGTGTATCAGTGGTGTTGGTTGTTGGGCTGCCTTTTAAGGCTTCCTGACACGCTGGCATTGCTGTTTACCCACTGCTCCGCAAACTGCTTTTTTAAAAGCAATCCAATCTCCCTTATCCTCTAGTCACTTTTGTCACAGCTGTGCCATCGAGCGTGTCACATAGCGCTCAGATATCAGTGGGCCTCACAAAATCCACAAGTGTCCAAAAGTGTGCGCAGAGATTCAAAATCTCCATTATCCTCTCGTCACTTTGGTTACAGGCAGCTGTGCCATCGAGCGTGTCACATAGCGCTCAGATATCAGTGGGCCTCACACAATCCACAAGTGTCCAGTGTCCAAAAGTGTGCGCAGAGATTCAAAATCTCCATTATCCTCTCGTCACTTTGGTCACAGGCAGCTGTGCCATCGAGCGTGTCACATAGCGCTCAGATATCAGTGGGCCTCACACAATCCACAAGTGTCCAGTGTCCAAAAGTGTGCGCAGATATTCAAAATCTCCATTATCCTCTCGTCACTTTGGTCACAGGCAGCTGTGCCATCGAGCCTGTCACATAGCGCTCAGATATCAGTGGGCCTCACACAATCCACAAGTGTCCAGTGTCCAAAAGTGTGCGCAGAGATTCAAAATCTCCATTATCCTCTCGTCACTTTGGTCACAGGCAGCTGTGCCATCGAGCGTGTCACATAGCGCTCAGATATCAGTGGGCCTCACACAATCCACAAGTGTCCAGTGTCCAAAAGTGTGCGCAGAGATTCAAAATCTCCATTATCCTCTCGTCACTTTGGTCACAGGCAGCTGTGCCATCGAGCGTGTCACATAGCGCTCAGATATCAGTGGGCCTCACACAATCCACAAGTGTCCAGTGTCCAAAAGTGTGCGCAGAGATTCAAAATCTTCATTATCCTCTCGTCACTTTGGTCACAGGCAGCTGTGCCATCGAGCGTGTCACATAGCGCTCAGATATCAGTGGGCCTCACACAATCCACAAGTGTCCAGTGTCCAAAAGTGTGCACAGAGATTCAAAATCTCCATTATCCTCTCGTCACTTTGGTCACAGGCAGCTGTGCCATCGAGCGTGTCACATAGCGCTCAGATATCAGTGGGCCTCACACAATCCACAAGTGTCCAGTGTCCAAAAGTGTGCGCAGAGATTCAAAATCTCCATTATCCTCTCGTCACTTTGGTCACAGGCAGCTGTGCCATCGAGCGTGTCACATAGCGCTCAGATATCAGTGGGCCTCACACAATCCACAAGTGTCCAGTGTCCAAAAGTTTGCGCAGAGATTCAAAATCTCCATTATCCTCTCGTCACTTTGGTCACAGGCAGCTGTGCCATCGAGCGTGTCACATAGCGCTCAGATATCAGTGGGCCTCACACAATCCACAAGTGTCCAGTGTCCAAAAGTGTGCGCAGAGATTCAAAATCTCCATTATCCTCTCGTCACTTTGGTCACAGGCAGCTGTGCCATCGAGCGTGTCACATAGCGCTCAGATATCAGTGGGCCTCACACAATCCACAAGTGTCCAGTGTCCAAAAGTTTGCGCAGAGATTCAAAATCTCCATTATCCTCTCGTCACTTTGGTCACAGGCAGCTGTGCCATCGAGCGTGTCACATAGCGCTCAGATATCAGTGGGCCTCACACAATCCACAAGTGTCCAGTGTCCAAAAGTGTGCGCAGAGATTCAAAATCTCCATTATCCTCTCGTCACTTTGGTCACAGGCTGCTGTGCCATCGAGCGTGTCACATAGCGCTCAGATATCAGTGGGCCTCACACAATCCACAAGTGTCCAGTGTCCAAAAGTTTGCGCAGAGATTCAAAATCTCCATTATCCTCTCGTCACTTTGGTCACAGGCAGCTGTGCCATCGAGCGTGTCACATAGCGCTCAGATATCAGTGGGCCTCACACAATCCAAAAGTGTCCACTGTCCACAAGTGTGTGCAGAAATTCTAAATCTCCCCTGTCCTATAGACACCTTGTACCTTGTTTTACATTACTATATAGTTTGTTGGATTTTGTCTACATTTCTACCAAAAATGAGGAAGGCTGGTGGAAGAGGCCGTGGAATTGGGCGGGGGTTGGCAGCTGGTAATGATGGTGTTGGTGGTGGATCTGATGGTAGTGGCAAGAGCAAAATAGGACCGAATGCAGGAGGTGCTGACCCTGCGTCATCGTCTGTCTACATAAGGCCTCGAACGCTTAGTTTTCTAGGAGTTGGCAAACCGCTTTTAAAGGCAGAGCATCAGGAAAAAGTTTTGTCTTACATTGCTGACTCAGCCTCCAGCTCTATCGCCTCCTCTTCTTCAGTTGTAAAAAGTAAAAGCACTGAGTCGTCATTGGAGGCTCATGTTCATGAACCACACCTTTCCTTGTGTCCTTCACCCCAACCAAGATTGAAGGATGACGCAGGCCATACTACTGATTACTCCATGGAGCTGTTTTCACATACCATGCCTGGATTATCAAGTCAAATGGTGAATTACCCAGGCCAAGATGAATCTGACATGGAGTGCACTGATGCACAGCCGCTGGTGGATGATTCTGCTGGTACATTCACTCAGAGCACTACATTGTCCTCGCAGTGTACAGAGCCAGATTTTGACCCTGATGAGACTCAGGTGCCCCTTCCCGCACACTATACCACCAAACACGGTGACACAGAGAAAGGTGCACATGACATAGAAGAGGAGGTGATGGATGACCCAGTTGTTGACCCAGATTGGCATCCATTGGGGGAAGAGGGTGCTGCTTCCAATAGCTCAGATGAGGAGCATCCACAGCAGACATCGACATCGCAACAGCTGTTATCTGGCAGGCCCGGAGCACTCCAAAGACAGGTTCCAAACATCAAAAGAGTTGCTGGACAGCTTGTCCAGAGGGTCAAAAGATCACAGCGTGCTAGGCCGCAAAATGTCTGCCAAAGTAGGAAGAGTGCAGTGTGGCACTTTTTTGAACAAAATCCTCATGATCAGGCCAAGGTTATCTGTAAGAAGTGCGCAAAGACTTTTAGCCGAGGGAAAAATCTGAAAAATTTGAATACCAGTTGCATGCTTAGACATTTAACCAGCATGCACTTGCAAGCGTGGACACAACACCAAACCTCAAGTGCCACATGTACAACTGATCACAACGACGGTAGTCAGCAACGCTACATTGTTTCCCCCACTGTAAGCCCACCGGTTAGCACAGCAGCAAATGTTGAGGTGTCGTTGCAAGGCCACAGCAGTCAGGGAATCCCACTGTTATATCAACGAAAGACTGATTCTAGGCCATCAGAAAGAACACCAACTCCATCACCATCATCAACCCTCTCTCAGTCCGCCCTGTCCACCGCTACTTCCACCATATGCAGCTCTCAAGTCCAGCTCACCCTCCCAGACACTATGAGTAGGTCAAGAAAGTACTCAGTCTCTCATCCGCGTACACTGGGTTTGAACGCCCACATTGCCAAACTAATCTCGTTTGAGATGATGCCCTTTCGGTTGGTGGAAAGCACAGCTTTCCGCGAACTCATGGCCTATGCAGTACCACGCTATGACCTACCCAGTCACCACTTCTTCTCTCGCAAAGCCATCCCAGCCCTCCACCATCATGTGAAAGACCGCATTGTCCATGCACTCAAGCAGTCAGTGAGCGGAAAGGTGCACCTCACAACTGATGCATGGTCCAGTCGGCATGGCCAGGGCCATTACGTGTCCATCACTGCGCACTGGGTTAATGTGGTGGATGCAGGGTCCACAGGGGACAGCGGTGGTGGGACAGTGCTGCCTAGCCCACGGTATAGGAAACAGTTGGCTGTAGGCGTTCGACCCTCCTCCTCCTCCTCCTCCAGAAGCGAAAGCTCGTCCACAGAGCGTAGTCGTACGAGCACTCCATCTGCAGCTGCCACTGTTGCACACGATGTGTCCCCCTATCGAGCAGCTAGTGGAAAGCGTCAGCAGGCTGTGTTGCAGATGATGTGTTTGGGCGACAGACACACCGCCGAGGTGCTGGCCGAGTACTTGAAGCGACAAACTGAGTCATGGCTGGGCAGTGTACATCTTGAGGCAGGCAAGGTAGTTAGTGATAACGGGCGTAATTTTGTGGCAGCCATAGCCCTTTCAAAACTCAGCCACATACCTTGCTTGGCTCACACCTTGAACCTGGTGGTGCAGGTTCCTCAAAAATTATCCGGAGTTAACAGCCCTGCTCCAGAAGGTGCGAAGACTGTGCGCGCACATCCGCCGGTCGCCTGTACACTCCGTTCGTATGCAGAAGCTGCAGCGATTGCTCCACCTTCCCAACCCCCGCCTCATTATCGACATTGCAACAAGGTGGAACTCCACCCTGCACATGGTGGAGCGGCTGTGCGAGCAGAGGCAGGCCATAATGCATTTGTGGGAGGATACACGGCCAGGCACTTTGAGAGCAGACATGGAGTTGACAGGCGTGCAGTGGTCGAAGCTGAAAGACCTTTGTAAAGTCCTTCAGTGTTTTGAGGAATGCACACGGCTGGTAAGCGCAGACGACGCCATCCTAAGCATGAGCATCCCACTTATGCGTCTGCTCATGCAAACTTTGACGCACCTTAAGGAGCAGGCGTCTGCAGCCAATGTTGATGAGGAGGAAGAGGAGGAGGGAATCCTTGATGACATTCAGCCATTGTCTGCTCAGGGACCTCTCCTGGACGAGGTGGAGGAAGAAGAGGAGGAGGAGGAGGATGATGGGGATGATTACTTAGGGGAGGAGGATGCATCTCGTGGGGCAAGTGAAAATGTTGGCGTGGCAAGGTCTGGTACAGGGTTTGTGCGTGACTGGAGGGATGTGGATTTGCCAGAAAGTGCTCCTCCACCCAGCACTCGCAGTGCATCATTGACACCGGGAACATTGGCCCACATGTCAGATTATGCCTTGCGGATCCTAAAAAGGGACCCCCGCATTGCCAAAATGATGAACGATGATGACTACTGGTTGGCCAGCATCCTGGATCCACGCTATAAAGGCAAATTACAAAACATCATGCCACAGGAGAACCTTGACCTAATATTGGCTAATAAACAAGCAACTCTGGTAAATCGGTTGCTTGAGGCATTCCCAGCACACAGCAGCGGTGATGATTCTCACACGAGCCGTACGGGCCGGGGGCAGCTTGGCAGAGGTGTTCGTGGTGCACACAGCAGAAGTGGCGTTGGAGACAGGGGTTTCATGACAATGTTGTGGACTGATTTTTCAAATACCGCTCACACAACTGGTAATACTGCATCGATGGAAAGTGACAGGAGACAGCAGTTGTCAACTATGGTTACAAACTACTTTTCCTCCCATATCGATGTTCTCCCACACAGGTCATTCCCCTTTGACTATTGGGCCGCTAAACTGGACACCTGGCCTGAATTGGCCCAATATGCCTTACAGGAGCTCGCTTGCCCAGCTGCAAGTGTGCTATCGGAAAGAGTCTTCAGTGCAGCTGGATCAATCCTGACAGAAAAAAGGACCCGTCTGTCAACCCAAAATGTGGATGATCTAACCTTCATTAAAATGAACCACGCATGGGTTTCCAAGGATTTTGTCCCACCTTCCCCTGATGACACATAGGGTGACAGAAAAATGGCTTGCTTTGGTCCACCTCTTCCTGGTACTTCACCTATTTCGCCTTTTGCATCAGCTGAATGTCCAACATCAACATATGCCACTTTCTAAAACTCCCTAACTGTGCTGCCTCCCCCCCCATGGCCGGGGTCACCACCTAGCGCACGACACCGTGCGAGTGCCGTTGCCCTGGACAGGTGGGTAGGCCAACTCTTGGGCGCGGGCACTGGCACAGGGTCCCTCATAGTGCAATCAAGTGTCTCTGACGGTGGTGGTGCACACCCGCCGTCAGACACACCTCTGTACTATGAGGGGCCCAGTGCCAGTACCGACGCCCACGAGTGGGCCCCCCTTGCTTGGGCAGGGCCCCAGCATTTGCAATCTTTACCTCTCCCTGCTCCTCCGCTGTGTAATCTGGGCCGTCAAATCCATACTGTGCCTGACACCGTCTGAGCCTGCCTCCTGAGACATATATTTTGAATGTGTACGCTATCCATACATGTTATCCGGGGATACGGTACCCTTTCTAACCTTTGTGCAATCACGTGCAATCCATACTTTGCCTAACACCGTCTTCGCCTGCCTCCTGAGACATATATTTTGAATGTGTACGCTATCCATACATGTTATCCGGGGATACGGTACCCTTTCTAACCTTTGTGCAATCACGTGCAATCCTTACTGTGCCTGACACCGTCTGAGCCTGCCTCCTGAGACATATATTTTGAATGTGTACGCTATCCATACATGTTATCCGGGGATACGGTACCCTTTCTAACCTTTGTGCAATCACGTGCAATCCATACTGGGCCTAACACCGTCTGAGCCTGCCTCCTGAGACATATATTTTGAATGTGTACGCTATCCATACATGTTATCCGGGGATACGGTACCCTTTCTAACCTTTGTGCAATCACGTGCAATCCATACTGGGCCTAACACCGTCTGAGCCTGCCTCCTGAGACATATATTTTGAATGTGTACGCTATCCATACATGTTATCCGGGGATACGGTACCCTTTCTAACCTTTGTGCAATCACGTGCAATCCATACTGTGCCTGACACCGTCTGAGCCTGCCTCCTGAGACATATATTTTGAATGTGTACGCTATCCATACATGTTATCCAGGGATACGGTACCCTTTCTAACCTTTGTGCAATCACGTGCAATCCATACTGGGCCTGACACCGTCTGAGCCTGCCTCCTGAGACATATATTTTGAATGTGTACGCTATCCATACATGTTATCCAGGGATACGGTACGCTTTCTAACCTTTGTGCAATCACGTGCAATCCATGCTGGGCGTGAGAACGGCTGGCGAGCTGTTAAGCAAGCTATAGCACCTGTCCAGACAAGTACAGGGATTCCCTAGCGAGGAGACTTATTTGATTGTTTTCAATGTTGGGACAGCAATTTTTGGGGAGCACTATACTCTGGAGAATGATAGATGGGGCCCACCATACACTGGAACATTCCAAAGGTGGACATCAGACACTGGAGCAGCATTTACAGGGCCCATTACACACTAGAGCATTAGAAATGGGGCCCATTATGTTTGGAGCATTATTTGGGCCCATAAGACAGTGGAGCTTCATCCATGGGGACCAACATATACTGTAGCATTATGTGGATCTCATCATATACTGTTTCAAACATTATATGGGACCAATGATTCTGTATGGAGAAATAGATGGGCCTCGTCATGAGATGTAAAAAGTGAGGTATTTTTCATTGTACTATACCGCTATTTATCTGCCGTATCGGAGCATGATGAGTTGTGGTATGTGTTAAAGGGGCGCTCTTTCGCCCAGGGCACATGAAAACCTGCAGCCAGCCCTCCCCCCCCCACAACTTTAGCCAAATAACCCCCATTTTTCAGTGCGTAACTTATATTATGAAGTTAATTAAGGTTGACAAGCTTAAGTAAGAAGAATTGATGCTTTTGGCATTCAAATGGGCACTGTAGGTGTGTTTCCTGTCCTCCTCTCACTGCCGACTTTTATTCCCCATTGACTTACATTGGGTTTCGTGTTTCGGGACGACCCCGACTTTTCCCTATAATCGGACGATCTTGCTCGATCTTTCACGAAACGAAACGTGACCCTAAAAAACCAAAAGTCGCTCAACTCTACTCGTGACATAATGTACTTCATGTTAGTGGTAAAATTTCATTCATATAACTTGCGTTTTTTTGTGAAAAAAACGGAGAATTTCTCAAAAATTTTGACAATTTTACAATTTTCCAACTTTGAATTTCTATGCCCTTAAATCACAGAGATACGGCACACAAAAAACTTAATAAGTAACATTTCCCACATGTTTACTTTACATCAGCACAATTTTGGAACCAAAATTTTTTTGTTAGGAAGTTCTAAGGGTTAAAAGTTGACCAGCGATTTCTCATTTTTGCAACACCATTTTATTTTTACGGACCACATCACATTTGAAGCCACTTTGAGGGGTCTATATGATAGAAAATACCCAAATGTGACACCATTCCAAAGACTGCACCCCTCATGGTGCTCAAAACCACATTCAAGAAGTTTATTAACCCTTCAGGTGCTTCACAGGAATTTTTTGAATATTTTTTTAAAAAAAATAAACATTTAACTTTTTTTCACAAAAAAAATATTTCAGGTTCAATTTTTTTTATTTTACCAAGGGTAACAGGAGAAATTGAACAGCAAAAGTTATTGTGCAATTTGTCCTGAGTACGCTGATACCTGATATGTGGGGGAACCACTGTTTCTGCGCATGGCAGAGCTCAGAAGGGAAGGAGTGCCGTTTGACTTTTTCAATGCAAAATTGGCTGGAATTCAGATCGGACGACATGTCACGTTTGGAGAGCCCCTGATGTACCTAAACAGTGGAAACCCCCAACAAGTGACCCAATTTTGGAAACTAGACCCCCCAAGGAACTTATCTAGATATGTGGTGAGAACTTTGAACCCACAAGGGCTTCACAGAAGTTTATAACATACAGCAGTACAATTAAAAAATCATATTTTTTCCACAAAAATGATCTTTTCACCCCCAATTTTTATTTTCCCAAAGGTAACAGGACACTAAAAGTTATTGTGCAATTTGTCCTTAGTATGCTGATACCCCATAGGTGGGTATAAATGACTATTTGGATGCATGGCAGAGCTCGGAAGAGAAGCAGCGCCATTTGAAGTTTTTGACTGGAATTGAGATCGGACACCATGTTGCGTTTGGAAAGCCCCTGATGTACCAAAACAGCAGAAACCCCACACAAATGACACCATTTTGGAAACTAGACCCCGCAGGGAACTTATCTAGATGTGTGGTGAGCACTTTGAACCCCTCAGTGCTTCACAGAAGTTTATAATGCCCTGGCGTGAAAATAAAAAAATCGTATTTTTTCCACAAACATGATCATTTAGTCCCAATTTTTTTATTTTCCCAAGGGTACCAGGAGAAATTGGACACCAAATGTTGTTGTCCAATTTGTCCTGAGTACGCTGATACCTCATATGTGGGAGAAAACTACTGTATGGGCACACGTCGGAGCTCGGAAAGTAAGTAGTGATGTTTTGGAATGCAGACTTTGATGGAATGGTCTGTGGGTGTGATGTTGCCTTTGGAGAGCCCCTGATGTACCTAAACAATGGAAACCCCCCACAAATGGCACCATTTTGGAAACTAGACCCCCTAAAAAACTTATCTAGATGTGTGTTGAGCACTTTGAACCCCCAAATGCTTCACAGAAGTTTATAACGCCCGGGCGTGAAAATAAAAAAATCATATTTTTTTTCCACAAAAATGATATTTTTGCCCCCAATTTTTTATTTTTCTAAGGGCAACAGGAGAAATTGGACCCCAAAAGTTGTTTTGCAATTTGTCCTGAGTATGCTGATACCCCATATGTGGGGGTAAAACACTGTTTGGGCGCATGGCAGAGCTTGGAATGGAAGGAGCACCATTTGACTTTTTCAATGCAGTATTGGCTGGAATTGAGATCAGATGCCATGTTGCGTTTGGAGAGCACCTGATGTGCCCAAACAGTGGAAACCCCCCAATTCTAACTCCAACCCTAACCCCAACACATCCCTAACCCTAATCTCAGCCCTAACCCTAGTCCTAGCCCTAACCCTAGCCCTAACCCTAGCCCTAATGGGAAAATGGAAATAAATACATTTTTTTAATTTTATTATTTTTCCCTAACTAAGGGGGTGATAACGGGGGGTTTGACTTACTATTTATGGCGGTTTTTATATTTGGCAGCTGTCACATGCTAAATGACGCTTTTTATTGTAAAAATATTTTTTGCATCACCACATGTTGAGAGCTATAATTTTTCCATATTTTGACCCACTGAGTCATGTGAGGTCTTATTTTTTGTGGGACGAGTTGACGTTTTTATTGGTATCATTTTCGGGCACGTGACATCTTTTGATCGCTTTTTATTCTGACTTTTGTGACGCAGAATGAACAAAAACCAGAGTTTCATAAATTTCTTTTGGGGGTGTGTTTACACCGTTCCGCGTGTGGTAAAATTTAGAAAGCGGTTTTATTCTTCGGGTCAGTATGGTTACAGCGATACCTCATTTATGTCGTTTTTTATGTTTTAGCGCTTTTATGCAATGAAAACAATTTTATATAAAAAATAATTGTTTTTGCATCGCTTAATTCTGCGAGCTATAACTTTTTTATTTTTTCGCTGATGATGCTGTGTGATGGCTCTTTTTTTGCGGGACAAGATGACGTTTTCAGCAGTACTATGGATATTTATATGCGTCTTTTTGATCGCGCGTTAATGCACTTTTTGTTCGGCGGTATGATAATAAATCATTATTTTTTGCTTCGTTTTTTATTTTTATTTTTTAAGGGGTGCGCTATGGAGGTTAACTAATGGGACAGTTTTATAGGGCGGGTCATTACAGATGTGGCGATGCCAAATATGTGTACTTTTATTGGTTTTTTTTTTCAAAAAAATGAATTTATTAGGGAATATCTTTTTTTTAATTTATTTAGCGATTTTTTAAAAATTATTTTTACACTTTTTTTTTTTAACTTTATTACATTGTCCCAGGTGGGACATCACTGTCCTGTGACAGATTGCTGATCTGTCACATCACAGATCACTGTGACAGATCAGCAATCTATCACAGGTAGTGCTGCAGGCTTCCTCCTTGCCTGCGCTTTGCAGGCATGAGCAAGCCAGCTCCCTGCAGGCCCCCGAAGGTCCCCGTCGCCATATTGGATCCAGGGACCTGCAGGGAAGGAGACCCCCCGCAGCAGCGCTGCACATTGCGCTGCTGTGGGGGGCTCAGGGAAGCACGGAGGGAGCCCCCTCCCTGCCGATGCTTCCCTTTAACCCCCGGTACACCGCGATCGTGTTTGATCGCGGTGTGCCAGGTGTTAACGTGTCGGGGGCAGTCCTGATCGCTATGACGTAATATTCCTTTCATGGGAATTAGGTCCCAGGTCACATGGACGGAATTTTACGTCCATTGTAGGAAAGGGGTTAAGGTGCACCATCTTGGTTTTACGTCAGGCCTCTAAATGTGCTTTAATAGGCCACAGAAGAAAAACCTGTTTGGCGTGGCCGAAAACGTGGTCCAAAGTAAAGGTCAACTATGCCTTGTAGCCCGCCCAAGGCCTACATTGGGGGTTAGCAGATGGGTCCCCCACATCGCACCAAAGGATGAACTGAACTTTGATAGAATAATGTTCTATGCAAATGCGCTACCCAAATGTTTGCATTTGAATGTTGAATCTTCGACGTGTAATAGGAATATTTTTATTGAAAAGATGGTATTTTATTAACTTGAATCTACAAGGTATCTATTTAAAGAAGAGTAGTTATTTGCAATGTTTAAGAAAGTGTGCCTCCCATAAAGGGAAGTTGTGTTATTGAATTTACCTGTTGACATGCATGTTCAAAATTTTGTATGTTTCTGATAAAATCTGTTTTTGCTCTGTTCCAGCCCGCGGACATGCTGTGTTTAACGAGGGGGTATGTGGCACCCCTGAGGGTTCGGTCACCACAGAGGTACTGCACCTCATCCAGAGGTGTGGTATCTCAACCTCAGGTAAGGAGGGATCACCACCCAGGACTCCTAACACTGCACTCAACACACACACTAGCTAGTCAGGGCACCTGGGCATACCCTTCGGGAGGATGGCCTCATCCCAGACTGGCTAGGAAAGGGTGTCGGGGGGTTAGTGTGGAAGGTTGGTTGAATGGGAGGAGCTTAGGTAGTGGAGTGATAGTTGGGCATCCAATCAGAGTGAGAAAGATGACAGTTGCTGGGAGGAGCTAGTTCTGATGTAAAGAGATCCTTCCAGAAACTAGTCAGTCGGTGACAGGACCAGCGAGAGAGCAGGATTGCTGTAGAGGACTGTGGGTGGAAAAGAGAGCAACATCTTAACCAGGCTCCTTGACTGGGAAGAAGGAGTCCTAGGGGCACGGGTAGAGCGACTGGCCACCCATGGGGCCCGCATCCTGGAAGGGAAGGACCAGGCCAGAGCGAGGGAGCCGGCCCCTGAAACTAGTGGAGGATTATAGGACTCAGCTAGGAAGCCGGAGGCTGAGGCAACTTTAAGTGCCTCAGCCACAGCCACAAGCACCCTCCAAAAGGCAGCGGTATGAGTAACGGACCTCGAGGCCTGACCCACGTCGCCTGAGGAGATCCGTGGCTACCAGCTGGGGGCACTACTTGTGAAGGCGCAGGGCAGGGAAAGTAAGGAGAATTCAGTGCAGAGACACAGCCTTGAGAGAAGACACAAGGAGGAGTCTTGAAAGGTGTACCCAATCTGCCTGGGAGTTTGCCGGACCCCTCCCTAGGAGGACACAGCACTAAGTGGACCAACGTGTACACGAAACTTGTGAGTAAAAACCCAGAAACTGCACCTAACTGTGTCCTTGGAGTTATTTTACAACTGCCTGCCTCACACTGCAAACAGCATCACCATCACCGACTCAACTGCCCTGGGACACAGCTCTACCTGTGGAGAGCTTCACCATCCCCGCTGCCCTAACACCATCCCAGAGAATCTGCAGAGCAGCGTCGGCTTAACACCTGTATTGCCGAATACCACAGGTGGCGTCATGAATCCCCTTTCCCCTACAACTATCCTACCATCTTCCCCTTAATCTGAACTTCAACTGCCCTGGGACACAGCTCTACCTGTGGAGAGCTTTACCATCCCCGCTGCCTTAACACCGTCCCAGAAGATCTGCAGAGCAGCGTCGGCTTAACACCTGTATTGCCGAATACCACAGGTGGCGTCACGATTCCCCTTTTCCTATTAATTATCCTACCATCTTCCCCTTCATCTGAACTTTCATCATTTACATTGGACACCCAGGGCAACGGACCGGGTCACTATCACCACCATGACATTTTTGCAATACTAAACGTTCTCTCCTGTTATTTTCTATGATCCAGGACTAGGTGGTCCACATGGACTGTCAAAACTTTTAATCAGAAGTACAAAGATTCCTCAAAGTCCAGCTGTCCATTCCTATAGAACATTTGTTTTTGGCCAAATTCAATAGATTTGTGAAAATGCAGAAAGAATTCTGAACAATTTTTTTTTATAATATTTATCATCTGTAAACCAAGAAATGAATCAGTCGGAGCTAAACCCCTTTTTTATTCCTTTTCCTACATTATGCTGCAGTTTACAGCTTGTTGCGCTTTTTTTTTTTTTAATTGACTATTTGCGCTGTTCATACTTAAATGGCTTGTGAATTTCCAGATGATGCTTTATCATTAGAACGAACATTAAAAATAATTGTATTTGTTTTAGCAGCTAATGTCTCAAAAGATAAAGCATTCTGTAATCTAATATTTTACTTGGGGAGGGGAGTCGTCGGGAGCGACTATTGTTTGTTATGGCACATTCATGCTGAATAGGATTATTACTGGTATTAAAATGAACAGACATATTTCTCCCCTGGTGATAATGACTTCAGCGTAAACTGCAAACACCGCATTTCCTGTAGGTATAAATTATATATTTTTTTTTAAATGGCATTTCAAATGTTGACCATATAAAGCATATTATATATATTCAGGTTAAAAGTAGAGTTGAGCGATTTTTTTTTTTTTTTTCAGAATTCGGTTCCGATTCCCATCGGCGCCAAATATTGTTTTTTCAATATTCGCAGAACACAGCTGAATGTTATTGGGAGTAGAAATGAGCGAATATGTTCGGAACCGATCTTCAAACATAAATATGGCACGAATATGGCAAATTCAGATACGGCGACCAATTCCAAACATATTCGCTCAACTCTAGTTAAAAGGCAAAGATATGGCACCAAATCAATGAGGGGCTTACTAAAGAGGATGTCCAAGACGTAAACCTCCCCACACACATTAGGTAGCTGACAGCTATCTTTCCCGAATAACCAAAAAACACAGAAATACTTGGCTACTTTGTTGTCTATGAGGCACAGTCAGACGGCTGAATAACATGGGTAACGATCACATCTCAATCCTCAGAATGGCCGGCGGCCCTCCTGACCCGAGCATGAACCGTGCATAGAATTACAGGTCAGGAGAGCTGCCGGCCAGTCCAAGGATTGCGATGCCTTACTCCTCTCACAGCTTATCTCCACGTCGAACGAAAGGATCGCCCATTGAAATCCATCTGGCAAGATTTATCAAGATAGAGGCTTTTAGATATTGATAGACTATCTCTAAGGATGCGGTTATCAATATCAGGTTGGTTGGAATTAGATACCTGGAACTTCCACCGATTAGCTGTTTTACACAATGTGCAACGTGTAGAGAGCTAGACTAGCCAAGCTCTATAGACTTTGTAGTGCCGGACAACTACCATTGACTACAATAGGCGATGCACTGCAGTACCTAAGAATGGCCACTACACAGTGAAAGGCGCTCTACCGTTCAGCTTCATTGATTGTTTGCATCTGGCCGCTGCTGGAGCTGATAACAGATGATCGGATAAGTGAGGGTGCAAATAGGATTTGGATGATTTATGCTAAAGGTCCGTTTACATTATACAACCGCCAATTGGTAATCTTTTACCAGGCGGTGGTCGTTTGATTGCCTGTTAACAGGCAAACCAAAGGAAATGGTGTGCACCAATCAATCTGTCATAGACTAGCGCGTATCAACTGCAATACTCCTCTGCAATGGGAGTCCTGTTTACACAGGATGATGCACTGCCGTGAATAATGCACAAAAGATTGTTTCACCTTATGAATTGGCGGACTTTTTAAGTGGCAAGACAATCAGGAGACACTAGTTTTTCACAGCGATAGTTCACGATTCTCTTGTGGTGCAAATTCCCTGTCAATATGATAAACTTGGAAAGTCCCTTTTCAGTAGTGTGCCAGTCTCTCCGCCAGTATTGTATGCGCAACAATCATCAAAAGGATGGACGTTGTTGTGATAAATCTGCTGTAGATTAGAAGCAGTGACAGGTCAGACCTGGTGTAATTTATCGATAATGGGCAAAGATTTATTACTAATTTGACGCTTGATAATGGTAAAGCCATGACCACGTTGTCCGCCATTAGTTCTTTAACACTACCTGCTTGTAGACGTCATTTATCAGCCGATATGCCATTATTGAAGGCAATTGCCTCAACATGATAAATGGTTAAAAGTACAAAGTCCTTGTTTTAATTTGAAGTTTATTTGTTACTAAAAAATTCTACTACTTGTTGCTTAGGTTGCCAGCCACCGCTTCTGTCTATCAAAGCTGGCCATGTTGTAAGGCAAGGAGCACAGCACTTGCAAGCTCTTTGCTATAGAGTTTGGAAGCGCTGCTCAGAAGCTCACTGGATTTCCGGACCCAGACTGCTTAATTGTCCCTTCACTCATCTGTTATTACAGGGTCAAAGGTGTCTCTGCTAATAGCAACGGATTCGATCCGCATTGGTTAGAACTGTCAGTCATGAACAAAAAAATCACTCAACAACCAGAAGCTCAAAAATATTGATCTAAGAAATCCCATTAATGGGAATCTAACTTGGAGGTTGAAGTGCATACAGAACCCGCGCTGCCGAGGACCCAATATGAGATAGGAAACCAGATGCAGTATGGATGTGGTTTTATTTATCAACGCGTTTCGAGGTTGTGATTTGTCCTGATGAAGAGGTATGATTAACTTGAAACACATTGACATATAAAGCCCATCCGGTTTCGTATCACATACTGGATCCTCGGCAGCACAGATTTTATACCCACTTTCTTCCCCAAATTTGCTTACTATGTGTTTTGGTGGATCTGCAGCAGCCATCTTTGCTTAAAAGCTAATAAAAGGGTTGTGATGACTTTCACCACTCCCCCAAGTGAGCAAATCTTGGTTTACCCTTTCCTTTGTAATCCGGATAAGACCCTATTGCACTAAAACTCTCATTCCAGTTTTTATGTAAACACATCAATGGGAATCTGTCTCTAATCCGAGTGCATCATAACGTATATGCAGAGACATGATTCCAATGACGGGTTAATTATTGGGCTTCTTGAGATATGTGTATAGAGCTACACTAGAACCAATTATCAGCTTTCTGCCTATGCGCAGTGTACACAGCTGACAATCAGTGCTGTGGGCGAGGTTATATAGAGCTCAGCATTTAGAGACCTGCAATAGATAAAACAGTGATTTGATCAAATATTCAGCAAGCAACCCTGTAAGTGATACATGGCTGAAATCAGGGTCTCTGCCTCGATCATTTTCTGCTCTGGGATCTAGCAGCAAAAATCTGATGACAGATTGTGCTTAAGTGGATAAGATTAAGTTGTTTGTAAAATAAAAGGTAATTGTTTTATTATAAAACTGGAGACTCATGATGATATAGTGTCATAACAGATACATACACAATATGTCAGTACACCGCTATTAATGAACACATGAAACCCATTAGTTCTATGCATACAAAAAGCATAAGTTAGTTAACATCTTTTTTTATTCAAACGTGTAAAAGCCCCCAAAAAAACTCAGATTCACCTCCCCATGTGCCAAATAAGCCTCATATGAAATGGAAAATAAATGATATCCAGGCTTAACTCTTAATTAAAACCTTTCTGGAAAAGATGGGTGGATAAGGTTGCACAGCCCAGGAGTAGGCCACAACACTCAATACACAACATACATAAAAAAAGGGCACGTAAACCTATAGTATTAATTAAAAGAAGCCCTCCCATCAAAATTTGTATACTCTTAATATATTGCTCATTTTGCCTTGCTACCCAGATAATTCTGCTCTTTTCCATTAGGTCTATGACATCATATGATTAAAACCTAGCTGAATCCTCCTAAGCTCTATGTAGATACAGGAGGTCAATTTTCCCTGCATGAGTCACCACTGCAAAAGTCCGTGGCAGAGGGAGGAGCAAGCAGCTGGGTCAGGAGTTGAAGAGGGGGATAACTCATGCAGGGAAAAGAGAATTCATATTTATACATAGTGCTTAGAAAGAGACAGCAAGTCTGTTTTTAATCATGTGATGTCATAAACCAAATGGAAAAGAGAAGAATTAACTGGTTAGAAAGGGAAAAAGAGCAATTGTAAGCACACAATGTTATATAGTGTGATAGTAATGAACACACTACTATACCATAGGTCACACATCATGTGGTATGTGGATATTACCACTTCGCTATGGCAGGGACCAAAAATTGAAAGAACATACAGTTTGTGACACCAGGGTGCAATTAAATAACCTATGCTTGCTGTTCTTGTGATGTAATGTGGTGCACTCCAAATAGTCCAGAAAACAGGGAGGCCAGAGAGGCTGTTGATAATTTTTACTTTTTGTGCGAATACACAGATACAGTGAAATAAATGATGATTTAACAAAGATTAAATTCCTTATCAGCTAGCACAGTTACTTTGAAGTACACAGATAATACAGATATATAAATGATGCAGTGATTCCTGAACTCCAACTTCTGCTCAGATCACAGTTATCTGAAGCTGAGGCTGTGATTTCTCATATACAGAAGCACTGGTTGTTTCCTTAACGGCTCCTTCATCTTTCCTAGGTGACTACACTTGTGCGCAAGATGTCTCCTTCTCTACCAAGCACAGGACCCAGTCACGTGGTCTAATCATGTTACCTTATGGCCATATATGGAATGCTGGGCTGCTTTGTCAAACCTTAACAACCTCCTGATAGCAGAACATAATAAGTCCATCACTCTATGCATATATAAACCTCTTCTATGTACTGAATTCTCATGTGCTTTATCTGCAAAGGGAAATGTGAACGTTATGCAAACATAATGAAGAAACTGCTGCTCTTCCATATGCTAAACACTACATCTTTGAGGCATCATGTGATGACTGCAATATATTGAGAGGATACAAATTTTCATGGGAGTGCTTCTTTAAAATGCAGGTGCCCAAATAACCTGTGGCTAATATACAATCATATGTACATTAGTATTGATCAAGCACTGAAATGCTCAAGCGCTCGGTACTTGAATCAAGCATGTCGGAGCCTCAGACGTGCTCGACTCATGGAAGAGAATGGCAAACTAGAGCATTTTTCTGGAGGATGGAAAAATTCTCTCTTCTCTTCCCCCTCAGATAATTCAAATCAGTTTCTCATGGGTACTCAAGCACCACGGGGTACTCGGCACTGCTTGATACTGCATCGAGAACACCCCGATGTTGGATCAAGTATCGAGCAGTGCTAAACACGCTCGTCCATTCCTAATGTACATACACTAACACTCAAATTAATGAATACATGTATTGCACCTAAACAAAATAACCGAAATGTAAGTAAAAAAGGAATGCCTCATTGAGTTTTATAGAAGAGTGTAATGGCATGGGAGCTACACTCTTTTAAAGAAGTCAATGAGGGATTTTTTCTGGCTCAGATTTTCTGTGTTTAGGTGAATGCTGCAAAGCTCATCTCTGCCATCACTGTAAGCATCCAACTTAGGCCGGGGTCACACTTGCAACTGCGATGCAAGAAACTCGTGCAAGTCTCTCACCTCAGTTCCCGGCACTCAGGACCGGAGTGTGCGGCTGCATGTATTTCTATGCAGCTGAGCGCTCCAGTCCAGAGTGCTGGTGGCAGTGCCGGTAATAAGGCGAGAGACTCTCGGACGTTTCTTGCATTGCAGTTGTAAGTGTGACCCCGGCCTTATGCACGTAGAACAGTTCAAAAAAGAATCTGCATCAGTATCAATGTTTAATGCAAAAAAGTTAAATAGGTGAATAAATTAAGTAAACCCCATTTGAAATTGTGATCTGTAAAGAGACCTTTGTCAGGACACATTTTTAACCTTACTCATTATAGTACACTGTTAAGCACAAAGCATTACTTGTCTTTTACAGTTATTACTATACGTACATCATGTCTACTAATGCGGGTATAGCTATACATAGCTCTTCCAAACTTGTCATTTACCTCTTTTTTTTTCTCGATGGCTCCGCTTTACTCAGAGGTCATTTTTAATGAGTACTTACATGCACCTGAAAATTCAGGTGCATAAATTAACTGCCAATTAGAGCAGGGAAAAAGCACAATTTAATTACTAGTTGCTAAATTTAAGTCTGGTAATTAGGATGCTTGCATGTTTGTTGCTCAGCATTTAGGCTCTAGAAGAACTGAAAAGACTTTCATTCCATCTCATGCTAGGGAATAGATAGTAAATGCTGCAGAAAATCAGCTTTTCATTTGGAATGTTACTTGGCAATGCTGAGAAATTACTCTAACTATTTAATAGAACTGACGGATAATTATTTCTGGTGACTTTATTCTCATAGTGATATCATTATCTAAGTTGAGTTGGTGCTGACCTAGTTTTCACTTAATTACATTGAGAATTTTGATTCAAGCCATATTTCTTTGGTGACTTCTCTGGATTTCTAAGTTACATTGTTAAGTAGTTTCATTAATAATCAAGGTTGGATGAAACTTTCAGCCAATCAGATTAATTTGACAGAATGGAAATTATTATTTAGACAAAATTGTCACAGTTTCATAACTGACTGTGGCCTAGAATGCTGTGAGTTACAGCTCAGCCACTGCACGGAATCTGCAGTCTGTTGGACTGTTGGTTGTGTGAGTCATCCAATCATATCCTGGGGCGTGATGGGTTGTCAGCATTTTGATTGACAGACCTGCTACTTTATCTTGTTTAGTCTGTGGGCATTTCTTCAGGTGCCTTGCATCCTTAATCATTTCCAAGGTATTTAGTAGGCTAGCTGTTAGTAGTCAGTGTCAGCTGTAGCTTTGCCTAAGCTGGACATGTTTGCTTATCGCTGTGTCTCTTTCTTCTCACGCTGTTGTCGTACCTTGTATTTGTTGTGACTTCTCTTGAGGGTTCCCCTTCTGCTTTTGATGCTCTCTGACTTTAGGTTTCTGACCCTGGAATTGGCCTCTGACTATCCGTTTGTTGTACTACTTGGTTTTGACATACTCTCCTGGCATTTGACCTGATACTATTTCCTGATGACTCCTTTGACTTATCCCTCTGTATTTCAAGCCATACTGGTATCTGACCTCGGACCTCATGACTATCCTGTCTCATGGCTTGCCCATGCATCACACAATTAATGGTTTTACCAAGCAAATGGAACTGTATTTGGGATTACTTCAGTAACTGAAAAGGGACACAAAGAAGAATAGCATTCATTATTAAGTGTTAGTCAAAGTCATCTATAGATAAAACGTAATATGGATATTTTGGACATTCTTCACCTAATGTTTTATATCGACAGTGCTGACACTGTAAAAAGTTGAACAATTGTTTACAACTTCCTAATCAGATCATGGATGATTGATAAGGGCATCTAATTTTTTAACAGTCTTTAAAGAGGATCTGTCATCAGATTAAAAGTGGTCAGTTTTTGTTTTCATTTATTAATGCTGCTCTGCTGAGTAGTCTGTTCCTTTTTTAAGGGAATCTGTCAGCAGGTTTCATCGACAATGGAAATCAACTGCGCTGTACTCATCTTCCCTGGAACGGTTAGTCTCCCACAATGTTCCCAGTGTTTGGCATTGGCTCTGGAAAAGACATTACATCATCATCTTGGCAGACCATTAATGAGTTCAATGGTTCTATAGAGGGCATTCTATCTACATTAGCAGAGCTGTTGCGTATACTGATTGACTGCTCAGCATCAACACGAAGTTAGCGCCGCAGCCAATGCCAGAGATTGGGTGCAGAGGCTGAGACTCAACAGTAAACTCAGGGAAGGTGAGTACAGCATGGTTTGTTTCTTTATAACAACTTTGTAGCGTTAGTATCCCTGCCTGCTTCTTCTGGCAGGGATGCCGATTCACTCACCACCACAACACCCGCTTCACAATTCCTCCTTCCTCTGCTGCCCGGGGTCTACGCAATACTCGCAGATCACCGGCACAGTGCTTTAGATGCGTACATGCTCCCGGTCTCTTAAAGGGACAGCATGCTCGTCATCCTAAAGGGTCCTAGGCCAATGGCTGGGAGACACTTATTATTTAAGGCACATTCTCCTGTTGGGAGGTGCCTGAGCAATGTGTTATGTCAGTAGTCTGAACACTTCCTAGTTCTCAGGTCCCCAGTATCTGTCAGTCAGTTTAACTGTCCTGTACCTGTCTGCTCATACTTGCTGTGTTTTCCTGTATTCCATCTGTACCCACCAGTATCTGCTTGCTTGCATATCAGCTATGCTTGCCAGCACCTGTATATAAGAATATATAAACCCGACTAACAAGGGAAGACGTACAGGGATAAATGAAAATACCAATCATACAAATCTGCACTCACAAACAACAGAGTGAAACACTGGGAATTAAACTGAAGGAACAACCAAATACAGTAGGAAAGGATGAGCATATGCACACAGGCAAATTACCAAGCAACTGTCTTTAGAACAACACTCCAAACACTTCCTCAACAAACACATCCAGCTGCCCTCCAAACAGTGTAAAAACTAACGCTGGCCATTTTGCTTACCAGAAGCAAGTCTATACAGCAGAGGAAATTGGCCAAAACTGATCAGCTGATATCGTCAAAGCAGGAAAGCTTCAGAGACTGTCATCTGAACAGATTTACCCCCTGCACTGCCAGCAGAAATCTGCACAGTTTAACATGATGGTGAAGTGCTTCTAATCAGTGCATGAGTATGTGGAAGCAGATCCGTTGGTCTTCTGGTCCCTCTCTGTCGCTGTAAACCTGTGAAAAAATTTGGTTTAATGATACCAAGTTTTTAGCCTAAGGATTTAAATAAGCAAATTTCTAATTATTGACAATGATCAAATATTGTTATTGTCCAAACCTAAGATAGAAACAAAATAAACATGTACTCTACTATACAGTTGTGGTCAAAAGTAATGACACCCCTGCAATTCTGTCAGATAATACTCAGTTTCTTCCTGAAATTGATTGCAAACACAAATTCTTTGGTATTTTTATCTTCATTTAATTTGTCTTAAATGAAAAAACACAAAAAGAATTGTCCTAAAGCCAAATTGGATACAATTCCACACCAAACATAAGAGGGTGGACAAAAGTATTGGCACTGTTCGAAAAATCATGTGATGCTTCTCTAACTTGTGCAATTAACAGTACCTGTAACTTACCTGTGGCACCTAACAGGTGTTGGCGATAACTAAATCACACTTGCAGCCAGTTGACATGGATTAAAGTTGACTCAACCTCTGTCTTGTGTCCTTGTGTGTACAACATTGAGCATGGAGAAAAGAAAGAAGACCAAAGAACTGTCTGAGGACTTGAGAAACCAAATTGTGAGGAATCATGAGCAATCTCAAGGCTACAAGTCCATCTCCAAAGACTTGAATGTTCCTGTGTCTACCGTGCGCAGTGTCATCAAGAAGTTTAAAGCCCATGGCACTGTGGCTAACCTCCCTAGATGTGGACGGAAAAGAAAAATTGATAAGAGTTTTCAACGCAAGATTGTGCGGATGTTGGATAAAGAACCTCAACTAACATCCAAACAAGTTCAAGCTGCCCTGCAGTCCGAGGGTACAACAGTGTCAACCCGTACTATCTGAAGGCGTCTGAATGAAAAGGGACTGTATGGTAGGAGACCCAGGAAGACCCCACTTCTTTCCACGAGACATAAAAAAGCCAGGCTGGAGTTTGCCAAAACTTACCTGAAAAAGCCTAAAACGTTTTGGAAGAATGTTCTCTGGTCAGATGAGACAAAAGTAGAGTTTTTTGGGCAAAGGCATCAACATAGAGTTTACAGGAGAAAAAAAGAGGCATTCAAAGAAAAGAACACGGTCCCTACAGTCAAACATGGCGGAGGTTCCCTGATGTTTTGGGGTTGCTTTGCTGCCTCTGGCACTGGACTGCTTGACCATGTGCATGGCATTATGAAGTCTGAAGACTACCAACAAATTTTACAGCATAATGTAGGGCCCAGTGTGAGAAAGCTGGGTCTCCCTCAGAGGTCATGGGCTTCCAGCAGGACAATGACCCAAAACACACTTCAAAAAGCACTAGAAAATGGTTTGAGAGAAAGCATTGGAGACTTCTAAGGTTGCCAGCAATGAGTCCAGACCTGAATCCCATAGATCACCCGTGGAGAGATCTGAAAATGGCAGTTTGGAGAAGGCACCCTTCTAATATCAGGGACCTGGAGCAGTTTGCCAAAGAAGAATGGTCTAAAATTCCAGCAGAGCATTGTAAGAAACTCATTGATGGTTACCGGAAGCGGTTGGTCGCAGTTATTTTGGCTAAAGGTTGTGCAACCAAGTATTAGGCTGAGGGTGCCAAAACTTTTGCCTGGCCCATTTTTGGAGTTTTGTGTGAAATGATCAATGTTTTGCTTTTTGCTTCATTCTCTTTTGTGTTTTTTTCATTTAAGACAAAGTAATGAAGATAATACCAAAGAATTTGTGTTTGCAATCATTTTCAGGAAGAAACTGAGTATTATCTGACAGAATTGCAGGAGTGTCAATACTTTTGGCCACAACTGTAAGTCAGTAAAAGGCAATAGTGCATATAAATAACATATGGTACATAGTAAATACTGGTTTTGATCAAAAAAGCGAAAAAGCCATCCCACCGGTGTCAAAATGTACCCAAATCAGGATGTTCCTAACCTCTAGAATTAAAACTTTAACACTAAAGGTTAGGACCGCTCCAACAGGGTACACCTTTACTCTGGTGGGATTGCTTTTATGCTTTTTTGATCAAAAACAGTATTTACTATGTACTCTATATTATTTATATGCACTATTGCTTTTACTGATATACTTATAGCATGGTACATGTTCATTTTGTTGCTTGTTTGTTTAATGGCCAGTGTGAACATGCTCCTACACGTTGCATGTATACCAACTTATATTCCACTTCATTTCTTTCAGTTTTAATTATTGCTACAGTGTATGATAAAACACAAACAAAAAGCACAGAATGACAAATGTGCAGAAATACCTTGCAGTACCTTGCTGACTACTGTCATATGTCTTACTGCAAGGTATTTCTGCACATTTGTCATTCTGTGCTTTTTGTTTGTGTTTCGGTCAGTGGGTGGTGTGAACATGGTCAAACAGACTTGTTCACATTTGTGCATGTCACATGTGTTTTTAATCCAGTTTTTTTCGTGCTTATGCATGATTTGAGAGACCCCACCCCTCTCTTGTGTGACATGCACATAAGGAGCCGTCTTACACCACGTGCCCATACTATAAAGAGCCTGTCTTAATCCTGCTCATTTAGACACTGTTCATATGTTCAGGTTTTAAATACATTAGATAGGGGCTGCTTCAATATGGGTTACCTTGACGAGGTGGAGCAGCTTGGCATACATATTTTTGCAAAAAAAGTATCGACTAAATACCCTGTATTTGTTGTTACCTTTTAACAGCACTTGCTGACTACTGTCATATGTCTTACTGCAAGGTATTTCTGCACATTTGTCATTCTGTGCTTTTTGTTTGTGTTTCAGTCAGTGGGTGGTGTGAACATTGTCCAACAGACTTGTTCACATTTGTGCATGTCACATGTGTTTTTAATCCAGTGTATGATAAAGTTGCATTTATGAAAGACTTGTTCACCAGGTAACTCTTCTAAGCTGTGTAAAAAATGCATTTACACGCTAGCACACGTTAATTGGTAAGGCAGAATCACTGGTTGACTGAGACATGTTAATGTCTTTCAAGCTCAGCAGAAGGCAGAAATCGCCTGAGTATTTTACTTTCAGGAATTTACATTGTCACAGCAGAGTTTTTATTAATGTATCAGCCTCTCCAGTAGTAAGGGTTAAGAGTATGTTGTATTGACTTTCTGACACATTAAACTAATTGATGGTCAAAGCTAAAGTTTAGATGCGGACCATTTCCTCTTTAAAACTGAGGATAGTAGGCTATAAATCAGTAATGATTATGTCTACAAATGTCCAGCTGTCCAAAGCTTACTATGCCAACAGAAGGGAGAGCTTATAAATATATATTACCCTGTGCACTTTTCTATTATGGGCGATAACCTCGATGCCCACCCTTACAGAATGGGTTCTAAATCACGGGAATCTGCAATAGATAAAAGGCTGACTGAGGAACACAACCTTCATTGCTGAATTGTTGCACTGAGTTTCTAACAAATCCTAGAAAATGTGATTTTCAAGTAGAGGTTGAACAGTTCAGAAGCTTCATTAGAAAAAGACAAGATTGACAACCATGCAGGATATATTTTGTTTTCTGCAAGCCTATATTTTACTTGTCCTTAGGGTGCAGAAACTAGAAATATGGACGGGATTATAAGTTTACAAACCGTAAATCCAAATATTGATGGTTTGAAAGTCAGGTCTTCTAAGTCAGTAGTCTTCAAAGTGTGGCTCTCCAACTATGGCAAAGCTCCAGCTCCAAGCATGCCTTGATGGCCCCAGGAACTGGGCTCTAAGAGGACATGCTAAAAAGCTAATTATGCTGAATCAATATAATATACATATTTATTTTTGATCAGTCACAATTTATTTGACTAAGAAGAAAATAAAAAAGTTTTTTTTCTCTGCTTGGCTCACAATAGTCAATATCTTGGAATTAAATGCTCAATTATACCCCAAAATACTTTATGCAAAAAGTATTACTACCTCTTCCTGCTTTATAGATCTAAAAGTCTAAAAGTTGTCAACATAAATTTCAAACATGAACCACATTTTTATCCTAGAGCCCCCAAACAATGTATTGGTTTTCAAGGAGTTAAACATTTCTCCTTAATCTTCATGTTCAACTTCACATTAATCATATCATACAAATTACAAGTAGAAAAAGAAAAGATCTGGCACTCGAAGGTGAGTTTGAGTAAGATAACAAAATGTAATAATGTGGTCCACTGCATATTTTTCGTGTTCAGGTCGATATAAACCTTTATCAAGCACGCACATGTATGTATGGCCAAGGGGATTAAGGTGAGAGAGAAGATGCGCCTAGAAAAATGCGACCATCTCCGCTTGGAGTAGGATCCTCCAATTTACGATGGTCACCTTTTTTTTGGCGCAGCTGCTCTCTCACCTTAATCCCCTTGGCCATACATACATGTGCGTGCTTGATAAAGGTTTATATCTACCGGAACATGAAAAATATGCAGTGGACCACATTATTACATTTGTTTTCTTCCATCATACTCACCTTTGAGTGCGGGATCTTTTCTTTACTATTTGGCTTTGACAGATTGGGATCCTATCTGAGCACCTACATTCACCAAGAAGTTCTATCATACTATTAGTACTTTTGCTTGTTAACACCTTCTCCCCCTCAAGCTTATTTTTACCTTTGTGAACAAGCCAAATATGACGATTCTGACCATTGTCACTTTATTTGGTAATAACTGTGGAGCGCTTCAACAGATCCCACTAATTTGAGATTGTTTTTTCAGGACATATCATACTTCATGATAGTGGTAAAATAGAGCGGTGTCACAGGAGGCAGGGTCACTGCTTCAGGAGCCTGCTTCTGCCGCAGCTAGCCTCCTAAAGCCTCCTGTAACCTCACTCCATCGCCAACCCACGGTAAGCTCACTTCAGACTATAAGACGCAACCCTCAATTTCCTCCCAAATTCGGAGGAAATAAGTGCGTCTTATAATTCGAAAAATACGGTGAATAAAAGCAATTAATGCTACTCAACTGACAAACCTCAGTTCAACAATTACAGAAACAATATACAGTACATGTTCCTGAGAAAGAAGAAGGTTTCCTTTCAGACAAAAACAAGAAATTTTAAAACTAGAGAACATCAAGCTTGAAAGTATCAACTCAGGAGGAGTAAATAACATACCATAGTATTATCTGCTCTCAGTGATTGTGTCTCTGTCTCTATGTATCATCATCTCCAGAGGAGTCACCCAAACCATCCAAAGCGCAGTAGGTTTCATATAAAAGAAAAAAATGTGTGAAAAATTCCGACTTTATTAGTTTTCATTGATTAAATATTTAAAATGTAGAGTTGAAAAGTTCACAAGTTCTTTGAAAGTAAAATATTTATAGTTACACTTTTCACCCCTGAGGTGTCATTTATTGTAAAGCTACTCGACTTAGCAGAGGTGTTATTCTTCACTAAATTAATGTCCAATAATGTGATTGAGGTTCTTCCAGACGCCAACACATAACGCATGACATAAAAAATGAAATAAATCTTTTTACTGACTTTGACGATTACCTGTCTGGTAGCTCCCACTGCTTCATGCCCGCTGTCTGGTCCTCCGCACCTCTGTCGCATCACATCTCCGGCTTGATATTTACTCTATTTTGCATCAATGGGCCACAGGGCACCAAAGTTAATTATTCATACACAACGACCACCGGGTCTGCGAGCTGTAATTTGCAGCCTGTTGTTCACTTGATGCTGCTACTTCTGAATGAGAGTAGGCCCAGGAGTATATTTAGTGAACTCTGGAACCTGCTTGCAGCTGGAAACACCGGCCTAGAGCGGGCATGAAGCTGCGGGGTCCGCCGTAGAGGTGAAGGGTGAGTATGCTTCTTTTTTTATATTTCTTTTAACCTTTTGCCATCTCTCTACCATCTCTATCTCATCAGCTAGATGACGGCCACATCCAGGATTCAGATCTTTGCAAAATTCCACTTCAATAAATTCATCCATCCCTACCAGTTTAGAAAGGACAACTTCATTTCCATATACAAAAAAAAAACAAATTGTAAAAGGACATACCGAATTTTTTGGACTATAAAAGGCACCGTACCATAAGGCGCACCTATTTGTTAGAGGAGGAAAACAGAAAAAAAAATTGAAGCAAAAAATGTGGTCAATACTGTACTAATATCCCCTATCCTGTTATATATGGTCTCCTCATTCCCATCCTGGTATGCATGGCTCCCTCATCCCTATCCTGGTATACATGGCCCCTTCATTCCTATCCTGGTATACATCGCCCTCTCATCCATATCCTGGTATGCATGGTCCCCTTGTCCCCATGGGAGTGGAGAGCAGTGAATATTCATTCTCTTTAATAGTGGGCACACGTGATCGACCGGCAGCTGCAGAAAGTCTGCGGCTGAGACTACTGTGCCTGCTGTTAAATATCTATGAATATTCTGTGTTCCCCATGCCCATGGGAGTGGAGAGCAGTGAATATTCATTCCCTTAAGTAGTGGGCACACTTCAGAACCCAACCGCTGCAGGAAGCAGGCTGCTGCAGCTAACAAGATGTACACTATTAAAGAGAAATTAATATTCATTGCTCTCCACTCTTTTGGGCATGGAAAGCAGTGAATATTCATTTCTCTTTAGCAGAGGGCACAGGGATTAGCTGCAGCAGCCGGCTCCGGCCTCTTGTGACCCGCGGCTCCGCTGCTGCTGGTCCTCCATCTCTCCATCCACAGCAAGTACATCCGTACTAAGACGCAGCCCCATTTTCCTCCAAATTTTTGGAGGAAAAAAATGTGTCTTATAGTCCGAAAAATACAGTAATTGTTCTCGACAGCACATATTTACACAGGATGATGTGCTGCCAAGAACAATAATTGTTAAGCAAGCAAAAAAATTATTTCATATTACAAATGATCTTTTTACTTGTTTGTCGAGTGATTTTCAGCCTGGTTAGACAGTCCGACAATTGGAAATTAACTGCCACGATCCATTTTTTGATCTGTGTCAGAGTCCGGATTCTCTGATATAAACGTTTTTCCTTTCAGGCCATTGGGGGTTAATATTAGCTTTCCCTCTGGTGGCCGCTGGTGTTACTACAACTGTAGTTGGTCGGCTGCTGGGTTTTCCCCCCGGTGGTCGCTGATGTTACTACATGTTTAGTTAGTCAGCAGGTGGTGACTACTCCCATTTCCCTTTATAAGGCCACCTGGTGCTGCAATTCACTGTCGGTAATACTAGTCATTTGCTAACCAACCTTGGTAAAGACTGGACCTACCTGGTGCAGAGGGGCTTCAGCTTATCTGGAGCAGTGGTGATGCTGCTGGATGCTTATCGGGTGCCTTACTCTGCTGCTGGGAGCATTGGCAGCAGATAAAGCTAAGTTTTGGTTTTTAGTTGCTTTGTGTCTGTTTTATATTCCCTTTCGTATTATTGGTGCAGTTCACTTCATTCCCTGTCTCACCTCCTGGAGAGGGGGTTGAGTGTTTAGTTCAGGGCTAAACAGGAAATGGGGACAGGTCGGAGACTCGGGCCTCACTACCATCAAGTGTACCCCCAAGTTAAGGAGAGTCAGGGCACCCCCTGTAGCCTGAGGGGAAGTTCAGGGGCCCTGGTTCCACGTCTCCTGTTTCCCCACAACTGCCACGTGACGTTATTACCAACCACCCATTATTTTTCTGGTGAGCCATGGACCTAATGCAGACCTGTCTCCAATTGCTGCAGACCCTCACTGAGGAAGGTGAGGTGCTGTGTTGTGAGTTCATTTTCTGGTCTACCAGTTGTGAGTTCTCCTTCCAGGCTCCCTCTGGTGGTAACAGGAGGTAGTGAGGCTGATTTAATCAGCAGAGATCTGCCACCTGATAATGAGGATGACGATTGGACCTCAGGAATTTCAGACTGGATTTAAGTCAGCCGACGCCCTATTCTGGTGCTGGTGACTCCTTCTGGCTTTTCAGCTCTTGGTGTTCAGCGCTGTTCCAGTCATTTCAAGCTAAGTTTTTCTGCTAATGTTCACACTTGATTTTGTTGGTCTATTCAGTTTTTTGTGTGGTCAGCCAACCCCGACTGGGGCTGTGCTGAATTTCCACTCTTATTTATCTGTATTTGCCAATTTGCTTTTCGTCCCCTATTAGATTGGCCTCTTTTTGCTCTGTCTCAGAATATTTCAGAGTGCTGATATAGTGGGAGTCTAGTGACTTCAGGGTTAATTTTGTTATCAGAAGTGTTGGACATTATTTTTGTAGGGTTTTTGGCAGATTGCAGACAGTGTCTTTCCTTTCCTGTCCTTTCTAGTTAGTTTGGGCCCCATCATTTGCTCAGCCTATTTTCCTGCCTGTGTTTGTGTTTTAATCTTGTTTCACCGTCAATACATGTGTAGGGGATGTCTTTCCTTTGGGGTCTGCTCTGGGGCAGTTAGTTTTCCCCTTTCTTGCTTTAGGCTTATTTAGTCCTCCGGCGGTGACGAGGCATCTAGGATCATCTTAGGAATGCTCCACGGCTGCTGCTAGTTGTGTGGTTAGGATCAGGGATCTGCAATCTGCATAGTTACCAACCTCTCTGGTTTTTCTGGGACTCAGCTTGTTTTGTTTTTTTCTCCTCGGTGACCCATTCATAACAGTGCTGCATGATGTGGTGGAGCAGCAGCTGCAGCAGTTGGTGGGGTTTGGGGCCTCAGCTCAGATTCAGGCTCAACCAAAACCCAAGTTATCTCTTCCAGACAGTTTTTCTAGAGGAAGAGATAATTTTTTTTCAAGAGGCCTGCAAGCTACAAGTCAGGCTCTGCCCACGTTCATTAGGGAGTGAGGAACAGCGTGTGGGATTCATCATATCTCTCCTTAAAGGTGATCCCCTATCCTGGGACTTCTCCCTGCCGGCCGATTCACCATCTCTACGGTAGGTAGATGAGTTTTTTGCAGCTTTGGCAAATTTGCCCCTTGTAGTTCTTGCTAGGGAGGAGAACTCATTGATGCAGTTGGACGAGCCCAGGCAGGTGGGAGGAGTTGGTTACCCAATGGTGCTGCCTGCGGTTTGTTGTGGTTTGGGGGCATGTTTTAGCTGTGGGCAGACTGGTCATTTTATAAGGGTCTACCCGGCTCACGCCAAAACTTCCATACCACCTAAGAAGCCGCGACCCCTGGTTGTGTGGAGGGAGGCGACCAGGGAGTGTATATTTCCTCCATTTTGCCCTCTCTGTGTACTTTGTCAGCAGAAGTGGTGGTTGGCGGGGTACCTGAGGGCATACCGGTGTTTGTGGACAGTGGAGCAGGAGTCAATTTGGAGGACGCCCACTATGTCCAGACCCATGGCCTGAGGTGTAGGATGCTAGCTAATCCCGTAAGCGTCCAGGCCATTGACTCTGTCCCACTGAGCCAGAGGAGGTTGACCCAAGTCGTGGAAAATATACATCTGCTTATAGTGACTCATCATGTAGAGTCCCTGTCATGCTATGTCTTGGGGGAATGCCATCACCTATCACTTTAGGCCTCCCTTGGTCTGAAAAACACAACCCGGTCATAGATTGGCGGTCTAGGAAAGTAGTTAGCTGGGATCAGTTGTGTGAGGGCTGCTGCCTGGGGGCTACTGTCACTGCTGTCTTTCTACAATCATCCCCTTCTTCTCCAATTGGTGCAGCAGAAGTGCTACCAGGGAGTAGGGCACGTCTCTACCCTCACCACGTGCTAACCCTGGGTGTCGGAGTCCTCTTAGAGGAGGGGTCAGAGGAGGGTGGTGACTCCTTCAGAGCATTGTGGTGGTGTGAGTGTGATGACACAGGGGGACGCCTCTGTTGTCAGTGGTGTGAAGAGTTCACCATCTTGTGGCAGACATGTGCGTGGCAAAAAACATTCAGGTCCAGACCTGTATGTGAATAAGTGTGTATGGCTGTACACCAGAAACATCCGGTGGAGATTTGATGCTGGGGTCTGGAGTTCTCGGGTGATCGGGCCGTATCGGGTGTCGGCCATCCTCAGCCCAGTGACTTACCAGCTGGAGCTACCCCCAATAATGCCCATACACAACTCATTCCCCAGGTCGGCGCTTTGGAGATTTGTGGTGCCTCCGGAGCATACGTTGCCACACACATCTGCCCACGTTTACCATAAACCTGCGAGTCAGGTGGTTGCTGAGGTGAACTCTGGTGGATCTAGGCATCCTTACCATAGGTGGTTTTCTGGTGAGGTGAAGTGTTGAGGGTCCAGAGGCCCCTCATTGAAGGAGGGGTACTGTCAAGATCCATTTTTGGATCTGTGTCAGAGTCCGGATTCTCTGATATAAATGTTTTTCCTTTCAGGCCATCGGGGGTTAATATTAGCTTTCCCTTAGCATTGGCAGCAGATAAAGCTACGCTTTGGTTTTTAGTTGCTTTAACCCCGTGGTGTCTGTTTTATATTTCCTTTCATGTTATTGGTGCAGTTCACTTTATTCCCTGTCTCACCTCCTGAGGAAGGGGTTGAGTGTTTAGCTCAGGGCTAAACAGGAGAAAGGGACCGGTCGGGGACTTGGGCCTCACTACCATCAAGTGTAGCCCCAAGTTAAGGAGAGTCAGGGCACCCCTGTGGCCTGAGGGGCAGTTCAGGGGCGCTGGTTCCACGTCTCCTGTTTCCCCGCAACTGCCCCATGACATCAACATTTCTACTAACACTCATTCCCGATGGACGGCTGGTGTAAATGTGACTTTACAATCAAGACCTTTGATCACTGTGATTTTTACTTATGATACATATCACTGTCACAAAGCAAATATATAAATACTAGATGGAGGCCCGATGCTATTGCATTGGGAAGGAGGTAATGTCACGATGGGGGCAGGCTTTGCAGCATTAAGAATCTCCCCCCCATGTGCTCACCCACCTATCCACTCTCTCTTTCCCCAGGTGCTGACTTCTCCCTTCTGTGCTCTCTTCTTTGACTTGTCTACTCGATGTGCTATCCCCCTTGTCTGCTGTCTCTCTCCTTCCTGTGCTGTGTTCTCCGGTGTCTCGCTGTGTACAGAACATTCCACAGTTCCTGGGCAGGGGAGGAAGCAAAAGACAATACTGACATTACAGCAGGAGATTGCAGAGGATATATTTTATGAGGTAAAACATTGTTTAAAAACAGTCAGTGAAATATTTTACCTCGCAAAATGAATCCTCTGTGATCCCCTGCTGTGATGTCAGTATTGTCTTTTGCCTCCTCCCCTGCCCAGGAGATGTGGTATGCTCCGTATGGTCAGACACAGACAATTTTTAAAATGAACTTTCAATCGTGGGAAAAACCCCTTTAATGTGACCGGCTTCCTCTGCCTGTGGACATGTCGCGCATCTGCGTCCGGGATCAGCCGAATGAATCAGACCGCTGCCATCTTTGTGCAGACAGATTGTGGAGGTCACATTAAAGCTGTGCATGCGCTCCTTCAGCCACCGGGATCAGCTGAATGATTCACTGCTCCTGCACAGAATTTGCGCAAGCGCAGTAAATTAGACTGCCGCCATCTTTGTGCAGACAGATAGCGGCGATCGCAGTGAAACTGTGCATGCACTCCTCTTGTACAAAGATGGCGGCGGTCAATGAATCATTCAGCTGATCCCAACGGCGGCGTGTTCGTGATGGTGTTCCGCTGATGGTACTGCGCAAGAGGCTGCATACAGCGTATACAGTATGTGTCTGGGTGTGTGTGGTGTGTACGGTGTATACAGTGAGTGTGTGTGTGCGTGTGGTGCATACGGCGTATACAGTGTGTGTGTGTGTGTGTGTGTGGTTCATATGGCATATACAGTGTGTGTGTTTGTGGTGCATACGGGATATACAGTGTGTGTGTGTGTGCGTGTGGTGCGACGTTGTTCCGCTCGTGGTACCACGCAAGAGGCTGCGTATGGCGTATACAGTGTGTGTGTGTGTGGTGCATACAGCATGTACAGTGTGTGTGTATGTGTGTGGTGCATATGACGTATACAGTGTGTGTGTGTGTGCATGTGGTGCGATGGTGTTACGCTGGTAGTACCACGCAAGAGGCTGCGTATGGCGTATACAGTGTGTGTGTCTGTGTGTGTGATGTGTACGGCATATACAGTGAGTGTGTGTGGTGCATACGGCGTATACAGTGTGTATGTGTGTTCGTGTGTGTGCGACGGTGTTCCGCTGGTGGTACCATGCCAGAGGCTGGTACCACCAGCAATTTCCATCACTTGGGTGTCCCAATATGGTCGGTGAATTTCCGCTGCTTGGAATTCTGGGATCCGGAAACATCTGGACAGGATGTGAAAACATTACAAGGTAAGTATTGTAAGGTAGCGCTTGTTATTCAGGTAGGGGACACTCGCTTTGCAGCCAAATAACCAGATCCGACACGAGTTTTCCATAAAACAATAACAGTCCATGCAGTTTATTCAGGCATCATAAACCCAAAGCAATAGAAAGTTCATATCAAACAGCATAGCGCCATGATAGAGCTCCACTCTCTGTTAACCCTGTAGTCACACAGGTTTATGCAATGTCAAATATGCAGGCTCTCTAGCCTCACAGTTATCTCATCCCATGGCCAGGTTACCTCATGGTTGCTTCACCACACTGCAGACGTTCAGTCCCTCCTCTGGGAACTCTCAGGCACTTGCAGCCATTATACACACAGGCACTTCAGGAAGGCAGACACATCTTCCAGCGAGACCTTCCAAACGGACCAACCGGGTCCAAGCATTAACTCATGTGACCTACCCTGGCCACCTTATATGGTCCGTAGTCAAGCTCACTGGATCACTTGGCTATGACCTCATCACAGGTTCTACAAGCACACTCACATAGTCTTTACTATAGGCATTTTTAAACACACACCCCTGGGTGGATTTGTAGGTAGCTGGTGCCCCCGTCTCACTAGCTACCTGGAAAGCTCTCCCTGACACAGTGTAATGAAAGCTCAGCAGTACCTCTGCTGATCAACACACATATTCAAGCTTCCATCCCAAGGCCACCTATCTTGTGATACATAACGATCATTCAGCACCCTGCCACTCATCCTCTCTCCTGGGACACTCACACAGCACCCCCTAGCGGACACAGTGGTCACTACACCACAGTATATACAGTATAAGATGGTAGCCATACATTCTCTTTCCTTCTGGTAACGGTGCTTCTGACTGAAGTTGGTGGGTGAAATTGATATTTTGCGTTGTAGCCACTATTGCCTCTGGTATGATCAGATATACTGGAGCATAACCGTGAGAATTCTCCTCATTTCTAGATCTAGAGGGTGGTCATGATACTGCAACTAAAGAAAACCCCTTTAATTCAGAAGAAAGCAAAATCTATAAGACATAAATGTTAACTGCTTCTTATTAGATTGAAAAATTCCTTCCCTAATCAGAATATCAGAATTGTAATAAATCCTCAGTTAAACACCCCATCTGCAGAAATCTAATTCTTCTCATATTTAATAACTCAATAACATTCAGTTGCAAAGAATTCAATAGTGACACTGCTCTTACGGTAAAGAATCACCATCTGTGATGATGAAACCTTCATTTCTGTATACTGTAGATGGGATGTACATCACTGCATAAAAATACTGTGCCAGGATAGGACACTACTCCATATAATCAGTGTAGGAGAAATCCAGCACCTTATAATATCAGATTTATTAGAAAAGCAATCCTAAAACCACTGACGTTTCGGTCAAAAGGACTTAAGGACCTTCATAAGAAAGATTGCATATGGTACACAGCCTGTAACAGTGTTGTGGGGAGCAGAGACTCGATACCCATAGGATTTGCGCAGTGTCGGATTTTTTCTTCACCTTCATTTCTGTAAATGGAGAGAATGATCTCTTGTTGCGCAGGCCTAGGCGTAACAAAAAAATATAAAGATTTCTGTATTGTACCGCCATATGTAATCAAGACGCACAAAGGAAATAAACGTGTAATTGCAATAATTTTCTGGGAGAAATACTTCATTTTTTGTAACAATGTCAACACTTTTAGCCTGGATTGTTTTTGTAAATTGTAGTAAGAACGCCCCTAATCCTTACTTTTTCCAAACTGAATAGTCCTCAAATATGATAACCAGCCTTGGTATTGTAGTGTAAGAGGCGACCAGGACGGTAGTTGCAGCCGAGGACACCAGGGCTCTGGTGTCCTGGCCTCCTCCCACAGGAAAACTTTCATCTTCTACCAGCGTACCTGTTTGGGGTGCTGGTCCACGGACAGGGATTCCACTGTGGTGCGACCCAGCTCCTGTACACTTGGTTCCAGTGCTCAAGGTTGAAATAACGAACACAGATACCGGTTCAGAAGTCAACTCAATGATTTTACTTTTCTCTTCATAGGTCCCGCACTGATCAGTTACATTGCAGTCCACACAGCATTCCTCCTGCACTTTCCCTTTCTTGCTTTCTATATCCTCACACACATTACGAAGTGATAGTGCCCTTGGCGATACCACAGCATCACTCCTGTAGGACCTCACGACATATGGGAAACCATTCATTCGCTTCGCGATGGATTTGCAAGCTTCAGCCCTTTTAAGAATCTGCCACATGGTGAATACTCTGCACCCTGCCTGACTTTTGGACCACTTCTAACTCTCCGTTCCTGCTGCTGTCATAAACTGGTGCTCCGGTCTTATCCAGCACTAGTGTTGAGCGATACCATCCGATATCGTGAAATATCGGATCGGATTGGATCGGACCGATACCCAAAAAGCCGGAAACCAATGCAATTCAATGGGACAGAAATATCGGAATTAAAATAAACCCTTTCTTTCCTTGTAGGTTAATTCTACATGAAGAAAAACAACTAAGAATAATGCAGAATGTATTGGGGAGGTGGATGAGACATTAAAGGCATAGAGGTTTAGCCCAATCAAATGGAATAGCAGGAATTAATTTTTTTTTTTAAGACGTTCGGAGTTACAAAGATATTTACAATGTTAACCTTTTCTATATTTTGTCAGATATGAATGTTTCACTACTTCCATGCTCTTCACCTTCTTTTTTACTTCTCCCACACTTTCTCCTTCATGAGCCTCAGCAGCAGCATCTTTTTCATCAACTTTTTATTCACCTTATTCATCATCTTCTTCTTCACCTTCCTATTATTCTTTTTTTTTACATTCTTCATATTCTGCTTATTCAACTATTATTCTTCTTCATATTCTACTTCTTCATCTTCTTCCTATTCTTCTTCTTCATCATATTCTTATTTGTGACAGGCATTCCTGCAGTTGTTATCTATAAAAGTTTGAAGATTACACCAGCCGTTCTGCCTGTCACAAAAGATTTACAACAGGATTTGTCCGCGTTCAGTTTGACCTGCAGCAGCAGGCCTTTTCCAGGGGCACCACAAAGAGGAACGGACTCACCCCCATACACTGCTTAGGCTGGTTTCACATTCGCGCTTTTTAAGCGCACGCACGGCCGGGGGTAGCTCCGCCCCCGAGCCGGCTCTCTGCCCGGCGTGCCCGCCCCTTCCTTGTAGCGCCGCCTCCTAGCGCACAGCGGCGCCTGCGATCGGCGCACCCTATCTTTAGCATAGGGTGCGCAGATCGTGCGCAGGCCGTGCGCTAGTTGCGCTTTGACCTGCGCTGCGCACTTTTGACGGTGCGCCGTGCGCGCCAAAATCCAAAAAGTTTGATTTTGGCGCGCACGGCGCACCGTCAAAAGTGCGCAGTGCAGGTCAAAGCGCAACTAGCGCACGGCCTGCGCACGATCTGCGCACCCTATGCTAAAGATAGGGTGCGCCAATCGCAGGCGCCGCTGTGCGCTAGGAGGCGGCGCTACAAGGAAGGGGCGGGCACGCCGGGCAGAGAGCCGGCTCGGGGGCGGAGCTACCCCCGGCCGTGCGTGCGCTTAAAAAGCGCGAATGTGAAACCAGCCTTAGTCTTCTTCTGCTTATAATTTAGATATCTTTTGCTCTGATTTTTAGTCTTATGCTTAATGTTCTTCTGCTTCTTGGTCTTCTGTCTCTTGTTGCTTTGTATCTTGGTGGTTGTCTTCATGTTCTTTGTCCTCTTGGTCATCTTCTTCAGGGTTATCTTTTTGGTCTTCTTTGAGGTGGTCTTCAGGGTCGTCGTCAGGGAGATCCAGAGTGATTACCAAAAACCATTTAAAAAAATTTGAACTTGGAAATGTAGCAGAAGGTACAAGAAGGCTGAGGAACTGCCGAGAACCAGTTGACGGTACTGGAACACGGATGGGTAGCAGAAGGAACACGAGCCAATGGCACTACCAAGGACCAGCGGATGGTACTGGAACCCGGTTACTAAGCAGGAGGTACCTGTGCTAGAAAGCACTACTAAGGACCAGCAGACGTTGTTGGAACTCGGATACCGAGAAGGAGGCACCTAAGCCAAAGGCACTGCCGAGAAACAGCTGACGGTGCTGGAACCCGGATGGGTAGCAGAAGGTACCCATGAAAAACAAAGTTGTAAGGCTGCGAGCCGGCCGCAGTTACCGAAACCCACAGTTCTACAGGGGGTGCTTGTCTTATTGGCACTACGGAACCAGCCTTTATTGCCAGAACCCGCAGCCCACATAGGAAGCACCTATACTGCAGGCACCATAGAGTCGGCTAACCCGACCGCAACACGACAGGACAATGTATTGGTGCCAAAGTGACGTTGACACTTCCCTGAAACAGCTGACGGTGCTGGAACCCAGAGGGACAGCAGAAGGAACAAGAGCCAATGGCACTACTGAGGACCAGCTGATGCTACTGGAACCCGGTGACTAAGCAGGAGGTACCTGTGCTAGAAAGCCCTACCAAGGACCAGCAGACGTTGCTGGAACTCGGATACTGAGATGGAGGCACCTAAGCCAAAGGCACTGCCGAGAACCAGCTGACGTTACTGGAACCCGGAGGGGCAGCAGAAGAAGCAAGAGGCAATGGAACTACCGAGGACCAGCTGACGGTGCAGGAACCCAGATGGGTAGCAGAAGGAACAAGAGCCAATGGCACTACCGAGGACCAGCTGACGGTACTGGAACCTGGTGACTAAGCAGGAGGTACCTGTGCTAGAAAGCACTACCAAGGACCAGCAGACGTTGCTGGAACTCGGATACCGAGATGGAGTCACCTATGAAAAACAAAGTAGCAAGGCCGCGAGCCGGCCGCAGTTACCAAAACCCACAGTCCTACAAGAGGCAATGGAACTACCGAGTGTTATGGACGGCAGAACGCACCAAATATAAATAATAGGAGGTGCGTTCGCCGCCCGGGCTCCACCGTGCGGTAGATGTAAAGACCGCTGCTGGATAATAGCAGACTCGCTATGAGGCAGAGCACTACACTTGGGTTAGCGTCACCCGAGGTGCTAGGACAATCTCTTCTTACAGACACAGAGATGCCCTAGAGGAAATTAGGCATAGTTGCCGGGCCTGTTAACCTCACAGGACCTGCCGGCGTCGAGGTGCTACAGACTGCAGCGCGACTGCAAACTGTAGCCGCTTAACGACAGCGTCGGGGAACCGGTCACCGTCGGATGCTAGTGTATGGCGTGGTAAGCTCAGTGGCGCATAGCTAGCCACTACCTGGTACTGACTAAAACCAACACTCTGTCACCATTCGTAATATCAGAGGGTAGGGGTTTCAAATAAGTCAGTCACCAGACACATGCATCCATCACCATTCACACATAGCATTATTAGTCTACACTAGCGCATGGCCGAGCCGCCATGCTGGCCTTTTATAGCCATGTGCTTCCGGGACCTTCCAGTACTCTGGGAAGGACCAATCAGATCCGATGCAGGACCTGAGCATGTGACCCCTGCTCTCCAATGAGAGGTCATCTTGCGGGCATGCCCAGTAGCACGGCGAGAGGACTTAGCCTCTGGAGCAGTTCCCTGCAAAGCAGGTTGCGCTACCATTGCTGCATCAGAGGTGGCAGCAACATCCAGACTCACAGAGCGTGTCTGAGCAGGAAGCCTGGATCGCCGGGATTGCTGAGCAGGTCCCTGAGCGGTTGGAGGGGAATGGGGGACCGCTGGATGTATGGCTCTGGATTCCTGTTGTGCAGTTTCAGAAATCCGACGCCTAACACTACCCCCCCTCCTAGGGCCCCCTCCTCTGAGCCTCACTTGGCTCAAAGACTGTGATCAGGAGTGGAGCATGGATATTCTCCACCGGCTCCCAGGTCTGACCCTCCGGTCCATGACCCTTCCAATCCACCAAATAAAATTTTTTGCCACGGACAATCCTGTGTCCCACAATGACGTTAACCTCGAACTCGTCAGACGACAAGTCTGATGACCCGCCAGATGACTCGGAGAACCGGGCCATATGAACTGGCTTGAGGAGGGACACAAGGAAAACGTCCGAAATGGCTAAGTGTGGAGGAAGAGCCAAGCGGTAGACCACCGAGCTGAGATGCTCGAGAACCTTAAAAGGTCCAATTTATCGCGGCGCGAACTTGGGGGACCCGACTCGCAGCTTGATGTTTTGAGAGCCACACCATGTCGCCAGGGAAGAAGCTTGGAGTGGGTCGCCGATGCGTGTCGGCAGATGCCCTCATCCTTTCTTTAGAGGCCTGGATAGCATCCTGAGTGTGATCCCAAATGTCGCGAGCCTCCACTGCCCAGTCTGCCACCCTGGAGTCAGCGGAGGACACTGGCATCGGAACAGGGACGCGCGGATGTTGGCCGTAGTTTAAGAGAAAGGGCACCTGACCCATGGAATCAGCCACTGCATTGTTCAGGGCAAACTCAGCCCATGGTAGCAAGGATGCCCAGTCATCCTGCCTGGTAGAGACAAAATGTCGGAGGTATGTGACCAAGGTCTGATTGGCTCTCTCAACCAACCGTTCGTCTCAGGATGATAAGCGGAGGACAGGTTTAGCTCGATGCTGAGTAGACTGCAGAGCTCCCTCCAAAACTGAGATGCGAACTGGGGACCTCGATCACTAACAATTTTGTCCGGCATGCCATGTAGTCAGAATACGTGTTTTATGAACAGTGTGGCAAGACCACGAGCGGAAGGCAACAGTGCGAGTGGCACCAAATGCACCATTTTAGAAAAATGGTCGGTGACCACCCAGATGACTGTACTGCCACCGGACTTGGGCAAGCCAACCACAATGTCCATGCCAACCATCTCCAAAGGTCTATCCGCCACTGGCAGAGGATACAATAGCCCCGCCGGCCTCTGTCTAGAGGGTCTGTTCCGTGCACACAAGACGCATGCTTGTACGTATTCCTTAACATCTCGAGCCATATGCGGCCACCAATACGACCTAGCCAGGAGTTCTGTGGTCCGTTTGTTGCCAAAGTGACCACCCACCTTGGAGGCGTGCGCCCAGGCGAGAACCTCTGGCCGTAGCTGAGGAGGCCCCATGGTCTTGCCCGGAGGCACTGACTCCAGAGCAACTGGAGTAATGGTCGTAAAGCTCTCCAGCGGGAGAATTAGCCGAGGCTCAGCCTCCCTTTCTTCCGCTGAAACCACCGAGCGCGAGAGAGCATCCGCACAGACGTTCTTCTCACCTGACAGGTAGTGCAAGGTGAAGCGGAAGCGGGAAAAGAAGAGCGACTACCTAGCCTGACGAGAGTTCAGGCGCTGAGCCGTCTGTAAATAGACCAGATTTTTATGGTCTGTATACACCTGGAAGGGAAACCGAGCTCCCTCCAGGAGATGTCTCCACTCGGAAAAGGCCAACTTCATCGCTAGCAGCTCCCTGTCGCCGATGGAGTAATTCTTCTCCGCCGGTGAAAAGGTCTTAGAAAAGAAAAAGCAGGGATACTTCCGACCTTGAGCATCCTTCTGAAAAAGGACTGTTCCTGCACCAACGGAAGAGGCATCTACCTCCAGAATAAAAGGTTTATCCACGTCGGGACGATGTAAGATGGGAGCTCCAGCAAAATTAGATTTTATAGAGGAAAAGGCCTTGGAGGCCTGTTCAGACCAAGCGCTGGGGTTAGCTCCTTTCTTAGTGAGAGCAACTAAAGGAGCTACCAGTGTGGAAAAGTGAGGTATAAACTGGCGGTAATAATTCACGAACCCCAAAAAGCGCTGCACCGCTTTGAGTGAATGGAGTTCCTGCCAGTCCATTACCGCTTATAGTTTGGCCGGATCCATAGCCAACCCCTGGGCCGAGATGATGTAGCCCAGGAACGGCAAAGACTCCTGCTCAAACTGGCACTTCTCCAGCTTGGCGTAGAGAGAATTTGCCCGCAGACGGTCGAAGAAGCTGCAGACGTCTCTCCAGTGAGTGGTCAGATCTGGAGAGAAGATGAGTATGTCATCCAGATAGACCACCACCGAGGTGGAGAGCATGTCACGGAAGACGTCGTTGACGAAATCCTGGAAGACAGCAGGCGCATTACAAAGGCCGAAGGGCATGACTAGATATTCGTAGTGGCCATTCCTGGTATTGTAAGCTGTCTTCCACTCGTCTCCTTCGCGAATGCGGATCAGGATGTACGCTCCCCGTAGATCTAATTTTGTAAAGTTCTGGGCCCCTCGCAACCTTTCAAATAACTCAGAGATCAACGGGAGAGGGTATTTGTTTTTGACCGTTATAGCGTTGAGACCTCTGTAGGCAATACAGGGGCGTAACTCTCCGTTCTTCTTCTGTACGAAGAACCCTGCACCGGACGGCGACACCGATTTTCAGATAAAACCTCTAGCTAGATTTTCCCGGATATATTGTGAAATGGCCTCTGTCTCAGGGAGTGATAGCGGATACACACAGCCTCTAGGAGGTTCTGTGCCTGGCAGGAGATCTATCGGGCAGTCGTAAGAACGGTGCGGCGGGAGCGTCTCCACAGATTTTTTGGAGAAGACGTCCGCGTACTGGTGGTAGGGTTTAGGGAACGCGGAGAGATCCGCAGGCCCTTCAGTGGAAGCCACCTGAACACTGCCTCTCAGACATCTTCCCTCACAGTCCTTGCTCCAACCCAGTATATTCCCTGAAGCCCAATCAATATGAGGGGAATGGCAACGGAGCCAGGGAACCCCGAGAAGCACCTGGTCGATGCCATTTGGCAAAATGAGCAGGGACAGAATCTCACGATGAGAGGGTGAGATACAAAGCCCGAGTGGAGCTGTCTGATGGGTCACCTGAGAGGGTAAAGGTGCACCGTTAACCACCCTGATGGTCAGAGGTTGGGGCAGAAATACCAGGGGAATAGCGTGTTTCTAGGCGAATGTTGAGGACATAAAGTTTCCTCGGCCCCGGAATCCATGGTAACCTCTGCCTCCCAGGTGGAGGACCCACTGTCTAAGGTGCCCCGGAATACCGGTTTGGGTGAAAAGGGTTTCATATTGGACTGACCACCACCTACGGCCACTGGACGTGGACGTTTTTTCGCCCGCAGAGGACACGTGCTAGCCGTTTGACCAAACTGTCGTCTCTGATAGCAACGTACGGAGCTTCGCATCGGACATGGCTTGGGACCAGTGCGAGACACCTCCATAGGTTCGGAGGATGGGAGCTCCTGTGCGGGGTATCTTAGCGGCTCGGTGAAGGTGGGAGCCAAGTTAACCCTATGTCTGGATTGTGCACGTTCCAGCCCGCGCTCCGTAAACCGGAGGTCAATGCGGGTGGAGACGGCAATCAGTTCCTCCAGACTTGTGGGAACCTCTCTGGTAGCTAGAGCATCTTTGACATGCTCAGCTAACCCACTTCAAAACGCCGGATTAATGCTTTGTCCGGCCACTGTAATTCAGAAGCCAATGTCCGGAACCAGACGGCATAATTTTTAACCGAGAGCAAGCCCTGTGTTAGAGATAATAATTGGAGTGAGGTATCGTGCGTGATCCGTGGTCCCAAAAAGACCTGCTTCAGGGCCGCGAGAAACTGAGCGGCACCCTGAACCACGGGATCATCACGTTCCCACAATGGCGTAGCCCACTGTAATGCACTGCCAGACAATAGTGAGACAATAAAGCCCACCTTAGCCCGCTCTGTAGGGAACCGTGCAGCCAGTAACTCAAGCTGAATAGAGCACTGGCTCACGAATCCCCTACAAGTGGCGCTGTCTCCCGAAAACTTGTCGGGGAGCGGGAGGCGAGAAATTGTCGGCGTGGGCAAAAGTGTGGGCACGCGTGAGACAGCCTCTGCGACTGTCTGGGCAGCAGCTAGCACAGCATTCGCAGCTGAGTTGGTGCTCTCAATAGCCGCCAACCTGCTCTCCAGCTGCCGAATGTACCACTGCAGCTGCTGCAGATCTGCCATTACCAGCCAGACCCTGGCGCTAGTGTAATGTTATGGATGGTGGAACGCACCAAATATAAGTAATAGGAGGTGCGTTCGCCGCCCGGGGTCCACCGTGCGGTAGATGTAAAGACCGCTGCTGGATAATAGCAGACTCGCTATGAGGCGGAGCACTACACTCGGGTTAGCGTCACCCGAGGTGCTAGGACAATCTCTTGTTACAGGCACAGAGATGCCCTAGAGGAAATTAGGCGCAGTCGCCGGACCTGTTAACCTCACAGGACCTACCGGCGTGTGGCGTTGCAGCCGCGAACGCCAAAAGGTGCTGCAGACTGCAGCGCGGCTGCAAACTGTAGCCGCTTAACGACAGTGTCGGGGAACCGGTCACCGTCGGACGCTAGTGTATGGTGTGGTAAGCTCAGTGGCGCATAGCTAGCCACTACCTGGCGCTGACTAAAACCAACAATCTGTCACCATTCGTAATATCAGAGGGTAGGGGCTTCAAATAAGTCAGTCACCAGACACATGCATCCATCACTATTCACACACAGCATTATTAGTCTACACTAGCGCATGGCCGAGCCGCCATGCGGGCCTTTTATAGACAGGCACTTCCAGGATCTTCCAGTACTCTGGGAAGGACCAATCAGATCCAACGCAGGACCTGAGCATGTGACCCCCTGCTCTCCAATGAGAGGTCATCTTGCAGGCATGCCCAGTAGCACGGTGAGAGGACTTAGCCTCTGGAGCAGTTCCCTGCAAAGCAGGTTGCGCTACCATTGCTGCACCAGAGGTGGCAGCAACATCCAGACTCACAGAGCGAGTCTGAGCAGGACGCCTGGATCGCCGGGATTGCTGAGCAGGTCCCTGAGCGGTCAGAGAGGAATGGGGGACCGCTGGATATACGGCTCTAGATTCCTGTTGTGCAGTCTCAGAAATCTGACGTCTAACACCGAGGACCAGCTAACGGTGCTGGAACCCAGATGGGTAGCAGAAGGAACAAGAGCCAATGGCACTACTGAGGACCAGCTGATGGTACTGGAACCCAGTTACTAAGCAGGAGGTACCTGTGCCAGAATGCACTACCAAGGACCAGCGGATGTTGCTGGAACTCGGATACCGAGAAGGAGGCACCTAAGCTAAAGGCACTGCCGAGAACCAGCTGACGGTGCTGGAACCCGGATGGGTAGCAGAAGGTACCCATAAAACACAAAGTTGCAAGGCCGCGAGCCAGCCGCGGTTACCGAAACCCACAGACCTACAGGGGGTGCTTGTTCTATTGGCACTACGGAACCCGCAGCCCACATAGGAAGCACCTAAACTGCAGGCACCATAGAGTCGGCTAACTCGACCACAACACGACAGGACAACATATTGGTGGCAAAGTGACGTTGACACTACCCGGAAACAGCTGGCGTGCTGGAACCAGACTGGGCAGGAGGGAGTACCTATGCCAAAGACACTTCTGAGCAGTAACTGGCGGTGTTGGAGCCCAGGGATTACAGTAGAAACAGCGTGTATCCAGAGGCCTAATTGGAGCAAGTTTAAAATCTGGAGTAGTGTGAATGTGGACAGAGCAGGCGAAATTGCCAGACACACAGCAGGGGATCAGCTGACGTTACTGAACCCCACTAACACTGGAGCATGTGTTTTTCCCTGTGCAGATGGCACTTCTGAGCAACAACTGGTGGTGTTGGAGCCCAGGATCAATCATGGAGTAGGCTGAGGCCTACTTGGAGCAAGTTTAAAATCTGATGTAGTTTGAATGTGGAGAGAGCAGGAGATATTGCCGGACACACAGCAGGGAAGCAGCTGGCGTTACTGATCCCCACCAACACAGGAGCTAGTGTTTTTTTCTGTGCAGACGGCACTTCTGAGCAAGAACTGGTGGTGTTGGAGCCCAGGATCAATCATGGAGTAGGCTGAGGCCTACTTGGAGCAAGTTTAAAATCTGATATAGTTTGAATGTGGAGGGAGCAGGAGATATTACCGGACACACAGCAGGGGAGCAGCTGGCGTTACTGAACCCCAGTAACACAGGAGCTAGTGTTTTTCTCTGTGCAGACGGCACTTCCAAGCAGCAACTGGCGGTGTTGGAGCCCAGGATCAATCATGGAGTAGGCTGAGGCCTACTTGGAGCAAGTTTAAAATCAGATGTAGTTTGAATGTGGAGGGAGCAGGAGATATTGCCGGACACACAGCAAGGGAGCTGCTGGCGTTACTGAACCCCACTAACACAGGAGCTAGTGTTTTTCTCTATGCAGACGGCACTTCTGAGCAACAACTGGCGGTGTTGGAGCCCAGGATCAATCATGGTGTAGGCTGAGGCCCACTTAGGGCAAGTTTAAAATCTGATGTAGTTTGAACGTGGAGGGAGCAGGAGATGTTGCCGGACACACAGCAGGGGAGCAGCTGGCATTACTGAACCCAACTAACACAGGAGCTAGTGTTTTTCTCTGTGCAGATGGCACTTCTGAGCAACAACTAGCAGTGTTGGAGCCCAGGGATTACAGTTCAGGTGGTAGAAACATGAACACAACAGGAGAACTGGATACTGTTGACAACCTATTATTTATTCTGGAAGAGAACTGGCAAATTCCGGTGAGATCCAGGCCTTGTTCATTTTCAGAAAAGTAAGCCGGTCAACGTTATCAGAGGATAGTCGCATGCGACGGTCTGTTAGTACACCACCTGCGACACTAAAGACGCGTTCCGATAATACACTAGCAGCAGGGCAAGCCAGCACCTCCAATGCATACTGGCTAAACTCTGGCCATATATCCAGCTTAGAGACCCAAAACTTGATGGGGGAAGAGCCATCTGGGAGTACACTGAGAGGGCAAGTCATGTAGTCTGTCACCATCTGATGGAAACGTTACCTCCTGCTGACTGGAGCCATTTGTGATGGTGTAGACATTTGTGGCGGACACACAAAACTTTGCCACATTTGGGCCATACTGGTCTTGCCTTGTGCTGAGGCGCTGCCTCTGCTCCCTCTTTCACTGCTCTCGGGTGGAATGGAGAACATGATGGAATGCACCAGTGTGTCTTGGTACTCCCGCATTTTACGCTCCCGGTTCAACGGTGTTATGAGGCTTTGTAAGCTGTCTCGGTAGCGAGGATCTAGGAGGGTGTACACCCAATAATCAGCCGTTTTGAGAATGTGGGCGATGCGGCGGTCATTTCTCAGGCACTGCAGCATGAAATCAACCATGTGCTGCAGACTCCCAACTGGCCAAGAAACGCTGTCCCCTGCTTGAGGCGTAATCTCTGCCTTCTCTGCATCACCCCACCCTCGCTCTACATACTGACTACTACAGCATTGTGTACCTCCCTCCTCTGGAGAGATGTCTTCCTCCTCCATTGACTCCTCCTCATCCTCCTCACAAAGTGTCCCCTGCCTAGGCCTTTGTGAGGAACCAAGTTGCGCAGACTGTCCAGAAGCAGATGGCATTTGTGACTCCTCATCCTCCACCTCTTCCAAAACCTCCTCCCTTAGTGCTTGCAGTGTTTTTTGAAGCAGGCAGATAAGGGGGATAGTCACGTTGACTAGTGCATCATCTGCGCTCGCCATCCGCATGGAATCATCGAAGGCACGCAAAACGTGGCAGATGTCCTTCATAGAGGCCCACTCAGTGGTGGTGAAGTGTGACCGGCGCGCAGTGCGACTTGTTTGCGCCTGATGCAGCTGGTACTCCATTACTGCTGCCTGCTGCTCACACATCCGCTCCAACATATGTAACGTTGAATTCCACCTGGTGGGTAGGTCACATATGATGCAATGTTCCGGAAGGCGGAATCGGTGCTGCAGAGCTGCAATGCGCGATCTTGCCTTGCTGGAACGCCGCAAGTGAGCGCACTCTATGCGGACCTTGTGCAGCAGTGCTTCAAGATCCGGATAGTCCCTCGGAAAGCTCTGCATCACCAAGTTGAGTACATGTGCCAGACATGGGATGTGAGTGAGGTTGCCTAGGTCCAGAGCTGCCACCAGATTTCGGCCATTGTCACACACTACCAAGCCTGGCTGGAGATTCGCTGACACAAACCACACGTCGCTCTCCTGCTTGATGGCATTCCAGAGCTCCTGCGCTATGTGGCTTCGATTCCCCAAAGAAATTAATTTCAGTACGGCCTGTTGATGTTTGGCCATGGCTGTGCTCATATCAGTCGTAACAGGTAAGCGTTCACGGGTCCATGTGGAGGTAGACCGTGACGGCTCCTGATTCTGAGGAACTGGAATATGAGGAGGAGTCAATGTGTACAGACTGGATTCCTGCAATCCTTGGAGTTGGCAGAACACATACAGCGCCACTCTCAAGATCTGTACCCGGCTCCACAGCATTGACCCAAAGGGCAGTGAGGGAAAGGTATCGTCCCTGTTCATGGTTACTGGTCCACGCATCGGTGGTCAGGTGGACCTTGCTACTGATGGAGTTTAGTAGCGCATGTTTAATTTTTCCCTCCACATGCTTTTGCAGGGCAGGAACGGCTTGCCTGCTGAAATAAAAGTGGCTGGGCACGGTGTATTGTGGGACTGCCAATGACTTGAAGTTACGGAAGGTGTCAGTCTCCACCAGCCTGAATGAAAGCATTTCAAGGGCCAGTATTTTAGCAATGCCAGAATTCAGAGCCTGTGCTCGGGGATTGTTTGCCGAGTATGGCCGCCTTTTCTCCCATGCCTGTGCTACCGATGGCTGTAGAGTGGCCTGGGATTGTGAGGATTACAGGGAACATGGTGCTGTGGGTGGAATGTCACTGGGTCTCTGGACAACAGTGCCAGAGGTTCTTCCATGGCGATCCTGTGAGGAAGTCGAACCAGCTGTGTGTGAGCTGGAGGAAGAGGCTACAACATGAGCTGAAGAGGTGGTAGGTGGTGCTGTAGGTTGGCCTACGTCTTCACTGTGTCTTTGTAACTCCACCACGTGCTTGGTCCGCACATGTTTCCACATATTTGTGGTATTCAGGTTGCTGACACTTTTCCTTCTTTTGACTTTCTGATTACACAGCTTGCATTTGACAAAGCAAATGTCATCTGCAACTGTGTCAAAAAAAGGACCACGCACTGCAAGTCCTGGGAGCGCCCGTTTTGGGTTTTGGAAGAGGAATGCTCCTAACGGGTGCCGAAGTGGAGGCTACAGGCAAACAAGTCTGCCCCCTCCCTCTCCCTCCTGTTTTGGCCGTTCGGGGAATCTCTTCCTCAGAGCTGCTCCCACCCCCTTCCTGTTCCTCACGCCATGATTGGTCAAGGACCTCATCATCTACACTCCCCTCTTCAAATACCTGTTCTCCTGGGTAGTCTCGCCAGCACAGTATGCGCCAGAAAGTGGCACCTGAGTCTCATCATCTGATGCGTACTGAGGTGTGCTGACCATAGGCACTGGCCCACCCGCCTCTTCAGATTCAGAGGGACAAAGCAGTTGCGCATCACTGCATACTCCCTCTTCTTCACATTCTAGAATGCTGCTTGGCTGGCCCCCTGTTTCCAAGCCAAGAGATTCAGAGAACAGAAGTAGAGATGGCTCCTGTCCAGGGCTCTCTGACTGCCTGGGCAATTTGGCAGATGGTGAAGAGACAGATGATTGCTCTTTAGTGCTCTGGCCCTGAGAGGATGTGGAAGTAATTGAAGTCGATGTGTTAGCTGCCATCCATCTGACAACGGCTTCAATTTGTTCATCCCGCAGCAGTGGGGTACGGTGAGGTCCTACAAAGCTGCGCATAAAGGACTGTTCCGTGGTAAAACTGGGGGATGCTGTGTCCCTAGTGCCCGCAGCAGGCACAGAATCCCCACGTCCTCTCCCTGCTGAAACTCCATGCCCACGACCATGTGCCTTACTCCCTGCCTTCTTCATCTTGGTAGACTGGTAAAGATAGGCAGAAAAGTACAAAGGGGGGGCTTAGTGTGCTTATTCCTGAACAGCTGCTAACAGGTATATGAAACACTAATTTTATAAAATGTGTGGACTACACTTTAATATGAGCTAATGTGGCCTACACAACTGTCAAGTGGAGTGTTTGGTGAACTTTATTTACATGTTTTTTTAAAAAACAAACAAAAAGGATGTGACCAAAGATGTGAAAGCGATAGTATCACAAGCTTTTTGGAGCTATTACAATGCAGGAAGGTAACCTACAATGCAAAAGATGAGGCTCCAAAACATAGGCTAATACTAGAGTTGAGCGACTTTTGGTTTTTTAGGGTCGCGTTTCGTTTCGTGAAACCCGACTTTTCCAAAAGTCGGGTCGAGCAAGATCGTCCGATTATAGGGAAAAGTCGGGGTCGTCCCGAAACACGAAACTCAATGTAAGTCAATGGGGAATAAAAGTCGGCAGTGAGAGGAGGACAGGAAACACACCTACAGTGCCCATTTGAATGCCAAAAGCATCAATTCTTCTTACTCAAGCTTGTCAACCTTAATTAACTTCATAATACAAGTTACGCACTGAAAAATGGGGGTTATTTGGCTAAAGTTGTGGGGGGGAGGGCTGGCTGCAGGTTTTCATGTGCCCTGGGCGAAAGAGCGCCCCTTTAACACATACCACAACTCATCATGCTCCGATACGGCAGAGAAATAGCGGTATAGTACAATGAAAAATACCTCACTTTTTACATCTCATGACGAGGCCCATCTATTTCTCCATACAAAATCATTGGTCCCATATAATGTTTGAAACAGTATATGATGAGCTCCACATAATGCTACAGTATATGATGGTCCCCATGGATGAAGCTCCACTGTCTTATGGGCCCAAATAATGCTCCAAACATAATGGGCCCCATTTCTAATGCTCTAGTGTATAATGGGCCCTGTAAATGCTGCTCCAGTATCTGATGTCCACCTTTGGAATGTTCCAGTGTATGGTGGGCCCCATCTATCATTCTCCAGAGTATAGTGCTCCCCAAAAATTGCTGTCCCAACATTGAAAACAATCAAATAAGTCTCCTCGCTAGGGAATCCCTGTACTTGTCTGGACTCCTCGTCGTCCCCATCTTCCATCTCACTGCACAGTATTTCAACTTTGCAAGTGCTGTGATCCTGAGCAAGCAGGGGGGGCCCACTCATTGGCGACGGCACTGGCACAGGGCCCCTGATAGTACGGTGGTGTGTCTGATGGCGGGTGGGCCGAACCTGCACTTTCATCTGCAGCTTCCTCTTTGTCACCGTGTAAGATGGAACTGTATATGGGAAGGGTAACCTTAGTTTCATCAGGGTCAGATTCAGGTCGTGTAGCGTGCGAGGGGAATGTAGTGGTCTGGGTCAATGTACCAGCAGATTCATCGAGCAGTGGCTGGGCATCAGTGCACTTGTGTCGCCCCCAGGAGTACGGTCGCCACAGTGGCATTACCTTCTTCCTAGGGAGTGTGATGTCATGCTTGGGAGCAACGAACGATCTCTCTAGCAGGTTAACTGATTGGGCGGCGTTATTCCCACGAGTCATGACCCTCCAAACAGCGTTCATGAAGGCAAAGTGTTTGTTTTACGTGGGCAGTATGGTTGCAAAGCTGAACCTTAAAGGAATGTCCAGAAGGGCACCACCAGGAGTGGAGCCTACGGTTAAATTCGACTCCACCTGGGAAACCTCAACCATGCCAGCTACAGAACAGATGCACACATTGCAAGCTTAATTCCGTTAACGAACGAGACTCCGTCATGCCCCGCGGTCCGAGTCTGGCTTACTAGAGGGACACGTGAGGCTCTGGCACATGAGATTAGCCAATAACTGGTGTGTCATGCCCTTACATGTCCGTGGCTGCATGTGCGCTACACTGAAAAGGCCAGCGTTTGTCGCTTACAGGTGCAGATAACCCGCTGAACAACGTTAGTGATGGGGATCACTGATTACAATTATTACCCGCGAACAATGATTTCCCAGTAAGTGCAGGTCAACCGCAGTTCCGGAATTAGGCCTAACCGTCATTCCTGAAAAAATGAAAAACTTACGTGTGCAAACCACAGGTGCTGTAGCTTGCTTAACAGCTCGCCAGCCGTTCTCACGCCCAGTATGGATTAAACGTGATTGCACAAAGGTGAGAAAGGGTACCGTATCCCCAGATAACATGTATGGATAGCGTACACATTCAAAATATATGTCTATACATCAGGAGGCAGGCTCAGACGGTGTTAAGCCCAGTATGGATTGCACGTGATTGCACAAAGGTTAGAAAGGGTACCGTTTCCCCGGATAACATGTATGGATAGCGTACACATTCAAAATATATGTCTCAGGAGGCAGGCTCAGACGGTGTTAGGCCCAGTATGGATTGCACGTGATTGCACAAAGGTTAGAAAGGGTACCGTTTCCCCGGATAACATGTATGGATAGCGTACACATTCAAAATATATGTCTATACATCAGGAGGCAGGCTCAGACGGTGTTAGGCCCAGTATGGATTGCACGTGATTGCACAAAGGTTAGAAAGGGTACCGTTTCCCCGGATAACATGTATGGATAGCGTACACATTCAAAATATATGTCTATACATCAGGAGGCAGGCTCAGACGGTGTTAGGCCCAGTATGGATTGCACGTGATTGCACAAAGGTTAGAAAGGGTACCGTATCCCCAGATAACATGTATGGATAGCGTACACATTCAAAATATATGTCTCAGGAGGCAGGCTCAGACGGTGTTAGGCCCAGTATGGATTGCACGTGATTGCACAAAGGTTAGAAAGGGTACCGTATCCCCAGATAACATGTATGGATAGTGTACACATTCAAAATATATGTCTCAGGAGGCAGGCTCAGACGGTGTAAGGCCCAGTATGGATTGCACATGATTGCACAAAGGTTAGAAAGGGTACCGTTTCCCCGGATAACATGTATGGATAGCGTACACATTCAAAATATATGTCTATACATCAGGAGGCAGGCTCAGACGGTGTTAGGCCCAGTATGGATTGCACGTGATTGCACAAAGGTTAGAAAGGGTACCGTTTCCCCGGATAACATGTATGGATAGCGTACACATTCAAAATATATGTCTATACATCAGGAGGCAGGCTCAGACGGTGTTAAGCCCAGTATGGATTGCACGTAATTGCACAAAGGTTAGAAAGGGTACCGTATCCCCAGATAACATGTATGGATAGCGTACACATTCAAAATATATGTCTCAGGAGGCAGGCTCAGACGGTGTTAGGCCCAGTATGGATTGCACGTGATTGCACAAAGGTTAGAAAGGGTACCGTATCCCCAGATAACATGTATGGATAGCGTACACATTCAAAATATATGTCTCAGGAGGCAGGCTCAGACGGTGTTAGGCCCAGTATGGATTGCACGTGATTGCACAAAGGTTAGAAAGGGTACCGTTTCCCCGGATAACATGTATGGATAGCATACACATTCAAAATATATGTCTCAGGAGGCAGGCTCAGATGGTGTTAGGCCCAGTATGGATTGCACGTGATTGCACAAAGGTTAGAAAGGGTACCGTTTCCCCGGATAACATGAATGGATAGCGTACACATTCAAAATATATGTCTCAGGAGGCAGGCTCAGACGGTGTTAGGCCCAGTATGGATTGCATGTGATTGCACAAAGGTTAGAAAGGGTACCGTTTCCCCGGATAACATGTATGGATAGCGTACACATTCAAAATATATGTCTCAGGAGGCAGGCTCAGACGGTGTTAGGCCCAGTATTGATTGCACGTGATTGCACAAAGGTTAGAAAGGGTACCGTTTCCCCGGATAACATGTATGGATAGCGTACACATTCAAAATATATGTCTATACATCAGGAGGCAGGCTCAGACGGTGTTAGGCCCAGTATGGATTGCACGTGATTGCACAAAGGTTAGAAAGGGTACCGTATCCCCAGATAACATGTATGGATAGCGTACACATTCAAAATATATGTCTCAGGAGGCAGGCTCAGACGGTGTTAGGCCCAGTATGGATTGCACGTGATTGCACAAAGGTTAGAAAGGGTACCGTATCCCCAGATAACATGTATGGATAGCGTACACATTCAAAATATATGTCTCAGGAGGCAGGCTCAGACGGTGTTAGGCCCAGTATGGATTGCACGTGATTGCACAAAGGTTAGAAAGGGTACCGTTTCCCCGGATAACATGTATGGATAGCGTACACATTCAAAATATATGTCTATACATCAGGAGGCAGGCTCAGACGGTGTTAGGCCCAGTATGGATTGCACGTGATTGAACAAAGGTTAGAAAGGGTACCGTTTCCCCGGATAACATGTATGGATAGCGTACACATTCAAAATATATGTCTATACATCAGGAGGCAGGCTCAGACGGTGTTAGGCCCAGTATGGATTGCACGTGATTGCACAAAGGTTAGAAAGGGTACCGTATCCCCAGATAACATGTATGGATAGCGTACACATTCAAAATATATGTCTCAGGAGGCAGGCTCAGACGGTGTTAGGCCCAGTATGGATTGCACGTGTTTGCACAAAGGTTAGAAAGGGTACCGTATCCCCAGATAACATGTATGGATAGCGTACACATTCAAAATATATGTCTCAGGAGGCAGGCTCAGACGGTGTTAGGCCCAGTATGGATTGCACGTGATTGCACAAAGGTTAGAAAGGGTACCGTTTCCCCGGATAACATGTATGGATAGCGTACACATTCAAAATATATGTCTCAGGAGGCAGGCTCAGACGGTGTTAGGCCCAGTATGGATTGCACGTGATTGCACAAAGGTTAGAAAGGGTACCGTTTCCCCGGATAACATGTATGGATAGCGTACACATTCAAAATATATGTCTATACATCAGGAGGCAGGCTCAGACGGTGTTAGGCCCAGTATGGATTGCACGTGATTGCACAAAGGTTAGAAAGGGTACCGTTTCCCCGGATAACATGTATGGATAGCGTACACATTCAAAATATATGTCTCAGGAGGCAGGCTCAGACGGTGTTAGGCCCAGTATGGATTGCACGTGATTGCACAAAGGTTAGAAAGGGTACCGTATCCCCGGATAACATGTATGGATAGCGTACACATTCAAAATATATGTCTCAGGAGGCAGGCTCAGACGGTGTTAGGCCCAGTATGGATTGCACGTGATTGCACAAAGGTTAGAAAGGGTACCGTTTCCCCGGATAACATGTATGGATAGCATACACATTCAAAATATATGTCTCAGGAGGCAGGCTCAGACGGTGTTAGGCCCAGTATGGATTGCACGTGATTGGACAAAGGTTAGAAAGGGTACCGTTTCCCCGGATAACATGAATGGATAGCGTACACATTCAAAATATATGTCTCAGGAGGCAGGCTCAGACGGTGTTAGGCCCAGTATGGATTGCATGTGATTGCACAAAGGTTAGAAAGGGTACCGTTTCCCCGGATAACATGTATGGATAGCGTACACATTCAAAATATATGTCTCAGGAGGCAGGCTCAGACGGTGTTAGGCCCAGTATTGATTGCACGTGATTGCACAAAGGTTAGAAAGGGTACCGTTTCCCCGGATAACATGTATGGATAGCGTACACATTCAAAATATATGTCTATACATCAGGAGGCAGGCTCAGACGGTGTTAGGCCCAGTATGGATTGCACGTGATTGCACAAAGGTTAGAAAGGGTACCGTATCCCCAGATAACATGTATGGATAGCGTACACATTCAAAATATATGTCTCAGGAGGCAGGCTCAGAGGGTGTTAGGCCCAGTATGGATTGCACGTGATTGCACAAAGGTTAGAAAGGGTACCGTATCCCCAGATAACATGTATGGATAGCGTACACATTCAAAATATATGTCTCAGGAGGCAGGCTCAGACGGTGTTAGGCCCAGTATGGATTGCACGTGATTGCACAAAGGTTAGAAAGGGTACCGTTTCCCCGGATAACATGTATGGATAGCGTACACATTCAAAATATATGTCTATACATCAGGAGGCAGGCTCAGACGGTGTTAGGCCCAGTATGGATTGCACGTGATTGCACAAAGGTTAGAAAGGGTACCGTTTCCACGGATAACATGTATGGATAGCGTACACATTCAAAATATATGTCTATACATCAGGAGGCAGGCTCAGACGGTGTTAGGCCCAGTATGGATTGCACGTGATTGCACAAAGGTTAGAAAGGGTACCGTATCCCCAGATAACATGTATGGATAGCGTACACATTCAAAATATATGTCTCAGGAGGCAGGCTCAGACGGTGTTAGGCCCAGTATGGATTGCACGTGTTTGCACAAAGGTTAGAAAGGGTACCGTATCCCCAGATAACATGTATGGATAGCGTACACATTCAAAATATATGTCTCAGGAGGCAGGCTCAGACGGTGTTAGGCCCAGTATGGATTGCACGTGATTGCACAAAGGTTAGAAAGGGTACCGTTTCCCCGGATAACATGTATGGATAGCGTACACATTCAAAATATATGTCTCAGGAGGCAGGCTCAGACGGTGTTAGGCCCAGTATGGATTGCACGTGATTGCACAAAGGTTAGAAAGGGTACCGTTTCCCCGGATAACATGTATGGATAGCGTACACATTCAAAATATATGTCTATACATCAGGAGGCAGGCTCAGACGGTGTTAGGCCCAGTATGGATTGCACGTGATTGCACAAAGGTTAGAAAGGGTACCGTTTCCCCGGATAACATGTATGGATAGCGTACACATTCAAAATATATGTCTCAGGAGGCAGGCTCAGACGGTGTTAGGCCCAGTATGGATTGCACGTGATTGCACAAAGGTTAGAAAGGGTACCGTATCCCCGGATAACATGTATGGATAGCGTACACATTCAAAATATATGTCTATACATCAGGAGGCAGGATCAGACGGTGTTAGGCCCAGTATGGATTGCACGTGATTGCACAAAGGTTAGAAAGGGTACCGTTTCCCCGGATAACATGTATGGATAGCGTACACATTCAAAATATATGTCTATACATCAGGAGGCAGGCTCAGACGGTGTCAGGCACAGTATGGATTTGACGGCCCAGATTACACAGCGGAGGAGCAGGGAGAGGTAAAGATTGCAAATGCTGGGGCCCTGCCCAAGCAAGGGGGGCCCACTCGTGGGCGTCGGTACTGGCACTGGGCCCCTCATCGTACAGCGGTGTGTCTGACGGCGGGTGTGCACCACCACCATCAGAGACACTTGATTGCACTATGAGGGACCCTGTGCCAGTGCCCGCGCCCAAGAGTCGGCCTACCCACCTGTCCAGGGCAACGGCACTCGCACGGTGTCGTGCGCTAGGTGGTGACCCCGGCCATGGGGGGGGAGGCAGCACAGTTAGGGAGTTTTAGAAAGTGGCATATGTTGATGTTGGACATTCAGCTGATGCAAAAGGCGAAATAGGTGAAGTCCCAGGAAGAGGTGGACCAAAGCAAGCCATTTTTCTGTCACCCTATGTGTCATCAGGGGAAGCTGGGACAAAATCCTTGGAAACCCATGCATGGTTCATTTTAATGAAGGTTAGATCATCCACATTTTGGGTTGACAGACGGGTCCTTTTTTCTGTCAGGATTGATCCAGCTGCACTGAAGACTCTTTCCGATAGCACACTTGCAGCTGGGCAAGCGAGCTCCTGTAAGGCATATTGTGCCAATTCAGGCCAGGTGTCCAGTTTAGCTGCCCAATAGTCAAAGGGGAATGACCTGTGTGGGAGAACATCGATATGGGAGGAAAAGTAGTTTGTAACCATAGTTGACAACTGCTGTCTCCTGTCACTTTCCATCGATGCAGTATTACCAGTTGTGTGAGCGGTATTTGAAAAATCAGTCCACAACATTGTCATGATACCCCTGTCTCCAACGCCACTTCTGCTGTGTGCACCACGAACACCTCTGCCAAGCTGCCCCCGGCCCGTACGGCTCGTGTGAGAACCATCACCGCTGCTGTGTGCTGGGAATGCCTCAAGCAACCGATTTACCAGAGTTGCTTGTTTATTAGCCAATATTAGGTCAAGGTTCTCCTGTGGCATGATGTTTTGTAATTTGCCTTTATAGCGTGGATCCAGGATGCTGGCCAACCAGTAGTCGTCATCGTTCATCATTTTGGCAATGCGGGGGTCCCTTTTTAGGATCTGCAAGGCATAATCTGACATGTGGGCCAATGTTCCCGGTGTCATTGATGCACTGCGAGTGCTGGGTGGAGGAGCACTTTCTGGCAAATCCACATCCCTCCAGTCACGCACAAACACTGTACCAGACCTTACCACGCCAACATTTTCACTTGCCTCACGAGATGCATCCTCCTCCCCTAAGTAATCATCCCCATCATCATCCTCCTCCTCCTCTTCTTCCTCCACCTCGTCCAGGAGAGGTCCCTGAGCAGACAATGGCTGAATGTCATCAAAGATTCCCTCCTCCTCTTCCTCCTCATCAACATTGGCTGCAGACGCCTGCTCCTTAAGGTGCATCAAAGTTTGCATGAGCAGATGCATAAGTGGGATGCTCTTGCTTAGGATGGCGTCGTCTGCGCTTACCAGCCGTGTGCATTCCTCAAAACACTGAAGGACTTTACAGAGGTCTTTCAGCTTCGACCACTGCACACCTGTCAACTCCATGTCTGCTCTCAAAGTGCCTGGCCGTGTATCCTCCCACAAATGCATTATGGCCTGCCTCTGCTCGCACAGCCGCTCCACCATGTGCAGGGTGGAGTTCCACCTTGTTGCAATGTCGATAATGAGGTGGTGGTTGGGAAGGTGGAGCAATCGCTGCAGCTTCTGCATACGAACGGAGTGTACAGGCGACCGGCGGATGTGCGCGCACAGTCTTCGCACCTTCTGGAGCAGGGCTGTTAACTCCGGATAATTTTTGAGGAAGCACTGCACCACCAGGTTCAAGGTGTGAGCCAAGCAAGGTATGTGGCTGAGTTTTGAAAGGGCTATGGCTGCCACAAAATTACGGCCGTTATCACTAACTACCTTGCCTGCCTCAAGATGTACACTGCCCAGCCATGACTCAGTTTGTCGCTTCAAGTACTCGGCCAGCACCTCGGCGGTGTGTCTGTCGCCCAAACACATCATCTGCAACACAGCCTGCTGACGCTTTCCACTAGCTGCTCGATAGGGGGACACCTCGTGTGCAACAGTGGCAGCTGCAGATGGAGTGCTCGTACGACTGCGCTCTGTGGATGAGCTTTCGCTTCTGGAGGAGGAGGAGGAGGAGGAGGAGGGAACGCCTACAGCCAACTGTTTCCTATACCGTGGGCTAGGCAGCACTGTCCCACCACCGCTGTCCCCTGTGGACCCTGCATCCACCACATTAACCCAGTGCACAGTGATGGACACGTAACGGCCCTGGCCATGCCGACTGGACCATGCATCAGTTGTGAGGTGCACCTTTCCGCTCACTGACTGCTTGAGTGCATGGACAACGCGGTCTTTCACATGATGGTGGAGGGCTGGGATGGCTTTGCGAGAGAAGAAGTGGCGACTGGGTAGGTCATAGCGTGGTACTGCATAGGCCATGAGTTCGCGGAAAGCTGTGCTTTCCACCAACCGAAAGGGCATCATCTCAAACGAGATTAGTTTGGCAATGTGGGCGTTCAAACCCAGTGTACGCGGATGAGAGACTGAGTACTTTCTTGACCTACTCATAGTGTCTGGGAGGGTGAGCTGGACTTGAGAGCTGCATATGGTGGAAGTAGCGGTGGACAGGGCGGACTGAGAGAGGGTTGATGATGGTGATGGAGTTGGTGTTCTTTCTGATGGCCTAGAATCAGTCTTTCGTTGATATAACAGTGGGATTCCCTGACTGCTGTGGCCTTGAAACGACACCTCAACATTTGCTGCTGTGCTAACCGGTGGGCTTACAGTGGGGGAAACAATGTAGCGTTGCTGACTACCTTCGTTGTGATCAGTTGCACATGAGGCACTTGAGGTTTGGTGTTGTGTCCACGCTTGCAAGTGCATGCTGGTTAAATGTCTAAGCATGCAACTGGTATTCAAATTTTTCAGATTTTTCCCTCGGCTAAAGGTCTTTGCGCACTTCTTACAGATAACCTTGGCCTGATCATGAGGATTTTGTTCAAAAAAGTGCCACACTGCACTCTTCCTACTTTGGCAGACATTTTGCGGCCTAGCACGCTGTGATCTTTTGACCCTCTGGACAAGCTGTCCAGCAACTCTTTTGATGTTTGGAACCTGTCTTTGGAGTGCTCCGGGCCTGCCAGATAACAGCTGTTGCGATGTCGATGTCTGCTGTGGATGCTCCTCATCTGAGCTATTGGAAGCAGCACCCTCTTCCCCCAATGGATGCCAATCTGGGTCAACAACTGGGTCATCCATCACCTCCTCTTCTATGTCATGTGCACCTTCCTCTGTGTCACCGTGTATGGTGGTATAGTGTGCGGGAAGGGGCACCTGAGTCTCATCAGGGTCAGAATCTGGCTCTGTACACTGCGAGGACAATGTAGTGCTCTGAGTGAATGTACCAGCAGAATCATCCATCAGCGGCTGTGCATCATTGCACTCCATGTCAGATTCATCTTGGCCTGGGTAATTCACCATTTCACTTGATAATCCAGGCATGGTATGTGAAAACAGCTCCATGGAGTAATCAGTAGTATGGCCTGCGTCATCCTTCAATCTTGGTTGGGGTGAAGGACACAAGGAAAGGTGTGGTTCATGAACAATGAGCCTCCAATGACGACTCAGTGCTTTTACTTTTTACAACTGAAGAAGAGGAGGCGATAGAGCTGGAGGCTGAGTCAGCAATGTAAGACAAAACTTTTTCCTGATGCTCTGGCTTTAAAAGCGGTTTGCCAACTCCTAGAAAACTAAGCGTTCGAGGCCTTATGTAGCCAGACGATGACGCAGGCTCAACACCTCCTGCATTCGGTCCTATTTTGCTCTTGCCACTACCATCAGATCCACCACCAACACCATCATTACCAGCTGCCAACCCCCGCCCAATTCCACGGCCTCTTCCACCAGCCTTCCTCATTTTTGGTAGAAATGTAGACAAAATCCAACAAACTATATAGTAATGTAAAACAAGGTACAAGGTGTCTATAGGACAGGGGAGATTTTGAATTTCTGCAGACACTTGTGGACACTGGACACTTTTGGATTGTGTGAGGCCCACTGATATCTGAGCGCTATGTCACAGGCTCGATGGCACAGCTGTGACCAAAGTGACTAGAGGATAAGGGAGATTTTGAATCTCTGCACACACTTTTGGACACTGGACACTTTTGGATTGTGTGAGGCCCACTGATATCTGAGCGCTATGTGACAGGCTCGATGGCACAGCTGTGACCAAAGTGACTAGAGGATAAGGGAGATTTTGAATCTCTGCACACACTTTTGGACACTGGACACTTTTGGATTGTGTGAGGCCCACTGATATCTGAGCGCTATGTGACAGGCTCGATGGCACAGCTGTGACCAAAGTGACTAGAGGATAAGGGAGATTTTGAATCTCTGCACACACTTTTAGACACTGGACACTTTTGGATTGTGTGAGGCCCAATGAATATCTGAGCGCTATGTGACAGGCTCGATGGCACAGCTGTGACCAAAGTGACTAGAGGATAAGGGAGATTTTGAATCTCTGCACACACTTTTAGACACTGGACACTTTTGGATTGTGTGAGGCCCAATGAATATCTGAGCGCTATGTGACAGGCTCGATGGCACAGCTGTGACCAAAGTGACTAGAGGATAAGGGAGATTTTGAATCTCTGCACACACTTTTGGACACTGGACACTTTTGGATTGTGTGAGGCCCACTGATATCTGAGCGCTATGTGACAGGCTCGATGGCACAGCTGTGACCAAAGTGACTAGAGGATAAGGGAGATTTTGAATCTCTGCACACACTTTTGGACACTGGACACTTTTGGATTGTGTGAGGCCCAATGAATATCTGAGCGCTATGTGACAGGCTCGATGGCACAGCTGTGACCAAAGTGACTAGAGGATAAGGGAGATTTTGAATCTCTGCACACACTTTTGGACACTGGACACTTTTGGATTGTGTGAGGCCCAATGAATATCTGAGCGCTATGTGACAGGCTCGATGGCACAGCTGTGACCAAAGTGACTAGAGGATAAGGGAGATTTTGAATCTCTGCACACACTTTTGGACACTGGACACTTTTGGATTGTGTGAGGCCCAATGAATATCTGAGCGCTATGTGACAGGCTCGATGGCACAGCTGTGACAAAAGTGACTACAGGATAAGGGAGATTGGATTGCTTTTAAAAAAGCAGTTTGCGGAGCAGTGGGTAAACAGCAATGCCAGCCTGTCAGGAAGCCTTAAAAGGCAGCCCAACAACCAACACCACTGATACACCACAATATAGTCTCCCCTTGCACTGCACACACAGTGACTGGTGTGTTGCGCAGGCCAAATTGCTAGAAGTGTTTCTGCTAATGTTCACACTTGATTTTGTTGGTCTATTTAGTTTTTTGTGTGGTCAGCCAGCCCCGGCTGGGGCTGTGCTGAATTTCCACTCTTATTTATCTGTATTTGCCAATTTGCTTTTTGCCCCTTATTAGATTGGCCTCTTTTTGCTCTGTCTCAGAATATTTCAGAGTGCTGATATAGTGGGAGAAGTCTAGTGACTTCAGGGTTAATTTTGTTATCAGAAGTGTTGGACATTATTTTTGTAGGGTTTTTTGGGCAGATTGCAGACAGTGTCTTTCCTTTCCTATCCTTTCTAGTTAGTTTGGGCCCCATCGTTTGCTCAGCCTATTTTCCTTCCTGTGTTTGTGTTTTCATCTTGTTTCACTGTCAATACATGTGTGGGGGCTGTCTATTCCTTTGGGGTCTGCTCTGGGGCAGTTAGTTTTCCCCTTTACTTGCTTTAGGCTTATTTAGTCCTCCAGCTGTGGCGAGGCATCTAGATTCATCATAGGAACGCTCCACGGCTGCTGCTAGTTGTGTGGTTAGGATCAGGGGTCTGCAATCTGCATAGTTACCAACCTCTCTGGTTTTCTGTGACTTATCTTGTTTAGTTTTCCTCCTCGGTGACCCATTCATAACACATGCCTAACAGGATGTGCCCACACTTCTGAGGATTTCTCATTGGCTGAATCAAATCAAACTGGCTCATAGCATTATGGGAACTTCCGATTCCGGTATTCGATATGCAAAAAAGGAACTCAGTATCGGAATTCCGATACCGCGAATATCGGCCGATACCCGATATTTGCTGTATCGGAATGCTCAACACTATCCAGCACCCATCTGACTGTGCCCGTGCTTTTCTTCTTTTAAGCAACGTTGTGTAGCTGCTATGGCATCCTGGGCTTAGAGCACTTGTGGACTTGTCTGCCTTATTCCTATAGCCTACACTTACTTAATCCATAGTGGCTCCTCCTACAGTTAACCCTTATGTGGACTTCCTATCAGCTATACTTAACAAGACCCACTATACTAATAGTGCCCTCCACTATTGAACCTGAAGGATGCACTGGCTTACCCTAAACTTATACATCATTATGCAAAACACAATACAATATAATATGTACAACATAGTAACACATATAATGTGGCAGTACCAATGAGACCGGCGGTAATACACAATAGTGTAGCAGTACCATGGCATAATCATATCTACACAACATTTACAATATACTAATATTAAAAGTGGAGGTGGCATTAAAGGGATATTCCATGCAATCCCCTACAGTAGTCGACCCATTCTCTTAATAACCTTGGTTTTACCTGCTCAAATTCAGCCATGACCTTCTTACGCACCGGAGACCAATTTGTCCACGATATCTAAGTGTGGTCGCACTAGTGACTTGTATAGAGGTAAAACTATGTTCTTGTTATGAGCATCTTTGCCTGTTTTAATGCATCCAATGACTTTATTTGTCTTGGCAGCAGCTGCCTGACACTGGTCCCTAACGTTCATATGACCGTCCACCAATTCCCACAAGTCCTTTTCATCGGTGTTTTTTGTACATAATAAGAAGTTGTGTTAAACTTCATTCCTGTAATGTTATAATATCCTCCTCTGAGTTGATTACCTCGAACAGCTTAGTATCATCTGCAAATATGGAAATTCTACTCCATTAACCCCCTACAAGCTCAGAAAAAATATAATAAGGAAAAAAAGGGCAAATCCTCTCAATACAGACCCTTGTGATACCCCACAGCTAATTCTGACCCAACTGAGTGCGTTCTCTCACCGAGTTCATGGTTAACCCATTTACACATAGTTTTCCTTAGTTAATTAATATTTTATGTATCAGGGTGGATTGCTGACACTCAGATTTCTGCCAGGGATTTTCAGTTTATCTTAACAGATTTTCGCTCGTGAATTTAGCCTAATACACTGGAGGTACCATCGTCCCCTGGTTCAATTTCCAAGCCAAATCAGTATCAAGAATTGACATATAAATTCTCTTGTATTCACCTTGATATTTCTGTGTAAGGATAAATCAGTACTATCTATACTTAGTTGCAGATTTCAATTGAAATCAATGAGAGGCAAATAAGTGAATCTCTTCTGGATTTTGGCACAGAGGACATGTGAAATTTTTGTTCTGTGAACTTGCCATAAAACACAAAGAAGCTAAAGTATAAACCTAACTATACTCATAGTCACAAGGAAAGGATCCTAGATTATTCACAATATATTTTGCATGGTGAAATTCAGAGAATTTAATAGATTGGATTTATATATTAAAGGCAGAACAAGAACATATATTAAAAAAATCGAATAAAGTATTACATGATAGCTAAAAAAAATCAACAAAGATGGGCATATAAAAAGTCATGATTAGCTTTGGACATTAACCTTATTCTAACATGCCATATGAAATGCTTTTGGGATAGGATTGGCTATAGGCATAACTGCTGTGCTCAGTGTTGCCAGGTTGTAAGGCCTGTGACTTGAAAGTGTCATCCATAGCCTCACCTTTGCATCAGTGTTTGTCTTTTCCCTCACCCAGTTGTAAGATTCCAACACAGCTCTTTCTGTTTTAATGTTTATATGAAAAAAATGGTCATTATTACCTCTTTGGCTTATTTGGTTACTCATACAGCTGGACAATAATTATACAAAATGTGTGCAAGTCTATCTAGAATAGTTGTTGCTGTTTTGACTGCAAAAGGTGGTCACCTCAAATATTGATTTGATTTAGATTTCTTTTGTTCGCTCACTTTGCATTTGTGTTAATTTATTAAAAATAGTACAGTACCGTGTATATATGCATACATCCACACATCGAGGCCATGGTCACACGTTCAGTATTTGGTCAGTATTTTACATCAGTATTTGTAAGCCAAAACCAGGAGTGGAACAATCATAATAGAAACACGTCACCACTTCTGTATTTCTCACCCACTCCCAATTTGGGCTTAAAAATACTGATGTAAAATACTGACCAAATACTGAACGTGTGAACGTGAACTTACTGTCATTCCCCCCCCCATTGTTTATCATTGATGAAAATCCTATAACAATCCTCAAAAAATGTAAAAAGTAATAAAAAGGAAAGGTCATGTAATTGAAATTACATTGAATATATTTTAATAAGTACTTTTGCTCTTTTATTTGCTGTTGCCATGACTGCATTGTGTTTTATTTGATACATGGTTCATGCCTAGGAATCACTGTGAATTGTGCTGCGTCTCCGAAGCTATTGTGGTAGTGCGGATGACATCCTACTTTCAATGTGTTGCTTTTATTTCACACTTTAAGCTGTTCTCTATTCATTTATTAACCTGAAGTCAGAGTTAAAAAGTGCTAGAATCTCTGACTCAACATTTCCAGATATGTATTTAAAGAGATAATCGTTACCATTGACTGTAGGTGTTAATTAGGTTATATAAAAATAGTGCCCGGTAGTGTTATGTTATGTGTCACCTTAGTTTCCCTCCCACAGGGGGCATTTTCCAAGGTGTAATGTTTCTCCTTGTGAAAAAAGAAAAGCCAGGCCTGGCATCTCAAAATGAAGAGACTTAAATATGCCATGCATGCTCCTCTGAGAAATTAAATATGCAAGTTTCCTCTTCAGAGAGGACTAGAACTCTAGTGCCACCTATTGGAAGTAGCAATATTAAAAGTCAATAGCGGCTGTTTAATGAGCCTTGCCATATGACTTAGAATAAGTTAAATGCCGAATCAGAATCCTAATTTGCAGACAAGGTGTTTCGGGGGTGTTGCCCCTCATCAGTTCAAAGTATGAGATCTGATTTGGTTAGGTGAGAGGCTAAGACTGAGATCTAAGGGGCAACGGTTCTCCTTGTACAGAGTGACATTCCAGACCTGGCATGTCAGAGTGAGGAGACTAGAGTTCTAGTCCTCTTCCTCTCTGAAGAAGCAATTTGAATTTCCCAGGTGTAACAATATTTTGTAAATGTATATTTAAAAGAATTTATTAGCCACATTGGTCAATTCTCACCTATTAGATGAGTCCTTGACAATAAGATGATTGTCTCGAAGATCTTTTAAAAAATGTCACATTTCAGTCTTAATTGACAATGACATTCATTTTGATCGGGCTCAGACACATCACTCACGGCAAAGCTCTGCCCACTTTTCAAAAAAATTGCTGTAGCTGGCCGAGACCACCATAAAAATGCCAAAATTTGCTACATTTGAGAGCAACTGCTAGCTGCGAAAAAAATCCTCTGCCAGATTTGAAGCAGTTTTACACCAGAAAACTATATGAATTGGGGCCAAAATCTACATAGACATTCTATTCCGTACGTTCCAATATTAAGCCCACGAAGTGGAACTCTCATGACCGGATTTCTATCTATTGATGTTGATATGGGGAATCTCTAAAAGTTTAGAAGAAAAAAAAATTCCTCCATATTGGAAATAAACTATGTTTAAAGTGGGCCATGGGGGTGAGAGCAGGCATGGCAAGATGGATTTTTTACCTTCTGACTTACACAAATGTCTCGCCTCTCTGCTGCTCAAGGTGGAATACAACAGGCAGTGACCAATAAGTTAGGCAGAAAGATGACATCTGATGGACGGCACATTGGACCCACAAAACCAGCCCGAAGGTATGTGCTTAAAAGAAGGAAATTAGATTGTGGGCACAACTTGAAACAAGGATCTACTTTACGGAAACCACTGTACTCGACAACTGTGGAGAATATATTGCTCTGTATCTAAGCTGCATAAATAAATAAGTAAATTACTGCTTTGTGGCTTCCTCCTGGAAAACCCCTGACTAAGCTCTTTGGTCTGGAAACACCTGTCTAAACCAACTGAGCTCATTCAGCGGCACAGACATAGACAAACGCTGCCTTGATATTTATTGCACTCTTAAATTGTCCTATAATTGTGTATGTGGGAAACAACAACAACAAGAGCATTGTCTGCAGAGATGATGCAAATACTCAGCTGTTATAGCAATAGACGCAGAAATAGTAATGAGCCCATTTCTTTTCGCTAAGTTTATTTGCCGACTCTGTTTGTCAGGTGCATTACAAGAAAAACTAGATGTGTATTTCCTGAAGGAAGTACAGATAGTGGTTTGAAATGGTGCCCGGGCTGCCCCTTTAAGAGAGACTTGCCTGCTGCCCCTGCAAGACTTTCAACTCAGGATACGATTTAACTGTGGGTGCCTCTCAGGGGCCACTTTGGCCTCATGGTCTGATTTTGTGGGTGGGGCCCCTCAGGGCCTGATTTTGTGGGTGGGGCCCCTCAGGGTCCGATTTTTTTGGGTGGGGCCTCTCAGGGTCCGATTTTGTGGCCGGGGCCACTCAGGGTCCGATTTGGTGGCCGGGGCCCCTCAGGGTCCGATTTGGTGGCCGGGGCCCCTCAGGGTCTGATTTGGTGGGTGGGGCCCCTCAAGGTCCGATTTTGTGGCTGGGGCCCCTCAGGGTCCGATTTTGTGGCCGGGGCCAATCAGGATCCGATTTTTGTGGCCGGAACCCCTCAGGGTCCAATTTTGCAGGTGGGGCCCCTCAGGGTCAGATTTTGTGGCCGGGGCCCGTCAGGGTCCGATTTTGTGGGTGGGACCTCTCAGGGTCCGATTTGGTGGGCGGGGCCCCTCAGGGTCCAATTTGGTGGGCAGGTCCCCTCAGGGTCCGATTTTGTGGGTTGGGCCCCTCAGGGTCCGATTTTGTGGCCGGGGCCCCTCAGGGTCCGATTTTGTGTCAGGGGCCCCTCAGGGTCTGATTTTGTGGTTGGGTCCCCTCAGGGTCCGATTTTGTGGTTGGGGCCCCTCAGGGTCCGATTTTGTGGCCGCGGCCCCTCAGGGTCTGATTTTGTGGCCGCGGCCCCTCAGGGTCCGATTTTGTGGCAGGGGCCCCTCTGGGTCCGATTTGGTGGGTGGGGCCCCTCTGGGTCCAATTTGGTGGGCGGGACCACTCTGGGTCCAATTTGGTGGGCGGGGCCTCTAAGGGTCCGATTTTGTGGTTGGGTCCCCTCAGGGTCCGATTTTGTGGTTGGGGCCCCTCAGGGTCCGATTTTGTGGCCGGGGCCTATCAGGGTCCAATTTTGTGACTGGGGCCCATCAGGGTCCGATTTTGTGGCCGCGGCCCCTCAGGGTCTGATTTTGTGGGCGGGACCACTCTGGGTCCAATTTGGTGGACGGGACCACTCTGGGTCTGATTTGGTGGGCGGGGCCTCTCAGGGTCCGATTTGGTGGGCGGGGCCCCACAGGGTCCGATTTGGTGGGCGGGGCCCCACAGGGTAAGATTTGGAGGCTGGGGTCGCTCAGCCTCCAATTTGGAGGCCGGGGTCGTTGAGCTTCCGATTTGGAGGCCGAGGTCAAAAAGCCTCTGATTTGGAGGCCGGGGTCGATGAGACTCCGATTTGGAGGCCGGGGTCGATGAGACTCCGATTTGGAGGCCGGGGTCGATGAGACTCCGATTTGGAGGCCGGGGTGGCTCAGCCTCCGATTTGGAGGCCGGGGTGGATCAGCCTCCGATTTGGAGGCCGGGGTGGATCAGCCTCCGATTTGGAGGCCGGGGTGGATCAGCCTCCGATTTGGAGGCCGGGGTGGATCAGCCTCCGATTTGGAGGCCGGGGTCGATCAGCCTCCGATTTGGAGGCCGGGGTGGCTCAGCCTCCGATTTGGAGGCCGGGGTGGCTCAGTCTCCGATTTGGTGTGTCGGCCCTTTAAGACTCATTTGGGTGCGCTGGCCCTTTAACAATCACTTTGGCGCGTTGGCCCTTTAAGAGCTAGTTTGGCTGACTGGGCTTCTTTTAAATCCACTTTGGCGCACACATTCTCTCTCAGGGGCATGTGTCATGTGATGAAGCTAGATTTGCATTTGTGATGTGGGTTTCGCTTTAAGAGCTGATATTATGTGGCAGAGGCTCTGTGCTGGGGTTCAAGTGACCTTCGTAGGCGTTGGCATAGTAACTGGGTCTGCCTGCGCATATCAATGAGCTCAACTGTCATTTCAATCGCCTCAGGGCACGTTTTGCCATTTCCTATTGAAAAGCATTGGAGACAGTGCATTCCAATGACGGGAAAAAAAATTTTCAAACGCAAATTGCGCAAAAACTACAAATCCGATCGACACGAAAAATACTTAGCACACCTCTCATGGACGCTGGTTTCGAAACGACACCTCAACGGAGTCTGTGCATGTAGCGGTTCGGGCTGCATTAATTGCGGAAATCAACTTAATAATAATAATAAGAAGAAGAAGAATAAGTTAGCAGCGTTCGGATTACAATATAGTGGTTTTTTCAAACCACTATAACAAAATATACCGAAGAATAGGTCAGAAGAAACGGATCAAGGTGACGACAGATATTCAGAGCCTAAATAAGACGACTGTTTATTAATAGAGGTTCAAGCAAGTTTACCCGCCCTCACCCTGACACATGTGGTATCTCTTATTATTTATCTCAAGCACACCATTGTTAGCATTTCAATAGGAATGCATGTAATACCACGCTAATGATCGTTTCACAACATTAGGATTTTATCCCTGCATATTTTAGCTGCAATAATGAAGACTGAACAATTTCTACGGTTTAGAGAATAATAAAAAGAAGTTTGATGCTTATTCTAAGAGTCCCGTTACATTTAGCGATGCACCAGCGATCCTGACAACGATATGACCCGGTCACTAGTGAGCTGCCAAACAGGCAGATCTCACCAGCGACGCATCAGCTATAAGCGATCTGTCGGTGGCCGCTCTTACCTGTCACACCTCAGTGATGATGACGACTTCCGCCTGCGTCCATGCATCGCTAGTCGGCGCCAGCGGGACGCCAACGAGAAAAAAATGGCCCAGGATATTTGAGCATGATCAGCGATATCCAGCTGGGGGGGCAGTCGCAGGTACGTGTCACACAAAGCGAGATCGCTAGTGATATCGCTGTTGCGTCAAAAAATCGGTGATTGTTTAGCGATATTGCTAGCGATCTCGCTATGTGTGAAAGGCCCTTAAGACAAATAATTGTGAAATTAGCAATGAAAGACAGCCATATTGGAGACATATAAAAGTTTTCCTTTTTTATTTGACCTCTTCATCTTTAGGAAGTAGAACAATGGAGCTCGAAAGATGATTGGCAAATATTTATTTTTGTGCTGACAGTTTGACCTTAGCAAAAAATATCTTGGTGCATAATTTTGCTTAAATGGGCTTTTTTTTAAATCACTAGACCTTGGAATAATAATAATTTCCACATTTGGACGTGTTTCAATAAAATGTTCCTGTGCTGAGATAATCTTATAAATGTGACCCTGCTGTGTTCTGTGTAATGGCTGTGTCTGACCATTCAGGAACATTGTCTGATCATACCACAGCTCCTTGGCAGGGGAGGACGCAAAAAATATGCAGCCATTACAGCGGGGGATAGAAGCTGATATCTTTTTGTGAGATAAGACCTTTAAACTTTTCCATGACTGTTTTTAAACAATGTTTTAGCTCAAGGAAAGAATTATTTGCGATCCCATGCCGTCCACATACAATTGTGGAAATTAGTGGGATTCTAAGATCTATTGAGTAAAATTGACTTTTGTCCATAGGAAAACCCCTTTAGGGTGTGTGTGGTGCAGCAATTTACAAGAAAAACTACATGATCTATATATCAAGAGGCATGGTAAAAATTCAACCATGACCTTATGGGTATGGATTTATGCACTAGGGCACATTCATGCAGGAACAGAATATCGCCTTCCCCAAACTGTTCCCACAAAGTTGGAAGCATGCAATTGTTCAAAATGTCCATGTACACTAAAGCTTTAAGATGTCCGTCAAATGAAATGGTCACCCTCTGAAAACCATCCCATAGCAATGTCCCTCGGCCACCAAACTGTCCATTTGGCACAATCTCATCAGACAGGTAACATTGTTCTGGCACTTTCAAAGCCAGTCTCGACCATGGATTCATTACTGAACAGAACGTGTATTAACTGCTCCAGAGTCCAGTGGTAGTGACTTTATCCCACTTCATCTGACTCTTGACATCGTGCTTGGTGTTATAAGGCTTGCATACAGCTGCCAAATATGGAAACTTATATTGTGAAGTTCCCGGTAGGGCACAGTTTTTGTACTGATGTTAATACCAGATGAGGTCTTGACTCTGCAGTTATGGAGTCAGCAGAGCGTCGGTGACTTTTCTGCCTTCTACACCTCAACACTCAGTGACCCCGTTCGGTAACTTTGCTGAGGTTCCTAAACTCTTCCACTGTTCAATATTTAGTGAAGAAATATCGGTGACATCCTTTTAGAGTACTGGAAATTAATATAAACCTATAAAGATTGGCAAAAAAAAAAAAAACACCGGGCCACTGATAGAACTAATTTATTAAGTTGGTAATCAATAAATACAATATCTTTAAACCTAAAAAATTACAACACAAAAATCATACAAAAAAAAATATTTATTAATCCATTGATCGTTTACATAATTTACAAACAATTAAAATATTATAAAAAGTTGTGAATCACGTCAAAGGTAACTAAGATGAGTTGCTCACTTCCATAGCTATACTAATTGAATAAATAGTTGCCTACATGACTTTTTAGATATAATGAATGTATTGCACTGAGCAAGAAGATATAAATAATATAAAAAGCAGAATCCATGAAGTTTGTTGCATAATTAATAAATCGTAAAAAACAGCATAATCCCTGTGCAATATTACTGGGCATAGTTCAAAGTGCTTAGAAGACAATGAGGTCTCATGCCAGTAATAATAATACAGTACACTTAATATATCAACACCTGATTCAAAAGTCATAATGAGGGGAGAATATTAACCGTGGAGGTGTCGGGTTTTGGCTTGGTACCTCTCATTATTACTTTGTATAGTGTATTGACTACTTATTAGACATTCTATGTCTTAAAATGCAAATACACACTTTATTAGTTACTATTAGGGCTCGTACAGACGTCAGTATTTTCGGTCTGAGTGTGATCCAACAAACCATTGGATTGCACTCAGAGCGATGTTAGTCTATGTGGCCTTTGCTTATGTCTGATTTTTTTTCCTCCAACTGTTTGAGAAAAAAAAAAAATCGCTGCATCATGTCCGAGTTAGATTCGATATTCAGATCGCACTTGTAAGTCAATGATTCAGTGGAAAACACGGACTGCACGCGGATATCATTTAAGTGCCGACCGATTTCAGCAGACTGACAGAATTGAGAAAAAAAAATTTTCTCCAACTTCTCCTCATCTGAGAAAATCGAATCAAACTCTGATCAGTGTCATTTCCGTAATAGGCCTGATACTTTCGGATCAGAGAATTTGTAGTCGTCTGTACCTGCCTTTAATGGAAATGAGACGTCATTGTCTTTCTAAGCACTATTCACCTTGCACCAGTCCTATATATGAATTATAATTTATTAAAGCCAACAGTGAAGTTTTCTATTGAATAAAAGCAGCTTATACAGAATCTTCTCCCACAACCTTCCGTTCAGCTTTCTCTGCTTTTTAATTTTTTGCCTCCAGATAAGACTGCATATTCAAAGCGACAGGTTCCCTTTAAGTCTTATGTATTCATGGCAGGGATATCAGATAAAAAATAAATGTGGAGCTGTCTGGTATTTGGAGGAGAGGTCAGTGTCGGACTTGAGTGCAAAGGTCCCACCAGTAACATTGAGGCTGTGTGCACACGATGTAGATTTGCAGCGGTTCCGCAGCGGATTTTACCGCGCAGAAACATTGCATTTCTGCATTGTGATGTACAGTAGCCTTAAAATCAATGTAAAAAAAAAACCGCTGTGCAGACGCTGCGGATTTTTCCGCGCAGTTTACTCGCGGTACAAAATCCGCAGCATGTTACTTCTTTTGTGCGGTTTTCCATCTCCCTGTCACCAAATCCACAGGGGGAAAACCACGATGGAAAACCACACAAAAACCGCATGAAAAATGGAAGAAATCCGCAGGAAAAATGCAGGTCATTTGACCTGCGGATTTCTTCCATTCTGCGCGGAAAAATCCGCAGGGCCAAAAAGTACGTCTGCACTCAGCCTGACTCTGCGGGTCCACTCTTCAGCTACATGCAAATATTATATTGCCCTCATTCATACATTTCAGTAATAATACTTTGGGTAGTTTGTTAAATGAATGATGAGATGCTGATTCTGTCTGCACATAGAGAATCAAGTATATTGTGCCAACTACTGATCAATCAAGAGGTACATGGTCCATTCCTGAACAGAGGCCACCGGGTATTCACCTGTTCCCCTGTGAGCTAGTCTGTTCCTGAGTGTGGTACAGAAAATAAATTGTATAGTTCCCCAAATAGAGAATGGGGTAAGGTACTGCATCATTGGGAGGCACGATGGCTCAGTGGTTAGCAATGCTGCCGTGCAGCGCTGGGGTCCTGGGTTTAAATCCCACCAAGGACAACATCTGCAAGGAGTTTGTATGTTCTCCCCATGTTTGAGTGGGTTTCCTCTGGGTTCTCCGGTTTCCTCCCACACTCCAGAGACATACTGATTGGGAATTTAGATTGTGAACCCCATCGGGGACAGTGATGATGTCTGTAAAGCGCTGTGGAATATGATGACACTATATAAGCAAAGCATAATAAATATAATAATAGATTTCTAGACCACATAGTAGGGCAAAACTGAGTTGCAGGATTTTAAAAAATGTTATTAGCAAAATAAACTATATTACTATGACAGCAATGTATGAACCCCAGGACTGAGTACTTTGCTTTAATATTACCCATCAATAACAAGTCCATGCCTCCCCTAATCTCTGGATTTATTTTTATATAATATGACAAGATCAACTCTACAGCAAAGTGTATTTAAATTGACCAAAAGCAGTGAGATGTTTCATCAATGTCTGCCGTCACTGAGACATCTTCCCCTCTGCAGATTTCCCTTCCAGCTGTGCGACTATGTGAAAAAGGAAAAGCTTAGATCAATGCAGAGACATACTCGAACATGTTGAAGAATTTTAATGTGTGATGTTCAGGGATTCTTTATGCCAGAAACCCCTATACCTCTCTAAATGTGCCCTGGTTCTGGGTCTCAATGCTACATCGGGATACAAAGGAACATGCATCTCAAAATGTGGTATGAACTCGGACAGAGGCCTGACCTTTACCCTCAGCAGAGATAGCAGAAGTCAAAACTTTTAAAAAGTAATTTATCTTTTCAAACTTCTAGTGCAATGATAACTTTTTGAAACTGTAATGCAAAAGAGGAAATAGAAGGAAATATATCTGGCAAGGGTGAAGTAAAAACCAGGGAAAAAACAGGGAAAAGAAAAGTTTGCATTATAGAGGTTTAGAGAAGGTAGAGAGAACGGTAGAAAATATAAGAGACAAAAGGAATTAAGGAAAGAAATAAAGATAGAAAGAGAGAAAGAAAGAAAGTTAAGAACGAGCAAAGAAAGAAAGTAGAAAGAAACCGAGAAAGAGAGAGAGATGGAACAAAGAAAGAAAGGAAGAAAGATAGAAAGAGTTAAGAAAAAGCAAAGAAAGAAAAACGAGAAAGAAAGAAAGTAAAGAAGAAAGAAAGAGGAAAGGAAGAGAGGTAGAAAGAAAGAAAAGAATGAAATGAAAAAAGGAAAGGAAAGAAAGGAAATATGGAAGTAATACTTCCCTCTATTGCTTGAATGTTCCCAGGACTAAAAGTGATGATGTCCCGATCACCTGTCACCTCCCCTTAGGTGACTTGGGTATGCCACCTCCTAACATGAGAAGTGACAACGTTCTGACCGTTCCTCTCACTGCTGAGGCCATGGATTAGTTACAGCTGTCAGATGACTGGTGGTCGGGACAACAGCAGTTGTGGTCCTGGACCTGGTGGAAGCCCTCAAAGTTGCAGTGGACTCTAATGGTAAGCATGGCTCACACAAACTAAAAGATAAATATCCCCATTCCTGAGATGCTGATAAAACTTAAAATTTATTAAATATGCATTGGCAAGATTTGATGAAACGATGATGATATAATATTACTGACATCAATAGGAACTAGAGAAATGAAACCGGGCTCAGGCAAGGCAAGTAAAGACTAGGCTTTGGGGAGTTTATTATATGCTTGACAGATATTAATTACAGTGCCTGATATCTCCCTAATATGGTCTAACCAAAACATAAAGTTCCCCGCCTAGCCACAAGGGTTTGCCCCCTAGATCCAGCACATGTGATGCCCCCACTCCCTCTTGTCTGACCCTTAGCAGATCTTGGATATCCCTAGAATCTAAACAATATATACACACAAAAACCTAGAACATAGTAAAGTCTGCCAATTAGCAACTCCAAAGAATGAACGAGACTTGTAGATAAATCACACTGTTCAAAATTATGTCATCCAAGACAATATGCAGCTTAAGATCATATAAGGAGCTTGTAAGGTTAGATTAATAAGATATAACACTGAAATAATGAGAAGGCAGAAAGGCTATGTGTCTCAACCAGTTTAACCTATTATGATGCAAAAATAAATATACTGGTATGAAACAGGAAAAAAAACCATGGCAGGACCCATATAGGAATTTCTAAGAAAATGATTCCAGCAACTATTATTACAAAACAATGAGAATATATTCCAAAAAAGCATTACCCATTAATTAGAGTTGAGCAGGCAGATCGATTTGTGAAGGATCGAGTTTGAGTCGAATTTCCTGAAATTCGAACACTTTGAGAGATTAAAAAAAAACTTTACCCAGAGTCATTCCCACACTACTGAAACATCAGATTGCAGGCTAACGTCATTTTGCATGACTCGAGGGCCTCACTATAATGCTCTGCAGCTGTGACATCTAGTAGATTATCATACCTTGTACAGTGGAGATCGGTATTGGGGCCATCATAGATCAGCGTTTTTCAGTGGAGCACAATTTGCCTGGCAAAGTCATTTTCCATCTGCCGAGTCACTGGGTAAGTTTCCCACTTCTGTAGATTGTAAGCTCTTACGGTCAGCGAAGTTCTCTTGCCTGCAGATTATATGCTCTTATATTCAACGAGGGTCTCTCTCTTTCTCTCCTGTAGAGTGAAACTTCTCATGATCAGTAAAGTCCTTTTTCTCTCCTGTAGAGTGTAAGCTCTTATGGTCAGTGAGATGCTCGTTCTCCTGTAGAATATAAACTCTTATAGTCAACGGAGTCCTCGCTCTCTCTCCTGTAAGGTGCAAGCCCTTATGGTCAGCGGAGTCATCCTTTTCCATTGATCCATTACACCATTTAGTTCATTTCATTACATTCTGCTGGTAAGTATCGCTTCTTGTTCTCATTTTGTAGGATTCCTACCCTCTAAAAAATCTTTAAAAGTAGCAAAAAACACCTTTAACAGATCTAATAGATTTTACCATTTCAGCCTCATACTGCTGTGCTTGATTAAGCTTGTTCTCCATCGCTATAGTGCTAATTGTAATATTTTTTTTTACCCCTAAGGGTACATTTACACTAATAATTTTTGACATGGATTTCATGTTTCTGAATTGCAAAGAAGCAAAAACTGAAAATGTAACTTGTTTTTACCTCCTAGGTAGTTTAAGTTATTAGGAATTCACTTCCTTGTATTGACCAGAGACGCTAAATTTCCATAAAACAATGACATTGACAGCATTGTATAATAACCTGGTGTACAATTACTTATTAGAATATCCGGACAGCTTATTGTCCTAAATTTACCTATCATTAAGATTTAGGATGGGCAATATTTGTTAACCAGTAAAGGATTGCTTATCCATCTGTTGAAGATAACAATAACATAAAATATACATACAGAATATTTATAAGTCCACATTGAAGGAAAACTTCTCTCCCTCTTAAATCATTAAAATATTTTTAACTTTTTTTTGTAAGATGCATTGATCTAGTTCAGGACAAAACTTTCTGATCCATCAATTTATAATCCAAACTTTTATTCACATTTCTTATAACTCAGGTTCATTGTAGAATTCTGTCAATATATACATGAAAGAATGATAATGCCACAACATAAGTGCCTAGTTCTATTGTTTAGCACTTCTTGTCTTCCACATTTGGCTGTACACATTACTTAAATTTCTGTTTTGCTCATCGAATATTAAAAAAAAATGGCTTGCTATGTATGGTACGTACATGAGACTGTCCTATCTTTTTCCTAATGTCAAATGTCAGAGAAAACAGGGGTCCCATTCAAGGTTCCGGCAGTTGGTAATAAATTGTTAAAATAATAAGATGACACATCCTATAAAAAATTGCTTTAGATTCTTCTAAAAATGTGGTGCCCAAAATCAAGCATTCAATGGATGTTGGTGTAAATGTTTAAAAAGCTGTCATTTTTTTTTGTTGGCCAATTATTTTTGTTATTCCTTACTTACTTATGATCCCCATTTTGGAGATATTAAAATATAATATAAACACAAGAAAAGTCAAAACAAGTCAACTGAAAAATTAATTGCAATATTTGACTTAGGCAAATCTAGAAAACTTTCATCTACTAAGATGAAATTATTTTGACGATGACAAGATAATTGGTCAATTATATGCTAAAACTATTAAGGACCAAATTGCAATTCAAATTTAGTGCTTAATTGAAAATTTAAAATGGTTAGGCACTTACTGCAAAAGCAATGAATCTAAGGTTGAATTAGATTTCATTGGTTCAGGGATCCTTTTCTTTAGTTGTAGTATCGTGAAAACTTTACTATTATAGGAGTTATTATACGCTTCCTCTCCTGACATCACGCCAGCCTTTTTAGAAAACACCAGCGACTGTCTAAACACTGTGTCTAAGATCATGTCCTCACTATATCTGAAACTGAACCTGTCAAAGACTGAACTCCTTGTGTTTCCTCCCTCTACCAATGTACCTATACTCGACATTGCCATTTCTGTGTGTCGTTCCACTATTACTCCCCAGCAACATGCCCGCTGTCTTGGGGTCATACTTGAATCTGAGCTTTCACTAGCCCCCCACATTCGATCACTGGCTCGCTCTTGTTATCTGCACCTCAAAAACATTTCTAGAATTCGATCTTTTCTTACTTTTGACTCTGCAAAAACTCTTACTGTTTCTCTTATTCATTCTCGTCTGGACTATTGTAACTCTCTTCTAATTGGTCTCCCTCATACCAAACTCTCCCCTCTCCAATCTGTCTTGAATGCTGCAGTCAGGATCATATTCCTCACCAATCATTACACCGACGCCTCTACCTTGTGCCAGTCATTATATTGGCTACCCATCCACTCCAGAATCCAGTACAAACATATTACCCTCACGCACAAAGCACTCCATGGCTCAGCACCACCCTACATCTCCTCCCTCGTCTCAGTTAACCACCCTACCCGTGCCCTCTGCTCTGCTGATGACCTGAGGTTAGCATCCTCAATAGTCAGAACCTCCCACTCCCATCTCCAATGCTTTGGAATGCACTTCCCAGGTCAATACGATTAGTCCCCAATCCCTACAATTTTAAGCGTGCCCTGAAAATACATTTATTCAGACTGGCCTACCGCCTCAACACATTAACCTAACTATCCCTGTGTGGCACAGCCAAAAGTTTTACCATAACCAGGTTCCCCGCATCATGTTCCCACATGCTTTATGCATCCATTAGCCCTCTGTGTCTGTACTGTTACACACTTAACATTATGGCTGGTCCATACAGTCATGGCAAATGTTACCACCCACCTTTCATGTCTACCTTTTTTCCTCATAGATTGTAAGCTTGCGAGCAGGGCCCTCATTCCTCTTGGTATCTATTATGATCTATGTGGTTATTGTTATGCTGTAATGACTAGAGTTGAGCGACTTTTGGTTTTTTAGGGTCGAGTTTCGTTTCGTGAAACTCGACTTTTCCAAAAGTCGGGTCGAGCAAGATCGGCCGATTATAGGGAAAAGTCGGGGTCGTCCCGAAACACGAAACCCAATGTAAGTCAATGGGGAATAAAAGTCGGCAGTGAGAGGAGGACAGGAAACACACCTACAGTGCCCATTTGAATGCCAAAAGCATCAATTCTTCTTACTTAAGCTTGTCAACCTTAATTAACTTCATAATACAAGTTACGCACTGAAAAATGGGGGTTATTTGGCTAAAATTGTGGGGGGGTAGGGCTGGCTCCAGGTTATCATGTGCCCTGGGCGAAAGAGCGCCCCTTTAACACATACCACAACTCATCATGCTCCGATACGGCAGAGAAATAGCGGTATAGTACAATGAAAAATACTTCACTTTTTACATCTCATGACGAGGCCCATCTATTTCTCCATACAGAATCATTGGTCCCATATAATGTTTGAAACAGTATATGATGAGCTCCACATAATGCTACAGTATATGGTGGTCCCCATGGATGAAGCTCCACTGTCTTATGGGCCCAAATAATGCTCCAAACATAATGGGCCCCATTTCTAATGCTCTAGTGTATAATGGGCCCTGTAAATGCTGCTCCAGTGTCTGATGTCCACCTTTGGAATGTTCCAGTGTATGGTGGGCCCCATCTATCATTCTCCAGAGTATAGTGCTCCCCAAAAATTGCTGTCCCAACATTGAAAACAATCAAATAAGTCTCCTCGCTAGGGAATCCCTGTACTTGTCTGGACTCCTCGTCGTCCCCATCTTCCATCTCACTGCACAGTATTTCAACCTTGCAAGTGCTGTGATCCTGAGCAAGCAGGGGGGGCCCACTCGTTGGCGACGGCACTGGCACAGGGCCCCTGATAGTACGGTGGTGTGTCTGATGGCGTGTGGGCCGAACCTGCACTTTCATCTGCAGCTTCCTCTTTGTCACCGTGTAAGATGGAACTGTATATGGGAAGGGTAACCTGAGTTTCATCAGGGTCAGATTCAGGCCATGTAGCGTGCGAGGGGAATGTAGTGGTCTGGGTCAATGTACCAGCAGATTCATCGAGCAGTGGCTGGGCATCAGTGCACTTGTGTCGCCCCCAGGAGTACGGTCGCCACAGTGGCATTACCTTCCTCCTAGGGAGTGTGATGTCATGCTTGGGAGCAACGAACGATCTCTCTAGCAGGTTAACTGATTGGGCGGCGTTATTCCCACGAGTCATGACCCTCCAAACAGCGTTCATGAAGGCAAAGTGTTTGTTTTACGTGGGCAGTATGGTTGCAAAGCTGAACCTTAAAGGAATGTCCAGAAGGGCACCACCAGGAGTGGAGCCTACGGTTAAATTCGACTCCACCTGGGAAACCTCAACCATGCCAGCTACAGAAAAGATGCACACATTGCAAGCTTAATTCCGTTAACGAATGAGACTCCGTCATCATCATGGTGTCCATGAACTCGCAATGGCCTGGAGAATCATAATGGCAGGGCAGTCTCAGCATCTGTTGAACATGGTGTTAGAAAAAAAAAAACCCCACAACTGTAGAATTGCATTTTTTTATCAATTTCACCGCACTTGGAATTTTTTTCCCCTTTTCCAGTACACGATATGTTAAAACCAATGGTGTCGTTCAAAAACACAACTCGTCCCGCAAAAAACAAGCCCTCACATGGCCATTTTGAAGAAAAATAAAAAAAGGTATGGCTCTGAGAAAAAGGGGAGCAAAAACCGAAAACGCAAAAAGGAGTAAAGTAAAGCAGGAGACGACCTTTGTAGCTGATGGAGGACATTCAACATCTATCTCATCAGCCTGAAAGGTGTATTGGAGGCCGGAGGACGCCGCGGAGCTGCTGGAATAAACTGCACACACTGTCCTCAGCCTGAGCACAAATGTGAGTTACGCTGTATATTGTGTAATGTGTGTGTGGTTATATATACACATATACAGTAACACAATACACAGTGTGACACACATTTCTGCTCCGCACAGGCTGAGGACACTTTCTATACAATCACACGCAGCCTCGTTCTCACACTGACCTCAGGGCTGACATTACCGGTGTCACCGCTCAGCAATGCAACCAGATGTAGCAGAGTTCTGGCTCGTCGTGGGACATCATCATGATGGATTCTCGGCGGACACCTGACAATGTCTTTGATTCGTTTCTGTGTCTTTCTTCCTTTTGATTATGGGGTTACTAGTGGGGTAGACACCTCTCCATTACTGACACCCGGGCTTAATGTCAGCGAACATTACACAGCTGACACAACCCCAAAACTATTACCAAAACTATTACCGATTTATTATTCTGGAATCATCCGCAATTTCTCATGGACTCCCCTTCTTGGAGCATGATTGCTAATTCAACAATTGAGTACATAAAATCCATTACTTCTGTGAAACCTGTGGAGGTGTACTGCAAGAGAGGTAGGAGAGGAGGCATCCCGCCACGCCTTCGGAGGAGAGGGTTCAGAACAGCTCTTCCTTCACTCCACTTGGCTAATGTCCGTTCCTTATCTAACAAAATGGAGGAACTGAACTTACTTTGTAACATGAGATCTGATATGGCCAATTCAGCTGCTCTTTGTTTTACTGAGACCTGGTTGAATGACACCATCCCTGATTGTAGTCTGGATCTAACTGGTTTTGTTATCTACAGAGGTGATTGTGTAGCTTCAGGTAAACAAAGGGGGGGTGGGGTATGTCTCTACATCAACACTAGCTGGTGCTGTGATGTTAACATACTGGGAAAAGGTTGCTCTCCAGATCTAGAGTACCTTGCACTCAATTGTAGACCATTTTACACTCCAAGAGAGTTTTCATCTATGGTTCTGGTTGCAGTATATATTCCCCCTCAAGCATCTGTTAAAGCTGCTATTGGTGAATTAGCTTGCAAAATATCAGAATGGGAGAAAGGATCTCCTGAAGCATTTGTGATCGTAATGGGGGACTTTAACAAAGGAAAACTCAACCTGGATCTCCCCAAATTTACTCAACATATAAACTGCTTCACGAGAGAGAACAATACGCTTGATCACTGCTATACTGTCTTAAAAGGGGCCTACAGGGCAGTGAGGAGAGCAGCAGTGGGCTTTTCAGATCATTGTCTAATTCATTTAATTCCAGCCTACAGGCAAAGGTTGAAAACATCCAAACCTACAGTTTATACAAAGAAGACATGGTCTGAGGAGGCAAAATTGCAACTGCAAGCATGCTTTGAATGCACGGACTGGGAGGTATTCCAGGAAACATGCTCAGGTCTGGATGAATGGGTTGATGCAGTGTCCTCATATATCCGTTTTTGTGAAGACACGTTTATTCCATCCAAATCTGTCCACTTTCGGGGAAACAACAAGCCGTGGTTTACAAATAAAGTCAGGTTGATCCGTAAGAGAAAAGAGGAGGCTTATAAAGCAGGCGATATTACTGAATTCAAGAAACTCAGGAACTCGCTATCTAAAGAGATCAAGTTAGCCAAACACGAGTATGCAAAGATTTTGGAGGAAAGGTTCTCATCAAAAGATACTAGATCTGCATGGAGAGGATTAAGAGAGGTCACCAATTATAAAAGCCACCCCACTATAGTGAACCCCAGCAGAAGTCTGGCAGCAGAGTTAAATGAATTCTACTGCAGATTTGAGGCAAGCTCTACACACAGTGGCTATTCATCTCTAAGCTCCTCAGTCTGTTCATATAAAGATCATTCATTGTGCAACACCCAAGTAGTGATCTCCGAGGCAGAGGTGATACGCATCCTGAAGGGACTTAGGGTCAAAAAGGCACCTGGCTCTGATGATGTATCTCCAATGTGTCTGAAAGTATGTGCTACCCAGCTTGCCCCTATACTGACAAATATATACAATGTGTCACTGAAAGAGTGCGTTGTACCTCAGTGTTGGAAAAATTCCACAATTATCCCTGTCCCCAAGAAAGTGGGATCCTCTGAGTTGAACGACTATAGACCAGTAGCACTCACATCTGTAGCTATGAAAGTCTTCGAAAGAATTATGATGTCCCACCTGATAAAATTCACGCAGAAGCTATGGGACCCGCTTCAGTTTGCCTATAAGGAGAATCGTTCGGCAAACGACACTGTCAATCTGGCACTGAAGTACATTTTGGATCATACAGATGAACTGCACTCATATGTCCGGATTCTTTTCATGGACTTTAGCTCAGCGTTCAATACCATTGATCCGAATTTACTTCATAAGAAAATGGTAGCTCTTGGAGTCCCTCTCAACTTATGCTTGTGGATTTATAACTTCCTGACAGCCAGGGTACAGAGTGTAAAAGTTGGACCATTCACTTCGGACACCTTGGTCACAAACATCAGGGCACCTCAGGGGTGTGTTTTGTCCCCGTTACTGTTTTCTCTCTATACGAATGATTGCATCTCTTCAGCAGACTCAGTAAAAATCTTGAAATTTGCCGATGATATGACACTGATTGGTCTCATCAGGGGAAATGCTGAAGACTTGTATCGGAGTGAGGTGGAAAGAATATGTGACTGGTGTAAAGCCAATAATCTTGTACTCAACACTAAAAAAACTGCTGAGATGGTTGTGGATTTTAGGAAAGATCAACATGAGATACTTCCAATCTACATCCATGACGAAGTGGTTCTTAGGGTCACAGAGACCAAATTCCTTGGTGTTATCATCTCTCATGATCTTAAATGGGGGAAAAACGTGGATGCTGTTATAAGAAAAGCACAACAGAGGATGTTCTTCCTGCGTCAGCTGAAAAGATATGGTTTGTCTAAGAATCTGCTGATCTTATTCTTTAATGCTGTCATCAGATCTGTGATTTGTTCCTCTCTGATAGTCTGGTATGGGGGAGCCACTGCGCATGACAAACTCCGCTTACAAAGGACTTTCAGAACAGCAGAGAGAATTATAGGCTCCCCCCTGCCTAAAATCCAGGATCTTTATGATAAGAGTATTCGATCCCACGCATTGAAAATTTCATCCGATCCCTCTCACCCGGGACACTCCTCATTCCAACTACTCCCTTCAAGACGTCGCTTCAGAGTCCCCAAATGCAGTACCAACCGCCATATGAACAGCTTCTATCCACTCTCTGTTCAACAATTAAATCGTCATGTGTAGACTATATACTGTATCTGTCTTGTTAGATGTTACATGTTGTATCTGTTGTTATATATTATGTTGCCTCTTTGCCACAAAGAATTCCTTGTATATATGTAATATGTACTTGGAGATAATAAATTTGATTGATTTGATTGATTGATTGATTGATTGTCATGCCCCGCGGTCCGAGTTCGGCTTACTAGAGGGACACGTGAGGCTCTGGCACATGAGATTGGCCAATAACTGGTGTGTCATGCCCTTACATGTCTGTGGCGGCATGTGCTCTACACTGAAAAGGCCAGCTTTTGTCGCTTACAGGTGCAGATAACCCGCTGAACAACGTTAGTGATGGGGATCACTGATTACAATTATTACCCGCGAACGATGATTTCCCAGTAAGTGCAGGTCAACCGCAGTTCCGGAATTAGGCCTAACCGTCATTCCTGAAAAAATGAAAAACTTACGTGTGAAAACCACAGGTGCTGTAGCTTGCTTAACAGCTCGTCAGCCGTTCCCACGCCCAGTATGGATTACACGTGATTGCACAAAGGTGAGAAAGGGTACCGTATCCCCGGATAACATGTATGGATAGCGTACACATTCAAAATATATGTCAATACATCAGGAGGCAGGCTCAGACGGTGTTAGGCCCAGTATGGCTTGCACGTGATTGCACAAAGGTGAGAAAGGGTACCGTATCCCCGGATGACATGTATGGATAGCGTACACATTCAAAATATATGTCTATACACCAGAAGGCAGGCTCAGACGGTGTTAGGCCCAGTATGGCTTGCACGTGATTGCACAAAGGTGAGAAAGGGTACCGTATCCCCGGATAACATGTATGGATAGCGTACACATTCAAAATATATGTCTATACATCAGGAGGCAGGCTCAGACGGTGTTAGGCCCAGTATGGATTGCACGTGATTGCACAAAGGTGAGAAAGGGTACCGTATCCCCGGATAACATGTATGGATAGCGTACACATTCAAAATATATGTCTGTACATCAGGAGGCAGGCTCAGACGGTGTCAGGCACAGTATGGATTTGACGGCCCAGACTACACAGCGGAGGAGCAGGGAGAGGTAAAGATTGCAAATGCTGGGGCCCTGCCCATGCAAGGGGGGCCCACTCGTGGGCATCGGTACTGGCACTGGGCCCCTCATAGTACGGCGGTGTGTCTGACGGCGGGTGTGCACCACCACCGTCAGAGACACTTGATTGCACTATGAGGGACCCTGTGCCAGAGCCCGCGCCCAAGAGTCGGCCTACCCACCTGTCCAGGGCAACGGCACTCGTACGGTGTTGTGCGCTAGGTGGTGACCCCGGCCATGGGGGGGGAGGCAGCACAGTTAGGGAGTTTTAGAAAGTGGCATATGTTGATGTTGGACATTCAGCTGATGCAAAAGGCGAAATAGGTCAAGTCCCAGGAAGAGGTGGACCAAAGCAAGCCATTTTTCTGTCACCCTATGTGTCATCAGGGGAAGGTGGGACAAAATCCTTGGAAACCCATGCGTGGTTCATTTTAATGAAGGTTAGATCATCCACATTTTGGGTTGACAGACGGGTCCTTTTTTCTGTCAGGATTGATCCAGCTGCACTGAAGACTCTTTCCGATAGCACACTTGCAGCTGGGCAAGCGAGCTCCTGTAAGGCATATTGTGCCAATTCAGGCCAGGTGTCCAGTTTAGCGGCCCAATAGTCAAAGGGGAATGACCTGTGTGGGAGAACATCGATGTGGGAGGAAAAGTAGTTTGTAACCATAGTTGACAACTGCTGTCTCCTGTCACTTTCCATCGATGCAGTATTACCAGTTGTGGGAGCGGTACTTGAAAAATCAGTCCACAACATTGTCATGAAACCCCTGTCTCCAACGCCACTTCTGCTGTGTGCACCATGAACACCTCTGCCAAGCTGCCCCCGGCCCGTACGGCTCATGTGAGAACCATCACCGCTGCTGTGTGCTGGGAATGCCTCAAGCAACCGATTTACCAGAGTTGCTTGTTTACTAGCCAATATTAGGTCAAGGTTCTCCTGTGGCATGATGTTTTGTAATTTGCCTTTATAGCGTGGATCCAGGATGCTGGCCAACCAGTAGTCGTCATCGTTCATCATTTTGGCAATGCGGGGGTCCCTTTTTAGGATCTGCAAGGCATAATCTGACATGTGGGCCAATGTTCCCGGTGTCAATGATGCACTGCGAGTGCTGGTTGGAGGAGCACTTTCTGGCAAATCCACATCCCTCCAGTCACGCACAAACCCTGTACCAGACCTTACCACGCCAACATTTTCACTTGCCCCACGAGATGCATCCTCCTCCCCTAACTAATTATCCCCATCATCATCCTCCTCCTCCTCTTCTTCCTCCACCTCGTCCAGGAGAGGTCCCTGAGCAGACAATGGCTGAATGTCATCAAGGATTCCCTCCTCCTCTTCCTCCTCATCAACATTGGCTGCAGACGCCTGCTCCTTAAGGTGCGTCAAAGTTTGCATGAGCAGACGCATAAGTGGGATGCTCATGCTTAGGATGGCGTCGTCTGCGCTTACCAGCCGTGTGCATTACAGAGGTCTTTCAGCTTCGACCACTGCACACCTGTCAACTCCATGTCTGCTCTCAAAGTGCCTGGCCGTATATCCTCCCACAAATGCATTATGGCCTGCCTCTGCTCGCACAGCCGCTCCACCATGTGCAGGGTGGAGTTCCACCTTGTTGCAATGTCGATAATGAGGCGGTGGTTGGGAAGGTGGAGCAATCACTGCAGCTTCTGCATACGAACGGAGTGTACAGGCGACCGGCGGATGTGCGCGCACAGTTTCGCACCTTCTGGAGCAGGGCTGTTAACTCCTGATAATTTTTGAGGAAGCACTGCACCACCAGGTTCAAGGTGTGAGCCAAGCAAGGTATGTGGCTGAGTTTTGAAAGGGCTATGGCTGCCACAAAATTACGGCCGTTATCACTAACTACCTTGCCTGCCTCACGATGTACACTGCCCAGCCATGACTCAGTTTGTCGCTTCAAGTACTCGGCCAGCACCTCGGCGGTGTGTCTGTCGCCCAAACACATCATCTGCAACAAAGCCTGCTGACGCTTTCCACTAGCTGCTCGATAGGGGGACACCTCGTGTGCAACAGTGGCAGCTGCAGATGGAGTGCTCGTACGACTGCGCTCTGTGGACGAGCTTTCGCTTCTGGAGGAGGAGGCGGAGGAGGGTCCAACGCCTACAGCCAGCTGTTTCCTATACCGTGGGCTAGGCAGCACTGTCCCACCACCGCTGACCCCTGTGGACCCTGCATCCACCACATTAACCCAGTGCACAGTGATGGACACGTAACGGCCCTGGCCATGCCGACTGGACCATGCATCAGTTGTGAGGTGCCCCATTCCACTCACTGACTGCTTGAGTGCATGGACAATGCGGTCTTTCACATGATGGTGGAGGGCTGGGATGGCTTTGCGAGAGAAGAAGTGGCGACTGGGTAGGTCATAGCGTGGTACTGCATAGGCCATGAGTTCGCGGAAAGCTGCGCTTTCCACCAACCGATAGGGCATCATCTGAAACGAGATTAGTTTGGCAATGTGGGCGTTCAAACCCAGTGTACGCGGATGAGAGACTGAGTACTTTCTTGACCTACTCATAGTGTCTGGGAGGGTGAGCTGGACTTGAGAGCTGCATTTGTTGGAAGTAGCGGTGGACAGGGCGGACTGAGAGAGGGTTGATGATGGTGATGGAGTTGGTGTTCTTTCTGATGGCCTAGATTCAGTATTTCGTTGATATAACAGTGGGATTCCCTGACTGCTGTGGCCTTGCAACGACACCTCAACATTTGCTGCTGTGCTAACCGGTGGGCTTACAGTGGGGGAAACAATGTAGCGTTGCTGACTACCTTCTTTGTGATCAGTTGCACATGTGGCACTTGAGGTTTGGTGTTGTGTCCACGCTTGCAAGTGCATGATGGTTAAATGTCTAAGCATGCAACTGGTATTCAAATTTTTCAGATTTTTCCCTCGGCTAAAGGTCTTTGCGCACTTCTTACAGATAATCTTGGCCTGATCATGAGGATTTTGTTCAAAAAAGTGCCACACTGCATTCTTCCTACTTTGGCAGACATTTTGCGGCCTAGCACGCTGTGATCTTTCGACCCTCTGGACAAGCTGTCCAGCAACTCTTTTGATTTTTGGAACCTGTCTTTGGAGTGCTCCGGGCCTGCCAGATAACAGCTGTTGCGATGTCGATGTCTGCTGTGGATGCTCCTCATCTGAGCTGTTGGAAGCAGCACCCTCTTCCCCCAATGGATGCCAATCTGGGTCAACAACTGGGTCATCCATCACCTCCTCTTCAATGTCATGTGCACCTTCCTCTGTGTCACCGTGTATGGTGGTATAGTGTGCGGGAAGGGGCACTTGAGTCTCATCAGGGTCAGAATCTGGCTCTGTACACTGCGAGGACAATGTAGTGCTCTGAGTGAATGTACCAGCAGAATCATCTATCAGCGGCTGTGCATCAGTGCACTCCATGTCAGATTCATCTTGGCCTGGGTAATTCACCATTTCACTTGATAATCCAGGCATGGTATGTGAAAACAGCTCCATGGAGTAATCAGTAGTATGGCCTGTGTCATCCTTCAATCTTGGTTGGGGTGAAGGACACAAGGAAAGGTGTGGTTCATGAACATGAGCCTCCAATGACGACTCAGTGCTTTTACTTTTTACAACTTCAGAAGAGGAGGCGATAGAGCTGGAGGCTGAGTCAGCAATGTAAGACAAAACTTTTTCCTGATGCTCTGGCTTTAAAAGCGGTTTGCCAACTCCTAGAAAACTAAGCCGTCGAAGCCTTGTGGAGCCAGACGATGATGCAGGCTCAACACCTCCTGCATTCGGTCCTATTTTGCTCTTGCCACTACCATCAGATCCACCACCAACACCATCATTACCAGCTGCCAACCCCCGCCCAATTCCCCGGCCTCTTCCACCAGCCTTCCTCATTTTTTGTAGAAATGTAGACAAAATCCAACAAACTATATAGTAATGTAAAACAAGGTACAAGGTGTCTATAGGACAGGGGAGATTTTGAATTTCTGCACACACTTGTGGACACTGGACACTTATGGATTGTGTGAGGCCCACTGAATATCAGAGCGCTATGTCACAGGCTCGATGGCACAGGTGTGAAAAAAGTGACTACAGGATCACAGAGATTTTGAATTTCTGCACACACTAGTGGACACTGGACACTTTTGGATTGTGTGAGGCCCACTGAATATCAGAGCGCTATGTCACAGGCTCGATGGCACAGGTGTGAAAAAAGTGACTACAGGATCACAGAGATTTTGAATTTCTGCACACACTAGTGGACACTGGACACTTTTGGATTGTGTGAGGCCCACTGAATATCAGAGCGCTATGTCACAGGCTTGATGGCACAGGTGTGAAAAAAGTGACTACAGGATCACAGAGATTTTGAATTTCTGCACACACTAGTGGACACTGGACACTTTTGGATTGTGTGAGGCCCACTGAATATCAGAGCGCTATGTCACAGGCTCGATGGCACAGGTGTGAAAAAAGTGACTACAGGATCACAGAGATTTTGAATTTCTGCACACACTAGTGGACACTGGACACTTTTGGATTGTGTGAGGCCCACTGAATATCAGAGCGCTATGTCACAGGCTCAATGGCACAGGTGTGAAAAGAGTGACTACAGGATAAGGGAGATTTTGAATTTCTGCACACACTAGTGGACACTGGACACTTTTGGATTGTGTGAGGCCCACTGAATATCAGAGCGCTATGTCACAGGCTCGATGGCACAGGTGTGATAAAAGTGACTACAGGATCACAGAGATTTTGAATTTCTGCACACACTTGTGGACACTGGACACTTATGGATTGTGTGAGGCCCACTGAATATCAGAGCGCTATGTCACAGGCTCGATGACACAGGTGTGAAAAAAGTGACTACAAGATCACAGAGATTTTGAATTTCTGCACACACTAGTGGACACTGGACACTTTTGGATTGTGTGAGGCCCACTGAATATCAGAGCGCTATGTCACAGGCTCGATGGCACAGGTGTGAAAAAAGTGACTACAGGATCACAGAGATTTTGAATTTCTGCACACACTAGTGGACACTGGACACTTTTGGATTGTGTGAGGCCCACTGAATATCAGAGCGCTATGTCACAGGCTCGATGGCACAGGTGTGAAAAAAGTGACTACAGGATAAGGGAGATTTTGAATTTCTGCACACACTAGTGGACACTGGACACTTTTGGATTGTGTGAGGCCCACTGAATATCAGAGCGCTATGTCACAGGCTCGATGGCACAGGTGTGATAAAAGTGACTACAGGATCACAGAGATTTTGAATTTCTGCACACACTTGTGGACACTGGACACTTATGGATTGTGTGAGGCTCACTGAATATCAGAGCGCTATGTCACAGGCTCGATGGCACAGGTGTGAAAAAAGTGACTACAGGATCACAGAGATTTTGAATTTCTGCACACACTAGTGGACACTGGACACTTTTGGATTGTGTGAGGCCCACTGAATATCACAGCGCTATGTCACAGGCTCAATGGCACAGGTGTGAAAAAAGTGACTACAGGATAATGGAGATTTTGAATTTCTGCACACACTAGTGGACACTGGACACTTTTGGATTGTGTGAGGCCCACTGAATATCAGAGCGCTATGTCACAGGCAGAAATTGGCTAGTGTATCACAAACTACAAGGTGTATGTAGAATTGGGCAGAATAGGAATCTCCCTAAAGTGTAGGTCTGTAAGAACGGAACAAGTCCTCCACTTATCCTTCCACAGTGACACACAGATAGCTTCACTGTGGCTGTGATAACAGCCGTTACACGGTACTGAGAGGAGCGTGCTTGTACACGGCTGTCCGGTGTACGTAAAATTGTCAAGCTCCGTGTTTTTTAAGTATACGGACTGACACACGCTGTCTCTCTATAGTTTTGAATGTGATCAAACAGCAAATATATTTAACTGTTTGAAAGCTAGACAAAACTAGTAGGTGCAGGTCTGTAAGAACGGAACATGTCCTCGACTTATTCTCACAGAGTGACACACAGATAGCTTCACTGTGGCCGTGATAACAGCCGTTACATGGTACTGAGAGGAGCGTGCACGTACACGGCTGTCCGGTGTACGTAAAATTGTCAAGCTCCGTGTTTTTTAAGTATACGGACTGACACACGCTGTCTCTATAGTTTTGAATGTGATCAAACAGCAAATATATTTAACTGTTTGAAAGCTAGACAAAACTAGTAGGTGCAGGTCTGTAAGAACAGAACATGTCCTCGACTTATTCTCACAGAGTGACACACAGATAGCTTCACTGTGGCTGTGATAACAGCCGTTACACGGTACTGTGTGAGGAGCGTACACCGCTGTAAGGTGTGAAAAAATGCACGCTCAGTACCTCAGCAGGACAAAAAAAAAAATTGGGATTGCTTTTAAAAAAGCAGTTTGCAGAGCAGTGGGTAAACAGCAATGCAGCTGTCAGGAAGCCTTAGAAGGTAGCCTAACAACCAACACCGCTGATCCACCACAATATAGCCTCCCCTTGCACTGCACACACAGTGACTGGTGTGTTGTACAGGCAAAATCGCTAGCAGCAGAAGCAGTTTTTTTTTCTTCTTCCCTGCCTAACGCTCTCCCTACAGAATCAGCAGCAGCAACCTCTCCCTATGCTAAGATCGGCAGAAGTAAGATGGCGGTCGGCGTGCACGCCCTTTTATAACCCCTGTGACGCCCACCAAAGCAAGCCAATCACTTGCATGCCCTTCTGAAAGATGGTGGTGACCCCTGCCTATGTCATCACGTTGCCCACAGTGTCCGTGGATCCTGATTGGCTGAAAAAGAGCGCAAAACAAACTTTTGAAACGCGACTTTGGCGCGTAAGTCGCCGACCTCGTGGCCGACCTCATCCTAGGGTCGGGTTTCGTTTCATGAAACCCGACTTTGCCAAAAGTCGGTGACTTTTGAAATTTTTCGACCCGTTTCGCTCAACTCTAGTAATGACTATTGTCTGCACAAGTCCCCTCTATAATGTAAAGTGCTGCAGAATATGTTGGCGCTATAGAAATAAATGTATTATTATTATTATTATTACATTGGTGGAAGCCCCTACATAATTGCCTAATAAGTTTAGCATACTGTATATCCAAATATTGTATCTTCTATAAATTTTCTACATATTTGTTTCCAAGGTCATGAAGGTTGTATAAAGTCGTCTGCTTTGTACTTCATATGAAATCAGAGTCAGATGATGATAGAGTAGAACCCTGCAGAAGAGTTCTTTAACCGCTTAGTGACGGGCCAATTTTTTAAATTCTGACCATTGTCACTTTATATGGTGATAACTCTGGAAAGCTTCAACAAATCCCATTGATTTTGAGATTGTTTTTCATGGCACATTATAATTTATGATAATGGTAAATTTAGGTTGCTATGTTTTGCGTTTATTTATAAAAAATATCAGAAATTTGACAAAAAAATTGCAATTTTCAAATTTTAAATGATTATCCCTTTAATCCAGATCGTCATTCTACTCAAAAACATTAATAAATAACATTTCCCACATGTCTGCTTTACATCAGCACCATTTTTAAAACGCTAATTTATTTTGTTAGCCTTTTAGGAGGTTTAAAAATGTAGCAGCAATTTTTCATTTTTTCCAGGAAATTTACAAAAGTTATTTTTTGAGGGACCTATCAATGTTTGAAGTGACTTTGGGGGTGCTATATATTGGGAAACCCCAAACGTGATACCATTTTAAAAACGGCACACCCTGACACATTGAAAACTGCTGTCAGGTAGTTTATTAACCCTTGAGGTGATTTTCAGGAATTAATGCAAAGTGGTATAGCAGGAATGAAAAAGTGTTTGTTTGCGACCTAAATGTCGGTGACTTTTGTACTGACCGCTAGAGCCGGGAGACTCTAAGGCCGCTATTTGGCCATGAACTGCTATGGCAAAGATCATCACCACACAATCATGATCTCGGTGTGTCAATTAGATTAAAGCGGAAGCCCCCACAATGTATTAACCATTTTTTTTATGTAGTCACTTTTGACAGCAGCAACTAAAGGGTTAAACAGATTGGACGGTGTCAACACTGATCGTTTGTGATACAGCAAGTTGTCAGCTAGAGTGTACATCCGACATCTGGTGGATAGTCACCTGTATGGAGATGCTAGTCTCTTATATCTGAGGTCAGTTAAAAGATGTATTGGCTGTCATTAAGGTGTTAAAAGGCCTTATTCACATGTCAGTTTTTTGGCAAACAGTATATGTAAGCCAAAACCAGGAGTGGCTCCAATAGACAGAACAGTTGTGACTTTTCAATTATTGCCTTCCCCAAAGTAGTTTTCATTCCCGATTCCAATGTGGGAGGTAGACCACGGAGCTCCGAAGGTTGAATTTTGAATAGAGGATTCTTTAACCCCTTTCCAACATCAGGCGTAATAGCAAGCCCATGTCGGACACCTCTGTTTGATGCAGGCTTCGGCGCTGAGCCCGCACATTTCCGGGCACATGACAGCTGATCTATACAGCTGACATGTGCCCGCAACAGCCGCAGGTGGAATCGCGATCCACCCATGGCTTTTAACTAGTTAAATGCCGCTGTCATTCTCTCAGTGGTCGATGCTCATAGCAACTGAGTATTTCAGCTACACACAGATGATCTGATCATCTCCTGTGTGTAGCAGAGGCGATTGAAGTACTGCAGCTTCTTGTCTCCCATGGAGACTATTGTAGCATGCAAAATGTAAAAAAAAGTTTTTAAAAAATATTAAAAATATATATATATATATATAAGTTCAACCCCCTTTCGCCCTATTCAAAATAAATAATTTAAAAAAAATCAATCATACACATATTTGGCATCGCTACTTTCAGAATCTATCAATATAAAAAAGGAATTAACCCGATCGTTAAACTGTCATATGCATAATAAGGTGTATTCGCAGCCTGGGGTACACCGTGCAGAGATGTTAATTTCTGCTCGGTAATGGCGGACACTAAATGGCAGTATTGCACTGGACACATGTGGGTTAAACGTCACCCAGTATGTAATAGCGACGGGCTCTGTTTCTTCACAGAGTCACAGTACCGCATAACACAGATGCCGTTCTCTGTTAACTGTCACAGGGCACAGCTGAGTCAGCGCTTGTTTACGGTCACATGAATCTGCCCCAAAGACGCATGATAAGAGCCTCTCAAGACCCACTAGGCGCCCTGTTTCGCACCTGCGAATGCCACTAATAGACGCTGGCTACTGTGGAGTGTAGACCAAGTGCTCAGTGACGTACAGGCTAAACCACTACTTGGCGCTGATGCTAGTCTGTTGTGAACACTTTTGACCTGGCTTCGGAGCTTGGGCACCCTCTGGTGGTTGCTGCTGGTAATGGAGCTGTTCTGGCTGACAGAAGTCAATCACCTGAGGAGGATGATTGGAGGTCAGGTATTGGAGAGATTTAAGTGAGCAACCTTCCCTCAGTTGTTGCCGGTGATTTGGTTTTCTTCCTGAGCATTTTGGAAGTCTGCTTGCCTCCTGCTTTGTCCTGCATCTTTCAGATAAGTTATTTGTCTGCTTGAATCTCTTTGCATTTGATCCATTTTTTGCTTTTCTATGAGTTTTGCTTTGCTGGTGTGAGTTCAGCCTTGTTCCCTGCTGGGACCTGTGCTGGACTCTGTTCCATATGCCACAGCTTATGTCAGTCTTTTCAGTATTTCTAATCCCCTGTTATATCAGTATCTTTTGGTTTGCATCCAGTTCACACCAGAGTTCTGATTTAGCGGGGGAGAGGTCGTGTGGCCTCAGTATTTTTGCATATCAGACGTGTTGGATATTTTAGTGATATTTTAGTTTTTTTAGTGATTGCAGACAGTATCCTTTCCTGTCCTGTTCTATCTAGACAGTTTGGGCCCCATAATTTGCTTACTCTATTTTCTGAAACAAACATTGTCGGGCCAATATACCATGACTGCACCAATAATCATGAAGCGATCCAGTATGAGAATAAAATATCAAATTTTATTGAAAAAACATTAAAAATACTATAAAATTACAAAAATGCCCAGCAGGAGGCGCTCAAAACCTTCATGCCATTATTTATTATAGTCACACAGACAAATGTGAATCCTTGCACATAAGTAATTATAAATAATTCACACCACAGTATTAAAAAAATATATTGAATATAAATCAGGCCCGATATATGTAACTTAATTAAATAACCTCAGTGTCAAAATAACTGAATATATCGTGGCTGAAAAAAATACAAAAATACAGTGTAGTACTAGAAACCCACATTAAATTGCACCTGCATGGTCATGGCCCGATCTGATATATGCTGCAGGTTAAAATAAATGACCTCAATATCAGCAAGATTGAATAGTATCACAGCTGAAAAAGTGCTAGAGGATTGCTGCATAAAGCCTCAAAGGTTCAACATTAAGGTTCAAAAAATACTGTGTGGAAATAATCTGTGTCAACACTACAGGCAACTCACTCTGAATGTAATGGAAACCCACATTAAATTGCACCTGAATGATGGTAACCCAGTCTGATATATACTGCAGATAAAAATAAATGACCTCAATGTCAGCACAATTAAATAATATCATGGCTGAGAAAGTACTAGAGGATTGCTGCATAAATCCACAAAGGTTCAACAAAAAGGAAAAAAGGATAATACCTATGAAAACGCTGATGCCAGGTCTCTAGTGAATGTGAATGACGTGATCTCCTTCACCCCAACACGTGTTTCACACTAGCTTCTTCCGGGGGCATATCTATGCTGTGGGCCCTGTGTGTTTAAATATACCCGGGAACCAATCAGAGAGCATCATAAGGTAATGAAGGCGTGAACTATCTGTGACGTCACAAAACACCTCTTATGGCGCATGCCCAGATGTGCACTGATGTACGAATCGCTTCCCAATGATGAGCTCCCTTGGACTCCAAGCTGACATGCAAGAGGTCTAAGTGTGGAGCACTCATGAAAGCGAACACCAATGCCTAAACTGTGCAGGCGCATCTAGTGTTCGAGATACCGTGATCACAAAAAATTTGTGTATAATAAAATTACTAAAAAAATGGTTTATAAATGTCATATATAATGATTTTATTAAAGGAATAATATATTATAATTATTAAAGTGCAAAAGTGCCTATAGTGCAATTATAATAAAAATAACTAGAACCGCAGTATAATGACTCGGAATTAATTTTTATTCCTTTACCATGTATGTAATAATTATATAATGTTATATATTCAATAGTGTTTATAGTGCAAAGATAGTCACAAGAAGGAGTGGAATAGTCACAGAAAAAACTAATACCCTATATCAATAATTAGAATAACCACAGGGAAATTCCAATACAAATATTTCACGCAGCAAAAAAAGGAAAGAAAAAGAAAAAATGAAAGGAAAGAACTGAAAAAATTGGGTAGAAAGGAGACTAGAAAGACCTAGTAATAGGATTCACACTTATCTAAGTATACTCTCACAGAATCTACCAAAACCCTGATGAAATGATGTAAAAATTAAACTAATAATTCCCTATTCCCCATCAAATGCAGAATAGGAATAATAATACAAAACATATTATAATGCTGGAATCCCTAAAAAACAGGCCAAAAATATATCAATTATAGCCAAGATATCATCATGTACAGTATATTGGAATGACCATGCAAAGTACACATTGTAATTATTAGTCCACATAGTATAATTATTCTTCTTCCCTCAGCGATACTTCTTATAACAGGAAAGGTCTCCTCTAAAGTGTGGAATATCCAAATGGAAAAAATCGTGTGGAAGAAAGGGAACAGATGCTCAATCTAAATATGAACAAACACAGGCATAATTAAAACCAAATAAAATAACATAAAATAATCCCCACCCACCCCATAAAAAGATGCCACAAACAATAGATCTCTACAAAAAGGAAGCAATACCTAAATTTTTGTTAAGGCCTAATGGACTCATCGTGCCCAGACAATGTATCGATTGGCTTTCTTTTTGGCCAAGGATCTTAGATAGATCTCCCCCTCTGATATCCAAAACAACTTGATCTACTCCCATAATCATCAAACCACTTGCACTACATTGATGGTAATGTTTAAAATGCCTAGGCAAGGTTTTCAAAAGGGAATCATCTGTAATGTTCTTGGCTTTTTCAATGTCCCTCACATGCTCACGGGTTCTGATCTTAAGTTCACGTGTAGTAAGACCCACATAGATCTTACCACATGGACACTGGGCATGATAAATAACACCCTGTGAGGAACAATTGATATGCCTTCTTATTTCAAAAGTTTTGGACCCATCCTGATTCTGAAAAGTACTTGTTTTTACCAAATTAAGACATCCCTTGCAAATGCCACAGGCAAAAAAAACAGGTTTTACCCGTATTTTTCTTTGCTCTTTTTTTATTAGTTTCTGAAACGTAGTGGCTATGCACCAAGATGTCCTTCAAAGTTTTAGATCTTCTGGCCACAAAATTCGGGGTAGATGGAAGCAATTGCTTCAGAATCGGATCGATTAATAAAGTGTGCCAATGTTTATTGACTATCTCCATGAGACCTTTCCTTTGGCCATTAAAAGTAGAAATAAATCGTACCGTATCCATATTTGATGATTCCGTCTTATTTTTTGATTGCCCATAGAGAAGTTGGTTCCTGTTAATTTTTGATGCTCTCGAATATCCCCGCTTAATTGATCTCTTGCTGTAGCCTCTTTCTATAAATCTTCTGACAAGATCTTCAGACACTTTTTCAAATGCTTGATCATCTGAGCAAATTATTTTTGCCTGAAGGAATTGACCAATCAGTATTCCATTTATCATAGATCTTGGATGTGAAGATTGTGCCAGCAAAAAGGAATTAGTTGCTGTTTGCTTACGAAAAACATCAGTATTCAGATGACCGTCAGGAGAGGCAGAAATAAAATATCTAAAAATTCCAAACTTCTTCCATATTTAAAGGTAAGTTTCACATTGATCTCATTTTGATTGAGCCTGTAAATAAGAACACATAATTCATCAGAGGAACCCTCCCAGATAAAGAGTATATTATGAATATACCTCATCCAGTTATGGACCTTGTCCACACCTTGGATGAGGTCATCCTGAAAAATACTACGCTCCCATGCCCCTAGAAAAAGGTTTGCATTAGCTGGGGCACATGACGCCCCCATTGCTGTACCCTGTAACTGTAAAAAATGTCTCCATTAAAAGTAAAAACATTATGATTCAAAAGAAATTCCAAAAGTAACAAAATTAGGGGGGTCAATACTACTGGAGTTCAAAAACCACTTGACCACCACCAATCCATCGTGATGTTTTATAGAAGTGTACAGGGACTCCACATCTGCTATTACCAGGATCATATTATGATCCAGCTGTAATTGGTCAATCCTCTGTAGGGCAGATGTGGTGTCCCTGACATATGAAGGTAATTCAGCGGCCAATGGCTTAAGAAAAAAAATCTACAATATCTGAGATGACTTCACATAAACTCGAGTTACCTGCCACAATGGGATGTCCTGGCGGGTTCAATGAGTTTTTGTGCAACTTGGGGATAAGATAAAAAGTGGCCAATTTTGGATGAAAATTACGTACATTATCCAACAATTTCTTTGAAATAATATCTTGAGTGTAGGCATCTTCTAGAATTTTAATCAATTCAGCCTGAAACGAAGACATGGGGTTGAAGATTAATTTCTGATAACATTTGTTGTCATTAAGTAGTATATAAGCCTGCTTTTCATAGGTATTGACTAAATTGCCTCCTTTATCCGCCGTTTGAAAACGACGTCCTCCCAGGTTTTTAATTCCTCCAAAGCTATTTTTTCTTTCTTTGTGAGGTTAGACTGTTCATATTTATTCCTAGATAAAATTTCAATATCATTGGTAACCACCTGAGTGAATATTTCAATTGGTGGACAAATACCTAATTTTAAGTATATTTATTCTATTTTCTGCCTGTGTTTTGTGCCTTATCTTGTCTCACCGGCAATATATGTTCGGGGGCTATCTATTCCTTTGGGGTTCTACTCCGGGGCAGTTTAGCTTTCTCCTTTCTCTCTTTAGGCTTAGTTAATTCTTTGGCTGTGCCTAGGCGTCTAGGGCATCGTAGGTGCGTCCCACGTCTAATTCTAGTTGTGTTGTCAGTTTAGGGGTCTGCAATCCGCTAAGTTACCAACCTCTCTGCTTATCTTGTTGCCTAGCCTATTCCTCTGCTATCCTCCTCGGTTACCTAATCATAACACTAGTCCCTGACTCTGCCTCCTACCTGCACTCAGTCTAGGCACTACCTGGCAATGCTGAATCAACACATGCATACCAAGGGTAGGGGTTTCATAATGAGTCAGTCACCAGAGACATTCATACATGCATACATCACACTCCATATTGTCTATACTAGCGCACAATCCTTTTATAACCGCTGCCTTCCGGGACCTTCCTGATAGCCCAATCCGAGCTGCTTGGGGACCTGAGCATGTGACCTCCGACCATCAATGAGTGGTCATCTCGCGGGCATGCTCAGATGGAGAAAAGCATATCTTAGTCCCAGGAGCGTCTGCTCGCCGCTGACTAATGCAGAATGCTATAGCTGAGCCTGGGGCGGCAGCAGCAACCAGATGCACTGCATTAGCCTGAGCAAGAAGTTGGAACCAATGTCTCTGCTGAGCAGGAACTTCTGTGACTGCAGAAGAATGGGAGACCGCAGAGGTCATGGCTTGAAATTCTCCCTTTTCAGTGGGTGAAACTCGACGCCTTACATCCAGCTCCTTAAAATTGCAAATTCTTTATTGATCCATAAAATAGATGTGAAAAAGTTCCTTGAGATGGAAACACGTCGCTGCATCTACGCTCTCACTATTTAGGAATTTGGTGAATTCATCTGTTTAATGGATCAATAAAGAATTTGCAATTTTAAGGAGCTGGATCATATACTCTTCATTTTCTTGGACTCTGCACGTCTTGTCCAGATGGGGTTCCAAGCTCCATGGCTTGTCGGTGAGCTGGCTGGGGCGTATTGCCCAATTTTTTTTTTTACACGTATCATTGTAATTGTACTGGCCTGAAAAATAAAACTGCCTTATTAATTTTACCACACATGGAATGGTATAAACACCCCCAAAAAAATGAAATTCCTGAACTGCTGGGTTTTTTTTCATTCTGCCTCCCAAAAATTGGAATAGAAAGCGAACAAAAAATGTCATGTGCCCGAAATGGTACCAATAAAAACGTCAACTTGTCCAACAAAAAAAAAGATGTCACATGACTCTGGGCCAAAATATGGAAAAATTAAAGCTCTCAAAATGTGGTGATGCGAAAACTATTTTTTGAAATAATAAGTGTCTTTTAGCGTGTGCCAGCAGCCGAACATAAAAACTCGCTTTAAGGCCTCTTTCACACGTCCTGATATTTCCGGTACCTGACAAAAACCTGTACCGGAGATGTCAGTGTCTGTTGTGAGTTCATTTTCCCCTTCACCATTGAGGTCTGATGAACTCCCTCTTCTGGTGAAGGAAGGTAGTGAGGCTGATTACAAAGCACCTGAGCAGAATGATGATGACTGGGTGACTGGAGTTACTGACTGGATATAAGGTAGCCGACGCCCTTCTGCCTTGCGGGTGATATCTCTGGGGAATTCTTGGAGACCAGTCTGGTTTCTGCTCCTCAAAAGCTAAGTTTTTCTGCTCTGCTTTTTGCATTTGTATTTTGGTTTTGTTTTGCCTTGTTTTTCTGATTTCTGCTTTTCCCTGCTGGGTGAGCTGAATTTCTTTTTGCTCTGTCTTCAGAAAATACCTGAGTACTGATATAGTCTTTTTGAAGCCTAGCGTCTTCAGGGCTTTTTTCCCTATCAGTCTGTTGGCTCTTGTTTTTGAGAGGGTTTTGGCGGATTGCAGACAGTAGCTTTTCTATCCTGTCCTTTATAGTTAGCTTGGGCCCCATCATTTGCTCAGCCTATCTTTCTATCTGTGTGTGTTTTTTCATCTTGCTTCACCGTCATATGTTGGGGGCTGCCTATTGCTTTGGGGTCTGCTCTGGGGCAGTTTAGATTTCCCTTTCTGTCTTTAGGCTATGTAGTTCTCTGGCTGTGATCGAGGGGTCTAGGGCACCGTAGAAACCCCCCACGGCTACTGCTAGTTGTTGTTGATAGGTTCAGGGGTCTGCAATCCGATAGCTGCCAACTTCTCTGGTTTTCTGGACTTAGCAAGTATTTCTGTTTTTGCCTCCTACGGTGAATCATTCATAACAGAATCACCCGCCATACCGCAGATCCTAGGGTACTCAATAGCAGGAAAGAATTGTAAAAAAAAAAGTGTGTATATTTTTTCCTCTATATCTCTGAGGCCGTAGGGGGAATTTTTTTTTCTCTCAATGGAGATAAAGCAATTGTCTGATCGTGTGGAGCAGCTCGCAGCGGAAGTGCGGGGAATTTCTGCCTACCTTGCTCATTCACGTGCTGCTGAACCAAAGATCCCTACTCCTGATGTGTTTTTTGGGGATCTGTCTAAATTTTTGAATTTCAAAAATAATTGTAAATTATTTTTTGCCTTGAAGCCTAACTCGTCAGGGAGCTCCGCGCAGCAGGTTAAAATTGTCATCTCTTTGCTGCGTGGCGATCCCCAGAATTGGGCGTTTTCTTTGAAACCAGATGATCCTATTCTGACTAATGTGAACGCAGTTTTTCAAGCCTTGGGGTTGTTGTATGACGAACCTAATGCTATTGATCAGGCTGAAAAGACCCTGTTGGCATTGATCCAGGGTCGAGATTCTGCAGAATTGTACTGTCAAAAATTCCGAAAGTGGGCGGTAGAGTTGAGCAAAACGGGTCGAAATAATTCAAAAGTCGCCGACTTTTGGCAAAGTCGGGTTTCATGAAACGAAACCCGACCCTAGGATGAGGTCGGCCACGAGGTCGGCGACTTACGTGCCAAAGTCGCGTTTCAAAAGTTTGTTTTGCGCTCTTTTTCAGCCAATCAGGATCCACGGACACTGTGGGCAACGTGATGACATAGGCAGGGGTCACCACCATCTTTCAGAAGGGCATGCAAGAGATTGGCTTGCTTTGGTGGGCGTCACAGGGGGTATAAAAGGGCGTGCACGCCGACCGCCATCTTACTTCTGCCGATCTTAGCATAGGGAGAGGTTGCTGCTGCTGATTCTGTAGGGAGAGCGTTAGGCAGGGAAGAAGACAAAAAACTGCTTCTGCTGCTAGCGATTTGGCCTGCACAACACACCAGTCACTGTGTGTGCAGTGCAAGGGGAGGCTATATAGTGGTGTATCAGTGGTGTTGGTTGTTGGGCTGCCTTCTAAGGCTTCCTGACAGGCTAGCATTGCTGTTTACCCACTGCTCCGCAAACTGCTTTTTTAAAAGCAATCCAATCTCCCTTATCCTCTAGTCACTTTGGTCACAGCTGCGCCATCGAGCATGTCACATAGCGCTCAGATATTCATTGGGCCTCAAACTGCTTAAGCAATCCCAATTTTTTTTTTTGTCCTGCTGAGAAGAAAAAAAAACTGCTTCTGCTGCTGATAGCAATTTGGCCTGCACAACACACCAGTCACTGTGTGTGCAGTGCAAGGGGAGGCTATATAGTGGTGTATCAGTGGTGTTGGTTGTTGGGCTGCCTTTTAAGGCTTCCTGACAGGCTGGCATTGCTGTTTACCCACTGCTCCGCAAACTGCTTTTTTAAAAGCAATCCAATCTCCCTTATCCTCTAGTCACTTTGGTCACAGCTGTGCCATCGAGCCTGTCACATAGCGCTCAGATATTCATTGGGCCTCACACAATCCAAAAGTGTCCAAAAGTGTGTGCAGATATTCAAAATCTCCCTTATCCTCTAGTCACTTTTGTCACAGCAGTGCCATCGAGCCTGTCACATAGCGCTGAGATATCAGTGGGCCTCACACAATCCAAAAGTGTCCAGTGTCCAAAAGTGTGTGCAGATATTCAAAATCTCCCTTATCCTCTAGTCACTTAGGTCAGAGCAGTGCCATCGAGCCTGTCACATAGCGCTGAGATAACAGTGGGCCTCACACAATCCAAAAGTGTCCACTGTCCACTAGTGTGTGCAGATATTCAAAATCTCCCTTATCCTCTAGTCACTTTTGTCACAGCAGTGCCATCGAGCCTGTCACATAGCGCTCAGATATTCATTGGGCCTCACACAATCCAAAAGTGTCCAGTGTCCAAAAGTGTGTGCAGATATTCAAAATCTCCCTTATCCTCTAGTCACTTTTGTCACAGCAGTGCCATCGAGCCTGTCACATAGCGCTGAGATATCAGTGGGCCTCACACAATCCAAAAGTGTCCACTGTCCAAAAGTGTGTGCAGATATTCAAAATCTCCCTTATCCTCTAGTCACTTAGGTCACAGCAGTGCCATCGAGCCTGTCACATAGCGCTGAGATATCAGTGGGCCTCACACAATCCAAAAGTGTCCAGTGTCCAAAAGTGTGTGCAGATATTCAAAATCTCCCTTATCCTCTAGTCACTTTTGTCACAGCAGTGCCATCGAGCCTGTCACATAGCGCTGAGATATCAGTGGGCCTCACACAATCCAAAAGTGTCCAGTGTCCAAAAGTGTGTGCAGATATTCAAAATCTCCCTTATCCTCTAGTCACTTAGGTCACAGCAGTGCCATCGAGCCTGTCACATAGCGCTGAGATAACAGTGGGCCTCACACAATCCAAAAGTGTCCACTGTCCAAAAGTGTGTGCAGATATTCAAAATCTCCCTTATCCTCTAGTCACTTAGGTCACAGCAGTGCCATCGAGCCTGTCACATAGCGCTGAGATAACAGTGGGCCTCACACAATCCAAAAGTGTCCACTGTCCAAAAGTGTGTGCAGATATTCAAAATCTCCCTTATCCTCTAGTCACTTTTGTCACAGCAGTGCCATCGAGCCTGTCACATAGCGCTGAGATATCAGTGGGCCTCACACAATCCAAAAGTGTCCAGTGTCCAAAAGTGTGTGCCGATATGCAAAATCTCCCTTATCCTCTAGTCACTTTTGTCACAGCAGTGCCATCGAGCCTGTCACATAGCGCTGAGATATCAGTGGGCCTCACACAATCCAAAAGTGTCCAGTGTCCAAAAGTGTGTGCAGATATTCAAAATCTCCCTTATCCTCTAGTCACTTTTGTCACAGCATTGCCATTGAGCCTGTCACATAGCGCTGAGATATCAGTGGGCCTCACACAATCCAAAAGTGTCCAGTGTCCAAAAGTGTGTGCAGATATTCAAAATCTCCCTTATCCTCTAGTCACTTTTGTCACAGCAGTGCCATCGAGCCTGTCACATAGCGCTGAGATATCAGTGGGCCTCACACAATCCAAAAGTGTCCAGTGTCCAAAAGTGTGTGCAGATATTCAAAATCTCCCTTATCCTCTAGTCACTTAGGTCACAGCAGTGCCATCGAGCCTGTCACATAGCGCTGAGATAACAGTGGGCCTCACACAATCCAAAAGTGTCCACTGTCCAAAAGTGTGTGCAGATATTCAAAATCTCCCTTATCCTCTAGTCACTTAGGTCACAGCAGTGCCATCGAGCCTGTCACATAGCGCTGAGATAACAGTGGGCCTCACACAATCCAAAAGTGTCCACTGTCCAAAAGTGTGTGCAGATATTCAAAATCTCCCTTATCCTCTAGTCACTTTTGTCACAGCAGTGCCATCGAGCCTGTCACATAGCGCTGAGATATCAGTGGGCCTCACACAATCCAAAAGTGTCCAGTGTCCAAAAGTGTGTGCAGATATTCAAAATCTCCCTTATCCTCTAGTCACTTTTGTCACAGCAGTGCCATCGAGCCTGTCACATAGCGCTGAGATATCAGTGGGCCTCACACAATCCAAAAGTGTCCAGTGTCCAAAAGTGTGTGCAGATATTCAAAATCTCCCTTATCCTCTAGTCACTTAGGTCACAGCAGTGCCATCGAGCCTGTCACATAGCGCTGAGATATCAGTGGGCCTCACACAATCCAAAAGTGTCCAGTGTCCAAAAGTGTGTGCAGATATTCAAAATCTCCCTTATCCTCTAGTCACTTAGGTCACAGCAGTGCCATCGAGCCTGTCACATAGCGCTGAGATATCAGTGGGCCTCACACAATCCAAAAGTGTCCAGTGTCCAAAAGTGTGTGCAGATATTCAAAATCTCCCTTATCCTCTAGTCACTTAGGTCACAGCAGTGCCATCGAGCCTGTCACATAGCGCTGAGATATCAGTGGGCCTCACACAATCCAAAAGTGTCCAGTGTCCAAAAGTGTGTGCAGATATTCAAAATCTCCCTTATCCTCTAGTCACTTTTGTCACAGCAGTGCCATCGAGCCTGTCACATAGCGCTGAGATATCAGTTGGCCTCACACAATCCAAAAGTGTCCAGTGTCCAAAAGTGTGTGCAGATATTCAAAATCTCCCTTATCCTCTAGTCACTTTTGTCACAGCAGTGCCATCGAGCCTGTCACATAGCGCTGAGATATCAGTGGGCCTCACACAATCCAAAAGTGTCCAGTGTCCAAAAGTGTGTGCAGATATTCAAAATCTCCCTTATCTTCTAGTCACTTTTGTCACAGCAGTGCCATCGAGCCTGTCACATAGCGCTCAGATATCAGTGGGCCTCACACAATCCAAAAATGTCCAGTGTCCAAAAGTGTGTGCAGATATTCAAAATCTCCCCTGTCCTATAGACACCTTGTACCTTGTTTTACATTACTATATAGTTTGTTGGATTTTGTCTACATTTCTACCAAAAATGAGGAAGGCTGGTGGAAGAGGCCGTGGAATTGGGCGGGGGTTGGCAGCTGGTAATGATGGTGTTGGTGGTGGATCTGATGGTAGTGGCAAGAGCAAAATAGGACCGAATGCAGGAGGTGCTGACCCTGCGTCATCGTCTGGCTACATAAGGCCTCGAACGCTTAGTTTTCTAGGAGTTGGCAAACCGCTTTTAAAGCCAGAGCATCAGGAAAAAGTTTTGTCTTACATTGCTGACTCAGCCTCCAGCTCTATCGCCTCCTCTTCTTCAGTTGTAAAAAGTAAAAGCACTGAGTCGTCATTGGAGGCTCATGTTCATGAACCACACCTTTCCTTGTGTCCTTCACCCCAACCAAGATTGAAGGATGACGCAGGCCATACTACTGATTACTCCATGGAGCTGTTTTCACATACCATGCCTGGATTATCAAGTGAAATGGTGAATTACCCAGGCCAAGATGAATCTGACATGGAGTGCACTGATGCACAGCCGCTGATGGATGATTCTGCTGGTACATTCACTCAGAGCACTACATTGTCCTCGCAGTGTACAGAGCCAGATTCTGACCCTGATGAGACTCAGGTGCCCCTTCCCTCACACTATACCACCATACACGGTGACACAGAGAAAGGTGCACATGACATAGAAGAGGAGGTGATGGATGACCCAGTTGTTGACCCAGATTGGCATCCATTGGGGGAAGAGGGTGCTGCTTCCAATAGCTCAGATGAGGAGCATCCACAGCAGACATCGACATCGCAACAGCTGTTATCTGGCAGGCCCGGAGCACTCCAAAGACAGGTTCCAAACATCAAAAGAGTTGCTGGACAGCTTGTCCAGAGGGTCAAAAGATCACAGCGTGCTAGGCCGCAAAATGTCTGCCAAAGTAGGAAGAGTGCAGTGTGGCACTTTTTTGAACAAAATCCTCATGATCAGGCCAAGGTTATCTGTAAGAAGTGCGCAAAGACCTTTAGCCGAGGGAAAAATCTGAAAAATTTGAATACCAGTTGCATGCTTAGACATTTAACCAGCATGCACTTGCAAGCGTGGACACAACACCAAACCTCAAGTGCCACATGTGCAACTGATCACAACGAAGGTAGTCAGCAACGCTACATTGTTTCCCCCACTGTAAGCCCACCGGTTAGCACAGCAGCAAATGTTGAGGTGTCGTTGCAAGACCACAGCAGTCAGGGAATCCCACTGTTATATCAACGAAAGACTGATTCTAGGCCATCAGAAAGAACACCAACTCCATCACCATCATCAACCCTCTCTCAGTCCGCCCTGTCCACCGCTACTTCCACCATATGCAGCACTCAAGTCCAGCTCACCCTCCCAGACACTATGAGTAGGTCAAGAAAGTACTCAGTCTCTCATCCGCGTACACTGGGTTTGAACGCCCACATTGCCAAACTAATCTCGTTTGAGATGATGCCCTTTCGGTTGGTGGAAAGCACAGCTTTCCGCGAACTCATGGCCTATGCAGTACCACGCTATGACCTACCCAGTCGCCACTTCTTCTCTCGCAAAGCCATCCCAGCCCTCCACCATCATGTGAAAGACCGCATTGTCCATGCACTCAAGCAGTCAGTGAGCGGAAAGGTGCACCTCACAACTGATGCATGGTCCAGTCGGCATGGCCAGGGCCGTTACGTGTCCATCACTGCGCACTGGGTTAATGTGGTGGATGCAGGGTCCACAGGGGACAGCGGTGGTGGGACAGTGCTGCCTAGCCCACGGTATAGGAAACTGTTGGCTGTAGGCGTTCGACCCTCCTCCTCCTCCTCCAGAAGCGAAAGCTCGTCCACAGAGCGCAGTCGTACGAGCACTCCATCTGCAGCTGCCACTGTTGCACACGATGTGTCCCCCTATCGAGCAGCTAGTGGAAAGCGTCTGCAGGCTGTGTTGCAGATGATGTGTTTGGGCGACAGACACACCGCCGAGGTGCTGGCCGAGTACTTGAAGCGACAAACTGAGTCATGGCTGGGCAGTGTACATCTTGAGGCAGGCAAGGTAGTTAGTGATAACGGCCGTAATTTTGTGGCAGCCATAGCCCTTTCAAAACTCAGCCACATACCTTGCTTGGCTCACACCTTGAACCTGGTGGTGCAGTGCTTCCTCAAAAATTATCCGGAGTTAACAGCCCTGCTCCATAAGGTGCGAAGACTGTGCGCGCACATCCGCCGGTCGCCTGTACACTCCGTTCGTATGCAGAAGCTGCAGCGATTGCTCCACCTTCCCAACCACCGCCTCATTATCGACATTGCAACAAGGTGGAACTCCACCCTGCACATGGTGGTGCGGCTGTGCGAGCAGAGGCAGGCCATAATGCATTTGTGGGAGGATACACGGCCAGGCACTTTGAGAGCAGACATGGAGTTGACAGGTGTGCAGTGGTCGAAGCTGAAAGACCTTTGTAAAGTCCTTCAGTGTTTTGAGGAATGCATACGGCTGGTAAGCGCAGACGACGCCATCCTAAGCATGAGCATCCCACTTATGCGTCTGCTCATGCAAACTTTGACGCACCTTAAGGAGCAGGCGTCTGCAGCCAATGTTGATGAGGAGGAAGAGGAGGAGGGAATCCTTGATGACATTCAGCCATTGTCTGCTCAGGGACCTCTCCTGGACGAGGTGGAGGAAGAAGAGGAGGAGGAGGATGATGATGGGGATGATTACTTAGGGGAGGAGGATGCATCTCGTGGGGCAAGTGAAAATGTTGGCGTGGCAAGGTCTGGTACAGGGTTTGTGCGTGACTGGAGGGATGTGGATTTGCCAGAAAGTGCTCCTCCACCCAGCACTCGCAGTGCATCATTGACACCGGGAACATTGGCCCACATGTCAGATTATGCCTTGCGGATCCTAAAAAGGGACCCCCGCATTGCCAAAATGATGAACGATGATGACTACTGGTTGGCCAGCATCCTGGATCCACGCTATAAAGGCAAATTACAAAACATCATGCCACAGGAGAACCTTGACCTAATATTGGCTAATAAACAAGCAACTCTGGTAAATCGGTTGCTTGAGGCATTCCCAGCACACAGCAGCGGTGATGGTTCTCACACGAGCCGTACGGGCCGGGGGCAGCTTGGCAGAGGTGTTCGTGGTGCACACAGCAGAAGTGGCATTGGAGACAGGGGTTTCATGACAATGTTGTGGACTGATTTTTCAAATACCGCTCACACAACTGGTAATACTGCATCGATGGAAAGTGACAGGAGACAGCAGTTGTCAACTATGGTTACAAACTACTTTTCCTCCCATATCGATGTTCTCCCACACAGGTCATTCCCCTTTGACTATTGGGCCGCTAAACTGGACACCTGGCCTGAATTGGCCCAATATGCCTTACAGGAGCTCGCTTGCCCAGCTGCAAGTGTGCTATCGGAAAGAGTCTTCAGTGCAGCTGGATCAATCCTGACAGAAAAAAGGACCCTTCTGTCAACCCAAAATGTGGATGATCTAACCTTCATTAAAATGAACCACGCATGGGTTTCCAAGGATTTTGTCCCACCTTCCCCTGATGACACATAGGGTGACAGAAAAATGGCTTGCTTTGGTCCACCTCTTCCTGGTACTTCACCTATTTCGCCTTTTGCATCAGCTGAATGTCCAACATCAACATATGCCACTTTCTAAAACTCCCTAACTGTGCTGCCTCCCCCCCATGGCCGGGGTAACCACCTAGCGCACGACACCGTGCGAGTGCCGTTGCCCTGGACAGGTGGGTAGGCCGACTCTTGGGCGCGGGCACTGGCACAGGGTCCGTCATAGTGCAATCAAGTGTCTCTGACGGTGGTGGTGCACACCCGCCGTCAGACACACCGCTGTACTATGAGGGGCCCAGTGCCAGTACCGACGCCTACGAGTGGGCCCCCCTTGCTTGGGCAGGGCCCCAGCATTTGCAATCTTTACCTCTCCCTGCTCCTCCGCTGTGTAATCTGGGCCGTCAAATCCATACTGTGCCTGACACCGTCTGAGCCTGCCTCCTGATGTATAGACATATATTTTGAATGTGTACGCTATCCATACATGTTATCCGGTGATACGGTACCCTTTCTAACCTTTGTGCAATCACGTGCAATCCATACTGGGCCTAACACCGTCTGAGCCTGCCTCATGCTGTATAGACATATATTTTGAATGTGTACGCTATCCATACATGTTATCCGGTGATACGGTACCCTTTCTAACCTTTGTGCAATCACGTGCAATCCATACTGGGCCTAACACCGTCTGAGCCTGCCTCATGCTGTATAGACATATATTTTGAATGTGTACGCTATCCATACATGTTATCCGGTAATACGGTACCCTTTCTAACCTTTGTGCAATCACGTGCAATCCATACTGGGCCTAACACCGTCTGAGCCTGCCTCATGCTGTATAGACATATATTTTGAATGTGTACGCTATCCATACATGTTATCCGGGGATACGGTACCCTTTCTAACCTTTGTGCAAACAAGTGCAATCCATACTGGGCCTAACACCTTCTGAGCCTGCCTCATGCTGTATAGACATATATTTTGAATGTGTACGCTATCCATACATGTTATCCGGTGATACGGTACCCTTTCTAACCTTTGTGCAATCACGTGCAATCCATACTGGGCCTAACACCGTCTGAGCCTGCCTCATGCTGTATAGACATATATTTTGAATGTGTACGCTATCCATACATGTTATCCGGTGATACGGTACCCTTTCTAACCCTTGTGCAATCACGTGCAATCCATACTGGGCCTAACACCGTCTGAGCCTGCCTCATGCTGTATAGACATATATTTTGAATGTGTACGCTATCCATACATGTTATCCGGGGATACGGTACCCTTTCTAACCTTTGTGCAATCACGTGCAATCCATACTGGGCCTAACACCGTCTGAGCCTGCCTCCTGAGACATATATTTTGAATGTGTACGCTATCCATACATGTTATCTGGGGATACGGTACCCTTTCTAACCTTTGTGCAATCACGTGCAATCCATACTGGGCCTAACACCGTCTGAGCCTGCCTCATGCTGTATAGACATATATTTTGAATGTGTACGCTATCCATACATGTTATCCGGTGATACGGTACCCTTTCTAACCTTTGTGCAATCACGTGCAATCCATACTGGGCCTAACACCGTCTGAGCCTGCCTCCTGAGACATATATTTTGAATGTGTACGCTATCCATACATGTTATCCAGGGATACGGTACCCTTTCTAACCTTTGTGCAATCACGTGCAATCCATACTGGGCCTAACACTGTCTGAGCCTGCCTCATGCTGTATAGACATATATTTTGAATGTGTACGCTATCCATACATGTTATCTGGGGATACGGTACCCTTTCTAATCTTTGTGCAATCACGTGCAATCCATACTGGGCCTAACACCGTCTGAGCCTGCCTCATGCTGTATAGACATATATTTTGAATGTGTACGCTATCCATACATGTTATCCGGTGATACGGTACCCTTTCTAACCTTTGTGCAATCACGTGCAATCCATACTGGGCCTAACACCGTCTGAGCCTGCCTCCTGAGACATATATTTTGAATGTGTACGCTATCCATACATGTTATTTGGGGATACGGTACCCTTTCTCACCTTTGTGCAATCACGTGTAATCCATACTGGGCGTGAGAACGGCTGGCGAGCTGTTAAGCAAGCTACAGCACCTGTCCAGACAAATACAGGGATTCCCTAGCGAGGAGACTTATTTGATTGTTTTCAATGTTGGGACAGCAATTTTTGGGGAGCACTATACTCTGGAGAATGATAGATGGGGCCCACCATCCAAACATTCCAAAGGTGGACATCAGACACTGGAGCAGCATTTACAGGGCCCATTATACACTAGAGCATTAGAAATGGGGCCCATTATGTTTGGAGCATTATTTGGGCCCATAAGACAGTGGAGCTTCATCCATGGGGACCAACATATACTGTAGCATTATGTGGAGCTCATCATATACTGTTTCAAACATTATATGGGACCAATGATTCTGTATGGAGAAATAGATGGGCCTCGTCATGAGATGTAAAAAGTGAGGTATTTTTCATTGGACTATACCGCTATTTCTCTGCCGTATCGGAGCATGATGAGTTGTGGTATGTGTTAAAGGGGCGCTCTTTCGCCCAGGGCACATGAAAACCTGGAGCCAGGCCTCCCCCCCACAGTTTGTAGCCAAATAACCCCCATTTTTCAGTGCGTAACTTGTATTATGAAGTTAATTAAGGTTGACAAGCTTAAGAAAGAAGAATTGATGCTTTTGGCATTCAAATGGGCACTGTAGGTGTGTTTCCTGTCCTCCTCTCACTGCCGACTTTTATTCCCCATTGACTTACATTGGGTTTCGTGTTTCGGGACGACCCCGACTTTTCCCTATAATCGGACGATCTTGCTCGACCCGACTTTTGGAAAAGTCGGGTTTCACGAAACGAAACGCGACCCTAAAAAAACAAAAGTCGCTCAACTCTAGTGGGTGGTCCTTTCTACCTGGAATGATAATGCCTTGGCAGCTCTCTTTTGGAAGGGTTTGTCAGAAGCCGTAAAAGATACTATGGTGGGATTTCCTGTTCCCTCTGGTCTTGACGATTCTATGTCATTAGCCATTCAGGTTGATCGGCGTTTACGTGAACGCACGACTGCACGAGAGGTGTTGCCACCTGTTGAACAAGTGTCTGAACCTATGCAATGTGATAGAGATTTGTCCAGGGAGCAACGTCAGGAGTTCAGAAGGCATATTAAGCTGTGTTTTTTTTGTGGAGATGCCTCGCATATTATTTCTGTCTGTCCTAAACGAGAGAAACGTTTTGCACACACATTTTCTGTGGGTGGTGTTCAACCTAAGTTTCTTCTGGCAATTACTCTGATCTGCTCCCTGTCCACATTTTCCGCCAAGGCTTTTGTGGATTCGGGAGCAGCCCTGAACCTAATGGACTTGGATTTTGCTAAACGTTGTGGATTTCCGATGACACCTCTGCGGACGCCTATCCCTTTGAGGTGGATTGATGCTACTCCTTTGGCGAAAAATAAACCTCAGTTTTGGACCCAGGTGGCAATGTGGGTCGCCCCAGACCATCAAGAAAATTGCAAATTTTTGGTGTTGCATAATTTGCATGATACCATTGTTCTGGGGTTTCCCTGGTTGCAAATTCATAATCCAGTTTTGGATTGGAAATCTGTGTCTGTGGTGAGTTGGGGTTGTCGGTGTGCCCTTAGTGAGGCTCCATTTTTTTCCACCTCTCCTCAGTCGCATGATGTTCCTGACTATTTGGCAGACTTTTATGATGTATTTAGTGAGAATGAGTCTGTGTCTTTGCCTCCTCATAGGAGTTATGACTGTGCAATTGAACTGAGCCCGGGGTGTAAATTTCCCAAGGGTCGGCTCTTCAATTTATCTGTACCCGAGCAGGAGGCTATGCGATCCTATATTAAGGAGGTGTTGGAGAAGGGTCATATTAGACCATCCTCTTCACCCTTAGGCTACTTTCACACATCAGGTTTTCGGCGTCAGGCGCGATCCGGCGTCGTGCCGGAACGCCGGATCCGGCAAATGTTTTGTAAAACCTGATGTGCCGGATCCGGTTTTCTGCCGGATCCGTCTTGTTCTTGACAGACAAAACCGGATCCGTCTCATCCGGTTCATCCATTTTTCTATCCGTTTTTCGACGGATTACGCCGGATCCGGTTTTTAAAATTGACCCTTGTGGCCTTCCGAACGGGATTGGCTACTGGAAAACTATATATAGCGTGTTCCTACAGCCCTTCTTTGACAGGTTGTAGAGGAGAAAGTGCAGGTTGGAGAGAAGAGCAAGTTACTGGCGAAGATGGATGTAGTGATTGGAAATATTTTGAAGAATTTGGCGGATTTTACAGCGGAGGAGAATCGTTTGAGGGTGATTGTTCTGGAGAAGGCGAGAGCGAGACAGCAGCGCATCAGGCATCGTAGACAACGTTTGTGGATCCACCCCATCACAGCCAAGAGAATGACGCGTGGGGTCTATTCTACACTCTGCATGGACCTTCGACGAAACCCGGATAAATTTTTTGGATATGTTCGGATGAAAATGGAGAATTTTGATTACTTGGTGGAGCGCATTGCACACCTCATAAGAAAAGCGGACACCTATTGCCGCTTTTCTGTTTCACCCGCAGAGCGTCTGATGGTGACTTTAAGGTAAGCCACATTTATTGGATGTGCTCGCATCAGAGCACACTTTCACTGCAATCTTGTTGGTGGTAGTTTGTATCTCCAAGTGTTATAGCTGAGTTTTGGTATGTAATGCTGTGATTTAAAACTAATTGATTGTTTTTTAATTCCCCACAGATTTCTTGCAACTGGAGAATCCCTTTCGTCACTGCATTTCCAGTACAGACTCGGGATTTCCACCATATCTGGAATAGTGAAGTACACATGCCGTGCACTGTGGGACTCCTTAGCTGAAGAGTTTTTACCAGAGCCCACAACAGAGAGGTGGATTGAAATTGCTGACAAGTTTCAACAGATATGTCAGTTTCCCAACTGCTTGGGCGCTGTGGACGGGAAACATATCCGCATTGTAAAGCCAGCCGGATCGGGATCGGAATATTTCAATTACAAGAAATATTTTTCAATTGTCCTCATGGCCATCGCTGACGCGGAATACAAATTTATTGCTGTTGATATTGGGGCCTATGGCCGCTCCAATGACTCTTAAGTTTTCAAACTGTCTGCCATGGGGCGTAAACTGTATGGAAACACCTTCCAGTTCCCACCACCTAGACCGCTGCCGCAAACATCTGGTCCACCTATGCCATTTGTCTGTGTAGGGGATGAAGCCTTCCAGCTGTCAGAACACCTTTTGAAACCGTACTCTAGCAGAGGATTGACAAGACCAAAACGCATTTTTAATTACCGCCTCACAAGAGCAAGAAGAATGGTTGAATGTACCTTTGGTATTCTGACAGCCAAATGGCGGGTCCTATTGACTGCGATCAACCTCAAGACAGAAACTGTTGACGAGGTGATCAAAGCTTGCGTGGTACTCCACAATTTTGTTATCTGCAAGGAACCCATTTCCATTGAGGACACCTCTGAAGAAACCACCTTGCAAGATTACCATGACATTACCACTAGAAGTTCTGTGACGGTTTCAGTAATGAGGGACAATTTTGCACTATACTTTATGTCACCTCAAGGCAGAGTACACTGGCAGGATGACAGAGTGTGAAAGATTTGTGCCCTAACCAAACTTGTGTACCTTCTGTACCAACAGTATATACCTTTGCCAACCAAAGTTGGCTATCTTGTCATGGTCTCTATTTTTAGCTTTAGGCCACAGGTGTGTACCTGGTTGTGTTTTATGCAAAGTATTTCACCTTTAAACAAAAGTTGTGTACATTGTTAGGAAATCACCAACAATAAACACAACTTTTTAGGTGAAATACTTTGCTTCAAACACAACCAGGAACACAACTGTGGGAAAAAGCTAAAATTTACCCACAGTTATATACCTGGTTTTGAATACCTTTTTACCTTTTAAATACCCTGTATTTAACCTTTTTTTTAAACATATTTCGCCGCAGAAAGAAATGACAGACAACCAGTGTAAACAATAATTTAACTTTTATTTAAAATATTTTTTTTTTGTAAACTGTTTTTAAAGTTAAAAAAACTTTTTTAATAAAGGTTTGAAACCAACAGGGCATTTTTATTACAAAACACATCATAAATCTGTGTAGTGTGGGGTGGAAATACTGCTGGAGGGGCTGCGGGACACTTCGACAATGGGAGTGTGGAGAGAGGACTGGGATCGTGGTGGGGAAGGAACAGTTAGAGGTGATGGTGTGGAAAAAGCTACAGAATGGGTGGACATGTGGGAGGCAGAAGAGGTGGTGGGCGGTGGAGTGGAGGGTTGGGCAGGGACTGTAGGAGCAGATGATGTTGATGGAAAGTTGTATGGGGAAGGAGTTTGGTACGGGGAAGGAGTTTGGTACGGGGAAGGAGTTTGGTACGGGGCAGGTTGCTGGAAGTGGGGAGATGTCTGGTACTGGGGAGGTTGCTGGTACTGGGGAGGTTGCTGGTACTGGGCAGGTTGCTGTTATGTAATAGGAGGGGGAGGATGGAAAGTGGCTGGAGGGGGTGCAGATGTAATAGGAGGGGGAGGATGGAAAGTGGCTGGAGGGGGTGCAGGTGGAGGAACTACAGTGGTGGGAGGTGGAAGTTGGGAGGTAACCTGCTGTAGAGCACCGTGGCACGAATGCATTACATGCATCTGCTGGGTAGGAGATAGTGTTGCCATGCGCTCCACAACAGACCTGAAAAAGGTGTGGTTTGGCGAAGATCTTGCTTCTGAATGCATGGTTTGCAGAAGTGTCTTCACCTCCAGAATGCTGGAGTTGATCTGCTGAAAGCCTGCGGAGATTTACTCTGACAAGACTTTTAGACAGTTCTGGAAAGATGCATTCAGATGCAAGAACTCTGGCGCATAACTCTTTTCCTGACCCCTCTGCCGCTGCCGCCCAGTACCCGCAGGTGTACTAGAGGTGGCAGGGGCAGAAGGGTGGGGTTAAAGGGAAAGCGATCTCCTCACCAGCAGCTTCATGTAATGTAGGCGGCCACGATGCTCCTGTGCTGGTGGATGGGACAGATGGGTCGAATGTGTGGGAAGGCTGGGAAGGTGCAGATGTACCGGGGCGGTCGAAGTGTCCCTCGGTGCCGGTCTCCTCAGGGATCGCCTCAGAAGGGTCCAATCGTGCAGGCTCCCGAGTGCTGCTCACCGTGCTGTGGAATAAAGAGAAAAAAAACCAATTAAAATAGTGACATGGTATGGCCCTGGCTGAAAAAAAAAAGTTACATCTAAACATTTTTTTGTCACATGTGGTGTGTAATATTTACCTTCTGGTGAGCATTGTCTCCTTGTCTCCCGGAGGAACGACAGGGCTCGTGCGTACTTGTACTTGCTCCTGCGTCCTCCAGATCCACTCGGGGCCCGCATCTCTTTATTGAACTCCTTCTTGAAACGATCCCTCACAGACCGCCACCGCTTCACAATTCTCTCCCCTGAAACGAGAAAGGACAAAGTGGTTAGTATACAACATCAGTGTTTCCCAAACTCCAGTCCTCATGGTCCCCAGGGGTCATGTTTTCAGGATTTCCAAAGTAAATAGAAATCCTGAACACATGATCCGTGGGGACCACGAGGACTGGAGTTCGGGAAACACTGGTTTAAATCAAGCAACCGGTACTGTATATACTTACGCTCTTTAATCTGGGCCCGAGCTTCGAGGTCCTCCCAGCGGTCCACAAGGAGCGAACAGATTTCCTCCCAGAGTCGTCGGGTAACGATAAGGTCAGCGTGGCGGCGGTCAGCCATATTCCAGAGCGGCTCCCTTTCTCTGACGAGATCGATGAGGTGGTCCACATCAATCCCTCCATCCTCACCGTCAGAGTCGGGAGCACGCTGTGAAGGCTGTTAAAGAAAAAGACAAAAATAACATAATTAGCCTCCACAAAAGAAATGAAATAAAAAGTGCAAAAAAAACAAAGCAAAAATAGTTATACTTACACGCTGGTGACCGCCGCGTTGCTGTCGCCGACGACCCCGGGAGGCACTGCGAGGACCTCTTGGCCGAGCACCAGATTGGGAAGACTAGAGAAGAAAACAAAAAATGTTATGTCTTTGGATGTAGGCATTTGTTTGCTGTGTGTGGTCTGCAGAACATTGTTCTCTATGTGTTGTGTGTAGTGTGATGTTGTGTTTCTGCGTTTGATGCAAAAAACTTACCAATTGTGAGCCCACTCCAAGTGTCTGTCCACCCCTTCCTTCTTCTTCTGGGAGCTCCTCTTCATCTTGTGATTCCTGTTTTGAAATAAAAGGCAATGAATAGAAATATATTACAGAGATGATGGATTTTGGAAATAAAAACTTACCGTCAAACGCTGACGATGCGAGGGAGGGCTCCCAGAAGAAGATGTGCTGTCTTCCTCATGGCCAGACTCCATGGCTGTGGGTGGTGTTCCTGCTGCTGCCGCCATTGCTGCTGCTGCTGCATCTATTGGGCGGCTGTTGAATAAAGAGAAACAAAGGGCCAATGAATATCTTGATATTCCATAGCCCTAGTTTGGAGGAATGGGGGATTTGATAATTACCGTCTCTCATCTGCTGCTGGACTCCCCTCCCGTTGTTCAGCATGCTGCTCCATTTGGGGTGGTGCTGATGGTGCTGCTGCAGATGTCTGCCGCCTTCTCCTGCTCCTGGTTCTTGGCTTGGGTGTCATGTTGGGTGTGGCTGAGGGTCCCACTGTCTTGCTTTTATATATGTCTTGTGGGCAGAGCTACTGAGCATGCTTAGACCAAAAAAAACGGATCCGGCCACCGGATCCGGCTGTCGCCAGATCAGGCGCATTGCGGCGCTCATAGGCTTTCATTGTATGAAAAAGCCGGTCACATTGCCGGATCCGGCGAAAATCGGATGAAACGCATGGCCATCCGGCTCGATCCGGCTCTAATGCAAGTCAATGGGGGGGAAACCGTATCCGGCATTGCATTTCGCCGGATCCGGTTTTTGTCAAAAGCGCCTGACGGCGAAAACCTGATGTGTGAAAGAGGCCTTAGGTGCCGGGTTTTTTTCGTGGCCAAAAAGGATGGTTCATTAAGGCCTTGTATTGATTATCGTGCACTCAACAAAATTACTATTAAATATCAGTATCCGTTACCCCTGATTTCGGATCTATTCTCCAGAGTTAAAGATGCTTGCTGGTTTACCAAGCTTGACCTCAGGGGGGCGTATAATCTTATCCGCATTAAGCATGGGGATAAATGGAAGACGGCGTTTAATACTCCGGAGGGACATTTTGAGTACCTGGTGATGCCTTTTGGGCTCACTAATGCCCCTTCTGTCTTCCAGTGCTTCATGAACGACATTTTCCGAGACTTTGTGGATAAATTTTTGATTATCTATCTGGATGATATTTTGATCTTCTCCAAGGATTGGGATTCTCATGTGGAACATGTTCGGACTGTGTTCCAGATCTTGAGGGAGAATTCCCTGTATGTCAAAGGATCGAAATGCCTTTTTGGAGTACAGAGATTTCATTTTTGGGATTTATTTTGTCTACGTCAACTATTGAAATGGACCCGGCCAAGGTACAGGCCATTTATGATTGGGTTCAGCTCACTTCTTTGAAGGCCCTCCAGAAGTTTTTGGGTTTTGCTAATTTTTATCGGAAATTTATAGCAAAATTTTCTAGTATTGCCAAGCCATTGACTGATCTGACTAAGAAGGGTGCTGATGTGTTGAATTGGTCTCCAGAGGCTGTTTCTTCCTTTCAGGAGCTGAAGCGAAGATTCATTTCTGCCCCGGTTTTGCGGCAACCTGATGTCTCACTCCCGTTCCAGGTAGAGGTGGACGTTTCTGAGATTGGTGCAGGAGCTGTTTTGTCCCAAAAGGATCCTGTAACATCTAAAATGAATCCCTGTGCTTTCTTTTCCCGAAAGTTCTCTCCATCTGAACGTAACTATGATGTGGGGAATCGGGAACTGTTAGCCGTGAAATGGGCATTTGAGGAGTGGAGACATTGGTTGGAGGGAGCTAAACACCAAGTCGTGGTCCTCACTGACCACAAGAATTTGATTTACCTGGAGTCGGCCAAACGCTTGAACCCTAGACAGGCTAGGTGGGCCTTGTTTTTTACACGTTTCGATTTTGTGGTCTCTTTTCTTCCTGGCACTAAGAATGTCAAGGCAGACGCCCTCTCTAGGAGCTTCTTTGCTGATTCTCCTGTGGTGACCAAGCCTGTTACCATCTTAGGTGAAGGGGTAGTTCTTTCTGCCATCTCGCCCGATTTGAGACGTGCTCTGGAAGAGTTTCAGGAGGACAAACCTGAGCGTTGTCCCAGTGGAAAGTTGTATGTTCCTGACCAGTGGAAGAAGAGAGTGATGTCTGAAGTTCATTGCTCTGCATTGGCTGGTCATCCAGGTATTTTTGGTACTAGAGATCTGGTGAGTCGGTCTTTTGGGTGGCCCGCCTTGTCTCGTGATGTCAGGAATTTTGTGCAGTCCTGTGGGACTTGCTCCCGGTCTAAACCTTGTTCTCGCTCTAGTGGGTTGTTGATGCCTTTGCCGGTCCCCAGGAGGCCATGGACCCATATTTCAATGGATTTCATCTCTGATATGCCTGTCTCTCAGAGAATGACTGTTATTTGGGTGATTTGTGATAGGTTCTCTAAGATGGTTCATCTTGTACCACTCCCTAAGTTGCCATCTTCCTCTGAGTTGGTGCCCCTGCTTTTGCAACAGGTGGTTCGCTTGCACGGGACTCCTGAGAACATTGTATCTGACAGAGGAGTTCAGTTTGTGTCTAGATTTTGGAGGACTTTCTGTTCCAAGCTGGGAATTCAGTTGTCCTTCTCCTCTGCTTTTCACCCTCAGACCAATGGGCAGACGGAGAGAACAAACCAGACCTTGGAGTCGTATTTGAGATGTTTTATTTCTGCTGATCAGGATGATTGGGTTTCATTTTTGCCCTTGGCCGAATTTGCTTTAAATAATAGAGCTAGTTCTGCCAGTTTGATGTCACCTTTTTTTTGTAACTTTGGGTTTCATCCTCGATTTTCTTCAGGGCAGGTGGAGCCTTCTGCCTGCCCAGGTGTTGACACTGTGGTGGAGAGAATGCACCAGATCTGGGACCAAGTGGTGGATAAGTTATCTCTCTCCCAGGAAAAGGCCCAGCGGTTTTCCAACCGACATAGGACCATTGGTCCCCAGTTTAAGGTTGGTGATATGGTTTGGTTATCATCAAAAAATATCGCTATGAAGGTATCTTCTTCTAAGTTTAAGCCTAGATTTATTGGACCTTACAAGATTTTGGAGATTATTAATCCAGTCTCTTTTCGTTTGGCTCTTCCTGTCACATTTAAAATTCATAATGTGTTTCATAAGTCCTTGTTGAAGAGGTTTGTTGAACCAGTTGTTCCTGGGGTGGAACCTCCGGACCCTGTATTAGTTGAAGGTAACATGGAATATGAGGTAGAGAAGATACTGGATTCCCGTCTGGCTAGACGGAGACTCCAGTATTTGGTTAAGTGGAAGGGTTATGGTCAGGAGGATAATTCCTGGGTCTCTGCCTCTGATATTCATGCCAAAAGATTGGTGCGTGCCTTTTATCGGGCTCACCCTGATCGCCCTGGTGGCTTGGATGAGGGTTCGGTGACCCCTCCTCAAGGGGGAGGTACTGTTGTGAGTTCATTTTCCCCTTCACCATTGAGGTCTGATGAACTCCCTCTTCTGGTGAAGGAAGGTAGTGAGGCTGATTACAAAGCACCTGAGCAGAATGATGATGACTGGGTGACTGGAGTTACTGACTGAATATAAGGCAGCCGACGCCCTTCTGCCTTGCGGGTGATTTCTCTGGGGAATTATTGGAGACCAGTCTGATTCCTGCTCCTCAAAAGCTAAGTTTTTCTGCTCTGCTTTTACATTTGTATTTTGGATTTGTTTTGCCTTGTTTTTCTGATTTCTGCCTTTCCCTGCTGGGTGAGCTGAATTCCTTTTTGCTCTGTCTTCAGAAAATACCTGAGTACTGATATAGTCTTTTTGAAGCCTAGCGTCTTCAGGGCTTTTTTCCCTATCAGTCTGTTGGCTTTTGTTTTTGAGAGGGTTTTGGTGGATTGCAGACAGCAGCTTTTCTATCCTGTCCTTTATAGTTAGCTTGGGCCCCATCATTTGCTCAGCCTATCTTTCTATCTGTGTGAGTGTTTTTTCATCTTGCTTCACCGTCATTATATGTTGGGGGCTGCCTATTGCTTTGGGGTCTGCTCTGGGACAGTTTAGATTTCCCTTTCTGTCTTTAGGCTATATAGTTCTCCGGCTGTGATCGAGGGGTCTAGGGCATCGTAGGAACCCCCCATGGCTACTGCTAGTTGTTGTTGTTAGGTTCAGGGGTCTGCAATCCGATAGCTGCCAACTTCTCTGGTTTTCTGGACTTAGCTAGTATTTCTGTTTTTGCCTCCTACGGTGACTCATTCATAACAAGTGTCCGTGTGTGTAATACTTGTGGCACATGTGTGGCATCCGTTTGCAGCATCAGTACCACATGACTGCACACCGGGGAAGAAGCATTACAGTAAGCACTGTTCCCAGCGCTGTATGCTGAACACATCTCTCATCATTCTCCCCTGCTCTGTTGGTGATCGGCGCAAGCAGGGGAGAATGATGAGACTTATATTTAAGAGATAAAATAGACAGCAGGAGACGGCTGATGAGACTATTACTCCCATCAGCCTCTCCCTGCTGCCAATAATAACAGTGACAGCAGGAGAGGTTGATGGGAGTATTCATCAGCCGCTGCCTGGGCTATAAATAAATTAAAAAAATGGCATAAGTTCCTCTGTATTTTCTATAACTAGCCAGGCAAAACTCACAGCTGGGGGCTACAGCCCTCAGCTGTTAGCTTCTGCAAGGTTGGTTATCAAGAATAGAGGGATCACCATGCTGTTTTTTAAAATTATTTAAATAAATAATTTTAAAAAACAGCATGGGGTCCCCCCCATTTTTGAGATCACAGTTGGGGCTGATATTCTCAGGCTGGTAAATGGCCATGGATATTGACTCCCCATCTAATAGATGTGCCAGTTCCGGCACTTTGCCCGACTCTTCCCACTTGCCCTGTAGCGGTGGCAAGTGGGGTTCATATTTGTGCGATTGATGTCACCTTTGTATTGTCAGGTGGCATCAAGCCCACGGCTTAGTAATAGAGAGGCGTCAATAAAACACCTATCCATTACTAATCGTGTAGTTGTATGGTCTGCTATAAAGTTTTTTGCAGTCTTGCAGAATAAAGTCTTTTGTTAGAAATAAAGCAAAACACACTTTTCCATTTTTGTTTAAAAATAACAAACACAGTTATACTTACCTAATGTCTATTGCACCAAAGCCATCGTTCTCCTGTAATAAAGCAAAAATAAAGTATTAGTATAATTATTAAGTGTATGACATTACTCTGTGATTTAAGGGCATGAAAATTCTTATTTGGAAAATTACGAATTTTTCAAAATTTTCACAAAATTTCCATTTTTTTTTACAAATAAACGAAAGTCATATCAAAGAAATTTTACCACTGTACAATATGTCATAAGAAAATATTTTTACAATCACCAGGATCCGCTGAAATTTTCCAGAGTTATTACCTCATAAATGGACAGTGGTCAGAATTGTAAAAATTGGCCTGTTCATTAACGTGCAAACCACCGTCAGGGGTAAAGGGGTTAACGTTGAAGTCTATGGAAAATGGATCCATTAATTAGCCATTTGAAATGGATCCATTTTTTTGCTTACTGAAGGTGGAAAAACAAATTTTTAACATACTGTATACTTTTGAATTTTCAAGTAATCATCTATTAGAAACTCCAGTAAGCAAAAACCACTTTACAGGAGATGAAGGTCCAAGACAACCATTGAGATCTGTCAGATTGAGTGGCTAGCTGTCACAGGTTTACCGTGACAGAGAGGACCCAGAAGAGCACAGCTACTGATTTCTCCTACTCCTGCACTGATGAAAGCACTTCACCTTCATATTAAATGGTGTAAATTATTGAGATAGCTTTTGTTGCATAGCTGGAGCTTGTTCTTGTTGGTTATTAGAGTATGCGGTTGGTGGATTTATCTATGACTGTTGCTTAGTTTTAAGAGTGTGATAATTCCCTTTCTTCTCCAACTATGGTTTAACCCCATCCTCCACTCCCTGATGCATTCGTAATTCTGATGGCACCAATGGTGTCACTGGTGCATCCTAGGGGACACTTTTAGGGGCACATGAATGAGTGCAGGGAGTGAAGGAACCAGGCACGCAATGCGCAAGGACCTGAGACTAAACAGTGAGCACAGGACCTGGAACTAAGCAGTCACATGACTAGAGGGCGGAGTCACCGCAAGTGAGGGCAGGGAAGGCCCTCACGTAGTCACAGGAGAGCTGAGGGTGAAAAGCCAGATGAGAGCGTGGTACCTAGGAATAAGACAGAGAGTAAACGTAGACAAGCCAAGGGATCAGATAACCGGGAAGGATAGAGCAGTACAAAGCAGGATACAGAGGCAAAAGTCAGAGGACAAACCGGGTCATAGCAAAGCACACAAGCACAGAGGAACAAGGTTTACGGACGAGTAACCTGGGTCATCAAGAACAAACCGTGTATACGGAAGTATCTCCGACACCAAATCCAGGAACTGCCAACATTAAATTGCTGCCCCAGAACCAAAAAGAGGTTAACTAGAATTAACCCTGACCTGACCAGGATGGAGGCGGAACCATCCTGTCCAGAGTCATGACACCTATGTTTTATTTGTGAGTATATTTATATGATCATTATTTTTCATTACCCCGGTTTGTATTACCTTGTTAGTCTGGTTGGTGTATTACGGTACAATACTACTCCCCTCTTCCCTGGGTGGGGGACTAAGGGTGAATTTGAATTTATACATATATAAAGCATCCTTTACACTAGCGTGTCCTACAAGCTCAATTAAGAGCAACTGCCACTATTCAGATAAAGTGAAGCAGCTTGAAAGGCAGTCAGACCTTTTGCTTTCCTTTATATATATATATATATATATACAGTATATATCTAATATTATGACTCAATGCTAAATAAACAGAATTGATGCATGAGTTTCTCTAATGTTTTTCGTTAAGCGAACCAGAACATTAAAATGAAGTGGTGCAGTGGGAAACAAAGGAGCCATTTGTTATCATACTAGCAATGTCTCGATGAAAATGTCACATTCTTTCTTTCCTGATTTTGCCAATATTTAAGAAGTACCTTCATCTAAATAAGCTCTTTCATGCATGCACAAACTCTGTCAAGGACAAAGAAATGTTAATATTAGCATTGAACTATTCATTAAAAGAACAACTAATAGAAAAAAATATATTAAAAAACCTCATTTTGAATTTTTTTTCCTTTTCAATTATGTATTGTATTTGGAACAGCAGAAGATTCAAGCCAGGAATTTATTCTCTCCTCTTCTTATTTAAAGGGGCATTCTAACTGTGACCCTACTTTTGCAGAATAGGCTGTCACTTGTTTCCCAATTGGTGGGGTTTAAAAGAGTTAGTCACTTTACTTTAAACAAATAATTATGTTTTGGAATATTTTTTTAGAACTTACTAATTTATAGGTATGACAGGTTCTATTCCTGAACTTTTCAGCACAGCCTTCCTCACAGAGTGCACAAGTCTCTTGGTCACGTGCTCCTCGAAAAATGACAATCTCCAACAGGAGTGCTGTGCAGTCTGTGAGCAAGGTTGTACTGAAATTCAGGATCAGAACCCAAAATACTTATTTATTCTTAAAGTGAACCTGTCATCAGGATTTTGCTAAGTAAACTACAGGCACTGTCAAGTTGGCAGTGTTAAACTGATTAAAATGATACCTGAGGTGAAGAAATCCATCTTGTGTAATCAGTGTTAGAAGTTTTCAGTTAATGAGATTCTTGTGTTTCAAGGCAGGACTGTAGGCAGATTCTTATCTCTTATCTTAGTACTCTAAGGGTCCCGTTACACTAAACAACGCACCAGCGATCCCGACAACGATACGACCTGGTCAGGATTGCTGGTGCGTCGCTACATAATCGCTGGTAGGCTGTCAAACAGGCAGATTCACCAGCGATCAGGACAAGCGAGGATGCTGGTATCCAAGGTAAACAGCGAGTAGCTAAGCGCATGCGTGTTTATCCTGGATACCAGCGTGCTCGCGCTGGGAGCTAGTATCCAGGGTAAGGCTAGTTTCACACTAGCGTTTATTCCATGCAGCGCACGGTGCCACTAAGCCCCGCCCCCTTCCGACTCCCTGCCCGCCCCATCCGGTCATCGCCGCCTACTATCGCACATGGACGCACCGAAGGTGCGCCGAGCGCGCCGAAATGCAATATGCTGCGTTCGGGGCACATGGGCGCACCTTCAAAAGTGCGCAGCGCATGCCAAAATCCTACTAGCGCACGGCCAGCGCACGATCTGCGCACCCTATGCTAAAGATAGGGTGCGCAGATCGCATGTGTCCATGTACGATAGTAGGCGACGATGACCGGATGGGGCGGGCAGGGAGCCGGCAGGGGGCGGGGCTTAGAGGCGCCATGCGCTGCGTGGAATAAATGCTAGTGTGAAACTAGCTTAAGCAGCGGGTAACTAAGTGCGCGCGGCGCTTAGTTACCTGCTGTTTACCCTGGATACCAGCTCCCAGCACGAGCACGCTGGTATCCAGGATAAACAGCGGGTAACTAAGTGACGCGTGCACTTAGTTACCCGCTATTTACTGTGGATACCAGCTCCCAGTGTCTGTTTACAGCGCTGGGAGCTCGCTGATCGTTGGTCTCCCGCTGCCACACACAGCGATACGTGCTGGCCAGTGGGAGACCAATGATCTTAAAATGACCCAGGACATTCCTGCACGATCAGCGATACCCGGCGGGGGGGCCAGTCGCTGATGCGTGCCACACACAGCGAGATCGCTAATGCGTCACAAAATCGGTGATGCATCAGCAATCTTGCTAGCAATCTCGCTTAGTGTGAAGTACCCCTAAACCAGAGAAACAAAGGAAAGGTCAAGGAGAGACCTGTCCACAGGCCGCCCCATATCACAAACACTCTGTCTCTATGGTGAGGAATATGTTTGTGCTCCGGGGCGTACCTATGGGAGAGCTGAGGTAGTAGATTAGTTGGCAAGATGGATAGATAGGTAAAGTGCAGGGACGGATATGCCATTGGTGCAACCAAGGGACCAAGAGTAAAGAGGTCTCACTGCTATCTGCAAAGCAGGTGGAATTCTGCATTATGATGAGATATTGGACTGTAAAGAGTACATAGGTTGTTCTTGTACTGGGGCCCTCTTCTGACTATACCCATTCCTGGTAAAGAGTCTACCTTCAGGGCCTTAACAATCCAGCAGAGAAAGAACCAATTAGACTGTGATGCTATCACAATATACTGAAGATTTTGCTTTATGTGATCCAGATCTACAGTGAAAGTTTCCTGACAATCGCTACCTTCTGCATTTGTTTCTTTCCATTGTCTGCAATAATGGAAAGATTTGTACTTCGTTCATCCGGCTTTTGATTTTCCTTTTTAGATAATAGTAATTGTATTTCTATAGCGCCAGCACTTTACCTTATAGAGTAGACTTTTACAGACAATAGACATTACCGCATAGTATAGCAAAAAACACATAGATCAAAACAGATACCAAGAGGAATGAGGGCCCTGCTCGCAAGCTTACAATCTATAAGGGAAAAGGGGACACACGAAAGGTGGATGGTAACAATTGCTTTTATTGTTATTATTGTTTGGACCATCTCTAGTGTAAGAATCAGGTGTTCCTGTTGCTGCATGAACCAGTTAGTCTAAATATGTAACAGTACAGACACAGAGGGCTGTTAACTGCAAAAAGCATGTGAGAACATGATGCGATGAACCTGGCTATGGTAAAAAATTTTGAAATGAGCCACACAGGAATATTTAGGTTAGTGCGTTGAGGCGATAGGCCAGTCTAAATAATTACATTTAAGGCACGCTTAAAACTGTGGGGATTGGGGATTAATCGCATTAGCCTGGGTAGTGCATTCCAAAGAATCAGCGTGGCACGTGAAAAGTCTTGGAGATGGGAGTGGGAGGTTCTGATTAATGAGGATGTTAACCTCAGGTCATAAGCAGAACGGAGGGCACGGGTAGGGTGGTAGGCTGAGACTAGGGAGGAGATGTAGGGTGGTGCTGAGCCATGGAGGGCTTTGTGGGTGAGGGTAATAAGTTTATACTGAATTCTGGAGCGAATGGGTAGCCAGTGTAAGGACTGGCACAAGGTAGAGGCATCGGTATAGCAATTGGTGAGGAATATGATCCTGGCTGCAGCATTCAGGATGGATTGGAGAGTGGAGGGTTTGGTAAGAGGGAGACCGATTAGTAGAGAGTTACAATAGTCCAGATGAGAATGAATAAGAGCAACAGTAAGAGTTTTGCAGAGTTGAAAGTAAGAAGGTCGAATTCTAGAAAAGTTTTTGAGGTGCAGATAACAAGAGCGAGCCAGTGATTGGATGTGGGGGGTGAATGAAAGCTCGGAATCAAGTATGACCCCAAGAATGCGGGCATGTTGCTGGGGAGTAATGGGGAAACCACACACGGAAATGGCAATGTCGGGTAAGGTAGGTTAGTAGAGAGAGGAAATATGAGGAGTTGAGTTTTCGACAGGTTCAGTTTCAGACAGAGGGAGGACATGATGTTAGAGACAGCGGTAAGACAATCACTGGTGTTTTCCAAAAAGGCTGGCGTGATATCAGGAGAAGAAGTGTATAATTGAGTGTCATCAGCATAGAGATGGTACTGGAAACCAAATCTACTGATTGTTTGACCAATAGGGGCAGTACAGTATTCAAAGAGAAGAGGAGGGGGCCTAGAACCGATCCTTGAGGAACCCCAACAGTAAGGGGAAGATGAGAGGAGGAGGAGGAGCCAGCAAAGGATGTAGCAAATAATGATGTTATATGTTGTACTTAGAGTTTAAGGTATCATCATGTCCAATTTACCTTTCTGCAATATAAACTTAAATCTATTGAGTTACCTTTAAAGCAAAGATCAAAACTTTGTTACCAAGAACTTAGGGTTTGGAGGATATTTTATTTTTCACAGCCCTCCTGCCAGTTCATCACTTTCTTGTTATTAAGCAATTGAGATTTTCTGAAGAATTGACAGGTTCTCCTCCACAAATCAACTAGAATAGGGAGATCGGAGTCTCCTCTCACCATGTACACCATTTGAAGGACCTTCAGTTTAAAAGTGATTACCAAAATACATGTCATAGGCTACTTTCACACTTGCATTTTTTTTGCACTGCGCACTGTGCGCAGTGCAAACGCACATAAAAAATGCATCATGCGTTTGTGTGCGTTTTTTTGCGGGTTTGGGTGCGTTTTTTTGCGCATACGTGCACATTACCATGCACACGTATGCGCACCCATAGACTATAATGGGTGTTTGGCTGTAAAAAAACGCATTGCGTGCGCATGTGTTTTTTGGGGGCAAGTCGGACGCACAAAAAATGCAACAGGATGCATTTTGTGCGCCGAGCGCACGCTACAAAAAACGCATGCGCATACAAACGCGTACAAATGCATGTGTATGCACACCTATGCGCACCCATGCAAAAGATAGGGAAAAAAATGCATGCTTTTTTGCGCTAAAAAACTGCGCAAAAAAACGCAAGTGTGAAACCAGCCATAGGCTTTCCTTATCATGGTTGTCAAGTTTTGCCATTGTGACTGTTGTCATGATAATGTAAATATGATGCATGATTTTCTTTACCATCGCACCCTTCTAGAATTTTCCATTCACACACTGAGCCCTGATACCTCCATAGCTGCAGACTCATGCTTCCCTTCCCTCCTGTCAGCTCCCTCATTCCTTTCCTCTCCCCCCTCACCAAGGAATGTGTTAATTATCCAAGAGCAGTGCAAAGACATGCTGGGGGATCTTTCGACCTCCCTTCCCTCTCAGCCTCTTCTCCCTACACACTCTCTGTAATGTGATATTCCAGTGCATGATCTCCCTCCCCCTAAGGAATTTTTTTGTCTCCAAAATGTTCTTTGGGTCTTCCATTGCATAGATTTAGAATCTAACCATTAGGACATAACGCAATGCCAGTTTATGTCATGAAAATTAAAATTACATATTTGGGACGTGCTTCGACAGAGCCACTTAGCATCCTGCATCCGAGCCATCCAGGTACTTCTTGTTTAGACTTGAATAGCGATAGGGAACCCCTCCTGATCTCCCCTGAGTCAGTGTCTCTACACTCCTAACGATCCCTAGGCCGGTTCCACACTGGGCGCCGATCAGGATACCTGAAATCCCTTTATAGTTAGGAGCCAGAGTCTCACACCTGTTAGAGATCCCCATGCAATAACGCTCACCACCACCGGGGGCAAACTAGAACAAAATACACCACTGTGCAATAACGCCAATGACCACCGGGGGCAAAAACAACTCCAAGCAACCAGCTCAAAGGAAAAAAAAGGTTACTTATTCAAAACCTGTCCTATCCAACCTGGATCATGACACGTATTGCCCAGTTTTAACACTAAGGTTTGGATACAGCTTTAAAGAAGGCTACTATTTATGATATAATGCAATTTTATCTTAAAGTACAAGATTAAAGGAAAAGTATGAATGAACAGTTTGATTGCGTACACTTTTGTATATTTTAACATAAAAGGTTAAGTACATACAAAGATTAAATACATTTAATGATTAAGTACATATACTCACATCATCCATCACCAAGGGACTTTTAAATATATTACGTCTGGAATGAGAAGCAACACCAAGACAGAGAACCCTGGGATATTCACAACACTGCATGGGCATCCCCAATTATGCAGGTATCACAACACTGGAAACCTACAGGTACCCAAGTATATGCTTCTGTCTTAGTCATATTTCTTTGGTATTATATAGTGATTTGCACTATGTGTAAATCTGGTTTCACCTTGCCCCTCCAGTGGCCAGCCTTCAAGATAAGATGAAATAGAGATACCATGGAATCATCAGACAATGGGCAATAAACCCTTAGAATATAAAAGCCAGTAGGATTAGATAAAACCACAACAGACAGATGTTAAATAAATCTTAATATTTTACAATAACAAACAGAATAAAAGTTTCATGGAAGCAATACCCATTAAAAAGTTAGTAGTAGATGAAGATATACTTTGAATACACTATGTAATGGGTCTATATATGGACACAATAGGACAATCACAAAAAATTAATTGTATATACAAGGAGAAAAAGGAGCGATCAAAAAAGTCCAATACAATTATATAAGAAAATACAAAATCAATTTTATTCAAATATATCAGGGATGAAGGAAATGGTGGGATTAAAGTCAAATGACCACAAAAAGTACATGAGCAAAACGGGGTACACACAGGGTAGCAGAACCAAAGGAATGGGGATTAGTTTTAGCATAGCATAGTAGCATGTTACAACAGTATATTGCACTATCCCAATTCACAGTAATACAAACAGGCTTGGTATACAAAGTCAAAACATTTATTACATTGTCCCAAGTCACAATATAACAACCAGATATGACATACAAAAATTGTGGATATGGATAGAGTCCACCCTGGCGTGCCCCCCGACGCACGTTTCGGCTATATGGCCTTTATCAAGGGGTAGGAGGAAGTAGGAAACAAGGGGTATTTAAATTAGAGAGTCCACCAATTAGAATGTAAGGCTTGCACACGTGATCACTTACACCAATAGTGTCATGTAACTAATGACCCTCCCATAAGATGGCGCTTGTCACCACGGAAACAAAAATGTATAACACATAACATCCCACGATTTTAATGTGTGCCAAATGCAGTGGTTAGCCTTAAGGGAGTAGAATGGGGGAGGGAAGAGTTAAAGTGCGATGCAGTCCAGCACCGCTATGTGCAAAAAGATATAATGAAGCCTGGAGCACAGCAAAAAATGAAGCCACTCCCACCATGTCTCATAGGCGGCATCACGGTCGCTTCTGATGATGCGCATGTAGCCGCGGCGACCAAGACAACAGACGGTGTCGGCATCATGTGTCCGGTGACGTCACGGTCATGTGACCAGTCACCAGGCAACAGTTGATGCTGAGAGCCACCCGATGTGAAGGAGGCGGCGGCACATGCGCGTCCTGGGAGGATGCAGACAGCCTGAGACTCTGCTGTAATGGCTTGTATAGAGTGCTGCCGCTGAAGTGCTATAACAGAGTATTATGGCATTGAAAATAAATACATACAAATAAGAATAAAATAGTGGGCGCATGGAGAGAAAACCATAGATATCACAAGGCAGATAGCATATAATACTGAAGAATGAAAAACCATAGATATCAAAGAATGAAAAACTACATAGATGACACATAATGTTGGGAGCTATGATGAACAATAGAAAGGTGAGAAACAGCTCATGATTGGGAGACAAATGATCTTTTGATTATAAACTATGACACATACAAAACTAAATATACAAAGGATGGTATAAGGAAAAATCAGTATATGTAAACAGAGTACTGAAGGAGATAGCAGAAGAAATTTTTGAACCCCTCTCCATAATCTTTGAAAATTCTTGGAGAACAGGAGAAGTGCCAGAAGACTGGAAAAGAGTAAATGTTGTTCCAATCTTCAAAAAGGGGAAGAAGGTGGACCCAGGCAACTATAGGCCGGTGAGTCTGACTTCTATACCAGGAAAGATCTTTGAGCAAATTATTAAACAACATGTATGTCAGTACCTGGATAAGAATGAAGTGATTAAACAGAGTCAGCATGGGTTTGTAACTAATAAGTCATGTCAGACTAACTTAATTTCCTTCTATGACGGTATTACTGATTGGGGGGGATCAAGGAAATGCTGTAGATATAGTATATCTTGACTTCAGCAAAGCATTTGACAAAGTATCTCATACAATCCTTATTGAAAAAATGACTAAGTATGGAATGGACAAGGCAACTGTTAGGTGGATTCATAACTGGCTTAGTGATCGGACCCAGAGAGTGGTCGTAAATGGCTGCACATCCAGTTGGAAGAATGTCTCAAGTGGGGTACCACAGGGCTCTGCCCTGGGCCCTGTATTGTTCAACATCTTTATCAACGATTTAGATGAAGGAATTGAGGGTAAACTGATTAAATTTGCTGATGACACAAAGCTAGGAGGGATAGCTAATACTAGAGAAGAGAGAGAGAGGATTCAAAAAGATATAAATAAACTGGAGAAGTGGGCAGCAAATAACAGAATGGCTTTTAACAGGGAAAAATGCAAAGTACTACATCTGGGCAATAAAAATGAAAAAAGCATATACAGAATGGAAGGAATAGGCCTAAGCAACAGCACATGTGAAAAAAATGTGGGTATACTAATAGAACACAGACTGAATATGAGTCAACAGTGTGATGCAGCAGCAAAAAAGGCAAATGCAATTCTAGGATGTATTAACAGAAGCATACAGTCTAGATCACGTGAAGTCATTATTTCCCTCTACTCCTCTTTGGTCAGACCTCATCTGGAATATTGTGTCCAGTTTTTGGGCACCACATTTTAAAAAAGACATCAACAAACTGGAGCAAGTTCAGAAAAGAGCGACCAGAATGGTGACCGGTCTGCAAACCCTGTCTTATGAGGAAAGGTTGCAGGATTTGGGACTGTTTAGTTTGCAAAAGAGAAGACTGAGAGGAGACTTAATAGCTGTCTTCAAATATCTAAAGGGCTGTCACATTGTAGAAGGATCAACTTTATTCTCATTTGCACAAGGAAAGACTAGAAGCAATGGGATGAAACTGAATGGGAGGAGACACAGATTAGATATTAGAAAAAACTTTTTGACAGTGAGGGTGATCAATGAGTGGAACAGGCTGCCACGAGAAGTGGTGAGTTCTCCTTCAATAGAAGTCTTCAAACAGAGGCTTGACAGACACCTGTCTGGGATGATTTAGCCAATCCTGCTTTGAGCAGGGGGTTGGACAAGATGGCCCAGGAGGTCCCTTCCATCACTACCATTCTATGGTTCTATGATTCTAACATGCATATATAAGTAATTTCATATTTAATCATGGAACACCCATATGATCATGATATATATGCATACACATAACTAAAATATATCTAAGCCACATACAAACATAAACATGTTTCTTCATGACAAGTATAATGTATACAAAATCTTCGTATGCTGAAATTCCAGGAGATTGTTGTCGTATTTCTATTTAAATATATCCAGGAGGCATCCGGTATAAACGGATATTGAGCACGGTGACAACGGTGGAACAAACTAAATTAAAAACATTAATGTTAAAATCAAATAATAAATACATGAACAAATGTGGTAAAAAAAGATGGTAATGTCAGGATCCACATTAAAGTGGTGGGATGTTATGTGTTATACATTTTTGTCTCCATGGTGACAAGCGCCATCTTATGGGAGGGTCAGTAGTTACATGACACTATTGGTGTGTGTGATCACGTGTGCAAGCCTTACATTCCAATTGGTGGACTCTCTATTTTAAATACCCCTTGTTTCCTACTTCCTCCTACCCCTTGATAAAGGCCATATAGCCAAAACGTGCGTCGGGGGGGCACACCAGGGTGGACTCTATCCATATACCAGGAAAGGTAATATATATATCTAGTCTATTTATCCCTTGTCCTTTCCACAATTTTTGTACGTCATATGTGGTGGTTATATTGTGACTTGGGACAATGTAATACATGTTTTGACTTTGTATACCAAGCCTGGTTGTATTACTGTGAATTGGGATAGTGCAATAAACTGTTGTAACATGCTACTATGCTATGCTAAAACTAATCCCCATTCCTTTGGTCCTGCTACCCTGTGTGTACCCCATTTTGCTCATGTACTTTTTGTGGTCATTTGACTTTTATCCCACTATTTCCTTCATCCCTGATATATTTGAATAAAATTGATTTTGTACTTTCTTATATAATTGTATTGGACTTTTTTGTTCGCTTCTTTTTCTCCTTCTATATGCAATAACAAACTGAAACATAGAACTGTTTGTGAGGTGAAAGGGCTTCAGACAATAAGTAAGCAGTTCTCAAGATTGTGTCACTATGATCATTGTTTGTCTTTAAATGTATGACCAGAAATGGTGCTTTGTAATGGTCTGAATGCATTCTGTATTTTTCAATATGGACTCAATATAGCCATTTTTATATTCACACTACAGTGACGTAAAGTGATTTCTCACAATATGTAGCAAAAACTATTTGCATTGTTAATGCATGAACAAGACATTTCTGTAAAGATATATAGAAACATGTCAATATGCTAAGTAATTTACCATAACTAAGAAATCCTAAAACTGTATATCATACACAGATTATTTATAAAAGTGGATGAGGCAACTGTAATTAGGATTACGTCATCGGAGCTGTGTTGGCGTTTTTTGGTTGGTCACCGTAAGATGATAGAATACTGAAGGCTCAATAGACTAAATAGATTGTGTAACAGACAACCTCCTAACAATGCAATAATGATTACGAAATAATAAAGACGCAATTTTTCTATAAGTCTGCATGATCCCCTTCTGGATCTTGAAAATTAGAGCCAATCAGCAAATTTAGGCATCATATTCATTTTCAGCACCACAAAATTAGTTGAGCGCAACTGTTTTTGTTTCTGAACCAATTTGTCTGTAGAACAGTGAGACCATAATCAAAAGTAAAATTTTTTTTAGGCTATGTACACACGTATGCAGAAAATTCCTGACTGAAATCGGACTCCTTCCCAGAAAACACACGTTTTTTTCCGCGCGTTTTCTGCATGTTTTTTGCATGAAAAACGTGTGTTTTTTATGGGTTTTTTTCCGGAACATCCTCAGTCTCATAGAAGATAGTTAGAAATACGGATTTTTCAGCCAAATTAATGAGCATGCTGCGTTTTTTACCGCGATGCGTTTTTTTTAGCGGAAAAAAATGCATCAATATGCAGAATTCATTAAAATGAATGGGATGCTTCTTTTAAGCATTTTTTTAAGCATTTTTGCTAGTAAAAACGCTTAAAAAAATGCAAAAAAATGCTTACGTGTGCACACACCCTTAATGTCTAAGATTATATCAGTGTGAAATTTTTTAATGAGAATTTTGAAGTAGATTCTGCTCATAAAATACACATAAAAATTTCTACAAATATTCTTTGAATAAGCTTGCTTTTGATTTTAGTTGAATTCATTGGGAAAAAAGAATCTATAGTTGTCATGAGTGTTTCCCGTCCTCCTCTCGGGTTAAAAGATTACTACATATTGGGAATGCAGATCTTCCATTTAGCTTGTGTGCTTGTATTAAATGGATTTGGTGCTAAAGAGGTTAATGACACTTTCTATGCTGGTCAGAAACTTGCAGCTCCATTTCTGCTGCTTCTGATCTGGTTATTTCCTCTTCCTATAAAACCTGGCCAGACTCTCTCTGCCTTGCCAGTGAAAGTTTTGCTTCCTAGCTCTTTGGAGATGCTGTGCTGAATTGGACATCGCTGTTGCTACTGGAGATTGTTGCATGGTGTTTTTGGGTGTTTGGTTTCCTGTATTTATCATATGGTTGGTACATTCCTATCCTTCCCTATATACCTCTCTACCTTTGGTGAGTGTTTGCATGTTTGTTGCTTTCTTTTTTGCCTTGTTTTGTCTTTGTGTCTTGATTACCTTTCTTTTCTGTCCCATACCTCATGAGGTCAGACAGGGGACAGATCAGGGTTTAACAGAAGCATAGTAAGGTCAGAGTAAAAACTACTCCTTGCACAGGGACAGGTAGGACCCAGTTCCAGAGACAGTTTGAGGCCCACCTCCCTTACAGAAGACCATCATAGCATGAATCTAGTGCACAATGTTATTTTTGTTTTTTAGCATTTCCAATTCAAATCAATTTTTCATGTCTTTTTATGTGGATTTTGGCACAAAATACAGTGCAAAATTATCATAAAAACCAGAGAAAGTAACCAAAGACAATTCATTAAAATAGTATTTTTAAAATTAAAATTGCTAAGTTTTTACATTAGTTTTCGATCAGCTAAAATCTGATCTTTGTGTTCCCTGCCGATCCTGGAACAATTTTTATGCTGCGCAACCAGACATACGGCAGGGCAGAGAACTATAGTCAACCTCCTTCTCTTGAATGGGAATATGCTATAGTTCCCTGCATAATTGAGTGGTCAGGGACTGTTGTGCAGGGGAGAAACAGCAACAAGTAAGCAGAATTCATCACCTATGTCTCTCCTCTTTATTGTCAGAATTGGTGTGGTTTTCAAAACTTGGATTCGATCCATCCCTGATCTTCATGGTATGACATCACTTTTTGAGATGAGAAATCCAATGAACGGTATGTTAAAGGGACCCTGTCACACCCCCAGGGCATTTTTAACTAAAAGAGCCACCTTCAGCAGCACAAAGGCTGCATTCTGTGAAGGTGGCTCTTCTGTTTCTGAACCCCATTAATGTCAAAATATAGGATTTTATAAATAGTTCCTCATACCTGCATTCTGTCACAAAGGTATGGAGTGAAGATGGGAGGCGCTGGACCGGACCACGACATCCATTGGACCGGACCGCCCCCCCGGTGAGTATAATCTACCTCATTTTTCTTTTCTTTCAGGTTACATCAGGGGGTTATCTACAGCATTACAGAATGCTGTATATAAGCCCCTGATGTCGGTGCCGGCAGCTGATAGTCGAAAAAAGGGGTGACCAGTGGTGGATTATAATGGGGTCAATATGGGCGGTAGCCCAAGGCACAGTGGTGTGGGGGGCCCACCAGCCCAGGGTAAATTGCCCCATTATAATCCGCCACCATAGCTCCCAACCATCCCAGATCGGGGGGACAGTCCTATTTTTGTTTGCCTGTCCCGCTGTCCTGGGCTTTTTTCCCGCATTGCAATGAGCTGCCACGCCCCCCATGCACCGACCCCATCCTAGCCCTCCCAGACAGACCCACTTGTCACCGCAGCCCCACACTGATAAATACCTGCTCTGTGCGCACAGGACCTGTGATGAGGTCACAGGAGGGGAGGAGTCAGGGGTCAAATGATCAGGGGCCTTGTGACCCCTGACTCCTCCCCTCCTGTGACCTCATCACAGGTCCTATGTGCACAGCCATCGATGTATGCAGGACTCTGCTGTGCTGGTTGTCATCGTGCTGGATGAGGGAAGTATGTTTGGGGTCAGGAGGGGTTTACAGGGTGGATGTAGTTGCGCGTGTGCAAGGTGTACAGAGCGGAGCTGCGCGTGTGCGAGGTGTACGGAGTGGAGCCATGCGTGTGTGAGGTGTACAGAGCGGAGCCACGTGTGTGCGACGTGTACGGAACAGAGCAGCGCGTGTAAGAGGTGTTCAGAGCGGAGCCACGTGTGTACGAGGTGTACGGAACTGAGCCCTGTGTGTACAAAGTGTACAGAGCTGAGCCGTGTGTTTATGAAGCGGAGGTGTATGGAGCAAAAGCCGCATGTGTGCAAGGTTTACGGAGCGGAGCCAAGGTGTACAGAGCGTGGCCGTTTGTGTACAAGGTGTACGGAGCAGAGCCGCATGTGTACGAGGTTTACGGAGTGGAGCCATGTGTTTACTGAGTGGAGTCGTGTGTGTGCGAAGTGTACGGAGCGGAGCCCTGTGTGTACGAGGCATACAAAGTGGAACCGTGTGTGTATGAGGTGTGCGGAGCCATGCGTGTACAAGGTGTATGATAGGGAGCATTCATACCTCCCAACCATGCCAGATTTTGAGAGTCTGCCCCACTTCCCCGACCGGGAGCTTACTTTTCCCACGGACATAGGAGTACACGACGGAGCCCAGAGGAGCACTTGAAAACTCGCACTTGATGTTCTGTTGTGAATTCTCTTGATCTGACTTCTGAGTCGGGGCTACCTCTGGTGGTTACTGTGGGTAGTGGAGATGGCCAGGTTGACAGAAGTCTGCCACCTTATGATGATGATTGGAAATCAGGGGTTACTGACTGGGAGGATATAAGTGAGCAGGCTTCCCTCAGTTGCTGCTGGTAATTGTTTCTTCCTGTGCATTTTGAAGTCTGCTGTCTCCTGCCTGATCCTGCATTTTTCAGTTAAGTTGTTCATTTGCTAATTCTTTGCATCTGATCTGATTTTGTCTCTTTCTGCTTTGCTGTGAGGGTTCAGCGTGCTCCCTGCTGTGGCAGTGCTGGACCCCGCTCCATATGTTGCAGCTTGTGTCAGTTTGTTCAGTCCCGTTATATTAGTCACTTTTGCTTTGCTGCCCGTGCACACCAGAATGCTGATATAGTGGGGGAGAAGTCTTGAGACCTCAGTGTTTTATGTACATCAGAGGTGTTGGATTTTTTAGGGTTTTTGCATGATTGCAGACAGTGTCTTTCCTTTCCTATCCTGTCAAGACAGTTTGGGCCCCATCATTTGTTCAGTCTATTTTCTGTCTGTGTTTGTGCCTCATCTTGTCTCACCGACAATATATGTTTGGGGGCTATATATTTCTTTGGGGTTCTACTCAGGCGCAGTTTAGATTTCACCTTTCTTGCTTTAAGCTTAGTTAGTTCTCCAGCTGTGCCGAGGTGCCTAGGGCATCGTAGGTACGCGCCACGGCTACTGCTAGTTGTGTTGTTAGGATCAGGGGTCTGCAATCGGCTGAGTTACCAACCTTTCTGGTTTCCTGGTGGCTTTGCCTATTCCTGCCATCCTCCTCGGTGACCTATTCATAACAATGTTCCATCTGAAGTGGTGTGTTGGATGCTGACCGGAGATTAGATAATTTCGGGAGGAGATTGTGACGGAACCATGGAGGCACTTCAGGGAATGCTTCAGATCATCACCATGTCCTCCCTAGACAGCGCGGACAGCGGCATCGCCTTGGACTCGAGGATGTCTGCCATGTGAGTGGTTCATGATTTCCTGCACCAGGAGGCTCAGGTGGGCACTACAATGTGAGCCGGACTGGTATAGTATCTTTATAGAATCTTTCTTTCCTTCTCTCTCTGCTTTTCTCTCTCTGTTCTTTCTTTCTTTCTGCCTCTGTTCTTTCTCTCTCTCTCTGTTCTTTCTTTCTTTCCCCTCTTTCTTTCTCTTTCTCTCTGTACTTTCTTTCACTCTGTTCTTTCTCTTTCTTTCCCCTCTTTCTTTCTCTTTCTAATCTTTCTTTCTCTCTAATCTTTCTTTCTCTCTCTTTCTTCCTTTCTCTCTGTTCTTTTTTTCTCTCTCTGTTCTCTTTTCTTCTATTCCCTCTTTCTTTCCCCCTCTGTTCTTTCTTTCTCTCTCTGTTTCTTTTTACTTTTATCTTTCTGTTCGTTCTTTCTTTCCCCTTTCTTTCTCTCTCTGTTCTTTCTTTCCCCTCTTTGTTTCACTTTCTTTCTCTCTCTGTTCTTTCTTTCTCTTTCTTTCTGTTTCTTTCTTTCTCTCTATCTCTCTGTTCTTTCTTTCTCTTTCTTTCTCTCTGTTTCTTTTTTTCTCTCTCTCTGTTCTTTCTTTCTTTCCTCTTTCTTTCTCTCTGTTATTTCTTTCTCCTCTTTCTTTCTTCCTTTTATTCTCTCTCTGTTATTTCTTTCTCTTTCTTTCTTTTGCTCTCTGTTCTTTCTTTCTCCTCTTTCTTTCTCTCTCCCTCTCTGTTATTTCCACTTTCTTTCTTTCTTTTCTCTCTCTGTTCTTTCTTTCCCCTTTCTTTCTTTTTTTCTTTCTGTTCTTTATTTCCCCTTTTTCTTTCTCTCTCCCTCTCTGTTCTTTCTTTCCCCTTTCTTTCTTTCTTTCTTTCTTTCTTTTTTTTCTCTCTGTTCTTTCTTTCCCCTCTTTCTTTCTTTCTCTTGCTCTCTGTTCTTTTTCTGTCCCCTCTTTCTTTCTCTGTTTCTTTCCTTCTTCTTTCTTTCTCTCTGTTCTTTCTTTCTCTCTCCTTTCTTTCTCTGTTTTCTTTTTTCTCTCTCTCTGCTCTCTTTCTTTTCCTCAGTACCAGTCACTGTGCCCATAATGCCAGCCACTGTGCCCTCAGTATCAGTCAGTGTGATTAGCAATGCTAAATGGATGTGGTTGGGGTGTTGACATGGGTGTGACTAGTTGTGAAATGGGTGTGGTCGGGCGGCCAGTAACCAGTCATCATAGTGGAAGTCATCTGTTTCCATCAACTTATAAGTTATATGTGGGCAGTGGGCCCCTCTAGTAAGGTGGTCATGAGATGGCTGGTTTTGTCACCTCTACCTCACACATAAGTTACTATAAGATGTACTTTATTCCTGCCTCATTTCTTTCTTGGCCTACTGAGAGAAATGTTTTGACCAGCTGAAAGTTAGACAACCTGAGGATTGTGCATGTGTGTGCTGCCCACATGTAGTAATATGTGTGTGAATATATATATATATTAACTTACTGCGACCCCTATATAAACCCTGCCCCTCCAACCACCATCCACTTTCCCATGTTCCTGTTCCAATCCTGGAATCTTTTTTGTCTCCCCTTGGTGCTCCCCATACTGAACATCTGGGACATGAATAACATTGCACAACGTGCTCGTGTTCGTCTCCAGATGCAGAGTCATGTCCAGTGTGTGAGGAGACGGTAACTTTTTTGTGGCGTTAACCCCTCTGCTGCCATGTTGGGCACAGCCTGTAACAAGGAGTGTCTCTTCTGTGGATCCAGCCACAGGCTGCACACCTGAAGGCTGCTTCTTCTATCTGGGGAAGTTCATGAAGCAGAAGCCTCTGTGTGACTCATGTGAAGTAACTTGTCTGACAGGTCATGGGTCCAGGTCAGCAGATGATTGCATACTATTAGCTGGTTACGATGTTAGGTACAGGTGAGTCAGGACTAGATGTTGGGTGGAAGCCTTCCAGCATTTGTAAGGCCTCGTGCACACACCGAGTATTTGGTGAGTTTTTACCTCAGTATTTATAAGGCCTTGTGCACACACTGAGTATTTTGTGTTTTTTACCTCAGTATTTGTGAGGCCTCGTGCACATGTTGTGTATTTGCTGATTTTTTTAATCTCAGTATTTAACCCCTTCCCGCCCCTTGATGCTCCGTAGGTGTCATGAAAATTAGTGACTTCCCGACCTCGTCACATGACCTCGTCACATGACAGGGGGGCACACAGAGTCTGAACCGCCTGGGGCCCTGGCTACCCTTAATCCTCCCCATACGGGTAACAGAATCCTTTCAAATAATGCTAGCGTGTTCTCATTGTTTAATAGATTTTCAAAATCATCTAGAAAATGACAAGAAAAAGGCGTCCAAAAGATGCTGGAAAAAACTCTATAAAATTCACCGCTAAAAAAAATAATTCTAAAAAAAGCATGTTCCGTAAAGGACCAAAAAGATGGTGAAAAAATATTTCAGGTTTACAAAACTGCAAAGAAAAGGAGCTATTCCCAAAGCTTGTTCTACTTGAAAAATCTAAGTTTTTGACTTCAGGAAAAAGATGTAGTGTGAACACACTCTTAGTATTCCCTTGGCAAAGAATTCCTGGTGGATTGCAATTTACTAGGTAAAACAGTCAGAAAAAAGGAGATTTCTCAAAAGAACAAGGCTCTTGTCACGATCCAGGTTGGATCTGACAGAGTAAATGCACAAAGTAACCTTTTTTATCCCCTTGGCTGTGTGCCAAAGGTGGTTTTGCCCCTGGTGGCCATTAGGGTCATTGCACTGTGGTGATTTCAGTTGTAGTTTTCCCTCGTCACATAGGACAATAACACGTGCCGCGTCCTGTTGTATCAGTTACCGGCCTGCTGGCCGTGTCACTCAGGACGGGGCACGTGACATTATCACCAACCTTACTTTTTCCTGGTTAGCCTCAGGCCATGTTCAGACCTGTGAGTATTGGTTGCTAGGCCTCACTGCATGGTGTGAAGCAGTTCAGCAGCAATTATCAGGATCTGGGGCCTCCCGTTTGGCTCAACCAGGAAATCAAATAGCGGCTGGCTTTGAAGCCCCCTAGATTCGCTGCTGGGGAGTGGGACTTGCTTTTACAGGCGGATGTACCCAGACAGGTGGGTGGAGTTGGTCCCCATGGTGCTGTCTGGAGTTCCCCGAGGTGAAGGGGTGCATCCCTGTAGTTAGCAGACTGGTGTGATAGTCCACGGGGTTTATGCCAAATCTTCCATACCACCGAAGTGTCGCCCCTCCAGGTCGTTCGGAGGAAGGCGACCAGGGAGTGTATTTTTCCTCCATTTCCCAGTCCTCTCCCTCACTGGTGTGAGCAGCAGGTGTGCTGCGGGGGAGTAGGGACAAATCTCAACCCTAGCCATTAGCCAACCCTGGGAGGCGCAGACCTCGTGGTGTAAAGGGTTGGGGGGTGGTGTACCCCTTGGTGGATTGCGGGGGTGTGAGTGTGGTGACACAGGGGGATGCCTCTGTTGTCTATCCTAGAATGAGTTCACCGAAATATGACAAACGTATGTGTGGCAATAAATGTTCAGGTCTGGACCTGTGTGTGAACGAGCATGTATGGGTGGCCACCAAAAAGCATCTTATGGAAGCGTGTTGCGGAGTCTTACCAGCTCATACCGAACATACACATGCTCATACATAACTTGTTCCCCAGGTCAACGCTTTGGAGATGAGTGGTGCCTCCAGAACATACTTTGCCAATTCCAGCTGTGCGTTTGTCATAAACCTGAAGTGCAGGTAGTGGTTGGGGTGAACTCTGTATCTAGGCGTCTCCGCTGTAGGTGGTGCCCTGATGAGGAGTGGTCTTGAGGGTCCAGAGGCCCCTCATTAAGGGGAGGGTACTGTCACGATCCAGGTTGGATCTGACAGAGTAAATGCACAAAGTAACCTTTTTTTCCCTTGGCTGTGTGCCAAAGATGGTTTTGCCCCTGGTGGCCATTAGGGTCATTGCACTGTGGTGATTTCAGTTGTAGCTTTCCCCCCGGGGACCATTATGGTCATTGCACTTTGGTTACCTTAGTTTGTGCATATAATTATGTATCAGGTGGGATAGCTCTATAAGAGAGTATCAGGTGTGTTAATCACTGTTGGTGATAAAGTATTCATTTGCAAGCAAACCTGGGTGAAGGATGGAGCTAAAGGAGAGTCACAGGCAGCTCAGAGAGAGTCCTAGAGTGGATTGGTGGAGTCAGCGATGGTGTCTGCAAGGAGTGCTGGCATGGTGTGGTGGAGTTACAGCATTGGCATCAGCAGGGAGTGCCTGCATGGCTTGGTGGAGTGGCAGATGCGGTGTAGAACTGCACTCACAGTGCTGGACTTGGTTGCTGAGAGCTGGACTCAAGCATGCTGGACTTTTTGGCAGAAAAGCTGGACTCATTTGCGTGACTCCGTTTCTGGACAGCTGCACGCAGGTGGTGGACTCTGGTTGCTCCAAGGCTGCACTATGTTGTTTTACACGGATGTAGGAAAAGATGCATGCAGGGGGTGGGCTCTGTTGCTAGGAGCGTAAGCAGCAAAGCAAAGCTAAGTGGTGTTTCCCCTGTTTTGTCACTTTTCCTTATCTGTGTTTAGTGCAGTGGTGGGATTAGTTTCCGCACTGACCAATTCCCTAGTGAGGGTTTAGGTGCAGGGCGAGTCAGTGTTTTGAGGTTCCTGATCGGCGCCCGGTGCGTAAGCGGCCTAGGGAACGTTAGGAGTGTAGAGACACTGACTCAGGGGAGTGCAGGAGGTCTCCACGTCCCTACTCCCTAGCGCAGGGCCACCATTGTTATTGTTACCCAGGTTTCCCCTTTTCTCCTATGTCTTATTGTATTAGTTACCGGCCTGCGGGCCGCGTCACATAGGACAATCACACGTGCCGCGTCCTGTTGTATCAGTTACCAGCCTCTGGCCGTGTCACTCAGGACGGGGCACGTGACAACTCTTAACTGATACTGGACAGCAAGAGGCGTACATACTATTCCTGCATAGTGGCCTTTGCATATATTTTCCACAATTGTACCCGTCAGTAATAGGTTCCTTTAAGAACTGCAGAAGAAACAATGACATTTCTCATATCTCATGTTCTGACAGTCTAGATAAAATATACATTTACATTCATCAGTGTCAGTAGTACGGCATGATTAATGGCTAGTAATGAGAGAGCTCTAGTCTGTATTTAGCAGCAATCTTTCAGGTGATTGAAGCTGAATATTGATATATTTTTGATGGTTCTTCCTACTTATGGACAATAAAGGGACTTTTTTTATTTACATTTTTATTAAAGGGCTTGTATGTATCATCTTCTACCTTAAGAAATGCATCTCTCACATCCAGGCTTTCTGCTTGCTTAGGAACTCAGCGTTGCCCTCCTAAAAATAGCCACTGTCCAAACTCTGCATCTTCCTATGCTGCAAACTGACAGTACAGAAGTATTGAAGCTGGCCGGATTAGGTGACCTGGTCAGCTTCAGCAGAGGTGCAAGCTGGTTTTCCTGCCCCCAGGGCAAAAATTCACTCACACATCAAAAACTTAAGGGATATTCTGCCTATAGTAACTGTGTGGGACGTTTTTAATCTTGGACATGTAAGTTTTTTCTTCAGGGGCAGGACTAGAAAAAAAAAATATTTAAACTAACAGTTGCCGTCATTTTTTAAAATTTTGTTTAATTTATTTTTTACCTGATTTATTGTTTATTTTCAATTACACTTTGTGGCCCCAGCACCAAGGACCTTTGGAGGATATTTCAAAATTTATGTTTTTTTTTTATATCTGATTTCTCTCTAATTGGAATTGGTATATTAGACCTAGTTACAGGGAAAACTCAGCCTCCTGCTTGCACTTTAGCTTTGAAGTCGAGTCGTCTAAAGTCCAAGCAGTTCTTGTCTCTCCTGGTACCCAGTTATCACATAATCACTATGACACAAGCTGAAGGCGTTGTCAGTGCTTCCGACACTGCATACATAAACCATATTTGCCATTTCTATGTGGAGTCTGGCTGCGTCTGACAGTTGGGTTCCCACTCCTGCAGCTTCAAGATTTTTGTGCAGCAGCAATAATGATCCAAAACATATTGCAGAGTTATGTGCAAACCTGACCGCTGACATTTTAGATGTTGTGTAGTCTGTAAGAAGATGACAATGAATAAACTACAAGAGTTGCTAGCCCTAGTTGTTTTGCTGCACTGTGGCCACACCATGGACAGCCATTCTTGTCATCCTAGTGCAGTCCAATGGCTTCTACTGATTCATTGACTTGCATGGCCGAGTGCGATCCAAATATCAGATCAATCTCGAACAAGCTGTTATCCAAGGAAAAAAACAGACATGTGCTAGGTCTCATAGAATAGCATTGGTCTGAGTGTGATCTGATGTTATGTCGGATACAGCGCTGTGAGTGAGCCCTAAGTTACTGTATTGCTTACCCAGTGGATATCTACCTAAAACCCTCTTAGCACTGGTACTGTACCATAGCACGTCATTTCATGTTGTGCACTTAGAATTAACACATATGCTCTTTACACAGTCTGTAAGCTTCACTCACTTATAAGCTGCTTAGTATATTCACATTAATATGTGCTACGGTAGAAGAAGATTTAACTACTTTCATTTACATCCTTCTCACTGAGACAGAACCCAAGAGATACAACAAAAATATCTCAACTAGTTTACCCAAATGTGGAATTGCAAGCTGTTTGTGTTTCTGCAAAGGGAAATTGCTAGTTAATGAAGTTGTGTGATTACAGCAGCATCTGCACTGTGAGCGAAAACATGCTGCAGAAATACTTGGCTCCAAGTCCAGACACGGTTAATGGCCAAGAGGAGCGTTGTTATTAGAAACGAGCAGCTATGTTTTTGTAACTTCTTAGGGTATGGCTGCACATCTCCTGACCCAAGTGTGACAGCTTCATGTATTTCTATGAAACTGTCACGCTCGTGTCGGGAGAGCCGCTGGCTAGTGCATGCATTCCAATCCGATTTCAGGACGATTATCACAGACATCTGAAGGAGCCCTCTCATTGACAGCTTGTGATCGTCACCTCAGATCACCAGTCAGTCAGAAGTTGTGGTCACAATATAGACCTAAGCAGCGTCGGGAAGAGGTGTTAGAATATTAGTTGTAGGGACCTTACATTAGTAGCACCATTGCAGCGTTGAATTAATTAAAAACGCTTGAAAAATATACGGAAAACGCAAAAAAAAAAAAATCACTGGCGGCCTTCAAAGATGAAGTTTGCATCCCTGCACCTTATACAAGCAGTAGTTGGCACAGTAGAATTGATTCACTATGTACAGACAAAAGCAGCTTTTCCTTATTTAACAAACTACCCAGTATTAAAATGCAGGTAAAAATGTGTATGAGGATAATGTACGTAATATTGCATGTAGATGAACAGTAGGCCACCAGGGGCAATATTACTTTTTCTAATGTTTTTCACAGAGGACCTACTCAAAAAATGTTGTGACTAAAGTTGAGCGAAACGGGTCGGCCAAATTCAGAAGTCACCGACTTTGGCTAAAGTCAGGTTTCGCTGATCGAAACCCGACCATAGTGTGAGGTCGGCCTTGAGGTCGCCGACTTGAGTGCCAAAGTCGCGTTTCCCACAATGCTTCCTGCGCCTTTTCTCAGCCAATCATCAAGGACGCACATTGTGGGCAACGCAATTACATAGGCAGCGGCCCCCACCATCTTAGAGAAGGGCATCTAAGTGATTGGCTGGCTTTGTGTGGCGTCACAGGGGCTATAAAAGGCCGTGACCGCCGACCGCCATCTTACTTCTGCCGATCTTAGCATAGGGAGAGGTTGCTGCTGATCACTCTCAATAGGGAGAGTGTTTAGGTAGGAAAAAAAAAACTGCTTCTGCTGATAGCGATTTCCACTTACAACACAACACTTTGTGTGCAGTGACAGGGGAGGATATATTTATGTGCATCAGCTCTGTTGGTGATTAGGCTGCCTTATAAGGCTCCCTGATAGCTGCATTGCTGTTTGCACACTGCTGTGCAGACTGCTTTTTTAAAAGCAAAAATACTTTTATTCCTTGTACACATTTACCAAGCATTCATTTTTTCACGCTTTTGTGTGCAGCAGCGCTGGTGGTTATTAGGCTGCCTTATAAGGCTAAAAAAAAGAAAAAAGAACACTCCAACAATATATAATGAATAAATCATATAATATATGTAGTTTAATATATTAGCAATGTGTTCCTTTAAGGCTAGATGGCAGACCATCCGGTATCAATGAGACAAAGAAAAATTACCAAGTGATGTACACGAACCACAGTTGATGAATGTGTATATAGACAATATTAATAAAAACCAAAGAAAATATAACAAAAATAATTTTTATTATAAATTCAGACACAATATGCGACTACAATGAATAAAAAACATGTAAAAATGTTATAATATGACAAAAGGCACCCGTAGGTGTATTAATACTCTAATAGAATATTATATTAATCTCACCACTGTACACAAGGGGTTTTTGTATAGAATGTAAATTCGGCGTAAATAGTAAAGTCCCCAAATACAGCAACAGAAATGTGTAAAAGTGCAAAAAAAAATATATATATATATTTATAAATGCAATAATAAAATTGACAAATGTGACTGTATCCAAATATATAATGTGATGCACTAAAAGAACAAAGTAATAAAAAAATTGTAATATATGAAAAACACATATATATTAATACAAAAGGTGAATATACACAGAATGTGAACAAGGTTTAAACTGCTGGGATGATAAAGTGAAAAATAAAAAACTCACAAAGGAGTGCTGAAATACGGAATACATGGGGAACTTGGACACTGAATACTATGAAATGAGTGAGATATCAAGCCCTTTCTGAAATAAAATCCAGCGCACTCAATGCGCAATAGAAAGGAAATCCAGCGCTCTTATAATACAAAAAGTATATGACCCAATGTGTTGAAATGGGCTGCCATATGGCACTGATTATAGAGAGTGAGCCAGCTCAGAAAAAGAGCTTGTACAAATCACTATGCAGTGAACGAAATAGCTGGCGCTATCACTCTCAATAGGGAGAGTGTTTAGGTAGGAAGAAAAAAAACTGCTTCTGCTGATAGCGATTTTCACTGTACAACACAACAGTATAATGTGCAGTGACAGGGGAGGCTATATTTATGTGCAGCAGCTCTGTTGGTGATTAGGCTGCCTTATAAGGCTCCCTGATAGCTGCATTGCTGTTTGCACACAGCTGTGCAGACTGCTTTTTTAAAAGCAAAAATAATTTTATTCCTTGTACACATTTACCAAGCATTCATTTTTTCACGCTTTTGTGTGCAGCAGCGCTGGTGGTTATTAGGCTGCCTTATAAGGCTACCTGATAGCTGCACTGCTGTGTGCAAACTGCTGTGCAGACTGCTTTTTTCAAAGCAAAAATACTTTTACTCCTTTTTTCTGCACAGTAGTTACTGAGCGTAAATTTTTGCACACACCGTATAGAGGTGTACGCTCCTCACACACTACCGTGAACCGGCTGGTATCACGGACAAATACATGCTATTTGTGTGTGACTCCATAAAAAAATACACGGAGATTAACATTTTTCCTTACATACACCGTATTGAGCTGTCCGATTCTCAAACAGTATTGTATATCTGCTGTTCTTATTATGGTCACATCTACACAGAGTCAGCGTGTGTGTGTGACACTCCGTAATTACATATACGGACATTTCCATTTCTCAACACACCATATTGAGCTGTCCGATTCTCAAACAGTATCGGATATCTGGTGTTCTTATTACGGTCACATCTACACAGAGTCAGCGTGTGTGTGACACTCCGTAAATACATATACGGACATTTCCATTTCTCCATACACCATATTGGGCTGTCCAATTCTCAAACAGTATAGTATATCTGCTGTTCTTATTACGGTCACATCTACACAGAGTCAGCATGTGTGTGGGACATTCCATAAATACATATACGGACATTTCCATTTCTCAACACACCATATTGAACTGTCCGATTCTCAAACAGTATTGTATATCTGCTGTTCTTATTACGGTCACATCTACAGAGAGTCAGCGTGTGTATGTGAGACTCCGTAAATACATATACGGACATTTCCATTTCTCCATACACCATATTGGGCTGTCCAATTCTCAAACAGTATCAGATATCTGCTGTTCTTATAACGGTCACATCTACACAGAGTCAGCGTGAGTATGTGACACTCCGTAAATACATATACGTACATTTCCATTTCTCCATACTCCGTATTGAGCTGTCCGATTCTCAAACAGTATTGTTTATCTGCTGTTCTTATTATGGTCACATCTATACAGAGTCAGCGTGTGTGTGTGACACTCAGTAAATACATATACGGAGATTGACGGTTTCACCAACAATGTATACAGCTGTACACTTCTGATACAGTACCGTATATCTGCCTGTTAGATTACAGTGTAATACATGCTGGGCGAGCGTCTGTGACTCAGAAAATATATACGGAGATTTCACTTTTTACATACACCTTACACAGCTGTACGCTCCTCATACAGTACCATTTCTCTGCTGGTATTTTTGGCACATTTTCCCAAACATGAGGAAGTAAGGTGGAAGAGGCCACGGACGTGGGCGGGGGGGCGCAACTGATACTGATGGTGGTGGTGGTGCAACGGCTGGTTCTGGCAAAAGCACAATAGCAGCTAAGGCAGGAGGTGTTGAGCCTGCGCCATCGTGTGGCACAAGAAGGCCTTAAAGGTTCTCTTTTCTGGGAGTAGATAAACCGCTTTTAAAGCCGGAGCATCAGGAACTTGTTTTGCATTACATTGCCTAAACAGCCTCCAGCTCTATTGCCTCCTCTTCTGAAGTTACAAAAACTTCAAGCACAGAGTCATCAGTGCAGGCTTCTGGTCAGGAAGACACCTTTCCTTGTGTCCTTCACCCACACCAAAAATGAAGGATGCCGCAGCACACACTTCAGATTACTCCATGGAGCTCTTTTCACATACCATTCCTGGGTTATCAAATCAAATCCTGAATTCCCCAGTCCAAGATGAATCCGACATGGAGTGCACTGATGCACAGCCACTGCTAGATGATTCTGCTGGTACATTCACCCACAGCACTACATTGCCCTCGCAGTCTACTGAGCCCGAATCAGACCTTGATGAAACTCAGGTGCTCCTTCCCGCATACTATACCACCTTACACGGTGACACAAAGGAAGGTACAGAGGAAGGTGCAGATGACATTGAAGACAAGGTCATGGATGACCCAGTTGTTGACCCGTATTGGCATCCATTGGGGGAAGAGGGTGCCGCTGAGAATAGGTCAGAACAGGAGAAGGACCGCAGAAGTCATCGTCATCGCAGCAGCGGTTATCCGGCAGGCCCGTAGCTGCCAAAAAACTTGGTAAGAAAACTAAAAGAGTTGCAGGACAGCTTGGGCAGACGGTCAAATTAGCACAGCGTGCAAGCACTTAAAATTTGTACCATAGTAGGAAGAGTGCAGTGTGGCACTTTTTTGAACAAAATCCTACTGATGACGCAAAGTTTATCTGTAAGAAGTGCTGAAGGACCTTTAGCAGAGGGAAAAATCTACGAAATTTGAATACCAGTTGCATGCTTAGACATTTAACCAACATGCACTTGCAAGCATGGATAGACTACAAAAGCTCAGAGAGCACATGTGCACCTGCTCCGACTGAAGTTAGCCGGCAACGCTCCATCGCTTCCCCCCACTGTAAGGCCACCGCTAAGCACAGCACCATCAAGAAATGTTGAAGTGTCGTCGCTAGGCCAAAGCAGTCAGGGAATCACAATATTTTCACGAGGAAACACTGAATCTAGGCCATCAACACCCTCATCTTCGCCAACCCCTTCTCAGTCCGTCAGGTCCAATGCTAGCTCCCCCATATGCAGCTCTTAAGTCCAGCTCACCCTACCAGACTCTCTCTGTAGGACAAGAAAGTACTCATCCTCTCATCCACGTACACTGGCTTTGAACGCCTACATTGCCAAACTGATCTTATTAGAGATGATGCCCTTCCGTTTGGTAGAAAGCAAAGCTTTCCGAGAGCTCATGGCCTACGCTGGCCCACGCTATGACCTACCCAGTTGGCACTTCTTTTCTCGAAAAGCCATCCCTGCCCTCCACCGGCATGTGAAAGACTGCATTGTCCATGCACTAAAACAATCAGTGAGTGGAAAGGTGCACCTCACAGCAGATGCATGGGCCAGAAGGCACAGCCAGGGCCGTTATGTGTCCATCACTGCGCACTGGGTTAATGTTGTGATGCAGGCTCCACAGGGTACAGCAGCAATGGAACAGTGCTGCCTAGCCCATGGTATAGGAAACAGTTGGCTGTAGGCGTTCGACCCTCCTCCTCCTTCAGAAGAGAAAGCTCGTCGACAGAGCGCAGTCTCACAAGCACTCCATCCACATCTGTCAGTGTTGCACACGAGGTGTCCCACTATCGAACAACTAGTGGTAAGAGGCAGCAGGCTGTTTTAAGAATGATGTCTTTGGGTGATAGCAGACACACCGCGGATGTACTGGCCGACTACTTGCATCGACAAACCGAGTAATGGCTGGGCAGTCTACATCATGAGCCTGGCAAGGTAGTCAGTGATAATGGGCATAATTTTGTGGCAGCCATAGCCCTTGCAAAACTCACACACGTACCTTGCCTGGCTCACACCTTGTACCTGTTGGTGCAGTGCTTCCTAAATAATTATCCGGAGTTAACACCCCTGCTCCATAAGGTGCGAAGACTGTGGTCGCACATAAGTCGCTCGCCCATCCACTCCAGTTGTATGCAGAAGCTGCAGCGATCACTCCACCTCCCCAAGCACCGCCTAATCATAGACGTTGCAACAAGATGGAACTCCACCATGCACATGGTTGAGAGGCTGTGCGAACAGAGGCAGGCTGTAATGCATTTGTGGGAGGATACACGGGCAGGCAGTTTGAGGGCAGACATGGAGTTGCTGGGTGTGCAGTGGTCAAAGCTGAAAGATCTCTGTAAAATCCTTCAGTGTTTTGAGGAATGCACATGGCTGGTAAGCACAGACGACGCCATCATAAGCATGAGCATACCACTTATGTGTCTGCTCATGCAAACTTTGACGCACATTAAGGTGAGGAGCAACAGGAGGAGGAGGAGGGAAGCCTTGATGACAGTCAGCCACTGTCTGGTCAGGGAACTGTCATGGACGAGGTGGAGGAAGAAGAGAAGGATGAGGAGGAGGATGAGGGGGGTGATTATTTTGGAGAGGAGGATGCTTCTCAGGGGGCAAGAGAAAATGTGGGCGTGCCAAGGTCAGGTACAGGGTTTGTGCGTGACTGGAGGGATGTGGATTTGCCAGAAAGTGCTCCTCCACCCGCCACTGGCAGTGCAGCATTGACACCTGGAACATTGGCCCACATGTGTGATTATGCCTTGCGGATCCTAAAAAGGGACCCCCGCATTGCCAAAATAATGAGGGATGACTACTCCTGGTTGGCCAGCATCCTCGATCCACGCTATAAAGGCAAATTACACAACATCATGCCACAGGAGAACCTAGAGCTAATATTGGCTAACAAACAAGCCACTCTGGTAAACCGTTTGTTTGAGGCTTTCCCAGCACAAAGCAGCGGTGCTGGTTCTCCCACGAGCCATAGTGGGCAAAATGGAAGAGGTGTTCGTGTTGCACACAGCTGAACTGGTGTTGGCGACAGGGATTTCCTGACCATGTTGTGGTCTGATTTCTCAAGTACCGCGCACTCGACAGCTAATACAAAATCGATTGCAAGTGACAGGAGACAGCAGTTGTCAACTATGGTTACAAACTACTTCTCCTCCCATATCGAGGTTCTCCCTCACAGGTCATTCACCTTTGATTATTGGGCCTCAAAACTGGACACATGGCCTGAATTAGCACAATATGGCTTACAGGAGCTCGCTTGCCCTGCTGGTAGTGTGCTATCTGAAAGAGTCTTCAGTGCTGCTGGATCAATCCTGACAGAAAAAAAGACCCATCTGTCGACCCAAAATGTTGATGATCTAACCTTCAATAAAATGAACCATGCATGGGTTTCAAAGGATTTTGTCCCACCTTCCCCTGATAACACACAGGTTGCCAGAACAAAGGCTTGCTTTTGTCCTCCTCTTCCTAAGACTTCTCCAATTCCTCCATTTGCAGCAGCTGAAAGTCCAGCCTACACATCAACATATGCCATTTTTTAAACCTCCCTAACTGGGCTGCCCCCCCCCCCAGGACCGGGGTCACCACCTGGCGCACCCAAGCAAGTGCTGTTGCTCTGAGCAGGTGTGTGGCCCCACCCTTGGGCGCCGGCACTGGCACAGGGCCTCTCATAGTACAATAAAGTGTCTCTAATGGTGGGGGGGCCCACTCGCCATCAGACACACTGGCGTACTATGAGGGGTCCTGTGCCAGTACCGGCGCCCACGAGTGGGTCCCCTCTGCTTGCTCAGGGACACAGCACTTGCAATACTTACCTCTCCCCACCGCTGTATAGTCTGGCCAGTTAAATCCTTCACAGGGACGGCCACTACAAATTTGGTGTACTGATCGATGATGGTTAAGATGTAGCTATGTCCTGTCCTGCTGGCCTCTACCTTCAGATTACCAATTGCTACCATTTGTAATGTACGTCAACTCACAATCGGATGCAGTGGTGCTTTGTGATCACCTTTCACAGCTTTCATAGTTACAGACGTGTGACATTCCTGCCACGATTTTTGAATGTCTCCTCTCATGGCAATCCAATAGAATCCCCTACGGCCTGTGGCTTCTGTGTTTTGCACTCCAAAGTGACCAGACATATCATGATAGGCAGTGAGGACAATGTCTACAGCTCTCCCTGTGATCACAATTTAATGGAGATGAGTAACGGTGATGGGATCGACGCTACTGCGATACAGCAACCTTTTCTTCACTAATTTGCATTTTTGCTGTATCCACAGTAAAAGTAATTGAGGGTCAGCAACGCCTCTGCGAATTCTCCCGGGAGTTTTTCCCGTAATTAATAATTCCAACATTTCTGAAATCACTCGACTTTCTGTCTGTACTTTTATCCATCTAGCTTCCTGTAGAGGAGAGTCTGGACAGGTTTACTGAGACTAAAATATATACGAAGATTTCAAAGTACCCCAACACTGTATACTGGTGCACGTTTCGAATACATTTCCCTTTTTCTCCTTTTTATATTCTGGTGTAATCCATACTGAGCCTGTGAGAGTTTGTGTCTTACTCTGGTAAAATATAAGGAGATTTAAAATGACATCAACACTGTATGCAGCTGAATGCTTGTAAAACATTGCCCTTTTTCAAGTTTTTATATTCTTGTCTAATCCATACTGAGCCTGTGATTGTCTTTGTCTGAATCCTGAAATATAGATGGAGATTTATAATTACCCCTAGAATGGAAACACCTGGGATCTGCTGATACAGTACCTTTTTCCAACATTTTGTATTACGGTTAAATCCATACTGACTAGTGTTGAGCATTCCGATACTGCAATATCGGGTATCGGCCGATATTCGCGGTATCGGAATTCCGATACTGAGTTCCGATACTTTTAGTATATCGAATACTGGAATCGGAAGTTCCCATAATGCAATGAGCCAGTTTGATTTTATTCAGCCAATGAGGATCCTAAGAAGTGTGGGCACATCCTGTTAGAGCATGTTAGGCATGTAACTACTGGCATGGCTGTGATTGGCTGCTGAAATGATGTCATGATGCACTATAAAAGCTGCCGCCGCCATTTTGGGTTCACTCTGCTGTGAATTCAGTTAGGGATAGGACGCTGCTGTGTTCTGAGGGACTGTGTGACCTAGCGATTTGCTATACTGTATTGTGCTTTACCCAGGCTACTTTATCAACCGCTGTGGCTTTCTTTTGCCTTGCAGCGCTGTTCACGGCTGTCTGCGAGGTCTCTGTGTGTGAGTACAGCTCACGCTGTAATGTGTTCTGCAGCCAGCCACCTCCAGTTGTAGTCCACTCAGCGTGCGTCACTGCCTCACACATTGTCCTTTTTTGCATTAGCGCTGCTCATTTTTCCAGATTTCTCCTATTAGTGTGGTTCCATCCGTATCCAGCTAGAATATTTGCAAACACTATATAGGAGTAGATAGAGGAACCTTTCTGCTGGCTTGTGCCCTGCAGCCCTAGCCAGATTTGTATTAGCCTATTTTTTGGAGCCTCATCTATTGCATTGTAGGTTACCTTCCTGCATTGTAATAGCTACAAAAAGTTTGTGATACCATCAGTTTTACATCTTTGGGCACATCCAGTGTCTTTTTGTGAAAAAAAAAAGTTAATAAAGTTCACCAAACACTCCACTTTACAGTTGTGTGGGCCACATTAGCTCATATTAAAGTCTAGTCCACACTTTATAAAATTAGTGTTTCTTATACCTGTTAGCAGCTGTTCAGGAATAAGCACACTAAGCCCTTAGTACTTTTCTGCCTATCTTTATCAGTCTACCAAGATGAAGAAGGCAGGGAGTAAGGCACGTGGTCGGAGTTTCTGCAGGGAGAGGACGTGTGGATTCAGTGGCTCAGCATCCCCCAGTTTTCCCAGGGAACAGTCCTTTATGCGCAGCTTTGTAGGAGCTCGCCGTACCCCACTGCGGCGGGACGAACAAATTGAAGCAGTTGTTGGATGGATGGCAGCTAACGCATTGACTTCAATTAGTTCCAGATCCTCTCAGGTCCAGAGCACTGAAGAGCACCCATCTGTCTCTTCACCACCTGCCAAATTGCCCAGGCAGTCAGAGAGCCCTGGACAGGAGCCATCTCTACTTCTGTTCTCTGAATCTGTTGGCTTGGAAAGAGGGGACCAGCCAAGCAGCATTCGAGAATTTGAAGAGGTAGTATGCAGTGATGCGCAACAGCTTTGTCTCTCTGAATCTGAAGAGGCAGGTGGGCCAGTGCCTATGGTCAGCACACCTCAGTACGCATCTGATGCTGAGACTCAGGTGCCACTTTCTGGTGCGTACTGTGCTGTCGAGACTACCCAGGAGAAGCAGTCGTTTGAAGAGGGTAGTGTAGATGATGAGGTCCTTGACCCATCATGGCATGAGGTACAGGAAGGTGGTGGGAGCAGCTCTGAGGAAGAGATTCCCCAAATGGCCAAAAAAGGAGGGAGAGGGAGGGGGCAGAGTCGGTTGCCTGTAGCCTCCACTTCAGCACCCATTAGGAGCATGCCTCTTCCAAAACCCAAAACGGGCGCTCCCAAGACTTAAGTAATAAAGATATAGTGAAAATGCAATTCTTTATTCACTTAATCCATACATGTGTTGTTAAAAGCCAGCGTGAGGTTACAAGGCTAGCGTTTGAACGCTAGCCTTGTAACCTCACACTGGCTTTTAACCTCATGTGTATGGATTAAGTGAATAAAGAATTGCATTTTCACTATATCGTTGAGCTGGACATTTATCTTTATTACTTTGGATTGGACGCTTGGACACAGCGGTAGAGTTGATCGACTTTGCCTTTTTTTGGGTCGAGTCGGGTTTCATGAAACCCAACTTTCGCAAAAGTGGGGTTGAACGAAATCGGCCGATTTTTGTGAAAATTCGAAGGCCGACTGAAACACGAAACCCAATGCAAGTCAATGGGGAAGCAAAGTCGGCAGGGAGTGGAGGCCAGGAAACACACCTACAGTGCCCTTTTGAATGCCAAAAACATCAAATCTTATTACTGAAGCTTTTCAACCTTAATTTACTTCATAATACTAGTTACGCACTGAAAAATGGGGGTTATTTGGCTAAATTTGTGGGGGGGGTAGGGCTGGCTCCAGGTTTTCATGTGCCCTGGGCCAAAGAGCACCCCTTTAACACATACCACAACTCATGATGCTCCGATACGGCAGAGAAATAGTAGTATAGTACAATGAAAAATACTTCACTTTTTACATCTCATGACTGATATCCATTTTAAATTCTCCAATAGCTCCAAAAACGGACAGTATCTTACTCCATACAGTATTATGGCCACCGCATAGTGTGCTATACAGAGTAAAGAGGCCCATATATTTCACCATACAGAATTATTGGTCCAATAAAATGTTTGAAACAGTATGTGATGAGCTCCACATAATGCTACAGTATATGTTGGTCCCCATGGATAAAGCTGCACTGTCTTATGGGCTCAAATAATTCTCTATATATAATGGGCCCCATTTCTAATGCTCTAGTGTATAATGGATAATGGGCCCTGTAAATGCTGCTTCAGTGTCTGATGTCCACCTTTGGAATGCTCCAGTGTATGTTGGACCCCATATATCATTCTCCAGAGTATAGTGCTCCCCAAAAATTGCTGTCCCAACATTGAAAACAATTAAATAAGCCTCCTCAAATAATTCTCCTCGCTAGGGAATCCCTGTACTAGTCTGGGCGTACAGACGTGATGTCATTGCGCTCTCTGATCAGAATATCACTGTCAGGATGTCAGGAAACGCGGAAGACGTCATGGCGGTGGAGCAGGGAGAGGTAAGTATTTCAACTTTGCAAGTGCTGTGATCCAGAGCAAGCAGGGGGGGCCCACTCATTGGCGACGGCACTGGCACAGGGCCCCTCATAGTACGGTGGTGTGTCTGACGGCGGGTGGGCCGAACCTGCACTTTCAGCTGCACCTTCCTTTTTGTCACCGTGTAAGGTGGTACAGTATATGGGAAGGGTAACCTGAGTTTCATCTGGGTCACATTCAGACTGTGTAGAGTGTGAGGGGAATGTAGTGGTCTGGGTCAATGTACCAGCAGAATCATTTAGCAGTGACTGGGCCTCAGTGCACTTGTGGCGCCCCCAGGAGTACGGTCGCCACAGTGGCATTACCTTCCTCCTAGGGAGTGTGATGTCATGCTTGGGAGCAACGAAGGATCTCTCTAGCAGTTAAACCAACACACAACACATTTCCCACTCCAGTCCAGCAGGGAGACCTCTGAACCTGACTGCTGAGGAGCTGCTCTCTGTGGTCGGGAGGAGGTAAGTTAGGGCAGTCTGTGAAGGGAAGGGGAAGTGTGTGGACATGAGAAGGGGAGCTGGAGGATAAGCAGAGTTAAGCCTCACTCCTAGCTTGAGCGCATGGTCCGGATTCCGGTCTCCGAGTTTGTAGGGACACTGACATTCCTGCAGCAGAAACCAGAGGAAGTAGCAGCTGTAAATGCTCTGTACCCAACTAAGGCTCGGAGGCCCCAGCAGCGACGTGTGGGAGCCAGAAGGAAAGGCTACGGCTGCCTGCCATATGAGAAAGTTCCAAGAGAAAGTCAACAGGGGGAACTTCATTGAACTCAGCACTGCGAGTACCTCAGATAAGGGCTAGAACGGAGGCCACACTACCTATCTGCAGAGAGAGAATTCCAAATTGGCTTCCAGGCTGACCAACTCCTTCTCCATCTGTACTCTGGGTCCTGGACGGCACTTACCAAGTACAGGTAAAGGAACTGCACGACTATGTCTGTCCTCTTTCTCCTGCGCCTGGTGCACAGCTCTGCTACATCCTGCACTGCACACCATCTACCAACTCAATCATGTGTCCTGCGACAATGGCAATACCTGTGCAGGGCTTATACATCTTAGCTGCACCACAACTTCTGTCCCAGAGAAGCGCCACTGCAGCGCTGGTCAATCTACTCAGAAACCACAGGTGGCGTCACGTATCATTCACCTATAAACGTAATTCACCCCTTTGCATGGACGCCCAGGGCCACGGAACGGGTCACCACGAGTGTGACACATCCCTGGGAGACACCGTCCCGGTACCGATTAACCCCACTGCCCTGCCTGGCCACCCACACTCCATGTCAGATTTATCTTGGACTGGGGAATTCACGATTTGACTTGATAACCCATGCATGCTATGATAGAAAGAGCTACATGGACTAATGTGATGTGTGGCCTGCTGCATCAGTCACTTTGGGTGGGGGTGCAGGAGACAAGGAAAGGGGTTCTTCCTGACCAGGAGCCAGCACTTGATGACTCAGTCCTTGCATTTTTTGAGACTTCAGAAGAGGAGGGCATATTTGCTGGAGTCTGTTTCGGCAATGTAAGCCCAATCCAGTTCCTCATGCTCCGGCTTTAAAAACGGTTAACCTACTACCAGAAAAGGTAGCTTTCCAGGCGTTCCGTAGACAGACCATGACGCAGGCTCAACACCTCCTGCCTTAGCTGCTATTGTGCTTTTGCCACTACCAGCAGATGCACCACCACCATCAGCACCAGCTGGCCCCCCCACGCCCACGTCCGCGGCCTCTTCCACCAAACTTCCAAATTTAGCGCAAAATAGACACAAAATAACATCACATATATGGTACTGTATCAAAAGCGTACAGCTCTATTCAGTCAAAGGATAATTGTCAATCTCCATATATATTCCATCAGTCACACAGAGACACTCCCAGGCTCAGTATGGATTCAGGGCCAGCTCCAGGTTTTTGAGGGCCCCGGGCGAAATAGTCTCAGTGGGCCCCCCCCTTTAACACATACCACGATTCATGATGCACAGATACAGCAGAGAATCAGAGAACCATGGCATAGGGATATATTTTGCGGTCCTTTCTGGCAGGATCCTATTGTGTGCGGCCTAGTAGGGCACTATGGTTCCAGCCTTTGGGGAGTGGGGGCAATAGTGGCGTATTTTAGGGCGCCAGCCTCTGTGGTAAGGCAGGGCTTTTCAGGGACAGAACTGGGTAACAAACCGTCATTTTGCTGCTGTCCCTTACTTTGATTGTACATTTTGAATTCGTGTTGGAACTCTGGGGAGTTTCCCTAGTGTGGCCTTTTACTGTCATTGTCATTTTCTTACCTTTTTTTTTAATATACTCAATAAAGAATATTTTTCAAAAGTGCATTTTTTGGGGTTTATGGACTCATAAAAACGGATGGTGTGCGACTCCTTACAACTTGGAGATGGGATGAAGCCGTTGTACCATCAAGTCTGCAGCTTCTCGCTGTTGCACCATTATTCTAGAATCTTGAAGACAAACTGCAGATAAGTCGCCCCCTCCCTGCACTGGAGTCTGAGCTGTAGAGTGGGACCTATGGAAGGATTTGTGACTATTGTGTAAATTTCTGGATCATCACTAGCTACTATAGCTAGGTCCTGGAGAATGATGGTTGAGGCCGGGGTCTTGAGTTTGAAGACATTGAGGTTGTTGTTGGTGTTGCTTTGCTAGGTCTGTTAGGTGGTCTCATCCCCCACTCATCACGGTGAAATTGTGGGGAACCGCTAGTCACGGCACATGCGCAGCTTCCTGCTTGACACTGCATATGAACAGCACCATGATACACACTATACAAGTGCAGGATTTCAAAGCGGATTAAAGTGGCGTCAGCGCAACCCCCGAGAACATCATTCAAATTGCATGGGCCGGGAGATGTGTGTCAGCCAGTGTCCAGTGCCAGCTGCTGCAGCAGGAGCCGCCGGAGCGAGGAGCCACAGCAAGCGCCGGCCCGGGGCCCGGGAGATCAGCCACCAGTGTCCGGTGCGGCGGTGGAAGCTGCTGCAGCAGGAGCCGCCGGAGCGAGAAGCCTCACTGAGCGCCGGGTGCCACTGACAGCTGGAGCTCACATCACTCATTGTCTTGGAGCGAGGAGCATCACGCAGAGAGCGCCAGCCACTCACTAGGTGTCAGGTCAGGTCAGGAGCAGGAGATGTGTCGCCCGTCGCCGGTGTCCGGTTGCCGCCCGGTCCCTCCATTTCCAGAGCGAAGCGTGCAGCGCGCTTCACAAAGTTCCTGCGTCCTCCATCCGCCCCATCCTGTCTCCGCCTTGTCACTTCCTCCCTGCGGCACACGTGACAAGAGACGGGAGGGGAGCTCTCCCACCAATCAAAGGAAGACACTCCTGGGCTGCTGGACTGTGATTGGCTAAGGCGCACGTCTCCTGCCGGCGCCACTGAATCAGATTAGGTCACATTCCCCAGTAGCCAGACAGTGTGTGTGGGCCCTTCCGTCGCGCCAGGGCCCCGGCACTTGCCCGGGTACGCCGGGTGCTGACGCCGGGCCTGTATGGATTAGTCAAGAATATAAAAAGTAGATAAAGTGTACAGTATCATCAGATAGCAGATATATATAGCATAGTTTAAACATTAACGATGTACGTCTATATATCATGAATAGTGTTGAGCCACCCCGCTAGTGTTTTGGTTCTTCGCACAGGAGGCAAGTTCGTTGAATGTTCGTCGAACCACACTGAAAACAATGGCAGGCAAACACAAACACATACTAACACATATAAAACAATTACAAAACACCTTAAAAGGTGTCCCAAAGCCGACAAAATGCTCAGAAGCCAAAAATAACGTATGGAAAAGGGCAACTACATTTACAAAAGAGGTGGAGGAGTAAAAGGAGGAGGTGGAGGAGACACAGATCAAGGCTTGTCATGCTCTTATGAAGTCAAGAAAGTCTGGACTAAAAATGTAAAAACCAAAACCAAAAAAACAAAATCTGAAAACGAACACCATCATATACCGTCGTACTTCCCACCAATAAATTATGGCAACTGGCGATCGTGCGGCGTTATTCCCATGAACCTCCAAACAGCCTCCATGAAGCCAAAGTGTTTGCTTTCCAGGGGCAGTATGATTGCAAAGCTTAACCTTAAAGGAATGTCCAAAAGGGCACCACCAGGAGTAGAGCCTGCGGCTTAATTGGACTCCACCCGGGAAACCACAACCATGCCACCTCAAAAAAAGATGCACACATTGAAAGATTTGTTGATTGTGTGTGTGTAGTGTGGTATGTCCGTTTGTAGTTGTGCTACCGATTTGTCAGCTTTATTCCGTTAACTAACGAGACTCCAGCATGCCCCTGCGGTACGTGTAAAGCTTACTAGAGGGATACGCGAGGCTCTGGCACACGCGATCGAGCAATTTCAGGGCTGTCATAGCCTTCCATGTTCGGGGCTACATGCGCGTTACACTGAAAGGACCATCTTTTGAGGCTTACAGGTGCAGATAACCCGCTGAACACCGTTAGTGATGGGGATCTGGGATTCCAATAACTCGCCGTGAACGATGATTTCCCTGTAAGTGCAGGTCAACAGCAATTCCTGATTTCGGCCTAACCGCCATTCCAGAAAAAATGCAAAACCAAAATATTACGTGTCCAAACCACAGGTGCTGTAGGTTGCTTAACAGCTCTGCAGCCGTTCTCAGGCCCAGTATGGATTCTACAAGATTCGAGAAAGTTGATAAAGGGTACAGTTTCACCGGATAACACGTATATATGTTGCATAGTTTACACATTAAAAACCTATGTGTATCGATCAGGAGGCAGGCTCAGATAGTCTCAGGCCCAGTATGGATTAGACCAGATTGTACAAAGTTGAGATAGGGTACATTATCACTGGAAAGCAGGTATATAGAGCATAGTTTAAACATTTGAAGCGTACACCATGATACACTTTTGGTGGTATTTTTAAATCTTCATTTATATTTCTGGCTCAGTAAGACAGCCCAGACTCTCTGCAATAGGAAATTAGATGCATACAATTATTTACCTAAAGTCTAGTGATTGCAGAAATCTACGAATTACTATTCACGGGAACAACTTCCGTCACAATTCTCAGAGGCGATGCTGACCCTCAATTAATTAGTGTGTGGACACAGCAAAAACCTTTCTTTGTGAAGAAAGTGTTGCTGTATCGCAGTACCGTTGATCCCATCGCCGTTACTCATATCCACCCAATTTTGATCACAGGGAGAGAGGTAAACATGGTGCTCACTGCCTATCATGATCTGTCACGTAACTTTGGAGTGCAAAACAGAACAGAAGCCACAGGCCGTAGGCGATTCAATTGGATTGGCATGAGAGGGAGGGCACATTTAAAAATGTGCGCTGGAATGTCACACATCTGTGGGTAGGAAAACTGTTAAAGCTGATGAGAAACCACCACTGCATCTCATTGTGAGTCAACATCCATAAGAAATGGAAGCCATTGATCATCTGAAGCTGGATCCCGGCCAGCGGGACAGGGCATAGCTATGTCTTAACCATCATCTTCTATCAATTCACCAAATTTGAAGTGCCAGTCCCAGTGATGGATTTGACAGCCCAGACTACACAGCGGAGGAGCAGGGAGAGTTAAACATTGCAAATGCTGGGGCCCTGCCCAAGCAAATTGGGGCCCACTCGTGGGCGTCGGCACTGGCACTGGGCCCCTGATAGTACGGCGGTGTGTCTGATGGTGGTTGTGCACCACCACCGTCAGAGACACTTGATTGCACTATGAGGGACCCTGTGCCAGTGCCCGCGCCCACGAGCCGGCCCACCCACCTGTCCAGGGCAATGGCACTCGCACGGCTGCGTGCACTCGGTGGTGACCCCAGCCATTGGGGGGAGGAGGCTGCCCAGTTAGGGAGGTGTAGAAAATGGCATATGTTGATGTGGGACATTCATCTGCTGCTAAAGGCGAAATTGGTCAAGTCCCAGGAACAGGCAGACCAAAGAAAACAATTTTTCTGGCAACCTATGTGTCATCAGGGTAAGGTGGGACAAAATCCTTGGAAACCCATGCATGGTTCACTTTAATGAAGGTTAGATCATCCACATTTTGGGTCAACAGACGGGTCCTTTTTTTTTCTGTCAGTATTGATCCAGCAGCACTGAAGACTCTTTCCGATAGCACACTTGCAGCTGGGCATGCGAGCTCCTGTAAGGCATATTGTGCCAATTCAGGCCAGGTGTCCAGTTTAGCTGCCCAATAGTCAAATGGGAATGACCTGTGAGAGAGAACATCGATATGGGAGGAAAAGTAGTTTGTAACCATACTTGACAAGTGCTGTCTCCTGTCGCTTTCAATCGATGCAGTATTACCAGTCGTGTGAGCGGGACTTGAAAAATCAGTCCACAACATGGTCATGAAACCCCTGTCTCCAACGCCACTTCTGATGTGTCCACCACCAACACTGATTCCAACTTGCCCCCGGCCCCTACGTGAGAACCATCACCGCTGCTGTGTGCTGGGAATGCCTCAACCAACCGGTTTACCAGAGTAGATTGTTTGTTAGCCAATATTAGGTCAAGGTTCTCCTGTGGCATGATGTTTTGGAATTTGCCTTTATAGCGTGGATCCAGGATGCTGGCAAACCAGTAGTCATCATCGTTCATCATTTTGGCAATGCGGGGGTCCCTTTTTAGTATCTGCAAGGCATAATCTGACATGTGGGCCAATGTTCCCGGTGTCAATGATGCACTGCGAGTGCTGGGTGGAGGAGCACTTTCTGGCAAATCCACATCCCTCCAGTCACGCACAAACCCTGTACCAGACCTTGCAAAGGCAACATTTTCTCTTGCCCCACGAGAAGCATCCTCCTCCCCTAAATAATCATCCCCATCATCATCCCCCTTCTCTTCTTCTTCTTCCTCCACCTCGTCCACGACAGTTCCCTGACGAGACAATGGCTGACTGTCATCAAGGCTTCCCTCCTCCTCTTCCTCCTCATCAACCTCTGCTGCAGACGCCTGCTCCTTAATGTGCGTCAAAGTTTGCATGAGCAGACGCATAAGTGGGATGCTCATGCTTATGATGGCGTCGTCAGCGCTTACCAGCCGTGTGCATTCCTCAAAACACTGAAGGACTTTACAGAGGTCTTTCAGCTTCGACCACTGCACACCTGTCATCTCCATGTCTGCCCTCAAAGTGCCTGCCCGTGTATCCTCCCACAAATGCATTACGGTCTGCCTTTGTTCGCACAGCCACTCAACCATGTGCAGGGTGGAGTTCCACATTGTTGCAACGTCGATAATTAGGCGGTGCTTGGGAAGGTGGAGCAATCGCTGCAGCTTCTGCATACGACTGGAGTGTACCGGCGACCAACGGATGTGCGAACACAGTCTTTGAACCTTAAGGAGCAGTACTGTTAAATCCGGATAATTAGTGAGGAAGCACTGCACCACCAGGTTCAAGGTATGAGCCAAGCAAGGTATGTGTCTGAGTTTTGAAAGGGCTATGGCTGCCACAAAATTCCGGCCGTTATCACTTACTACCTTGCCTGCCTCAAGATGTAGACTGCCCAGCCATGACTCAGTTTGTCGCTGAAAGTAGTCGGCCAGTACCTCTGCGGTGTGTCTGTTGCCCAAACACATCATCTGCAACACAGCCTGCTGACGCTTTCCACTAGCTGATCGATAGGGGGACACCTCGTTTGCAACACTGTCAACTGCGGATGCAGTGCTCATGCGACTGCGCTCTGTGGACCAGCTTTCGCTTCTGAAGGAGGAGGAGGAGGGTCGAACGCCTACAGCCAACTGTTTTCTATACCGTGGGCTAGGCAGCACTGTGCCACCACCACTGTCCCCTGTGGACCCTGCATCCACCACATTAACCCAGTGCGCTTTGATGGACACGTAACGGCCCTGGCCATGCCTACTGGACCATGCACCAGTTGTGAGGTGCACCTTTCCACTCACTGACAGCTTGAGTGCATGGACAATGCGATCTTTCACATGAAGGTGGAGGGCTGGGATGGCTTTGCGAGAAAAGAAGTGGCGACTGGGTAGTTCATAGCGTGGAACTGCGTAGGCCATTAGTTCGCGGAAAGCTGCGCTTTCCACCAACCGATAGGGCATCATCTCTAATGAGATTAGTTTGGCAATGTGGGTGTTCAAAGCCAGTGTACATGGATGAGAGGATGAGTACTTTTTTGTCCTACTCATAGTCTCTGGTAGGGTGAGCTGGACTTGAGAGCTGGATATGGTGGAAGTAGAGGAGGACATGACGGACTGAGAGAGGGTTGATGATGGTGATGGAGTTGGTGTTCTTTCTGATGGCCTAGATTCAGTCTTTCGTTGCAATAACAGTGTGATTCCCTGAATGATTTGCCCTTGCAAAGACAACTCAACATTTGCTGCTGGTGGTGTCCTAACCGGTGGACTTACAGTGGGGTCAGCAATGTTGCGTTGCTGACTACCTTCTTTGGGAGCAGTAGCACATGTGGTACGTGAGTTTTGGTAGTCCATCCACGCTTGCAAGTGCATGGTGGTTAAATGTCTTAGCATGCAACTGGTATTCAAATTTCTCAGATTTTTCCCTCGGCTAAAGGTCTTTGCGCACTTCTTACAGATTACCTTTGCCTGATCATTAGGATTTTGTTCAAAAAAGTGCCACACTGCACTCTTCCTACTAGGGAAGACAGTTTGAGGCCTTGCACGCTGTGCATTTTTGACCGTCTGGCCAAGCTGTCCTGCAATTTTTTGGGTTTTTGTAACCCGTTTTTGGACTTCTCCGGGCCTGCCAGATAACAACTGTTGCGATGTCGATGCCCGCTGCGGATGCTCCTCCTCCTCTTCTGAGCTGTTGGCAGCGGCACACTCTACCCCCAATGGATGCCAATCTGGGTCAACAACTGGGTCATCCATCACCTCCTCTTCAATGTCATGTGCACCTTCCTCTGTGTCACCGTGTATGGTGGTATAGTATGCGGGAGGGGGCAACAGAGTTTCATCAGGGTCAGATTCTGGCTCAGTACACTGCGAGGACAATGTAGTGCTCTGAGTGAATGTACCAGCAGATAAATCTAGCAGTGGCTGTGCATCAGTGCACTCCATGTCAGATTCATCTTGGCCTTGGTAATTCACGATTTGACTTGATAACCCAGGCATGGTATATGAAAACAGCTCCATGGAGTAATCTGTAGTGTGGCCTACCGCATCCTTCAATTTTGGTAGGGGTGAAGGACACAAGGAAAGTTGTGGTTCATGACCATGAGCCTCCAAAGACGACTCAGTGCTTTTATTTTTTAAACTTCAGAAGAGGAGGCAATAGAGCTGGAGGCTGAGTCAGCAATGTAAGCCAAAACTTGTTCTTGAAGCTCTGGCTTTAGAAGCCATTTACCTACTCCCAGAAAAGGGAGCCTTTGAGGCCTTGTGGAGCCAGACGATGACGCAGCCTCAACACCTCCAGTATTGGGTGCTATTTTGCTTTTGCCACTACCAGCAGATCCACCACCAACACCAACACCATCATTACCAGCTGCCAACCCCCGCCCACTTCCACGGACTCTTCCACCACACTTCCTCATTTTTTGGAAAAATGTACCCAAATTTACACCAACTCTCTGGTACTGTAAAACAAGGTACAAGATGTACATAGTACTGGGGAGAATTGGAATGTCTCTACACTTCAGGACACTGTTTGATTCAGTCAGGCCCTGTTTATTTAACACCGCAATATGACAGACAGATTCTCTATGCTGTTAGAAGGGTGTATAGAGGACTGTGGAGAATTGGAATGTTTCTACACTTCAGGAGACTGTGGGATTCAGTCAGCCCCTGCTTATTTAACACCGCAATATGACAGGCAGATTCTCTACACTGTTAGAAGGGTGTATAGAGGACTGTGGAGAATTGGAATATCTCTACACTTCCGGAGACTGTGGGATTCAGTCAGGCCCTGTTTATTTAACACCGCAATATGACAGGCAGATTCTCTATGCTGTTAGAAGGGTGTATAGAGGACTGTGGAGAATTGGAATGTCTCTACACTTCAGGAGACTGTGTGATTCAGTCAGGCCCTGTTTATTTAACACCGCAATGTGACCGGCAGAAATTGCCTAGTGTATGACAAACTACAAGGTGTATATAGAATTGGGCAGAACTGGAATCTCCCTACAGTGTAGGTCCGTAAGAACGGAACAACTCCTCGACTTATCCTTACAGAGTCACACACAGCTTCACTGTGACCGTGATAACAGCCGTTACACGGTACTTAGAGAGGAGCGTGCACGTACACCGCTGTCCAGTGTATGTAAAATTGTCAAGCTCCGTGTTTTAGTATACAGACTGACACACGCTGTCTCTCTATAGTTTTGAATGTAATCAAACAGCAAATATGCTAAACTGTTTGAAAACCAGACAAAACTATAAGGTGGAGGTCTTTAAGAACGGAACAACTCCTCGACTTATCCTTACATAGTCACACACAGATAGCTTCACTGTGGCCGTGATAACAGCCGTTACATGGTACTGAGAGAGGAGCGTGCACGTACACCGCTGTCCAGTGTATGTAAAATTGTCAAGCTCCATGTTTTAGTATACGGACTGACACACGCTGTCTCTCTATAGTTTTGAATGTAATCAAACAGCAAATATACTAAACTGTTTGAAAACCAGACAAAACTATAAGGTGGAGGTCTGTAAGAACGGAACAACTCCTCGACTTATCCTTACAGAGTCACCCACAGATAGCCGTGATAACAGCCGTTACATGGTACTGAGAGAGGAGTGTACACCGCTGTACGATGTGTGAAAAATGAACGCTCAGTAACTCACAAGGACAAAACAATAAAATCTGGATTGCTTTGAAAAAAGCAGTTTGCTGAGCAGTGGGCACACAGCAATGCAGCTACCAGGTAGCCTTAAAAGGCAGCCTAAGAACCAACAGAGCTGAAGCACCAAAATATAGCCTCCCCTTGCCCTGCACAGTGACTAGTGTGTTGTACAGGCAAAATCGCTAGCAGCAGAATCAGTTTTTGGTATCTTGCCTACCTAACAATCTCCCTACAGAATCAGCAGCAGCTCTCCCTATTCTGAGATCAGCATGAGTAACATGGCGGTCGGGGTCCCCGTCCTTTTATACCCCCTGTGACGCCCCACAAAGCAAGCCAATCACTTGCATGCCCTTCTCCAAGATGGTGGTGACCGCTGCCTATTTCATCACGTTGCCCACAGTGTCCATTCTTCCTGATTGGCTGCAAAAAGGGCGCTCAAGCATCTTTTGAAACGCGACTTTGGCGCTAAAGTCGCCGACCTCGTGGCCGACCTCACGCTAAGGTCGGGTTTCGTTTCATGAAACCCGACTTTGGCGAAAGTCGTCGACTTTTCAATTTTTTCGACCCGTTTCGCTCAACTCTACACAGCGGTCTCGTGCTCCGATGTTGGAATGCTACGTCTGGTGAGCTGGATTTATATGTTGGATTCATTGCTCCGAAGACTTGCAGTGCCTGGTCCTTTTTTGACACAGTTGCAGATGACATTTGCTTTGTCAAATGCAAGCTGTGTAATCAGAAAGTGAAAAGAGGGAAAAGTATCAGCAACCTCAATACCACAAATATGTGGAAACATGTGCGGACCAATAACGTGGTGGAGTTACAAAGGCACACTGAAGACCTAGGCCAACCTACAGCGCCACCTACCACCTCTTCATCTCGTGTTGTAGCCTTTTCCTCCAGCTCACACACAGCTGGTTCGGCTTCCTCACAGGATCGCCATGGAAGAACCTCTGGCACTGTTGTACAGAGACACAGTGTCATTCCACCAACAGCACCACGTTCCCTGTCATCCTCACACTCCCAGGCCAGTCTGCAGCCATCGGTAGCACAGGCATGGGAGAAAAGGCGCCCATACTCGGCAAACCACCTCCGAGCACAGGCTCAGAATGCTGGCATTGCAAAACTACTGTCCCTTGAAATGCTCTCATTCAGGCTGGTGGAGACTGACACCTTCCGTAACTTCATGGCATTGGCAGTCCCACAATACAATGTGCCCAACCGCTTTTATTTCAGCAGGCAAGCCGTCCCTGCCCTGCAAAAGCATATGGCGGGAAAAATTAAACATGCGCTACTAAACGCCGTCAGTAGCAAGGTCCACCTGACCACCGATGCGTGGACCAGTAACCATGGACAGGGACGATATCTTTCCCTCACTGCCCATTGGGTAAATGTTGTGGAGCCGGGTACAGATCTTGAGAGTGGCACTGTACATGTTCTGCCAACTCCAAGGATTGCAGGAATCCAGTATGTACACATTGACTCCTCATACTCCAGTTCCTCTGAATCAGAGCTGCAGGAGCCGTCACAGTCTACCTCCACATGGACCCGTGAACGCTTACCTGTTATGACCGATATGAGCTCAGCCGTGGCCTAACGTCAACAGTCCATATTGAAATTAATTTCTTTGGGGAATCGAAGCCATGCAGCGCAGGAGCTCTGGAATGCCATTAAGCAGGAGAGTGATGTGTGGTTTGTGCCAGCGAATCTCCACAGCCAGGCATGGTAGTGTGTGACAATGGCCGAAATCTGGTGGCAGCTCTGGGCCGAGGCAACCTCACTCACATTTCATGTCTGGCACATGTGCTCAACATGGTCATGCAGAGTTTTTTGAGGGACTATCCAGATCTTGTTGCACTGCTGCACAAGGTCCGCATAGAGTGCGCTCACTTGCGGCGTTTCAGCATGGCAAGATTGAGCATTGCAGCTCTGCAGCGCCGATTCCGCCTTCCGGAACATCGCATCATATGTGACCTACCCACCAGGTGGAATTCAACATTACATATGTTGGAGAGGCTGTGTGAGCAACAGGCAGCAGTAATGGAGTACCAGCTGCATCAAGCGCAACCAAGTCGCACTGCGCGCCGTTCACACTTCACCACCACTGAGTGGGCCTCTATGAAGGACATTTGCCACGTTTTGCGTGCCTTCGATGTTTCCACGTGGATGGCGAGTGCAGATGATGCACTTGTCAGCATGACTATCCCCCTTATCTGCCTGCTTCAAAAAACACTGCAAGCACTATGGGTGGAGGTTGTGGAAGAGGTGGAGGATGAAGAGTCACAAATGCCATCTGCTTCAGGACAGTCTGCGCAACGTGGTTCCTCACAAAGGCCTAGGCAGGGGCCACTTTGTGAGGAGGATGAGGAGGAGTCAATGGAGGAGGAAGACATCTGTCCAGCGAAGTGAGGTACACAATGCTATAGTAGTCAGTATGTAGAGCGAGTGTGGGGTGATGCAGAGCAGGCAGAGATGACGCCCCAAGCAGGGGACAGTGTTTCTTGACCAGTTGGCAGTCTGCAGCACATGGTTGATTTCATGCTGCAGTGCCTGAAAAACGACCGCCGCATCACCCACATTCTCAACACGACTGATTATTGGGTGTACACCCTCCTAGATCCTCGCTACCGGGACAACTTACAAAGCCTCATAACACCGTTGAACCGGGAGCGTAAAATGCGGGAGTACCAAGACACACTGGTGCATTCCATCATGTTCTCCATTCCACCCGAGAGCAGTGCTGCTAGTGCTTTACAAAGCAGCTCAGTGCGTCGAGGCAGTGGAGGAAGCTCTGCACAAAGAGGGAGCAGAAGCAGCGCCTCAGCACAAGGCAAGACCAGTATGGCCCAAATGTGGCAAAGTTTTGTGTCCCTGCCACAAATGTCTACACTATCACAGACGGCTCCAGTAAGCAGGAGGCAACGTTTCCTTCAGATGGTGACAGACTACATGTCTTGCCCTCTCAGTGTTCTCCCACACGGCTCTTCCCCCTTCAAGTTTTGGGTCTCTAAGCTGGATACTTGGCAAGAGCTTAGCCAGTATGCATTGGAGGTGCTGGCTTGCCCTGCTGCTAGTGTATTATCGGAACGCGTCTTTAGTGCCGCAGGTGGTGTACTAACAGACCGTCGCATGCGACTGTCCTCCGATAACGTTGACCGGCTTACTTTTCTGAAAATGAACAAGGCCTGGATCTTGCAGGAATTTGCCTGTCCTCTTCCAGATTAAATAATTGGTTGGCAACAGTATCCAGGTCTCCTGTTTTCATGTTTCTACCACCTGAACTGTAATCCCTGGGCTCCAACACCGCCAGTTGCTGCTTATAAGTGCTGTCTGCACAGTCAACACATGCTCCAGTGTTATTGGGGTTCAGTAACGTCAGCTGATCCCCTGCTGTGTGTCCGGCAATTTCTCCTGCTCTGTCCACATTCACACTACTACAGATATTAAACTTGCTCCAAATAGGCCTCTGCCTTCAATCTATTTCTATTGTTTTCCCTGGGCTCCAACACCATCAGTTGCTGCTCAGAAGTGCCGTCTGCGCAGTCAACACATGCTCCAGTGTTATTGGGGTTCAGTTACGTCAGCTGATCCCCTGCTGTGTGTCCGGCAATTTCTCCTGCTCTGTCCACATTCACGCTACTACAGATATTAAACTTGATCCTATTAGGCCTCTGCCTCCACTCTGTTTCTACTGTAATCCCTGGGCTCCAACACTGCCAGTTGCTGCTCAGAAGTGTCTTTGGCACGGGTACTCCTTCCTGCCCAGCCTGGTTCCAGCACGCCAGCTGTTTCCGGGTAGTGTCAATGTCACTTTGCCTCCAATACGTTGTCCTGTCGTGTTGCGGTCAGGTTAGCCGACTCTATGGTGCCTGCAGTTTAGGTGCTTCCTATGTGGGCTGCGGGATCTGGCAATGAAGGCTGGTTCCGTAGTGCCAATAGGACAAGCTCCACCTGTAGGACTGTGGGTTTCGGTAACTCCTGCCGGCTCGCGACCTTGCAACTTTTTTTTCATGTGTACCTTCTGCTGCCTATCTGAGTTCCAGCACCATTAGCTGGTTCTTTGGAAGTCAATCTTGAATATGTCCCCCCCGTGTTATGAATGAGTCACCGTAGGAGGCAAAAGCAGAAATACAAGCTAAGTCCAGAAAACCAGAGAAGTTGGCAACTATCAGATTGCAGACCCCTGAACCTATCAACACAACTAGCAGTAGCCGTGGGGGGTTCCTATGATGCCCTAGACCCCTCGATCACAGCCGGAGAAATAACTAGGCCTAAAGAAAGAAAGGGGAAATCTAAACTGCCCCAGAGCAGACCCCAAAGCAATAGGCAGCCCCCAACATATAATGACGGTGAAGCAAGATGAAAACACTAACACAGACAGAAAGATAGACTGAGCAAAGATGGGGCCCAAAACTACCTAGATAGGAAAGGACAGGAAGGCTGCTGTCTGCAATCTGCCAAAACCCTATCCAAGACATAAGCCAACAAGCTGATATGAAAAAGGCCCTGAAGCAGCTAGGCTTCAAAAACTAAATCAGCACTCAGGTATATTCAGAAGACAGAGCTAAAGGAATTCAGCACACCCCAGCAGGGAATGGCAGAAATCCAGAAAAACAAAGCAAAACAAAGTCAAAGCACAAATGCAAAAGGCCGAGCAGCAAACTTAGCTTTAGAGGAGCAGGAATTCAGACTGGTCTCCAAGGATCCCACAGAGAAATCACCCGCAGGGCAGAAGGGCGTCGGCAGCCTTATATCCAGTCAGTAACTCCACTCAGCCAGTCATCATCATCAGCCTCAGGTGTTTGATAATCAGGCTCACTACCTTTCTTTACCAGAAGAGGGAGTTCCTCGGGCCTCAGTAATGAAGGGGAAAATGAACTCACAACACCCCTGGGTTCCAGTAACGTCAGCTGGTTCCAGGCAGAGCCTTTTGGCTTAGGTGCCTCCTTCTCGGTATCCAAGTTCCACCAACGTCTGCTGGTCCTTGGTAGTGCTTTCTGGCACAGGTACCTCCTGCTTAGTAACCGGGTTCCAGTACCATCAGTTGGTCCTCGGTAGTTCCATTGGCTCTTGTACCTTTGGCTACCCATCCAGGTTCCAGTACCGTCAGCTGGTTCTCAGCAGTTCCTTAGCCTTCTTGTACCTTCTGCTACATTTCCAAGTTCAAGCTTTTTGAAATGGTGATGACCCTAAAGACGACCCTGAAGACCACCCCGAAGAAGATGACGACCCCGAAAACGACGACCCTAAAGACGACGACCCTGAAGACCACCTCGAAGAAGACGACGACCCCGAAAACGACGACCCTGAAGACCACCCCGAAGAAGACCAAGAAGATGACCCTGAAGAGGATGATGAAGGAGAAAGTGTGGGAGAAGTAAAAAAGAAGGTGAAGAGCATGGAAGTAGTGAAACATAAATATCTGGCAAAATATAAAAAAGCTTAACATAGTCAATAGCTTTGTAACTCCGAACGTCTTAAAAAAAAAATTAATTCCTGCTATTCCATTTGATTGGGCTAAACCTCTATGCCTTTAATGTCTCCTCCACCTCCCCCAATACATTCTACATTATTCTTAGTTGTTTTCCTTCATGTAGAATTAACCTACAAGGAAAGTAAGGGTTTATTTTCATTCCAATATTTGTGTTCCATTGACTTGCATTGGTTTCCGGTATCGGAATCGGCGATATCCGATATTTTTGGGGTATCGGTCCGATCCGATATTTCCCGATATCGGAAGGTATCGCTCAACACTAATAATGACTGATAGATCGACCAAGTAATAGAAGACAGAAATGCCCGTATGAAAGGTTCTGCAGCCCTGAGACCACCTTCCAAAGCCCGGCTGGACTCAAAGAAACCCGCTTCTTCCGCATCCGGGGACAATTACCGAAAACGCTACCACTGTGAACAAGATAAAGAATCAGCAATGGAATTCCTAATACCTGCAACCTGAGAAGCTGTCACATGAGCATTAAGCGATAAACAAGTCAAAATTAACTGCCGCAGGACTTGAATCACTGGAGGAGAGGATGCCGTCAAGCTGTTAATGGAACACACAACTCCCATGTTGTCACAATTGCAACGGATCATTCTGTCCCGAAACTCCTCCTTCCATAGGTTCACAGCCACCAGTATAGGCAAAATATCCAACAAAGCAATATTCCTAACAAGGCCCAGCTGAAACCACTCCTCAGGTCACACAGACGTGCACCACAGGCCCCTAAAATATGACCCAAAACACACTCTACACGCATCTGTGAACAACTCCAAGTCATCATTTACAACTGCCTCCTCCATGAGCAAAAAACGACCGTTGTATTGCTCCAAAAAATAGTCCCACAATTCCAAATCAGCCTTATGTTCACTGTAAAGCCTACCAAAATGATGCGGAGCCCGCACTCCCGTCGTAGCGCTCACCAACCGCCAAGAAAAGACCCGACCCATTGTAATAATGTGACAAGCAAAAGTCAAATTCACAAGTAGTGACTACAACTATATCAACGACAATTTCTTCAACCGTCTTGCCCGAGACACCTCATCCCGCAACGCCTTTACCTTATCCTCTGTCAAATGGAACTCACATTTTACCGAATCAATCACGATTCACAAAAACGATAGGCACGTACAAGGTCCCTCTGTTTTACTGGGAGCAAGCGGTACAACAAAACGCTCCACCACCCATTCCACCGCTCTAAGTAACCTTTCCCAACAACCAGAATTAGCCGGACCGATACACAAACTATCATCCGGGTAATAAATCAAGGAATCAAAAGCCGATACTTCACGGACAACCCATTCGAAAAAAGAGCTGAATGCCTCAAAAAACGCACAAGACACCGATCAACCCATTGTCAAACACCTAGCAACCCAAAAAACACCAGCCCAGTAACACACCAACAACTTAACACTATCCGGATGAACAGGGATCAACATAAACACCGACTCAATATCCGTTTTAGACAAAAGTGCCCCCTTCCAACATTTCCAGACAAATTTTGCCGCCTCATCAAATGACTTATAAAGCAAAGAGCACAGGTCCGGGTTAATTCCATCATTCACCGACCTACCACGAGGGAAAGACATATGATGAATGAGCCTGAACTTATTCTGCTGTTTCTTAGGCACTACACCCAGGGGCGAGACTACCAAATCCTCAAACGGAGGATCCCTAAATGGCACAGACATCCTTCCCAACTTAACCTCCTTCCCCAACTGTTACAACACCACCTCAGCATATTGGTCAACTGACCTCAGATTGTTAATCACCCGTGGTATCTCAAAAGAAGGGGCGGGAATTTTAAACCTGTCACTGAAAACGGACAACAACAGTTCCGATTTAACCCCATCCGGAAACCTACTTACATACGGGACCATCGCGGCCAATTTCAATGGCGTCTACCCCTTTTGAATTAGCACTCTCTGCTTCTTCTTTCTGCTTCCTAAAGCATCTGGAAGCACCATGCGAGGTTCCTTTGCAATGGGATCAAAGGTGCTTGAATTTGCAGCAATCTAGCCCCAAATTTACACTGGCCATCATTTAATTGCCAGCAGAGACCCTGCTTCTGGCTGACCGATTGCCCCGACTGACCCCCTTGCCCCTTGTCCACTGCTTTGTGCATTTGATGAACCGGCCCCCCGGCACCCCCAGTAAAGGAATGGCCGAACTTAGTCGGCGTCATAACCTTCAACCACAGACGTATGTCTTTCTTGTCTCACCGAATTGCCAGACGAACAGCCTTCCTATGCCTAAACTGTTTGTCGTAACGGAGCCAAGCCTGAACTCCCTACACCCTATAAGCCTCCCCAATCGAATCCAAACAACAAAAAAGAAGAGAACAATTCTCAGGCGCCTTCTCTCTAACCACGCTAGCCAAAATATTGAATGCCTGTAGCCAATTAGCTAATCTGTGCGGAATCAATCGCCATCTCCGTTTTTCCTCCTCTTTTTGGCTATCATCCTTCTTCCCTTTGTCCAAGTTCAACTTTTCCAAAGGAAGCAGTGAAAAAATCGCGACATATTCGTCCTTCTATATCTTTTCCCACACCTCCTTCTTACGATGAGTGCCCAGTGGGCCCTCAAAGCATACATATACCTCCCCATGCGCCCTGTCATCTACATGGATCCGACATTCCTTTTCCTTCTCAGTCTGAACCAAAACAGACACAGAGTAAGCTTGGCCAACTGACACCCCGGTAACCGCCCCCGGCAAACTGGTCCCTCGCTCCTGCGACCCCATCCAAGCGGCTAAATGTGCCAGGGGCGCTCCAAATCCCTCCATCCATGACAACAAATCTCTCATGGAAGTCAACATCTCCCCCATCCCCCCAATCCATGAAGGAACTTGGTCCACAACTCCCTGACCTAACGCCACCGGCCGGCCCCCCAACCCACTCCCGACCGCAGGGGACCTCACGAGAGATGAGGACAAACAAGACATGGAGCCATACTCACCGGGCTGCGATGATGCTGTGACTCCTCCAGCCGCCAATCCCATATCCCACTGTGTGTCGACTCCGGAGCTTCCCCTCAGACCCTCTGTCCCCAGAGGTCCGCCACTTTGTGAAACAGGCTTTCTCGACGACGATGCCCTCACAGGGAACTCCGTTCTGGGCTCTTTGCTTCTCTGGCCTCCACTGAGGCAAGCAGGCTGCACAGCAACGGGGGCTTCCGCCTGCGGACACCCAGGCAACCCCCACCGACTGCCTGACGCACCGTCCATGCTGATCCACCGCCGTTGTTCCAATCAGGGTGCCCAAGGTACTGGGCATAGCTGAGAGCCTCGGACGACGGGGGCTGCTGCCCGATGACCCCTCCTTCGGGTAACTCCCACCACCGCCTCAAGAAGAGGAGGCAGACCGCCTGGCTCCATGATGGCCTGCCGTGACGTCATTGTTCATCGCCGACCCGGCAAGTGCAGGCCCCGCCTCCCACTCTGCTTGGGGAGAAGGACTTGCAACCGCCACTGGACCCAGCCCGGCTCGTGGATTCCTCCCAGCCCGGGGCCTGCCCGCACGCTTACCAGCAGGCAACCGACCTGGAGGGTCCCTGGGAGGGGCCAGCGCTGGGTCCTAGATCTGCATTGGGGGATAAATGCTCAGTGGCCCTTGACCGCTGCCTCGCATGGGAAGATACACCAGCGGCCGACCCGCTGATTCCACCGATGATCCCTGCGACCTGCTCCTCGATCCACCCGGGAGGCTGCAACTCCGCTGCAGCGCGCAGCCTCTCCAATCCAGCTGATATGGACTCCATGCCGTCTGGGTGTGGGACAGTCTCTGTGGCTCCGTAGCGGGAACTGAGGTAACCGCCCCATAAGCCCACTTCAAATACCCCCCTTATTTCCATACTCCACCCCCCAGGGACAGTTAGCCCCCTCCCTCCAACCCACTGTCATGTGGGCCTCCACTTACGCCTCTGGGGAGGGGGGGTTTGTCTCTCTCTGGCCCCTGTCTTTAGGGAGACACTTAGGCCTGTAAACAGAAGTTCTTATGTGCTTGTGCTGAACGCAATTGTTGGGTACAGTTAGTGTGCAGTGACAGGGGAGGATTTTCTTGTGTGCAGCAGCGCCGATTATTAGCCTGCCTTATAGCAGTATTGCTGTGTGTAAACTGCTGTGCAGACTGGTTTTTACACAGCACTAATACTTTTATTCTTTTTTTCTGCACAGTGAACGAACGTTCATTATTTCCCACACCGTATAGAGCTGTACGCTCCTCACACAGTACCGTGTCCCGGCTGGTATCACATGCTGACTATCTGTATGTGACTCCGGAAATATACAGGGTGATTTACATTTTCACTTATACTATATACACCTGGTATCTGCTGATACAGTACCTTTGTTCTAAATTTTTTACTACAGTATAATCCATAGTGAGTGAGCGTGTGTGGTTTAGTCCTTCAATATATATGTAGATAAAAAGTTTACCCTATACTATATACACCTCCTATCTTGTGATACAGTACCTTTGATCGACATTTTGTATTACGGTCAAATCTGTACTGAGTGAGCGTCTGAGGGTGACTACGGAAATATATACGCAGATTTAAATTGTACTCTATAATATATATACACTTGCTATCTGCTTATCCTGTACCTTTTTTCAACATTTTGCATTATGCTCAAATCCAGACTGAGTGAGTGTGTGAGGGTGACTCCGGAAATAGATCACAAGATGTAAAATTTGCCCAACACTGGATACAGCTGTACGCTAATGATATAGTACCCTTTTTTGCTATTTAGATTCTGGTGTAATCCATACTGAGCCTGTGAACATCTGTCTGTAACTCCAGAAATATATTTGTAGATTTAAGATTACCCCAACACTGTATACAGCTGTAAGCTTATGATACCTTACCCATTTACTGCTTTTTATATAGTGGTCTAATCCATACTGAGCCAGTGAGAGTCTGTTTCTGATTCTGGAAATATATACTGAGATTTACAATGACCCCTACACTGTATACAGCTGTATGCTTCTGATCCATTACCCTTTTACTGCTTTTTATAATGTGTAATCCATACTGACCCTGAGTGCATCTGTGTCAGCCTGCTGAAATAAATATGGAGATTTATAATGTTTAAACAATACAATATCTACTTTGTATCTGGTGATACAGTAACCTTTTTCTACTTTTTATATTCTTGGCTAATGCATACTGTGACTGAGAGCATCTGTGTCTACCTCCTGAAATTTCTACGGAGAGTTAGAATGTTTAAACTAGACTATTTATACCTTGCATCTGATGATACTGTACCCTTTTTCAACTTTTTAGATTATTGTCTAATCCATACTGAGCCTGTGAGCATCTGTGTCTGCTTCCTGAAATACATACGGAGATTTTTTCTATTTTAAGTATACAATATATACCTTGTATCTGTTGATCCAGTACCTTTTGTGCCCGAAAATCATCCTCCACCCACCACTCAAAGTGCATCATTGACACCTGGAATATTGGCCCACATGTGTGATTATTTGCTGCGGATATTCTTTTTATATTATGGTGTGATTCATACTGAGCCTGTGAGAGGCTGTGTGTTACTCTTGAAATATATATGTAGATCGCAAAATGACCCCAACACTGTATACAGCAGTACGCTTGGGATCCACTCCCCTTTTACTGCTTTTTATATTGTTGTGTAATCCAACTGGGCCTCAGAGCGTCTGTGTCTGACTCCTGAAATAAATACGGAGATTTTGAATGTTGAAACTATACTATATATACCTTGTATCTGGTGATACTGTACCCTTTTTCTACTTTTTAGTTTGTTGTCGAATCCATACTGGCCATGACAGCGTCTGTGTCTGCCTCCTGAAATATATACGTAGATTTAGAATGTTGAAATAATAATATTATTATTTCTATAGCGCCGACATATTTCGCAGCACTTTACATTTCGGAGGGGAATTGTACAGACAATAGACATTACAGCATAACAATAATCACATAGATTATAACAAATACAAAGAGGAATGAGGCCCTGCTCGCAAGCTTACAGTCTATGAGGAAAGAGGTAGACACGAAAGGTGGGTGGTAACAGTTGCCCTGATTGTATGGACCAGCCATAATGTTAAGTGTTCCAGTACAGACACAGAGGGCTAATGGATGCATAAAGCATGTGGGACATGATGCGGGGAACCTGGTTATGGTACAACTTTTGGCTGTGCCACACAGGGATAGATTAGGTTAATATGTTGAGGTGATAGGCCAGTCTGTTATGATTGAGCCACTGAGGAGGAAAAAACAAAACACAAGCTCAGCCCAGAAAATCAGTTAGGTTGGAAACTAGCGGATTGCAGACCCCTAATCCTATCACACAACTAGCGGTAGCCGTGGAGTGTTCCTACGGTGATCCTAGACACCTCGGCACATCCGGAGATCTACACAAGCCTAAAGAGAGAAAAGGGAAAAACTGACTGCCCCAGAGCAGACCCCAAAGCAATAGGCAGCCCCCAACATATAATGACGGTGAAGCAAGATGAAAACACTAACACAGATAGAAAGATAGGTTGAGCAAACGATGGGGCCCAAGCTAACTCAAAAGGACAGGACAGAACAGCTGCTGTCTGCAATCCGAGAAAACCCTGCTAAAAATATTACCAACACAACTGATAAGCAAAAAGGGCCCTGAAGTCACTAGACTTCATACCCTATATCAGCAGTCAAAATATTCTGGAAGCAGAGCAAAAGAGAACACTGATCAAGGAAAAAGAATCCAGCACACCCCCGGCCGGGGATGGCAGAACTCCAAAAAACAAGATAAACAAAACCAAAACTAATAAGTTCAATAGCAGAGCAAAAACTTATCTTTGGGAAGCAGGAATCAGACTGGTCTCCAAGAATCCAGCAGAGAAATCACCAGCGACTCAGAAGGGTGTCGGCTGCCTTATATCCAGTCTGAAGTTCCCGTTACCCAGTCACCATCCACCTGATCAGGTGTTTGGTTGCTTTCATCCCAATCAGCCTCACTACCTTCCTTCACCAGAAGATGGAGATCCTCGGACACAAAAGATGAATGAACAGATGAGCTCACAACAGTACCTCCCCCTTGAGGAGGGGTCACCGAACCCTCATCCAAGCCACCAGGCCGATCAGGATGAGCTCGATGAAAAGCACGCACCAATCTTTCGGCATGAATATCCGAGGCAGAGACCCAGGAATTATCCTCCTGGCCATAACCCTTCCACTTAACCAAATACTGGAGTCTCTGTCTAGCCAGACGGGAATCCAGTATCTTCTCTACCTCATATTCCATGTTACCTTCAACCAACACAGGGTCAGGAGGTGCCACCATAGGAACCACTGGTTCAACAAATTCCCTTAATTCCCAAGAACGGGATAGTACGTCTAATGCGATCAGCGGCGCCCACGTGGTGAGCGCCGCTGATCACGGCCAGGTGTCAGCTGATTATCACAGCTGACACCCGGCACAATGTGTCAGGGGCGGTCACGGACCGCCCCCGACACGTTAACCCCTTGTACACCGCAATCAAACACGATCGCGGTGTACCGGGAGTTAAAGGGAAGCTTCGGCAGGGAGGGGGCTCCCTCCGTGCTTCCCTGAGCCCCCCACGGCAGTGCAATGTGCAGCACTGCTGCGGGGGACTCTTTCCCTACAGGCCCCCGGATCCAAGATGGCGACGGGGGCCTTCGGGGGCCTGTAGGGAGCTGACTTCCTCACTGCCTGCAAAGCGCAGGCATGAGGAAGTCTGCAGAACTGCCTGTGACAGATTGCTGATCTGTCACAGTGATCTGTGATGTGACAGATCAGCGATCTGTCACAGGACAGTGATGTCCCACCTGGGACTATGTAATAAAGTAAAAAAAAAAATAAAACAAAGTGTAAAAATAATTTTAAAAAAATCGCTAAATAAAGTAGTAAAAAAAAAAAGAATTTTTTGAAAATAAAAAAAAAAACAATAAAAGTACACATATTTGGTATCGCCGCGTCCGTAGCGACCCGCCCTATAAAACTGTCCCATTAGTTAACCCCTTTAGCGAACCCCTTAAAAAATAAAAATAAAAAACGAAGCAAAAAATAATGATTTATTATCATACCACCGAACAAAAAGTGCAATAACGCGCGATCAAAAAGACGCATATAAATATCCATGGTACCGCTGAAAACGTCATCTTGTCCCGCAAAAAATGAGCCACCATACAGCATCATCTGCAAAAAAATAAAAAAGTTATAGCTCGCAGAATAAAGCGATGCAAAAATAATTATTTTTTATATAAAATTGTTTTCATTGCAAAAAACCGACAAAACATAAAAAAACGACCTAAATGAGGTATCGCTGTAACCGTACCGACGCGAAGAATAAAAGCGCTTTATCAATTTTACCGCACGCGGAACGGTGTAAACGCACCCCCCCAAAAGAAATTCATGAAACGTTGGTTTTTGTTCATTCTGCGTCCCAAAAATCGGAATAAAAAGCGATCAAAAAATGTCACATGAACAAAAATGGTACCGATAAAAACGTCAACTCGTCCCGCAAAGAATAAGACCTCACATAACTCGGTGGGTCAAAATACGGAAAAATTATAGCTCTCAATATGTGGTGATGCAAAAACTATTTTTACAATAAAAAGCGTCTTTTAGCGTGCGACAGCCGCCAAACATAAAAACCGCCATAAATAGTAAATCAAACCCGCCGTTATCACACCCTTAGTTAGGGAAAAATAATAAAAATAAAAAAAAAATTTTATTTCCATTTTCCCATTAGGGTTAGGGTTAGGGTTAGGGTTAGGGCTAGGGTTAGGGCTAGGGTTAGGGCTCAGATTAGGGTTAGGGGTGTGTTGGGGTTAGGGTTGGAGTTATAATTGGGGGGTTTCCACTGTTTGGGCACATCAGGTGCTCTCCAAATGCAACATGGTGTCTGATCTCAATTCTGCGTTGAAAAAGTCAAATGGTGCTCCTTCCCTTCCAAGCTCTGCCATGCGCCCAAACAGTGTTTTACCCCCACATATAGGGTATCAGCATACTCAGGACAAATTGCAAAACAACTTTTGGGGTCCAATTTCTCCTGTTACCCTTAGGAAAATAAAAAATTGGGGGCAAAAATATCATTTTTGTGGAAAAAATGTTTTTTTTATTTTCACGCCCAGGCGTTATAAACTTCTGTGAAGCACTTGGGGGTTCAAAGTGCTCACCACACATCTAGATAAGTTCTGTGGGGGGTCTAGTTTCCAAAATGGGGTCACTTGTGGGGAGTTTCAATAGTTTAGGTACATCAGGGGCTCTCCAAACGCACATGACACCCGCAGACCAATCCATCAAAGTCTGCATTCCAAAACGTCACTACTTCCCTTCCGATCCCCGACGTGTGCCCATACAGTAGTTTTCTCCCACATATGAGGTATCAGCATACTCAGGACAAATTGGACAACAACTTTTGGGGTCCAATTTCTCCTGTTACCATTGGGAAAATAAAAAAATTGGAGACTAATTGATCATGTTTGTGGAAAAAATACGATTTTTTTATTTTCATGACTGGGCATTATATACTTCTGTGAAGCCCTTGGGGGTTCAAAGTTCTCACCACACATCTAGATAAGTTCCTTAGGGGGTCTAGTTTCCAAAATGGGGTCATTTGTGGGGGGTTTCCACTGTTTAGGTACATTAGGGGCTCTCCAAAGGCAACATGACACACGCAGACCATTCCATCAAAGTCTGCATTCCAAAACGTCAATACTTCCCTTCCGAGCCCCGACGTGTGCCCATACAGTAGTTTTCTCCCACATATGGAGTGTCAGCGTACTCAGGACAAATTGGACAACAACTTTTGGGGTCCAATTTCTCCTGTTACCCTTGGGAAAATAAAAAAAATGGGTACTAAAAGATGATGTTTGTGGAAAAAATACGATATTTTCATTTTCACGCCCGGTCGTTATAAACTTCTGTGAAGCACTGAGGGGGGTTCAAAGTGCTCACCACACATCTAGATACGTTCCTTAGGGGGTCTCGTTTCCAAAATGGGGTCACTTGTGGGGGGTTTCCACTGTTTAGGTACATCAGGGGCTCTCCAAAAGCAGCATGACACACGCAGACCATTCCATCAAAGTCTGCATTCCAAAACGTCACTACTTCCCTTCCGAGCCCCGACGTGTGTCCATACAGTAGTTTTCTCCAACATATGAGGTATCAGCGTACTCAGGACAAATTGGACAACAACTTTTGGGGTCCAATTTCTCCTTGTACCCTTGGGAAAATGAAAGAAATTGGTGACTAAAAGATCATGTTTGTGGAAAAAATACGATTTTTGTATTTTCACGCACGGGCGTTATAAACTTCTGTGAAGCACTGGGGGGTTCAAAGTGCTCACCACACATCTAGATAAGTTCCTTGGGGGGTCTAGTTTCCAAAATGGTGTCATTTATAGGGGGTTTCTACTGTTTTGGTACATCAGAGGCTTTCCAAACGCGACATGGTGTCCGATCTCAATTCCAGCCAAAAACGTCAAATGACGCTGCTTCCCTTCCGAGCTCTGCCATGTGCCCAAATAGTGGTTTACCCCCACATGTGGGGTATCAGCGCACTCAGGACAAATTGCACAATATCTTTTAGGGTCCTGTTACCCTTGAAAAAATAAGAATTGAGGGTGAAAAGATCATTTTTGTGGAAAAAATTTGATTTTTTAATTGTACGGCTGTATGATATAAACTTCTGTGAAGCCCTTGTGGGTTCAAAGTTCTCACCACATATCTAGATAAGTTCCTTGGGGGGTCTAGTTTCCAAAATGGGGTCACTTGGGGGGGTTTCCACTGTTTAGGTACATCAGGGGCTCTCCAAACACGACATGGCGTCCGATCTGAATTACAGCCAATTTTGCATTTAAAAAGTCAAATGGCGCTCTTTCCCTGCTGAGGTCTGCCATGCGCCGAAACAGTGGTTCCCCCCCACATATCAGGTATCGGCGTACTCAGGACAAATTGCACAATAACTTTTGCAGTCTAATTTCTCCTGTTACCCTTGGTAAATTAAAAAAAATTGAACCTGAAATATTTTTTTAGTGAAAAAAAGTTAAATGTTCATTTTTTTTTAAATATTCAAAAAATTCCTGTGACGCACCTAAAGGGTTAATAAACTTCTTGAATGTGGTTTTGAGCACCTTAGGGGGTGCAGTTTTTAGAATGGTGTCACTTTTGGGTATTTTCTATCATATAGACCCTTCAAAGTGGCTTCAAATGTGATGTGGTCCGCAAAAATAAAATGGTGTTGCAAAAATGAGAAATCGCTGGTCAACTTTTAACCCTTATAACTTCCTAACAAAAAAAAATTTTGGTTTCGAAATTGTGCTGATGTAAAGTAAACATGTGGGAAATGTTACTTATTCAGTTTTTTTGTGTGCTATATCTCTGTGATTTAAGGGCATAAAAATTCAAAGTTGGAAAATTGCGAAATTTTCAAAATTTTCGCCAAATTTCCATTTTTTTCACAAATAAACGCAAGTTATTTGAATGAAATTTTACCACTAACATGAAGTACAATATGTCACGAGAAAACAATGTCAGAATCACCGGTATCCATGGAAGCGTTTCTGAGTTATTACCTCATAAAGGGACAGTGGTCAGAATTGTAAAAATTGGCCTGGTCATTAACGTGCAAACCACCCTTGGGACTTAAGGGGTTAACAGTAATTTTGTTAAGGGAGCGATAGTCAATACAGGGCCTTAATGTACCATCCTTCTTGGCCACAAAAAAAAAACCAGCACCCAAGGGTGAAGAGGAGGGTCTAATATGACCCTTCTCCAACGACTCCTTAATATAAGAACGCATAGCCTCATGTACGTGTACAGATAAATTAAAAAGTCGACCCTTGGGAAATTTACACCCCGGACTCAGCTCAATTGCACAGTCATAACTCCTATGAGGAGGCAAAGACGCAGGCTTACTCTCACTAAACACATCATAAAAATCAGCCAAATAGTCAGGAACCTCATGCGACTGGGGAGAGGTGGAGAAAACAGGAGTGTCACTAAAAGCACACCGTCAACCCCAACTCACCACAGACACAGATTTCCAATCCAAAACTGGATTATGGATTTGCAACCAGGGGAACCCCAGCATGATGGTATCATGCAAATTATGCAACACCAAAAATCTGCAATTTTCTTGATGGTCTGGGGCGACCCGCATTACCACCTGGGTCCAAAACGGAGGTTTATTCTTCGCCAAAGGAGTAGCATCAATACCCCTCAAAGGAATAGGCATCCGCAGGGGTGTCATAGGGAAACCACAACGTTTAGCAAAATCTAAATCCATTAGATTCAAGACTGCTCCTGAATCCACAAAGGCTTTAGCAGAAAATGTGGACAGGGAGTAGATCAGAGTAATTGCCAGAAGAAACTTAGGTTGTACACCACCTACAGCAAATGTGTGTGCAAAACGTTTCTCTCGTTTAGGGCAGACAGAAATAATATGAGAGGCAAATCCACAGAAAAAACAAAGCTTATTACGCCTTCTGAACTCCTGACGTTGCGCCCTAGACAAAACTCTATCACATTGCATAGGTTCAGACATTTGTTTAACAGGTGGCAACATTTCCCGCATAATTTTACGTTCACGTAAACGCCGATCAACCTGAATGGCTAATGACATAGAATCGTCAAGACCAGAGGGAACAGGAAATCCCACCATAGTATCTTTTACGGTTTCTGACAAACCCTTCCGAAAGAGAGCTGCCAAGGCACCATCATTCCAGGTAGTAAGGACCACCCACTTTCGGAATTTTTGACAGTACAACTCTGCAGAATCCCGACCCTGGCTCAATGCCAACAGGGCCTTTTCAGCCTGATCAGTAGCATTAGGTTCGTCATACAACAACCCCAAGGCTTGAAAAAATGCGTTCACATTAGTAAGAACAGGATCATCAGGTTTCAAAGAAAACGCCCAATCCTGGGGATCACCGCGCAGCAAGGAGATGACAATATTAACCTGCTGCGCAGAGCTCCCCGATGAGTTAGGCTTCAAGGCAAGAAATAATTTACAATTATTCTTAAAATTCAAAAATTTAGACCGATCCCCAAAAAACATCAGGAGTGGGGATTTTTGGTTCAGCAGCGTGTGAATGAGCAAGATAGGCGGAAATTCCTCGCACTTCAGCAGCAAGCTGCTCCACACGATCAGACAATTGCTTAAACTCCATTAAAAAAAAAATATTCCTCCTATGGCCTCAGAGAAAAAGAGGAAAAAATATACACAAAAAAAAATTCTGACACTTTTTTTTTTTTTTTAAACAATTCTTTCCTGCTTTTGAGTACCCTAGAATCTGCGGTATGGCTGGTGATTCTGTTATGATTGAGTCACCGAGGAGGAAAAAACAAAACACAAGCTCAGCCCAGAAAATCAGAGAGGTTGGAAACTAGCGGATTGCAGACCCCTAATCCTATCACACAACTAGCAGTAGCCGTGGAGTGTTCCTACGGTGATCCTAGACACCTCGGCACAGCCAGAGATCTACATAAGCCTAAAGAGAGAAAAGGGAAAAACTGACTGCCCCAGAGCAGACCCCAAAGCAATAGGCAGCTGCCAACATATAATGACGGTGAAGCAAGATGAAAACACTAACACAGATAGAAAGATAGGTTGAGTAAACGATGGGGCCCAAGCTAACTAAAAAGGACAGGACAGAACAGCTGCTGTCTGCAATCCGAGAAAACCCTGCTAAAAATATTACCAACACAACTGATAAGCAAAAAGGGCCCTGAAGTCACTAGACTTCAAACCCTATATCAGCACTCAGAATATTCTGGAAGCAGAGCAAAAGAGAACACTGATCAAGGAAAAAGAATCCAGCACACCCCCGGCCGGGGATGGCAGAACTCCAAAAAACAAGATAAACAAAACCAAAACTAATAAGTTCAATAGCAGAGCAAAAACTTATCTTTGGGAAGCAGGAATCAGACTGGTCTCCAAGAATCCAGCAGAGAAATCACCAGCGACTCAGAAGGGCGTTGGCTGCCTTATATTCAGTCTGAAGTTCCCGTTACCCAGTCACCATCCACCTGATCAGGTGTTTGGTTTCTTTCATCCCAATCAGCCTCACTACCTTCCTTCACCAGAAGAGGGAGATCCTCGGACACAAAAGATGAATGAACAGATGAGCTCACAACACCAGTCTGAATAAATGCGTTTTCAGGGCACGCTTAAAATTGTGGGGATTGGGGACTAATTGTATTGACCTGGGAAATGCATTCCAAAGAATTGGCGCAGCACGTGTAAAGTCTTGGAGACGGGAGTGGGAGGTTCTGATTATTGAGGATGCTAACCTCAGGTCATCAGCAGAACGGAGGGCGTGGGTAGGGTGGTATACTGAAACAAGGGAGGAGATGAAGGGTGGTGCTGAGCCATGGAGGGCTTTGTGGGTGAGGGTAATAAGTTTATACTGAATTCTGGAGTGGATGGGTAGCCAGTGTAATGACTGGCACAAGGTAGAGGCATCGGTGTAACGATTGATGAGGAATATGGTCCTGGCTGCAGCATTCAAGACAGATTGGAGAGGGGGAGAGTTTGGTAAGAGGGAGACCGATTAGATGAGAGTTACAATAGTCGAGACGAGAATGAATAAGAGAAACGGTAAGAGTTTTGCAGACTCAAAAGTAAGAAAAGGTCGAATTCTAGAAATATTTTTGAGGTGCAGATGACAAGAACGAGCCAGTGATCGAATGTGGGGGGCAAAGGAAATCTCGGAATCAAGTATGACCCCAAGACAGCGGGCATGTTGCTGGGGAGTAATACTGGAGCCACACACAGAAATGGCAATGTCGGGTATAGGTACATTAGTAGAGGGAGGAAACACAAGGAGTTCAGTCTTTGACAGGTTCAGTTTCAGATATAGTGAGGACATGATGTTAGACACAGCGTTTAGACAATCGCCGGTGTTTTCTAGAAAGGCTGGCGTGATGTCAGGAGAAGAAGCGTATAATTGGGTGTCATCAGCATAGAGATGGTAATGGAAACCAAATCTACTGATTGTTTGACCAATAGGGGCAGTGTACAAGGAGAAGAGGAGGGGGCCCAGGACTGATCCTTGAGGAACCCCAACAGTAAGGGGAAGGTGAGAGGAGGAGGAACCTGCAAAAGATACAGTAAAGGAGCGCTCAGAGAGGTAGGAGGAGAACCAAAAGAGAACGGTGTCCTTGAGGCCAATGGAACGGAGCATAGTGAGGAGGAGCTGATGATCCACAGTGTCGAATGCTGCAGAGAGATCCAAGAGAATTAGCATGGAGTAATGACCACTGGATTTAGCTGTTAGTAGATCATTAGAGAATTAAGTGAGGGCAGTTTCAGTAGCGTGTAAGGAGCAGAAGCCGGATTGGAGAGAGTTGAGAAGAGAGTTATCAGAGAGATAACGGATAAGACGGGAGTGGACCAGGCGTTGAAACCATACTACATATCCCTGGTATCTGGTGTTAAAATGAAACGCCACGCAGGGCCGGGGGTTACTCATTACTGGGACTTTCAGGCTCTTTTAAGGGGGAAGTATGTCACGGTGGTGATTGGGACCCGGTCTGTGGCCCTGGGTGTCCAATAAAGAAGATGACAGTTCAGATGAGGGGGAAGATGATATGATAACTAATTTTGAAAAGGGGGATCGTGATGCCACCCATGGTACTCGGCTAGGGTAGCGGACGCTGCAATGCAGATCCTCTGGGACGGTGTTAAAGCAGCCAAGATGATGAAGCTCTCCATGGGGAGAGCTGTATCCCAGGGCAGTTGAGATGGTGTTTGTGAGTCGTTGACGGTGATGGTGAGTGTAGCATGTGTAGCAGGCGAGTTGGAAAAGACACCAAGGACACAGTTGGGTGCAGTTTCTGAGTTTTTCGTCAAAAGTTTTGTGCACAAGATGAACCACTTGGTACTGTGTCATCCGAGGGATGGGTCCTGCAAACTCCAAGGTAGATCAGGAACACCTGTTCAAGACTCCTCCTTGTGTATCCTTTCTAGGCCGTGTCTCTGAGCTGATCTCTTCCTTCCTTCCTGCTATGCGTCTTCACAAATAGTGTCCCAAGCCGGCAGCCACGGATCACACCAGGCGACGTAGGTCAGGCCCCGGGGTCCTTTATTCCAACTGCTGCCTTTTGAGTATTGAATGTGGCTGCGACTGAGGCACTTAAACTTACCTCAGCCTCCGTCTTTCTAGCTGAGCCCTGTACTTCTCCACTACCTTCAGGAGCCAACTTCCCCAATGAGGCCTGGTCCTTCCTTCTCCAGAAACGGCCTTCACAGGTGGCTTATTGCACTTCCCGTGCTGTTATAAGTTCATTTTCTCCTTCACCTTTGATGTCCAATGAACTCCCTCTGCTGGTGAAAGGAGGTAGTGAAATTGATTTGGATGGGAAAAACATGTCATCTGAACAGGTGGAGTGTGATTGGACATCCGGAATCTCTGAGTGGATATAAGGCCGCCGACGCCCTGCTGGGTTGCTGGTGATCCTCTGCTCTGAGCTCTGGCCTCCAGTTTAGTCCTGCCTACTAAAGCTAAGTTTTTGCTCTGCTATTGTTCCATGAGATTTTATCTGGTTTACTTAGTGTTTGTGTTCAGCCAGCCCTGAACTTCATTTTTGTCTCTGATCAGTTGATCTCTTTGCTCTGTTTTCAGAATGTACCTAAGTGCTGATGTGGTGATTTTGAAGTCTAGTGACTTCGGGGCCTTTTCTATCAGACGTGTTGGACATTATTTTTGGTGGGGTTTTTGCGTGATTGCAGACAGTTGCTTTTCTTTCCTGTCCTGTCTGGTTAGTGGGGGCCCCATCGTTTGCTCAGCCTGTCTTTCTGTCTGTGTTTGTGTTTTCATCTGTTTTCACCGTCAATACATGTTGGGGGCTGTCTAATGCTTTGGGGTCTGTTCTGGAGCAGTTTAGATTTCCCCTTTCTTTCTTTAGGTTTATTTAGTTCTCCGGCTGTGATCGAGGTGTCTAGGACCACCGTAGGAACACCCCAAGGCTACTGTTAGTTGTTGTGAATAGGATCAGGGGTCTGCAATCCGCTAGCTACCAACCTATCCGGTTTTCTGGACTTTGCTTGTATTTTTGTTTTTTCCTTCTCCGGTGACTCATTCATAGAGTTGAGCGACTTTTGGTTTTTTAGGGTCGCGTTTCGTTTCGTGAAACCCGACTTTTCCAAAAGTCGGGTCGAGCAAGATCGTCCGATTATAGGGAAAAGTCGGGGTCGTCCCGAAACACGAAACCCAATGTAAGTCAATGGGGAATAAAAGTCGGCAGTGAGAGGAGGACAGGAAACACACCAACAGTGCCCATTTGAATGCCAAAAGCATCAATTCTTCTTACTTAAGCTTGTCAACCTTAATTAACTTCATAATATAAGTAACGCACTGAAAAATGGGGGTTATTTGGCTACAGTTGTGGGGGGGGGGAGGGCTGGCTCCAGGTTTTCATGTGCCCTGGGCGAAAGAGCGCCCCTTTAACACATACCACAACTCATCATGCTCCGATACGGCAGAGAAATAGCGGTACAGTACAATGAAAAATACTTCACTTTTTACATCTCATGACAAGGCCCATCTATTTCTCCATACAGAATCATTGGTCCCATATAATGTTTGAAACAGTATATGATGAGCTCCACATAATGCTACAGTATATGTTGGTCCCCATGGATGAAGCTCCACTGTCTTATGGGCCCAAATAATGCTCCAAACATAATGGGCCCCATTTCTAATGCTCTAGTGTATAATGGGCCCTGTAAATGCTGCTCCAGTGTCTGATGTTCACCTTTGGAATGTTCCAGTGTATGGTGGGCCCCATCTATCATTCTCCAGAGTATAGTGCTCCCCAAAAATTGCTGTCCCAACATTGAAAACAATGAAATAAGTCTCCTCGCTAGGGAATCTGTACTAGTCTGGACTCCTCGTCGTTCCCATGTTCCATCTCACTGCACAGTATTTCAACCTTGCAAGTGCTGTGATCCTGAGCAAGCAGGGGGGCCCACTCGTTGGCGATGGCACTGGCATAGGGCCCCTGATAGTACGGTGGTGTGTCTGATGGCGGGTGGGCCGAACCTGCACTTTCATCTGCAGCTTCCTCTTTGTCACCGTGTAAGATGGAGCTGTATATGGGAAGGGTAACCTGAGTTTCATCAGGGTCAGATTCAGGCCGTGTAGCGTGCGAGGGGAATGTAGTGGTCTGGGTCAATGTACCAGCAGATTCATCGAGCAGTGGCTGGGCATCAGTGCACTTGTATCGCCCCCAGGAGTACGGTCGCCATACTGTAGTGGCATTACCTTCCTCCTAGGGAGTGTGATGTCATGCTTGGGAGCAACGAAGGATCTCTCTAGCAGGTTAACTGATTGGGCGGCATTATTCCCATGAGTCATGACCCTCCAAACAGCGTTCATGAAGGCAAAGTGTTTGTTTTACGTGGGCAGTATGGTTGCAAAGCTGAACCTTAAAGGAATGTCCAGAAGGGCACCACCAGGAGTGGAGCCTACGGTTTAATTCGACTCCACCTGGGAAACCTCAACCATGCAAGCTACAGAACAGATGCACACATTGCAAGCTTAATTCCGTTAACGAACGAGACTCCGTCATGCCCCGCGGTCCGAGTCCGGCTTACTAGAGGGACACGTGAGGCTCTGGCAAATGAGATTGGCCAATAACTGGTGTGTCATGCCCTTACATGTCCGTGGCTGCATGTGCGCTACACTGAAAAGGCCAGCGTTTGTCGCTTACAGGTGCAGATAACCCGCTGAACAACGTTAGTGATGGGGATCTGTTATTACAATTATTACCCGCGAACGATGATTTCCCAGTAAGTGCAGGTCAACTGCAGTTCCGGAATTAGGCCTAACCGTCATTCCTGAAAAAATGAAAAACTTACATGTGCAAACCACAGGTGCTGTAGCTTGCTTAACAGCTCGCCAGCCGTTCTCAGGCCCAGTATGGATTACACGTGATTGCACAAAGGTGAGAAAGGGTACCGTATCCCCGGATAACATGTATGGATAGCATAGTGTACACATTCAAAATATATGTCTATACATCAGGAGGCAGGCTCAGACGGTGTTAGGCCCAGTATGGATTGCACGTGATTGCACAAAGGTGAGAAAGGGTTCCGTATCCCCAGATAACATGTATGGATAGCGTACACATTCAAAATATATGTCTATACATCAGGAGGCAGGCTCAGACGGTGTTAGGCCCAGTATGGTTTGCACGTGATTGCACAAAGGTGAGAAAGGGTTCCGTATCCGCAGATAACATGTATGGATAGCGTACACATTCAAAATATATGTCTATACATCAGGAGGCAGGCTCAGACGGTGTCAGGCCCAGTATGGATTGCACGTGATTGCACAAAGGTGAGAAAGGGTTCCGTATCCCCAGATAACATGTATGGATAGCGTACACATTCAAAATATATGTCTATACATCAGGAGGCAGGCTCAGACGGTGTTAGGCCCAGTATGGATTGCACGTGATTGCACAAAGGTGAGAAAGGGTTCCGTATCCCCAGATAACATGTATGGATAGCGTACACATTCAAAATATATGTCTGTACATCAGGAGGCAGGCTCAGAAGTTTGTCAGGCCCAGTATGGATTGCACGTGATTGCACAAAGGTGAGAAAGGGTTCCGTATCCCCAGATAACATGTATGGATAGCGTACACATTCAAAATATATGTCTATACATCAGGAGGCAGGCTCAGACGGTGTTAGGCCCAGTATGGATTGCACGTGATTGCACAAAGGTGAGAAAGGGTTCCGTATCCCCAGATAACATGTATGGATAGCGTACACATTCAAAATATATGTCTATACATCAGGAGGCAGGCTCAGACGGTGTTAGGCCCAGTATGGATTGCACGTGATTGCACAAAGGTGAGAAAGGGTACCGTATCCCCAGATAACATGTATGGATAGCGTACACATTCAAAATATATGTCTATACATCAGGAGGCAGGCTCAGACGGTGTTAGGCCCAGTATGGATTTGACGGCCCAGACTACACAGTGGAGGAGCAGGGAGAGGTAAAGATTGCAAATGCTGGGGACCTGCCCAAGCAAGGGGGGCCCACTCGTGGGCGTCGGTACTGGCACTGGGCCCCTCATAGTACGGCGGTGTGTCTGACAGCGGGTGTGCATGTGTTGATGTTGGACATTCAGCTGATGCAAAAGGTGAAATAGGTCAAGTCCCAGGAAGAGGTGGACCAAAGCAAGCCATTTTTCTGTCACCCTATGTGTCATCAGGGGAAGGTGGGACAAAATCCTTGGAAACCCATGCGTGGTTCATTTTAATGAAGGTTAGATCATCCACATTTTGGGTTGACAGACGGGTCCTTTTTTCTGTCAGGATTGATCCAGCTGCACTGAAGACTCTTTCCGATAGCACACTTGCAGCTGGGCAAGCGAGCTCCTGTAAGGCATATTGTGCCAATTCAGGCCAGGTGTCCAGTTTAGCTGCCCAATAGTCAAAGGGGAATGACCTGTGTGGGAGAACATCGATATGGGAGGAAAAGTAGTTTGTAACCATAGTTGACAACTGCTGTCTCCTGTCACTTTCCATCGATGCAGTATTACCAGTTGTGTGAGCGGTACTTGAAAAATCAGTCCACAACATTGTCATGAAACCCCTGTCTCCAACGCCACTTCTGCTGTGTGCACCACGAACACCTCTGCCAAGCTGACCCCGGCCCGTACGGCTCTTGTGAGAACCATCACCGCTGCTGTGTGCTGGGAATGCCTCAAGCAACCGATTTACCAGAGTTGCTTGTTTATTAGCCAATATTAGGTCAAGGTTCTCCTGTGGCATGATGTTTTGTAATTTGCCTTTATAGCGTGGATCCAGGATGCTGGCCAACCAGTAGTCGTCATAGTTCATCATTTTGGCAATGCTGGGGTCCCTTTTTAGGATCTGCAAGGCATAATCTGACATGTGGGCCAATGTTCCCGGTGTCAATGATGCACTGCGAGTGCTGGTTGGAGGAGCACTTTCTGGCAAATCCACATCCCTCCAGTCATGCACAAACCCTGTACCAGACCTTGCCATGCCAACATTTTCACTTGCCCCACGAGATGCATCCTCCTCCCCTAAGTAATCATCCCCATCATCCTCCTCCTCCTCCTCTTCTTCCTCCACCTCGTCCAGGAGAGGTCCCTGAGCAGACAATGGCTGAATGTCATCAAGGATTCCCTCCTCCTCTTCCTCCTCATCAACATTGGCTGCAGAAGCCTGCTCCTTAAGGTGCGTCAAAGTTTGCATGAGCAGACGCATAAGTGGGATGCTCATGCTTAGGATGGCGTCGGCTGCACTTACCAGCCGTGTGCATTCCTCAAAACACTGAAGGACTTTACAGAGGTCTTTCAGCTTCGACCACTGCACACCGGTCAACTCCATGTCTGCTCTCAAAGTGCCTGGCCGTGTATCCTCCCACAAATGCATTATGGCCTGCCTCTGCTCGCACAGCCGCTCCACCATGTGCAGGGTGGAGTTCCACCTTGTTGCAATGTCGATAATGAGGCGGTGGTTGGGAAGGTGGAGCAATCGCTGCAGCTTCTGCATACGAACGGAGTGTACAGGCGACCGGCGGATGTGCGCGCACAGTCTTCGCACCTTCTGGAGCAGGGCTGTTAACTCCGGATAATTTTTGAGGAAGCACTGCACCACCAGGTTCAAGGTGTGAGCCAAGCAAGGTATGTGGCTGAGTTTTGAAAGGGCTATGGCTGCCACAAAATTACGCCCGTATCACTAACTACCTTGCCTGCCTCAAGATGTACACTGCCCAGCCATGACTCAGTTTGTCACTGAAAGTACTCGGCCAGCACCTCGGCGGTGTGTCTGTCGCCCAAACACATCATCTGCAACACAGCCTGCTGACGCTTTCCACTAGCTGCTCGATAGGGGGACACCTCGTGTGCAACAGTGGCAGCTGCAGATGGAGTGCTCGTACGACTGCGCTCTGTGGATGAGCTTTTGCTTCTGGAGGAGGAGGAGGAGGAGGAGGGTCGAACGCCTACAGCCAACTGTTTCCTATACCGTGGGCTAGGCAGCACTGTCCCACCACCGCTGTCCCCTGTGGACCCTGCATCCACCACATTAACCCAGTGCGCAGTGATGGACACGTAACGGCCCTGGCCATGCCGACTGGACCATGCATCAGTTGTGAAGTGCACCTTTCTGCTCACTGACTGCTTGAGTGCATGGACAATGCGGTCTTTCACATGATGGTGGAGGGCTGGGATGGCTTTGCGAGAGAAGAAGTGGCGACTGGGTAGGTCATAGCGTGGTACTGCATAGGCCATGAGTTCGCGGAAAGCTGCGCTTTCCACCAACCGAAAGGGCATCATCTCAAACGAGATTAGTTTGGCAATGTGGGCGTTCAAACCCAGTGTACGCGGATGAGAGACTGAGTACTTTCTTGACCTACTCATAGTGTCTGGGAGGGTGAGCTGGACTTGAGAGCTGCATATGGTGGAAGTAGCGGTGGACAGGGCGGACTGAGAGAGGGTTGATGATGGTGATGGAGTTGGTGTTCTTTCTGATGGCCTAGAATCAGTCTTTCGTTGATATAACAGTGGGATTCCCTGACTGCTGTGGCCTTGCAACGACACCTCAACATTTGCTGCTGTGCTAACCGGTGGGCTTACATTGGGGGAAACAATGTAGCGTTGCTGACTACCTTCGTTGTGATCAGTTGCACATGAGGTTTGGTGTTGTGTCCACGCTTGCAAGTGCATGGTGGTTAAATGTCTAAGCATGCAACTGGTATTCAAATTTTTCAGATTTTTCCCTCGGCTAAAGGTCTTTGCGCACTTCTTACAGATAACCTTGGCCTGATCATTAGGATTTTGTTCAAAAAAGTGCCACACTGCACTCTTTCTACTATGGAAGTCATTTTGCGTCCTTGCACGCTGTGCTATTTTGACCGTCTGGCCAAGCAGTCCAGCAACTTTTCGGCTTTTTGTAACCCGTTTTTGGACTGCTCCGTGTCTGCCAGATAACAGCTGTTGCGATGTCGATGCCTGCGGCCGATGCTCCTCCTCCTCTTCTGAGCTATTGGCAGCGGCACCCTCTTCCCCCAATGGATGCCATTCTGGGTCAACACCTGGGTCATCCATCACCTCCTCTTCAGTGTCATGTGCACCTTCCTCTGTGTCACCGTGTATGGTGGTATAGTGTGCGGGAAGGGGCACCTGAGTCTCATCAGGGTCAGAATCTGGCTCTGTACACTGCGAGGACAATGTAGTGCTCTGAGTGAATGTACCAGCAGAATCATCCATCAGCGGCTGTGCATCAGTGCACTCCATGTCAGATTCATCTTGGCCTGGGTAATTCACCATTTGACTTGATAATCCAGGCATGGTATGTGAAAACAGCTCCATGGAGTAATCAGTAGTATGGCCTGCGTCATCCTTCAATCTTGGTTGGGGTGAAGGACACAAGGAAAGGTGTGGTTCATGAACATGAGCCTCCAATGACGACTCAGTGCTTTTACTTTTTACAACTGAAGAAGAGGAGGCGATAGAGCTGGAGGCTGAGTCAGCAATGTAAGACAAAACTTTTTCCTGATGCTCTGGCTTTAAAAGCGGTTTGCCAACTCCTAGAAAACTAAGCCTTCGAAGCCTTATGGAGCCAGACGATGACGCAGGCTCAACACCTCCTGCATTCGGTCCTATTTTGCTCTTGCCACTAACATCAGATCCACCACCAACACCATCATTACCAGCTGCCAACCCCCGCCCAATTCCATGGCCTCTTCCACCAGCCTTCCTCATTTTTGCTAAAAATGTAGACAAAATCCAACAAACTATATAGTAATGTAAAACAAGGTACAAGGTGTCTATAGGACAGGGGAGATTTTGAATTTCTGCTCACACTAGTGGACACTGGACACTTTTGGATTGTGTGAGGCCCAATGAATATCTGAGCGCTATGTGACAGGCTCGATGGCACAGCTGTGACCAAAGGGACTAGAGGATAAGTGAGATTTTGAATTTCAACAGACACTTGTGGACACTGGACACTTTTGGATTGTGTGAGGCCCAATGAATATCTGAGCGCTATGTGACAGGCTCGATGGCACAGCTGTGACCAAAGTGACTAGAGGATAAGTGAGATTTTTAATTTCAGCAGACACTTGTGGACACTGGACACTTTTGGATTGTGTGAGGCCCAATGAATATCTGAGCGCTATGTGACAGGCTCGATGGCACAGCTGTGACCAAAGTGACTAGAGGATAAGTGAGATTTTGAATTTCAGCAGACACTTGTGGACACTGGACACTTTTGGATTGTGTGAGGCCCAATGAATATCTGAGCGCTATGTGACAGGCTCGATGGCACAGCTGTGACCAAAGTGACTAGAGGATAAGTGAGATTTTTAATTTCAGCAGACACTTGTGGACACTGGACACTTTTGGATTGTGTGAGGCCCAATGAATATCTGAGCGCTATGTGACAGGCTCGATGGCACAGCTGTGACCAAAGTGACTAGAGGATAAGTGAGATTTTGAATTTCAGCAGACACTTGTGGACACTGGACACTTTTGGATTGTGTGAGGCCCAATGAATATCTGAGCGCTATGTCACAGGCTCGATGGCACAGCTGTGACAAAAGTGACGAGAGGATAAGGGAGATTTTGAATTTCTGCAGACACTTGTGGACACTGGACACTTTTGGATTGTGTGAGGCCCACTGATATCTGAGCGCTATGTCACAGGCTCGATGGCACAGCTGTGACAAAAGTGACGAGAGGATAAGGGAGATTTTGAATTTCTGCAGACACTTGTGGACACTGGACACTTTTGGATTGTGTGAGGCCCACTGATATCTGAGCGCTATGTCACAGGCTCGATGGCACAGCTGTGACAAAAGTGACGAGAGGATAAGGGAGATTTTGAATTTCTGCAGACACTTGTGGACACTGGACACTTTTGGATTGTGTGAGGCCCACTGAATATCTGAGCGCTATGTCACAGGCTCGATGGCACAGCTGTGACAAAAGTGACTAGAGGATAAGGGAGATTTTGAATTTCTGCAGACACTTGTGGACACTGGACACTTTTGGATTGTGTGAGGCCCACTGATATCTGAGCGCTATGTCACAGGCTCGATGGCACAGCTGTGACAAAAGTGACGAGAGGATAAGGGAGATTTTGAATTTCTGCAGACACTTGTGGACACTGGACACTTTTGGATTGTGTGAGGCCCACTGATATCTGAGCGCTATGTCCCAGGCTCGATGGCACAGCTGTGACAAAAGTGACGAGAGGATAAGGGAGATTTTGAATTTCTGCAGACACTTGTGGACACTGGACACTTTTGGATTGTGTGAGGCCCACTGATATCTGAGCGCTATGTCACAGGCTCGATGGCACAGCTGTGACAAAAGTGACTAGAGGATAAGGGAGATTGGATTGCTTTTAAAAAAGCAGTTTGCAGAGCAGTGGGTAAACAGCAATGCCAGCCTGTCAGGAAGCCTTAAAAGGCAGCCCAACAACCAACACCACTGATACACCACAATATAGCCTCCCCTTGCACTGCACACACAGTGACTGGTGTGTTGTGCAGGCCAAATCGCTAGCAGCAGAAGCAGTTTTTTTGTCTTCTTCCCTGCCTAACGCTCTCCCTACAGAATCAGCAGCAACCTCTCCCTATACTGAGATCGGCAGAAGTAAGATGGCGGTCGGCGTGCACGTCCTTTTATACCCCCTGTGACGCCCACCAAAGCAAGCCAATCACTTGCATGCCCTTCTGAAAGATGGTGGAGACCAGTGCCTATATCATCACGTTGCCCACAGTGTCCGTGGATCCTGATTGGCTGAAAAAGAGCGCAAAACAAACTTTTTGAAACGCAACTTTGGCGCGTAATTCGCCGACCTCGTGGCCGACCTCATCCTAGAGTCGGGTTTCGTTTCATGAAACCCGACTTTGCCAAAAGTCGGCGACTTTTGAAATTTTTCGACCCGTTTCGCTCATCCCTACTCATTCATAACACCATGCCCCAAGGACCCCTTCCTTCCAGTCTAGGAGCTTGGACAAGATAATTCTCTCTTCTCTGACCCTTAGCCCTCTCACAGCAATCCTGCTCTTACTCTGTCCTGTCACCGACTGACAACTCTCTAGAAAGATCCATTTACCTCAGACTAGCTCCACCCACCAACTGTCACCTTGCTCTCTCTGATTGGATGCCCACAATCATTCCACTACCTAAGCGCCTCCCACTGTACCTACCTTCCACACTAACCCCCAACACCCTTTCCTAGTCAGTCTGGGATGAGGCCATCCTCCCGCCGGGTACACCCAGAAAGCACTGACTAACTATGTGTGTGTTGAATGCAGGGTTAGGAGTCCTGAGTGGTGATCCCTCCTTACCTGAGGGTGGGATACCACACCTTTGGATGAGGTGCAGTACCTCTGTGGCGACCATACCCTCAGGGGCACCATAGTACCCTTTCTCAACTTTCTATATTGTTATCGGATCCATGCTGGGCCTGAGAGCGTCTATGTTTGCCTCCTGAAATGTATACGGAGATTCAGTATGTTTAAACTATACTATACATACCTTGTATCTAGTGATACTCTACCCTTTTGCAAATTTTTATATTATTATCTAATCCATACTGAGCCTGTGACCGTCTGACTCATGAAATATATACAGAGATTTACAATTATCCCTAAACTTTATAGAGCTGTCCGCTTCTGAAACAGTACCATATATCTGCTGGTATTTTGACTCCATTTTCACAAAAAATTTTAAGTATGGTGGAAGAGGTCGTGGACGTGGGTGTGGGAGGCCAGCTGGTACTGATAGTAGTGGTGGTGCATCTGCTGGTAGTGCCAAAAGCACAACAGCAGCTAAGGCAGGAGGTGTTGAGCCTGCGTCATCGTCTGGCACAAGAAGGCCTTTAAGGCTCCCTTTTCTGGGAGTAAGTAAACTGCTTTTAAAGCCAGAGCATCAGGAACTGGTTTTGCCTTACATTGCTGAAACAGCCTCCAGCTCTATCGCCTCCTCTTCTGAAGTTTAAAAAAATGCAAGCACTGACTCGTCAGTGCAGGCTTCTGGTCAGGAACCACTCCTTTCCTTGTCTCCTTCACCTCCACTAAAAGTGAAGGATGCAGCAGCCCACACTTCAGATTACTCCATGGAGCTCTTTTCACATGCCATGCTTGTGTTATCAAGTGAAATCCTGAATTCCCCAGTCCAACAAGAATCGGAGATGATGCACAGCCACTGCTAGATGATTCTCCTGGTACATTGACCCACAGCACTACATTCCCGTCGCACTCTACAGAGCCAGAATGTGACACTGATGAAACTCAGGTGCCCCTTCCCGCATACTATACCACCTTACATGTTGACACAGAGGAAGGTGCAGATGAAAGTGCCAGTTCCCTGAGCAGGTGGGGGGTCCTACTCGTGGGCGACGGCAGTGGCACATGGCCCCTTAAAGTACGCAAAAGTGTCTCTGCCAGTGGAAGGGCCCACTCGCCATCAGACATACCATCGTACTAGGAGGGGCCCTGTGCCAGTGTCGTCACCCACGAGTGGGCCCCCCATGCTTGCTCAGGGCCACAGCCCTTGCAATACTCGCCTCTCCCTGCTCCACCGCCGTGACGTCTTCCGCCTTTCCTGATAGTGACATTCAGGTTACAGAGCGCGATGACATCACGTCTGTATGCCCTCTACCGAAACAGTACAAGTGCAGAGAGCTTGAAGATGGCAATGCTGAGGAGTCCAGAGTAGAGCAGTGCCTAGCGAGGAGAGGTATTTAATTTTTTTAAATGTTGGGAGCATTTTTTGGGGGAGCAATATACACTGGAGAATGATATACGGGGCCCAGCATACACTGGAGCATCATCCATTTGGCCCATCATATACTGGAGCATTCCAAATGGGGGACATCAGACACTGGAGCAGCATTTACGGGGCCCATTATACACTGGAGCATTAGAAATGGGGCCCATTATATATGGAGCATTATTTGGGCCCATAACACACTGGAGCATCGTCCATGGGGACCAACATATACTGGAGCATTATGTGGAGCTCATCATATACTGTATGGAACATTATATGGAACCAATTATTCTGTATAGAGAAATATATGGGGCTCATTATTCTGTATGGCGCACTAGGTGGTGGCCATAATACTGTATGGAGTAATAAACTGTCCGTTTTTGAGCTATTGTAGAATTTAAAATAGATATCGGTCATGTCATGTATGCAGTGAAGTATTTTTCATTGTGCTATACCTATATTTCTGTGCCGTATCGGAGCATTATGAATTGTGGTATGTGTTAAAAGGGCGCACTAACACTCTTTGGCCCAGGGCACAAGAAACCTGGCGCCAGCCCTACCCCCCACAACTTTATCCAAATAACCCCCAGTTTTCAATGCATAACTTTTATTATAAAGTAAATTAAGGTTGACAAGCTTAAGTAATAAGAACTGATGTCGTTGGCATTGAAATGGGCACTGTACGTGTGTTTACTGTTCTCCACTCCCTGCCGACTTTGCTTCCCCATTGACTTGCATTGGGTTTCGTGTTTCAGTCAGACCCCGACTTTTCCCTATAGTCGGCCGATTTCGTTCGACCTTACTTTTAAGAAAGTCGGGTTTCATGAAACCCGACTCGACCCGAAAAAAGGCAAAGTTGCTCATCTCTAGTTGTGACGCTGTGACAATTTTCCAGAACTCTGGCCTGCAAGAAAAAAAGAAAGCCCTTTAAAGAGGATGTCCACTACATTACATGTGTTGCAATTCAAATCTAAAATCAATTCAAATTTAAATCACTGAAACAAGCACTTCTTTATTTGGGTCTTCTAGTCTAGCGGATTGGAAAAATGTATATTTTTTTTATGTTTTTCAAGTATTTAGAGTGTGGAGAATATATCTGTAAAACGATATAGTTTGATTCGCAATATTAAAAAAGTTATAGCACCTTATGGAGCAATCACCGGCATGTGCTCGGACTGAGCGGCACACAGTTGAGCAGTCTTTCGTCCTTTTGTGTGTGTATGCTTTTCTAGCTTTTGGATTAACTTGCACAATATATGGTAATTTTTGACAGCATTTTAAAAACCAATCCTTAGTATTATGACCCTTAGTAATCACCTGACACTGATTCAAGATCTAATAGGATGATGATTTGCTGGAACGTTGTTGCCACGTGACTGTAGTTTGACCTAACTGGGCTAGGGTCTCCTTCCCTATTCCTAAAGCTAAGGGCACCCTAGCTATCCCTGCTCCCCAGATTACTTCCTATGGGGAAGACACCAGGGCCACGTACCTTTCTCAGCTCCTGAATCAGCCCTTATCCATCCCCTACCCATCCAGGGAAAGGGGGAGTTGTTGTGTATATGAATACACTAACCAGACTAACAAGAAAAGGAGTATAGGGATAAATTAAAATACCAATCAAATAAATATGCACTGACAAACAATAGAGTGGAAAACGGGGAGGTAAAGGAATGACAAACCAAATAGGGGAGGATGAGGGTATGTACACAAACAAATCACCAAGTAGCAATCTGTAGATCAACACTCCAAAATGCCTCCTCAAACAACCAACAACTCCAACTCCACCCCACACAGTATAAAACTAACACTGGTAATCGAGATTGCCAGATACCGGTATAAATAGCAGATGGGAGTGGCCAACACTGAACAGCTGAGATCACCAAAGAAGGAAAGCATCAGAGACTCTCACCTGCACAGATTTAACCCCTGCACTGCTAGCAGAAACTTGCACCATTTAATATGATGGTGAAGTGCTTTTAATCAGTGCTAAAGTATGTGGAATCAGACAGCATAGTAATATTTCCCCTTTCTGTCACAGTAAACCCATGACAGCTGTGTTGGAGCAGAAACACAATATAATAACAAATCACTCAACTCACTCATTATGACTTTTGCTCTGAAACATATTAATTTGGGTGCAAAGGCTGTGAACATAGCTATGGTTTTGGCAATAATTATCTTTAAAGTAGAATTTATGCTAATTCTTAAAGTAATAGACATGATGGGAATGGATATTTGACAGCAAGGGGAGATGTACTGTACACGCACACTCGGGATGAGGCTCCTTTGAGTCACTCAGAGTGGCGTTCTTCTGACTCTGTTTTGATCTCATCGCAGAAAAGAGCGCAGCTCTGCAGGAATTTTATGAGCATGATGAAGGATCACCGATTGATTGTAAGTAAACATTTCTCTGTGTAATCTGTACTAAAAACTTTAATGCATTTTTCTCTAAACCACTTTTTTCAAATAAATGGCCTCAATATCTCCTGAACCATTTGGTCAATTGAGTAAAGCTTGAGTACACGTTTTCAGTATATAAGTGTCTATCTCCTAAGACTCACCTTGATTGAGCTGTGCTCGGTGCTTCACCGCATGTCATAGCCCAGTACTAGTGTAGAGCGGTCACATCGAGTAGAGCTCTTTCTTTAAGGGGATGATGTCACAGGAGGACGGGGTTTCTATGGGATGATGTCCCTTATATGAGGCTCCATGCTGGGGGGCTGCATGGGAAGGGTAAAATGATGATGATAGATGCTGCATGATGGGTGCTGTGTGGAGCTACATGCATGGGGGTGTGGCGCCTCTGAGGCTCAGTCGCCACAGAGGTACTGCACCTCCTCCTGAGGTGTGGTGCCCCATCATCCAGGTAAGGTGGAGGCTCCTGACCACACTCCAACACCTGCACCCCACACCACAAAGTAGTGTAGCAAAGCACCTTCGGCAGCTCCCTGCTTGGAGTGTAGCAAAGCACCCATTGGTGGCTCCCTGCTTGGAACACGAAACGTGCTGGGTAGAGCTTAGTGACATTAACGAGAGCGGGAAGAGTTTAGGTGAAGAAGAGTTGTTGTTCAGTTGGAGAGAGAAGAAGATCCCCAGAGAGAGGGATAGATGGATGGAAGTGCTGCAGCTGATCCCAGTGACCTGGGTCTGCTGGCACAGGAAAGGAAGAGAGAGAGAGCGACATAGACTGAAAGCCTGATTTTCCATAGAAAGAAAGATTAGTACGGAACGTGAGGAGTAAAAGAGAACAGAGGACGTGGGTTAGAAGAGAACCCTTCCTAGAAGTTCTAAGCGCAAGGCCGGGGCCCAGTCCCCAAGGTTGTATGGATACTAATGGTCCTGCAGCAGACACCGGAGGAATAGAAGTAGTGACCGCTTTATTCCCACACAAGACTTGGGGGCACAACAGCAACTAGATAGTGAGCCGGGACTTAGTAGCAAGGAGTCCCCGAAGCAGACTACAGCTGTCTGCCGTACAAGTAGAGTTCATAAGAACATCGGACAGGAGGAACTCCAGTGTAACTCAGTACTGAGAGTACTTCATTTAAAGGCGCTATAAGAGGAGAAGTTCAGAAAGGCACATGTTGGCGGACTGTTGGAAAGGAGTATTCCATCTGGCCTGGAGGTTGACTGAGTCCTTAATCCGGAGGACACGGCATGGAAGCAGGCACCTGTTTGTACAACAGACTGAGTAAAGCTTTGGAACTACATGCCCTGGTGTCCTCCACTCATTCCTGGGCCACACACCTGGCACCACTACATCCCTGTGCCTACACTGCACCATTCCTGCAACGCTTATCTACACTGCCCTGGGACTACAGCTTCACCTGTGGGAGCTATAACATCTTTGCGGCGCCATACCATCAGTCCCAAAGGATCTGCATGCAGTGTCGGCCTAACACCCCCCTTGCCGAACACCACAGGTGGCGTCACAAACCATTCAACTTTAATCCACCATTCAATACCCCCCTTTTACATGGGCGCCCAGGGCCACGGACCGGGTCACCGCTGCCGTGACAATCACCTCTGAGAGACCGGCCCGGTACAGAGTACCCCACAGCCCTGGGAGGGCGACCCAGTGGCAGCATAGGGCAATGGATTATGTCACTTACGTGGTGTGGCATGCTGGGGGTCTGCGAGGTGGAGGGGGTAATGTCACTGGCTTGGGGTTGCACGCTGGGTGGCTGTGGGGGAGGGGGTGATGTGACTCACATACTATTTGCTTTCATCGTCACTTATCTCCAACGTGGCTTAGTTCTGCATAATGATTTGTAAATTATTCTACATTTGTATAAATATATTTATATCTTTCTCCTTTTTGTTAACTTATTTATATATGTGTTTTAATAAAACTATTTAAGAACTATGTGTTAAATTTTAAATTTCCATAATTATATATCTAGATGTGACATTAGTGAAGAGTTCCTACCAGCTGGTTCTGTATCACAGGGTCTTCATGCATTGCAATTTGTTGGGCAAACTATCTTCTGCAAAGTCCTCACCAGTACACCCACACTAACTTGTTCAATCTCGCTGACAATTTTTCTCCTGTCTTCAGTAGCTTTTAAAGCACCACTACGGCGAGTTGTTTTTGTAGAAGTGCTGGAGTGGTGCGTCTAATTTGGGGTCCCTGCACCTGCTCTCATGCCTCCCCACCAATGTCTTCACCTTCCATCAGCGCACCTCCCATCAGTCTCCAACTATTGTGACCTGCTGGATCAATCCAGTCTCTGCTGGACATAACGGAGGTCACTTTTTAATGCAAGATTATGAGAGCCTTAATCACACTTCATATTTTTTTAAGGGGGGTAAAAATACGCCTCTTAGCAATTTTGAGGAGAATTTTTAGCCAAGGATCAGGACAAAATTTGCAGTAACTCAAATCTATAGTACAAAGATGAGTGTACATCTACTGTACATACTTACATCAGACTTGGGCAAAGTGCGGCCTGCGGGCCACATCCAGTCCTCATGGGCTGTACCATGCAGGCACCCTCCTCCGCCTGGCATCCAAGGTTGCCAACTGTCCAGAAATTTCAGGACAGTGAATAAAACTATGGCACTTTTGTGTCTCATCTTAAAGGCGTTGTCCACTACTAGGACAACCACTTTTTAAACAAAATTTTCAGCCCCCGATAAAATAATACAGATTATACTCACCTCCTGTGCCGGGGCCGTTCCCGCGGTGTCAACACTTGCTCTCCACAGGGCTGTGATGCAGTGTTGTGACATGTGACACTGTTGTATAATCAGCGCTGGCATCACTGTCTCTACTCTCAGAGTATGTGCACACGTTGTGGATTTTGCTGCAGATCCGCAGCGGATTTGGCCCTGCGGATCCGCAGCAGATCTGTAAGTAATGTACAGTACCATTTTAGCTAATGTAAAACAAAAAACGCTGTGCACATGCTACAGATTTTTCCGCGTGGATTTTCTGCGGATTTGAATCCGCAGCATGTCACTTCTTTTGTGCAGATCCGCAGTGTTTTGACACCTGCTCCATTATAGGAATCCACAGGTGTCAAAACGCAGGGGAAATCCGCACAAAATCTGCAAAAAATCCGCAGGAAATCTGCACTAAATCCGCAGGTAAAACACAAGCCATTTTACCTGCGGGTTTAGCAAAATCCACGCAGAAAATTCCACAGCAGAATCCGCAACGTGTGCACATACAGTACCCTAACATATGAACTGAACACGAAGAAGAAGTCTGGGATGCAGCTGATCACTGGCTTCCTCTTCATGTTCAGTTTGTCCGAAGGCGTAGACAGTGACGCCAGCGCTGATTGGACGCCGGGCATCACATGTCATTCCACTGCATCACACCCCCGGGATCGTGAACGCCGACACTGCTGTTATGGAGCTGGCACGGGAGGTGAGTATAGGCTTTATTATTTTATCGAGGCTGAACATTTAGTTTAAGAAGGGGTTGTCCTAGTAGTTGACAACTCCTTTAAAGGAAAGGTGCCACTATATTTATTGTTTACTAGATGGTGGCCCGATTCTAACGCATCGGGTATTCTAGAATATGTATGTAGTTTCTTTATGAAGATTTAATAATAATGCACTCCCCAATCCTGGTATGCATGGTCCTCTCACCCCCCCCTTTGCTGGTATGCATGGTCCTGTCACCCCCAATCCTGATATGCATGGTCCTCTCACCCCCCCTTTGCTGGTATGCATGGTCCTGTCACCCCCCTTTCCAGGTATGCATGGTCACCCTCACCCCCCTTTCCTGGTATGCATGGTCCTCTCACCCCCTTTCCTGGTATGCATGGTCCCCCTCACCCCCCTTTCCTGGTATGCATGGTCCCCCTCACCTCCCCTATCCTGGTATGCATGGTCCTCTCACCCCCTTTCCTGGTATGCATGGTCCCCCTCACCTCCCCTATCCTGGTATGCATGGTCCTCTCACCCCCCTATCCTGGAATACATGGTCCCCCTCACCCCCCTTTCCTGGTGTGCATGGTCCCCTCACCCCCCTTTCCTGGTATGCATGGTCCCCTCACCCCCCTTTTGTGGTATGCATGGTCCTCTCACCCCCTTTCGTGGTATGCATGGTACCCCTCACCCCCCTTTCCTGGTATGCATGGTCCCCCTCAACTCCCCTATCCTGGTATGCATGGTCCTCTCACCCCCCTTTCCTGGTATGCATGGTCCCTCTTACCTCCCCTATCCTAGTATGCATGGTCCTCTCACCCCCCTATCCTGGTATGCATGGTCCCCCTCACCTCCCTTTCCTGGTATGCATGGTCCCGTCACCCCCTTTGCTGGTATGCATGGTCCCCTCACCCCCCTTTCGTGGTATGCATGGTCCTCTCACCCCCCTTTCATGTTATGCATGGTACCCCTCAGCCCCCTTTCCTGGTATGCATGGTCCCGTCACCCCCCTTTGCTGGTATGCACAGTCCCCTCACCCCCTTTCGTGTTATGCATGGTCCCCTCACCCCCCTTTCCTGGTATGCATGGTCCCCTCACCCCCCTTTTGTGGTATGCATGGTCCCCTCACCCCCCTTTCGTGATATGCATGGTCCCCGCACCCCCCTTTCGTGATATGCATGGTCCCCACACTCCCCTTTCATGGTATGCATGGTCCCTTCACCCCCCTCTCGTGGTATGCATGGTCCCCTCACCCCCCCTTTCATGGTATGCATGGTCCTCTCACCCGCCTTTCATGGTATGCATGGTACCCCTCACCCCCCCTTTCCTGGTATGCATGGTCCCGTCACCCCCCTTTGCTGGTATGCATGGTCCCGTCACCCCCTTTTGTGGTATGCATGGTCCCCTCACTCCCCTTTTGTGGTATGCATGGTCCCCTCACCCCCCTTTCGTGGTATGCATGGTACCCCTCACCCCCCTTTTGTGGTATGCATGGTACCCCTCACCCCCCTTTCCTGGTATGTATGGTCCCCCTCACCCATAGGAAACTGCACACATACAAAAAAAAACATTTATACTCACCCATCTTTCCTGGGGTCCAGCGCTGTCCCGTTCTGCTGGGGGAGGAGTGTGGCACTAGCGCCGGAGTACGCGCATGCCCACACCACGCTGTCCGGTGCCATTTTCCTGAAGACACACTGCAAATGTGTCTTCAGGAAAATGGCGCCAGATAGCGCTATGCACATGCGCGTACTCGGCGTCAGTGCCACACTCCTCCCCCAGCCTCCTGCCCCGGTCACCGTAAGAAGAGAAGCGCCGCAGCAACGCTCCTCCTGGTGAGTTAAGTACAGTTGTGGCCAAAAGTATTGACACCCCTGCAATTCTGTCAGATAATACTCAGTTTCTTCCTGAAAATGATTGCAAACACAAATTCTTTGGTATTATTATCTTCATTTAATTTGTCTTAAATGAAAAAACACAAAAGAGAATTAAGCAAAAAGCAAAACATTGATCATTTCACACAAAACTCCACAAATGGGCCAGACAAAAGTATTGGCACCCTCAGCCTAATACTTGGTTGCACAACCTTTAGCCAAAATAACTGCGACCAACCGCTTCCGGTAACCATCAATGAGTTTCTTACAATTCTCTGCTGGAATTTTAGACCATTCTTCTTTGGCAAACTGCTCCAGGTCCCTGATATTTGAAGGGTGCCTTCTCCAAACTGCCATTTTTAGATCTCTCCACAGGTGTTCTATGGGATTCAGGTCTGGACTCATTGCTGGCCACCTTAGAAGTCTCCAGTGCTTTCTCTCAAACCATATTCCTAGTGCTTTTTGAAGTGTGTTTTGGGTCATTGTCCTGCTGGAAGACCCATGACCTCTGAGGGAGACCCAGCTTTCTCACACTGGGCCCTACATTATGCTGCAAAATTTGTTGGTAGTCTTCTGACTTCATAATGCCATGCACACGGTCAAGTAGTCCAGTGCCAGAGGCAGAAAAGCAACCCCAAAACATCAGGGAACCTCCATCATGTTTGACTGTAGACACAGGAACTACGCACGGTAGACACAGGAACATTCAGGTCTTTGGAGATGGACTTGTAGCCTTGAGATTGCTCATGCTTCCTCACAATTTGGTTTCTCAAGTCCTCAGACAGTTCTTTGGCCTTCTTTCTTTTCTCCATGCTCAATGTGGTACACACAAGGACACAGGACAGAGGTTGAGTCAACTTTAATCCATGTCAACTGGCTGCAAGTGTGATTTAGTTATTGCCAACACCTGTTAGGTGCCACAGGTAAGTTACAGGTGCTGTTAATTACACAAATTGGAGAAGCATCACATGATTTTTCGAACAGTGCCAATACTTTTGTCCACCCTCTTTTTTATGTTTGGTGTGGAATTATATCCAATTTGGCTTTAGGACAATTCTTTTTGTGTTTTTTCATTTAAGACAAATTAAATGAAGATAATAATACCAGAGAATTTGTGTTTGCAATCATTTTCAGGAAGAAACTGAGTATTATCTGACAGAATTGCAGGGGTGTCAATACGTTTGGCCACAACTGTATGACGCTGGAGAGCCCGGCCGGCCGCGACCAATCAGTGACGCAGGATTTCAGTTACAGACTGACATGATAAGACGATTATATATATAGATACTGTATAATCAATTTTTATACAAAAAAATTTAAAGCACTATTCACTGTTTTTTATTTGTTAAAGAGGATATCCAGGAATTTGTAAAAAAATAAAAAGGTTTCACATGGACATACAGTCTGTGTGAAAAACCTGACACGTGCGATGATGGGTGTGTGTCTCCGTATTTGTGCTTTTTAAAAAGCAGACCACATACGGACGCAAAAAACGGGCGTATGAAGGGGGCCTCAGATGTAGCAGATTGAAACTAGAGGAAGTAGAACAGTGAGGGGTTTGGGTGGCTGTGATAGGTGTGGGCTTACAGGTCACTGCAATGCATGATGGAACTTGTAGTAAAAGAGCAGAGGAAGTCCGGAGAAAGGAAGTTGTCGATGAACGCCATTAGAGATGCAGCCAGCCGGAAGAACGGTGCTGCTAAAGCATTAAAAAAGGTAATATTGCTAAAATAACATAATATATGTATTGAAAGGCATAAAAAAGCAAGATTTATGGAAAAAAACACAGTTATGGTTCCAGACAACCTTTTTAATTATATGATATAGAAATGGAGCATGTGTTGTTTTTAAACTATTCACCACTGGGAGCTGTCATTCCTCCAGCACGTCGGCGCCTCTGTCATATGATCGCTTGGCGCAGATGGGTCGCCATGACAGTCGCGGTTCTGCTGAACACTCCCATGCCTGTCATTACGATCCTCCAGTGAACGCTGGCTCGTGGTCGAAGCACTGCTATAGCACAAGCGATTGGACAATCATAGCTTCAAGTCTCCTAAGGGGACTATTAAATAATTATAAAGTAAAAAAAAAAAAAAATTTTAAAAATCGCCAGAAATACGTTTTTTTGGCTGCTGCAACATTGCAGTGAAATGCAGTAAACAGGCGAACAAAACATCATATCCACCCCAAAGTGGCATCCGGTAAAAACGTCAGATCAGGGTGCAAAACATGGACCCTTACCAGACCCCATAGTCCAAAAAATGAAAACGATCTTGGGCTCAGAAAATGGCAATATAAGAAAAAATTCATACCAATTTCCGTGTTTTTTTTTTTTTTAACCACTTAAATAAAAAAATGAAAAAAAAACTATACACTTGGTATCTGCGTGCTTGTACTGACCTAGAGAATCATATCGCTGAGTCAGTTTTACTGTATTATATGGCAAATAAAGACAATTGTGGAATTACACTTTTTTTTTGCAATTGCACCACATTTGGAATTTTTTTCCCGTTTTGCAGAACGCTATATGGTAAAAATCAGTGGTGTTGTTCAAAAGTACAAGTGGTCCCAGAAAAAAACAAGCCCTCACATGGCCATATTGATGGAAAAATGAAAAAAAAAAAAGGGGAGGGAAAAAAATGGAAAATGGCTTTGAGGTGAAGGAGGGGTTAAACAGAATTAAAGTTGTGTATGGATTGACATGACTTTCTCTTCAGTTAATATCTCATCATGTGTTTTGTGGTTTGCGGAGGTTTCCGGAATACTAAATGAATGAAGTGAAAGATTTGTTAACCTGGAAGTGTTGCTTATAATTGGTAAAGGATTTATTAGCTTCATTTCTACCACACCTGCTGCTGTTTCTTCGTATGATGAGGAGTTTTTATGTGACACACAATTTAGAGTCTTAATTTGAATCCAGTTTATGAAGTCACTATAATGTAGCATGTGCAAAAATCAGTCACTGCGAAAATGAAAGCGTAATATTACAAATGCAGCCATCCAGCTAATCGAGCAGCGCTATTATTAGTGCATAGTAGAGTGGAAATACAGTATAAAGTGCAATTATCTTTATAATAGATTGTAAAAGACCATTACAACATATGGACAGGGCTGGTGTTCGCACCTGGCAATTTCAGGCAAAGGCTGGGGCCACTGCTGGTTTTTGTTCTTTGTATTTATATATTGGGCCATGTTCACACGTTCAGTATTCGGTCAGTATTTTATCTCAGTATCTCTAAGCCAAAACCAGGAGAGGAACAATCACAGTAAAAGTATAATAGAGACCTGTCACCACTTCTGGATTTATCACCCACTCCTGATTTTGGCTTACAAATACTGAGGTAAAATACGGAATGTGTGAACAAGGCCTTGTGCAGATTCTCAGGGCATTGCTGTGTTGAGGAAAGAGCCCTCCTGATACATATTTAACCCTTACTGTTTTTTTCATTCAAAATCAAGCAGTAGGCATGACAGCTTTATCTCTATCCAAGAAAAACGATCAAAGTTTGATCAGATTGTTTTTTGTTTTTTTTTCTAGGTCTGATGAAAAAATTGGACATTTTCCCCATAAAATATCAGGGTTATGCATGCGATCCTTGAAAACCATGGATAGCACTCATCCAATATAATCGGTCGTATGCACGATCCCTAAGGCCGGGGTCACACTGGCGAGGAATACGGCCGAGTGAGAGGCGCTAAAAGCACGCATTAGACACGGACAAATGATTCTCTATGGGGTCCCAGCCGTATATTTCTCATCCGTATTCTAGGCTCCGTACCAATCGCAGCATGCTGCGATTGTCAGCGTACTACGCCCGTAGTACGCCAATGCAAGTCTATGGGTGCGCAAAAAATACGGATTACACACGGACCACACATGTGACTTGCGAGAAATACGCACCCGGTGTCTTTTACCAAAGCCGGCAATTCAGTGCGCTATACAGTAAACTCACACTGACAGGTTTAATAAAGAAACAAAAGAATAGATATAGACACATAGAAAATATATATATATATATATATATATATATATATATATATATATATATATATATATATATATACATACACACAGTGGGGCAAAAAAGTATTTAGTCAGTCAGCAATAGTGCAAGTTCCACCACTTAAAAAGATGAGAGGCGTCTGTAATTTACATCATAGGTAGACCTCAACTATGGGAGACAAACTGAGAAAAAAAAATCCAGAAAATCACATTGTCTGTTTTTTTTTCATTTTATTTGCATATTATGGTGGAAAATAAGTATTTGGTCAGAAACAAAATTTCATCTCAATACTTTGTGATATATCCTTTGTTGGCAATGACAGAGGTCAAACGTTTTCTGTAAGTCTTCACAAGGTTGCCACACACTGTTGTTGGTATGTTGGCCCATTCCTCCATGCAGATCTCCTCTAGAGCAGTGATGTTTTTGGCTTTTCGCTTGGCAACACGGACTTTCAACTCCCTCCAAAGGTTTTCTATAGGGTTGAGATCTGGAGACTGGCTAGGCCACTCCAGGACCTTGAAATGCTTCTTACGAAGCCACTCCTTCGTTGCCCTGGCGGTGTGCTTTGGATCATTGTCATGTTGAAAGACCCAGCCACGTTTCATCATCAATGCCCTTGCTGATGGAAGGAGGTTTGCACTCAAAATCTCACGATACATGGCCCCATTCATTCTTTCATGTACCCGGATCAGTCGTCCTGGCCCCTTTGCAGAGAAACAGCCCCAAAGCATGATGTTTCCACCACCATGCTTTACAGTAGGTATGGTGTTTGATGGATGCAACTCAGTATTCTTTTTCCTCCAAACACGACAAGTTGTGTTTCTACCAAACAGTTCCAGTTTGGTTTCATCAGACCATAGGACATTCTCCCAAAACTCCTCTGGATCATCCAAATGCTCTCTAGCAAACTTCAGACGGGCCCGGACATGTACAGGCTTAAGCAGTGGGACACGTCTGGCACTGCAGGATCTGAGTCCATGGTGGCGTAGTGTGTTACTTATGGTAGGCCTTGTTACATTGGTCCCAGCTCTCTGCAGTTCATTCACTAGGTCCCCCCGCGTGGTTCTGGGATTTTTGCTCACCGTTCTTGTGATCATTCTGACCCCACGGGGTGGGATTTTGCGTGGAGCACCAGATCGAGGGAGATTATCAGTGGTCTTGTATGTCTTCCATTTTCTAATTATTGCTCCCACAGTTGATTTCTTCACTCCAAGCTGGTTGGCTATTGCAGATTCAGTCTTCCCAGCCTGGTGCAGGGCTACAATTTTGTTTCTGGTGTCCTTTGACAGCTCTTTGGTCTTCACCATAGTGGAGTTTGGAGTCAGACTGTTTGAGGGTGTGCACAGGTGTCTTTTTATACTGATAACAAGTTTAAACAGGTGCCATTACTACAGGTAATGAGTGGAGGAAAGAGGAGACTCTTAAAGAAGAAGTTACAGGTCTGTGAGAGCCAGAAATCTTGATTGCTTGTTTCTGACCAAATACTTATTTTCCACCATAATATGCAAATAAAATGAAAAAAAAACAGACAATGTGATTTTCTGGATTTTTTTTTCTCAGTTTGTCTCCCATAGTTGAGGTCTACCTATGATGTAAATTACAGACGCCTCTCATCTTTTTAAGTGGTGGAACTTGCACTATTGCTGACTGACTAAATACTTTTTTGCCCCACTGTATATATATGCATTCTATGTGTCTATATCTATTCTTTGGTTTCTGTTATAAACCCTGTCATAGGGCTCCATTATATGTCCATTTTGCAAGTGTGCGAGAAAATCTAGCCATAAGGATGGCATAACGGATTACATACGGATGCTGACATGCGCAAAATACGCGACCACACCTTGATTACGGATGACCTACGGAGCACTGTTTAGGGGCCATTCATCCGTATTACGCATGTAAAATACTGACCGTATTTTGCTTCGGTTAGTGTGACCCCGGCCTAACAGTGACCACATCTTACACTGCTATCGGTGAAAGAATTTTCTGTTATTAAAGGTGTTCTCCAGTTCAAATCAATGTCTGCACTCCATGTGACTATAGACTTATGAATCCCCCCTGTGCTCTGCAGGGATTTGCCGGTTTTTAAGGGGGGTGAGGGGACCATGCATACCACGAAAGGGGGGGTGAGGGGACCATGCATACTACGAAAGGGGGGTGAGGGGACCATGCATACCATGAAAGGAGGGTGAGGGGACCATACATACCATGAAAGGGGGGGTGAGGGGACCATACATACCACAAAAGGGGGGGGCGAGGGGACCATACATACCACAAAAGGGGTGACGGGACCATGCATACCACGAAAAGGGGGTGAGGGGACCATGCATAGCACGAAAAGGGGGGTGAGGGGACCATGCATAGCATGAAAAGGGGGGGTGAGAGGACCATGCATACCAGCATTGCGGGGTGAGAGGACCATGTATACTAGGATTGGGGGTTGAGAGGACCATGCATACCAGGATAGGGGAGTGAGGGGACCATATATACCAGGATAGGGATAAGGGGGTACCATGCATACCAGGACTGGGGGGTGAAGGGACCATGCTTACCAGGATGAGGAATAGGGTGCCGTGCTTACCAGGATTGGGGGGGTCCAAGCATACCAGGATTAGGAATAGGGTACCATGCATACCAGGATAGGAATGAGGGGTGCCTTGCACACCAGGATAGGAGACCATATACCGATAAAAATGCTCGCCACCTGGGCATAGAACGGGTTCATAGCTAGTAGGATATAATAATGCACAAGATAAAAAATATATTTCTTATCATTGTAATTGTGAATAAATAAAGATTGCACTGTCTCTAAAATTTGCCTCAAGAATATTAATTGGTTTGTGACATATAGACTATATATCAAATGTGCAAATGTGTCTTCAGTAAAATGCAGCCGGATCGTGCTATGCGCAATTCCGGACACACTCCTGCCCCGGTCTCCGGCCGAAGAGAAGCGCCGCAACAACGCTCCTCCCACTCAGGTAAGTATGTAAGTATGGCGCCCGAGATCGCGGTATGTAAGATTTCTGCTCAGAGATATTTGCTTCACACCAGCCACATGTACATACATTTATACCCTTGGGCTGGGACAACTCATAAAGTCCTATGGCTTCCAGTACCATCTGTACGCTGGTAGCACTCAGATCTACCTCTATGGCCCAGATGTCACTTCTCTGCTGTCCAAAATCCCAGAGTGTCTATCAGCCATATTCTTCTACTCTTGCTTCCTCAAGTTCGAAATGGACAAATCTGAACTCATTATCTTTCCTCCATCTCACCTATCTTCCCTACCTGATCTACAGTATCCATCACAATACATTATATCACACTTTCCCATGTACTGGAAATCAGCTGCCTCGGAGTATCCCTTGACTCTGCCCTGTCTTTCAAACCTGCAAGCTCTTGACATCGTCTGTCACCTCCAGCTTAAAAATATTTCCAGAATCCGTCTTTTCCTCAACCCTCACTCTACCAAAATAAATTACTTGTGCATGCTCTCAACTCCCCCTCCTCTGTGGCCTACCTGCTAATATTCTCGCACCACTCCAATTTGTCCTTAACTCTACTGTCCAACTAGTTCATTTCTCTCCTTGCTACTAACACCGACCTAAAAAACCCATCCATAACCTTTCTCCTTCGGACATCTCCGAGCTAATCTCCCGATATTTTCTCGCACGTAATCTCCCTTCCTCACCTGACCTCCTTCTCTCCACACTTATTCGTTCCTCACCCAATTGCCTTCAAAATTTCTCCCGATTATCCCCCATCCTCTGGAATTTCTCCTGATTATCCACCAGATTCGGATCTTTCAGATGAATCCTGAAAACCCATCTCTTCAAGAAAACTTACGACCTGCAATGACCACAGTGCCACCTCAACACTACTGGAGCTACTGCATCCGCCAACCTACTGTCTCCTTCCCCATCATCAGCAAAGTCCTCTTCCCTCTGTACCAGTTTATCATTGTATCATTGTTAGTTTGTTTACTGTAAGTGTATGTAACCCCTTCTCATGTACAGCATCCTGGAATCAATGTTGTTATATGAAATAATAGTACCGTACAAAATCTCAGTTAAAAAAATGTGCCCAACAGGGACAGACATATCATTGGTGCAACCAAGGGCCAAAAAGATAAGGAGGCCCATTTCTACCTACAAAGTAGGTACAATTTTGATTTTTTTATGAGCTCTTGGCCTACAAAGGGCCCATACATTGTTTTTGCCGAGGTGTGCATAGGGGTGTACATTTTGAGCTGTTTGGTTGTTATTCTCACTTTCAATGAAGAAAATAAAAAATTTACATTTTTCATTTAGTTGCCCAAAAATTCTGCGCACACAGATATTTTCCTAAGAAAAACAAAACCTCATCTTAGGCTGGTTTCACATTTGCGTTTTTTAGCGCTGGAAAAAAACGCACACCTGCGCATGCGTTTTTTCCCCTATATTTAACATGGGTGCGCATACCTGTGCACTGGTCAGCGCATGTATGCGATTTTCATGCGCTGCGTTTTTTTGGGGTGTGCGTTGGGATTTTCCAGACGCAGCATGTTGCATTTTTTGGCCCTGCAAAAAAGCGCATGCGCACATATGCGCACGTTTTGCGCTAAAAATGGCCATTATAGCCTATGGAAGCGCATATGTGCGCACTGGCATGCTCATGTATGCGTTTTTTTGCATATGCGTTTTTTTTTTTAAACCATGGAATTTAGGGGTTTGGGTTAGAGTTAGGGTTAGTTAAGGGGGGTTAGGGTTAGGGTTATGGTCAGGGTCAGGGTTAGGGTTAGGGTTAGGGTCAGGGTTAGGGTTAAGTATGGTTTTGTTAAGGATTAGGGTCATGGTTAGGGTCAGGATTAGGGTTAAGTATGGTTTTGTTAAGGGTTAGGGTCAGGGTTAGGGTTAGGGTTAGGGTTAGGGTCAGGGTTAGGGTCAGGATTAGGGTTAAGTATGGTTTTGTTAAGGATTAGGGTCAGGGTTAGGGTCAGGATTAGGGTTAAGTATGGTTTTGTTAAGGGTTAGGGTCAGGGTTAGGGTTAGGGTCAGGGTTAGGGTCAGGATTAGGGTTAAGTATGGTTTTGTTAAGGATTAGGGTCAGGGTTAGGGTCAGGATTAGGGTTAAGTATGGTTTGGTTAAGGGTTAGGGTCAGGGTTAGGGTTAGGGTTAGGGTTAGGGTCAGGGTTAGGGTTAGGGTCAGGGTTAGGGTTAAGTATGGTTTTGTTAAGGGTTAGGGTCAGGGTTAGGGTTAGGGTCAGGGTTAGGGTTAGGGTCAGGGTTAGGGTCAGGGTTAGGGTCAGGGTTAGGGTCAGGGTTAGGGTTAGGGTTAGTTAGGGTTTAGGGTTTGGGTTAGGGTTAAGTATGATTTGGTTAAGGGTTAGGGTCAGGGTTAGGGTTAGGGTTAGGGTCAGGGTTAGGGTTAGTAAAGTCATGGTTTGGGTAGTGTGAGGGGCCACCTAAAAATGTTGGAAAAAAACGCAAACGCGGTAAAAACGCGCTAAAAACGCATACAAACGCGCAAAAACGCTGCGTTTTTTTCCTGCATGCGCACAAAAATGCTTGAAAAAAATGCAGCGTTTGTATGCATTTGTATGCGTTTTTTTAATGCGTTTTTTTGCGGGAAAAACGCGCTGCAAAAAAAAGCAAGTGTGAAACTAGCCTTACACTTTCAATAATACAATGAATCATCAATGATTACAAATTGCAAGATATTCATGCACACAGTGTGGACATCAATGTCGTGGGTATGCTCTGTGACATGTACAGAGATTCATATGCAAGGAGAGGGTGTGCTGTGACCACTAAATTAGAAATGAGTGTTTATCTGTTAACCTCACCAAGCTTTATAACAAAGGTGCTTATTGTCATTGTGATCCTGCCTATGAAGATAATGAGGTGATGTAACGAATGGAAGCGGAGGCACAGGTGGTGAAGTTCACATTTGTTGTTTATTACGATATTTGTGGAACCTCAGGACCAAGGTCCGGGGAACTCTGAAGGGGGCGTGACTAAGGCTACTTTCACACTTGCTTTTTTTTTTGCAGCGCGTTTTTCCCGCAAAAAAACGCATACAAATGCTGTGTTTTTTTCAAGCATTTTTATGAGCATGCATGAAAAAAACGCAGCGTTTTACGTGTTTGTATGCGTTTTTAGTGCGTTTTTACCGAGTTTGCGTTTTTTTCCAACATTAGTTGGCCCCTCACACTAACCCAAACCATGACTTTACTAACCCTGACCCTAACCCTTAACCAAACCATACCCTAACCCTAACCCTGACCCTAACCCTTAACCAAACCATACTAACCCTAACCCTTAACCAAACCCTACCCAAACCCTAACCCTAAACCCTAACTAACCCTAAACCCTAACCCTTAACCAAACCATACTAACCCAAACCCTAACCCTAACCCCCTTAACTAACCCTAACTATAACCCAAACCCCTAAATTCCATTGTCTAACTAATGGTCAACAAAAAAACGCATGCGCAAAAAAAGCATACAGGAGCATGGCAATGCGCACATATGCGCACCCATAGACTTATAATGGGTGTCTTGCTGTAAAAAAACGCATTGCACGCGCATGCGTTTTTTTGAGGCAAGTCGGACGCCCCAAAAAAAAACTGCATGCGCGGAAAAACGAATACAAACGCATGTGTATGCGCACATAAGCGCATCCCATGCAAAATATAGGGGAAAAAACGCATGCATTTTTTAGCGCTAAAATCCAGCGCAAAAAAACGCAAGTGTGAAACCAGCCTAAGTGAGCCCCAGACATCGGTAGGAAGTCCCCTCGATCAGGGTCAGAATGGAATGTCTGGAGAACACTGGTGCTACCTCCAGTTAGATTCCGGACACGTGGCAGCTGTCCCAGCGGGCCAGACAGATAAACAAGTTTAACAGGTATGGTGGAGCTGACCAGTGGGTTTCGGGTACACGGATATGAGCTGGCACTGGCGTGGTCCACAGGTTTGGATGGCTGAGTAGCGGAATGGGATGGAACTGGTGTAGCCGGTACGGACGTCGTCCTGGACTGTTGAGTAACAGGTAACTGACAGTCTGCGGAGTCAAACAGTGTAAGCGGAGTAGTTGGCAGAACACTGCAGAAACACAGGCACAACAACAGCAGAACCGGAAGCTAGCAACAGAAGTTACTTGTTGCTCCGGTGCCCTCCCTATGGTGGAGGGGCCTCAGTACCACACCATTAGTCAGAGGCATTTTTGACAAATGCGCGCTGTCTTTTTAAGAGACAGGGAGCATGCGCGCAACTTAAGCACTCTCCTCGGGTACCTGCTGACAGCACGCGAGGATGCAGAGGGAAGGGAGGGAGCAGAGGCTGCAGCAGGATGGCGCAAGGCCGGCACAGAGCGGGAGTCCAGATGGGGACCCTGCGAAGGTATGGACCGGGGCCGGGTTCAGCAGGGCTGGGACCGAGCGTAATAGGTGACGTCTGAGAAGTGATCAATGTAAAACAGAAAATGTAAGCCGCTGCTTAATTTCACATTAGAAGTTGAGCAGAGGTGAATAAGTCATGTTCCCACATACACTAACTGGTGGGATTTGTGCATGCTCACCTGGTATTCTGCACCTGCCCAACATCTCTGATAGTTCCTATTATCTGTCCCTAGCTGTGTAATAGGGGTGTTAGGTTATGTTCACATGTCCAATAGTTATTTTTTCTGGATCCATTTTGGAATGAGAAAAACTGAAAAAAATAATCCTTACCTGTCGTTATACTGTAGTTCTGTCTGTGATGATAATGAAGTAACTACTGAGAAGTGATCTCTACAAAACAAGTGTTAGCTACTTCTTACTTCTACATCGGGAGATGAGCGATGCAGATGAACTGTGTTCATGAAAGGTTGATATCATGTCTAATGACTTGGGAATAATACAGTATTTTTTTTCTCTTGCATTGTTATTTAGTCAGTTTGCCTTTTAGAAGTTTGTATTCCCTCTCTCTGTATCCCAGCTCTGATGGAAATAACATCTCCCTTCTTCCCCAGATAGTGCATGTCATCCATGTTGCTAGCATCATCTCTACACAGCTCAAGTTTAGAATTGTTTTTTTTTACCTATTGTAATGGTGAAAAACTTCAAGAATTCACTTGCCATTTTTGCATGCGTCACCAGCAGACATTTGCAGGTGCAAAGTCATTGGCACAGCTCATCTCCCAATGTCGAAATGTGCGGCAACAAACAAACCCTTCAAAATGTAAACTTAAATCACAAGGCATTTTCTTTTTGCTGATGCATTAAGTAAATGGGAAAATGCAAAGTTTTTGACCCTCCGCAAAGTTGAGAAATCTCAATCTCTTAACTGTCAAATCATAACTTTAAGAGAAACTCGGAGACGGCAGAAGTTTTTTTTTGTTTTTTTTTTTGTAATTTCATGATCTGTAGTCAGGATTACTATCACAAAATCCTCCAGCTCTATATATCCCTGCTGGCAGTCCTGCCGCTGCAGAAATCATTGCTATAAACAGTCACTTCAACAAATTTGTGGAGATGTCTCCCTTTAGATCATTAGGCTGTACATCAAAAGCGTTATTGTAAACCGTGAACCGTGATTCTCTTGGGCAGCTTCAGACTGGGAGGCTGAAGGCTTTAGCAGCGTGAGATTGCACCTAATGCTAAATAAAACCTATATCCAATGGCTGATTGTGCAGTTAGGATGTGGGAATCTTTTTGCAAAACTGACAAAGGAGATTGAGAGTCCTAATTACAGCTCACCTAATTTTATTTGACATGTTAGCTGTCAAATGTTAGAGGACCTTTCAGTTCTCCTATAATTCTGTGCAATTCCTCCTGGAAGCCTGGAATCAATTAACTGAAACTTGGCTTTACCTTTTTCATTTTCAATAGGGTATATCCTTACAAAGAACTGACTGGTCAGTGTATGCACAACAGTTGATAATTTATTCATGCAATTCCAGGAAGGATAGCAGAGAAGAAGGAAACACATCGAGTTCAAAGAAAAGATGCTCCTGAAATAGTGTAGTACAGGGAATACAAGACTTTACTAGAATATACAAGTCCAGAGAGTGGATTGATCTTCTGAAAGTTAAAGGGATTGTACTGGACTTTTACATTGATGGCCAGATGTGCAGTACCTGGCTGTGGCCACTATGCAGTTTATGGAGCTGTGCTGTGTAGTTCCATAACAATTCGTCACCTGCCAGTGTAGGTATCGCAGGTACGCGGGATGCAGTGATGAGACAGCAAGTTCAGTGAGCTGGGCTCCCAGTATTACTACCTGCCAGGCTTTCGCTGATGTTGTGCGCAGCACTGCCTTGCGGAACAATAGTCCTCCTTTGATCACCAGTCTTTCCCACTGACGTAGCATTAGCAAAGTGTCCCGAGTCAGTGTCTGTCTTTGAGTGTCGCTGGGTAGCCGGCCCATGGCCACCCATTGACGCAGGGGGCCAATCTCTCCATCTTCCTGTTGCAGGATCCATTTATCCCGGGATTGTTCTAATAGGCCCCTAGCGGGTCCTATATGAGATTGTTCTCGAGTTACAGCTGTGATCCCGGCGGGGGCTAAAGCGAATGGCGCTTCTTCTCCTTCAAGCTTGTCGTCTCGGCTTCATCCAGGAGTCGTATGTCGAATCCTAGAGAGAACATCGGCATGCACATTCTCCGCACCCCCTGTTTGTAGATGATTTTACATTTAAATTTGGCCATTCGGGCCACTCACCGTTGTTCTAGGGCCCCCAATTTGGCATTGTCGAGGTGGGCCAGTAGGTTTTCAGTCTGTACCACTACATCAGAGCCTGCCAGGTACCGCTCCGTCATGGCCCATACCACCGCGAGAAGCTCGAGCTTAAAGGAGATGTAATTGTCAGGATTACGTTCAGTCATGGAGTGATTGACTCCCGTAAGTGATCACTCTTTCCCGGCCATCTTGGATTTGTGACAATACAGCTCCTAGCCCATGTAGACTCCCGTCGGTGTGCAGTATGAACAGCTGCGAAAAATCTGCGTAGGCCAACACTGGGGCTTCCGAGAGTGCGGCTTTGAGATCTTGGAAGGCCTCTTCCTGCGGTTCTTGCCACTGAATTTTTCCAACTGTTAGCTCCGGCAGGGGCTTCCTTCAGCAGGTCTTGCAGGCGAAGTTCTTTACATAGCGATGGTAATATCCTGCCATCTCCAGGGAGGCTCGTACGTTTTTTACCTTCTCGGGAGTAGGCCACCCCTGTATTGCGGCAACTTTTTCCACGGACGGTCTAACGCCTTCGGCGGAGATGGTATGTCCGAGGTATTCAATTTGCGTATGAAACAGGTGGCATTTTTGAGGTTTTACCTTCAACCCGTACTTTTGCAGCTGACCGAGCACCTGCCCCAACCTCTGCAGGTGGTCTTCAAACGTGGCCGCATAGATGATGATGTCGTCTAAGTATATCAACGTGGCCTCGAAGTTGAGATCTCCCAGACACTGCTCCATTAGCCGTTGAAAGGTCCCAGGGGTGTTGGCTAGCCCGAACAGCAAACAATTAAATTCGAACAGTCCTATAGGTAAGATAAACGCTGTCTTGTCACGGTCTTTCTTCGACATTGGCACCTGCCAGTACCCGCTGGCCAGATCTAGGGTAGAAAAGTTGCTTTCCCCAGGGCTGATAGGGACTCCTCTATAAGGGGCAGCGGGTATGAGTCTTTGATGGTACAGAAGTTCAACTTTCGATAGTCTGCACAGAACCGTAAAGTGCCATACTTCTTTCGGACTAACACAATGGGGGCCTCCCAAGGACTCTGGCTTTCTCAGATAACTCCTTTTCGCAGCATTTGGCCCAGCAGTGTCTTGGTATAGTTGCCGGGGGTATCTGTCGATATCCCTCTCTGATAGGTGCCGTTCCTTCAGTGGGGATGCCATGCGTGATGACGTGGTGCACCCAAAATCGTCCTCATGGTTGGCGAATACCTCTTGATACTGGCCTAGTAGTGCTTCTACCTGATGTATTTGGACCGGGGTGAGGCCAGAGAGTTCTGCTCGCATTTTCTCTAGGATGACCCTTCTCTTCGGCCAAGGATCCGGTGGTTTGAATGGATCGAATAGTTACCGCCCATGGGTCCCCCGCCTGCACTTTTAGCTGGAATACCAGGGTCGGAAGCACCTCCTCCAGAGGTTTCATCAGTTTTGCCATTTCGGCACGCGGTTTTAGAGCAACGTCTTGATCTTCTAGCTTGACACAGCACATCAGAACGGTCCCCTTCCTCACAGTGGCCAAGGCGCGGGCCACCAGGACTCCAGGGAGTAGATGCTCTGAGAAGCACAGCTCCACCTGGGCTCGGATAGGTAGGGCCACCACCGTCTGCCCTGGCAGCAGCACGAGGTGAGGGGTCACCGGTGCGATCACTCTCCCCAGCACTTCCCCTTCCTGGCAGTCCTGTAGGACCCATGCCCCCCGGACTAGCTGTTGGAAAACCTGCCCTTGGGGAGTGTGGGAGCCCCACTGGCTCAGGGTCTCTTGTGTAGGCTCACTAAGGAGTAGACTGTCGAACTCCCTCAATATGTTCATACCAAGGGTAACAGGGTGTCTGTCATTTGCATCTCCCTGGGTCAGGATCACTCCTCGGCGGCCGAGTTGTTTGCCACACATTGAGATTTGCATCCAGGCTACTCCAACGACAGGGACTGGGAGCTATTTAGCAGTTATTAGCATTATCACGGACCCCCACTGGGGCCTCACTGCCTTGGGAAAGTGCTGCCGGAAATACGTCTCATGCATAGTCGTGACTTGCGACCCTGTATCTACCAGACAGCGTAATGCACGTCAAGCTCTGCCCATATCACTGGACACTTCGCAATCAGATCTTCAGGACTTCCACCATCCCACGTCGTGGTTTCTGGCTCTGAGTGGCGTCCCCCAAACTCAAAGCCCTTTAGTTTAATGGCCGCCGGGGTAGGTATCTCCCACGCCACGGGCACTCTCAGGCAAAGTGGCCCAGTTCGCCACATTCAAAACATTCCTGAGGCAGCAGGGACTAACCGCCTCTGGGGTTACGGGGACCCCAGGGTCCCGGGCCCATTCCAGGCCGTCCACTCGTCGTCTCGACCCTTCTCTTCACTTCGGCCAGTTCGCCTCTGATGCTCTTCAGTTTCTGTTTCATTTCTTCCACCCACTGGGGCTCCCCAATGGTGTTCATGGAGACTTCAGTACTCCTGACCTTTCCCACGGGGACTGTCAGCCCTTGCTCTTGCTCCCGTGCGCGCGCCTGACTCCCTACCTCGGAGAAAACCATGAGTGGGTTTGCCCGGACTCGCTCCCGTAATGCCTGTTTAGTCAGAGGGTCTCGGAGCTCGGTCACTAAGAGGTCGCGTAGGGTTATGTCAATGGGCCCCACACCTTCCTTCCGCTCAATGGCCATGTATAAAGTAGTTCATGTATTGGTTGACCGTCTTCCCCTTCCCCTTGCGTACGACTGAACAACCGGGTTCTCAACTCCCCCACATCCGTCAGGTCCCCATGAGTTTCCTCCAGTATCTGCAGGACCCTAATAAAGGTGTTTCGCTGTCCCGGGGGTCTCAACATTACGGAATCCCGGGCCTCCCCATACAACGCCATAAGTGCTACTTCTGCTTCTAAGTCAGGGGTCATTGATGCATCCTAAACAGCCCCCGCATGCGCTCCATAGCATAGCCCCCAAGGGCCCTCCCTGGTCCACAGTATCTCCGCTCGCACTCGGAGACTGCATCCTGCCGACTACGCCAAATGTAGGTATCGCAGGTAAGCGGGATGCAGTGATGAGACAGGAGTCAGAGTGAACTTAAAATGTAACATTATATATATATCTATAAGGGCTATCTTGAGTAACCGAAAAGCTAACAACAGTTATCCTCGCAGGGATCACGACACTAATTCACAGGTAACACGAACACGACTACCCGGTCAGAACCGGTAACTTTGGGGTCGCGGTATGGCTGACTTTGGGTCCAGAAACTACAGGTTATCAACTACAACGTGTCACTTATCCTCCTCTGACATCCGGTAGAGTGGTGGTCGGTGTCTCTTTGGCGTCTCAGCCGCTGGGCCCAGCCGACGAGGATCTGACACAGGTTTCTGGCTTTCCTACGCCCAGGTGGGGTGTGGGCACAACAGGCCCCTGTATAGTTCCTCTGTGTCACGCCTCCTGGCGGAGGCGGGATGGCAACAGCCGGGGCCCAGGGCGTGTGGGCCACAGCCACAGGCTGGAGCCGGACAGCGGTGAGCGTGGGTGGCAGTTGGCAGGCCGCAGCCGTGGACTGGGGTCGGGCACTGGCAGCCGTGGGTGGCGGCAAGCAGACCGCAACCGCAGGCTGAAGTTGGGCAGCGGCGGTCGCGAAGGGCAGCGGGCAGGCCGTGGCTGTGGGTGGTGGCGGGCAGGCCGCAGCCGCGGGCTGGAGTCGGGCTGTGGTGGCCACGGGCAGCAGCGGGTAGGCCGTGGACTGGAGTCAGGCAGTGATGGTCGAGGGACGCGCGGTCGGTGTCACTCTGCTGGACGGCTTGGTGCTGTCTCCTTCCTGTCTGTGGTGAGTCTCTCTCCTACCCCTCTAGTCGTCACTCACTCCTTCTAGCTCTGGCTCTGGCTCTCTGGCACCCTCCAGTCTTCCTGCTCCTTCTCTCCAGCTCTGTCAAGTGCCCCCTGCTGGCGTCCTCAGCTCCTTTCATATCCGGCCCGTCCTCTAATTGTCTCCTCCGGAAACAGTCTCCCTAGGAACCTTGGTGACAGTCCACTTGGTTCCGGCCCGGTTACACAGTGGGGACTCTCCCTCCTACACCAGTAGCAGGAACTGCTGAACAGCGGGATGTCTGGTGTCGCACTTCCAACCGATCAGATATTGATGACATTTCATAACTATAAGTGGAATTGTCTATATGCTACAGCTAGGGGTATAGCTGAGCAAAAATATTCAAAGGACTCTGTTCTAGAGGCCATATTGGTAGTCCACGACCACCGGACGATAGCATTTCAAACCTCCTACTAACCACAGCATGCCTCTTCTGATTAGTTGGCCTGACAACATCATATGTTCATCATGCTGCAATGTAATCATGTCTCAGGGCTTACTAGTTAGAAGATGTGCAATGCTGTGGTCCAATTGCTACCGAGCACCAGCATTGTTCTTGTACCAGGGTCCTGCAAATCTTTTCGCTTAACTCGCTTAAAGGGGATTAAGAAATCATTCGATATTAGGGACTAGAGACTGTTAGGAATAGTAATGCACCAGACACAAGGCACAAACTTTGACAGTAACAGGTCCAAGTGACCCCATGTGTATGCAACGATATAGTGCTCTAGTACTACATGTTCAGTAATTTGCTAACCTAGTCTCCACAGTATAGCCAATATGTCAGTGGTATTCTCCCTGTTAGGCCAGGATCACACTACCGTGTGTGATGCGAGAAACTCAGAACCGGAGCAGCGACCACATATAAATACATGCAGCCGCAGCTCCAGTCCTGAGTGCCAGCGGCAGCGCTAGGTGTCGATGTGAGAGACTCGTGCGAGTTTCTTGCATCACACACATTAGCGTGATCTCGGCCTTATTGTAATAGTTCATTTCTATGACTAAGGGTAAGTGCACACGCTGCGGATTGGGGTGCGGATTTGGCCGCGCGGGTTTTGTAAAATCCGCAGGTAAATCTGCAGGTCAAAAGACCTGCGGTTTTACCTGCGGATTGCTCTGCGGTTTTTTATCTCCACAATGGAGGAGATGGCAAACCGCAGCGGGATCCGCAGAAAGAATTGACATGTCAATTCTTTCTGCGGTTTCAAAACCGCGCAGAAAAATCTGCACCGTCTGCACTGTGTTTTTTTATTCGCATAGGGAATAATGGTACTGTACACCGCAGCAAAAACTGCTGCGTACCCGCAGCAGCCAAATCCGCTGCGGAACCGCAGCAGAATCCGCAGCGTGTGCACACACCCTAAGGGCTTCGGCCAGAAATGTACGTCAGAATGGGCAATGCTTTTTGATCGTCTGGACTTTTTTTAATCATATTAAATAGTTATGTTTTTTATCCATACGGTCATGTGGATCCGTTTCTTCCTTTTTTGTTGAAAACAAAAACTCCATACTATTAGTATGGTGTGTAACTACAAAGCCTTGTGCATGTAATCACTAAGCTCTGTATCGTTATTCAGTTTTTTACTGTAACTACAAAGCTCTGTGCCTCAATTCTGCGCGTGACCACTGAGCTCTGTAGCATTATTCAATTGAGAAACTGAAAAGCAATGTACCTTATTACGGTGTCTAGCCGCCATGATTGACTCCTCAATGAAAGATTCTAACTGCCATACTATTTTATTCACATAGGATACATGTCTGTTCCAATTAAAGTCATGCCCTGTGAATGTCCTGTGAATCTTGCTTTGCCCTTGTGATGTCCTGTGAATGTATTATGGGTAGACGGCCACAAATCCAAAATTGACCCTCCTAAAGTCTGTAAACTTAAAACATATAGTAATGTACAAAATTGCATATAATTCATTGAAGAGCAATGCACGAACACAAAAAGTGTTAAAATCTGTTGCCTGTATGTTATCTAGAGTTATTGGCAGCCGCCTGTCTACAAAACAGACTTTGTCGTCCATGTAACAACTGTCAGATATGAAGGCAGCTTGCTTCATTTTCATCCAACACTCCTGCCCATAGCTAATAATATTGCTGGAGTGGTTCTGCTGCTGGCTATACATATGATGTGATGTGTGTAACACCTCTGGGACATGGTCAGCACCACATTACATACAAATCCTTTCCACATGACCTTAGATTATGTACAGTGCATTCATAAGATATTTATAAGTAAAAGAATATCAGTCAAACAGCTCAATAATATCACTAATGTAAATGATGGAAATTCAGACCTCTGATACAGATGTACAAATCTAAAAATTAGTGTAGCATTTCAATTTTTTTATGCACATACAATGCTAACTAACTGGTAATATTCTTGGTGTGTAATTTGTTTCCTCCAAGAACAATTCCATTCTTTCATTTTGACCATTTTATTCTTCGCAGCTGTGTCATGTGATCAGCAGAAGTCAGTCTCTGACTACCTGTAAACTACATGATGACACCACTACCTATCAGAATCCTCCTGGCAGCTCTAAGACCCGACCTACATTACTACGCTCTACCCTCTTCCATTATACAAGAGATGATGAGCTATAGAGTTATACAACTTCCTTGAATATACCATCTCAGAGTGCTGTTTACAGAACCTGGTACGTTATATAAGATGCAGCTTCAGGCTATCTCATCTGGCTTCTGCTTGTGAAAGCTTATATGAAGAATTTAGAGATGAGTGAGCACTAAAATTCTCGGATGCTCATTAATCGACTCAAGCAATTACTAATGCTCGGTTGCTTGTTTCAAGTAACAAGTATAATGGTAGACTTTAAAGGAGGTCTGGAGGTAGTGAAAAGGTTGAAATGGACTGAAAAAGTGCTGAATGGATGGAGAAAAACATGGCGAAGACCCCTGAAAGCATCTGTGTCTCAGATCAACGCTAAGAACAAAGGTGTCACACTTTTAATCCACTTTAAGGACTGACAAAACATACAAAATCGACAAGTAATTGCATTTAACAGGAAAAAAAAGTTACAATACTTTTTTTTTACTGTAAAATGACTTATATAAAAGGCAAAACTTAAAGGATTTAAAAAATAAGTAAAATAAAATCCACTTTTTTTAATTTTCTTTAATTAAAAACAATGAAAATTTAAGTGTAATAAAAAGCAAGCAAGAAGTGCCAAAAATTAGGGACTCAGAGGAACTTGGACACACCCTGTATTAAACATAATGGAGAGCCTAATACTGATTATGTTCAAATTGTCATGTAGTGGTACTCCTTCATAAAGGATATGCATTAAGTGCAAATCCTGCCAGAAATTACAAGAAGGGTCATCCATACACATTTCAAGGCACCAACATTCAAATATTGGAACAAAGTGTAGTTGTTTTACTCCTACACATATAAAAGCTCTGTCACGATGTAAAGCCTGCCAATAATTTCAAGCAGGGTCATCCATACACCCTTGAAGGCACCAACTGGAGTGCCTCATAAAGAAAAAATAAGAAAGTGTGGTTGTGGCACACAACATTCAAAGAAAGCATTATAAGTAGGGTCATCCCTAGACCCTAGAAGGCAACAACTGACTGGCCTCATTCAGATAGCACTTTGTGCTGCTGTCATCTGGTAGTATGGAAAAGTTGAGTCTAATCGAGGCTTTGTTCATTGTTATGAGAGTAAGCCTTTCAACACTTTCTGATGACAAGCGAAATAGCCTGTCTGTCATGACACCCCCCTCCCACTCCACCCAGGTGGCGCTAAAGACCTGTTCATGCAAGATGTTAATGGCAGGGCAGCACACCACCTGCAAAGCATAGAGGGAAAGCTCATTGCGGGTGTCAAGTTTTGAGACCCAATAGCTGAAGGTCACAGAGTAATTGGGGTGTATGCTGGTTTTGTTGGCCAGGTATTGCATGACCATCTTTAAAAACTTTTCCCTCTTTGTCAAAAATACATGGTCATCAGGACATAGATGCTGGGAGGGTGACATAAAATTTGTGCAGGCCTTAAACAGTGTACCCAGGCCTCTGCTGTACTGTACATGATGTGTTTCGCCCTCACCTCTCCCTCTTGGTTGGGCAAGGAAGGTTGCCCCCTGCTGCTCGCGCAACCAGGAGACAATAATGGGAGTTGTATTCAGCAGCAGCTGTGTGACTACAATGTAAAAGAATTAAATAAACAAAAAAAAATGTCTTGGGCTTTCATGCAATTTTCATAACCAGCAGAGTTAAAGCCCACTTCTGGGTACTGATGTTAATAGTCTGGCACAATACCCCATAAGGTTTCCAGGCTATTAACATCTCACAGCTGCTTGCTTAGCCTTTCCTGGTGAGTTCACGAGGGACCTCAGAAAATAAATTTCATAGTGTCCCACTTCAAATTGGCAAAAGCTAAACAGACAGCTGTGGGATATTAAGAGCCTGGGAAGGGGTCAGGGATATTGCCCCCCCTCAGGCTACCAACATCAGCTCTCAGCTGCCCGAGAAATAGCGTATCCATAACATGCGCCAAATCTAGCACTTAGTCTCACTCTTCCCACTTGTACTGTGGCTGTAGCAAGTGGGGTAATAGGGTTGGAGTTAATGTCACCTTTATATTGTCAGGTAACATCAATCCCAAGAAATTTTTTATCTTCATTTTTTTTCTCCCCTTCTTCCTTCAATTTAGTCGTATGAAAACTTGTTTTTTGCAAGACCAGTTGTACTTTCCAATGACACCATTCATTCTGCCACATAGTGAACTGAAAACAGGAATAAAAATCCAACTGCAGTGAAATTGCCAAAAAAAAGTGCAATTCCACAATGATTTTTTTTTATTTTTTTTATGTTCAATATATGATAAAAATGACCTGGAAATATGATTCCCCAAGTCAGTGTAAGTACGCAAATACCAAATATGTATAGTTCTTTTATTGGTGAAAAAAAATCTTTTGCTTTTGTTGACATTTTCCAGGACTCAAAAGATTTTTATTTTTTGTGACCAGGGGTTGTTTGAGGACTTATTTTTTGCTTCCTGAGCTGACATTTTTATTGATACCATTTTGGGGTAGACGCGATGTTGTGATTGCCTCTTATTGCATTTTATTGCAATGTTCCGGCAACCAAAAAAAAATCATATCAGAATCGATCAGATGAATTTATTTTATAATTTGATAGTTCGGATAGTTCGGACATTTCTGAAAGTGGCGATAACAAATGTGTAATTTTTTTATTATTGTCTTATTTTTAATGGGGCAAAAGGGGGGTGATTTGAACTTTTGTGTTTTGTTTTTTTTCTTACGCTTTACTGAAATTATTAGTCTCCTTAGGAGACTTGTAACCATGATCGTCCGATCACCTGTGCAATATATAGCAAAAATCACGGTCTCGTATGAATGCCAGCCACGGATGGTGTTCACAGGAGGATTATGGTGACAGGGTCTTCAGCAGACCCCCAACTGTCATGACAACCCATCAGCTCCCCATAATCACAGGACAGGTGCGCCGATGTGTGGTATCAATAACGGGCTTCCTGATTGAGCATGTTAAATGCTGCTGTCAGTGATTGACAGTGGCATGTAACTGGATAACAGCCGAGGGTGGATCTCAGATCCACCTGTGGCTGTTAGAGGCACTTGATGACTGATTAATTCAGCTATCAAGTGTGGGGAAAGATGCAGGCTCAGTATGAGCCCACAACAAAGGCAGGGACACAACTGATGATGTAAATAGCCATCATCGGTTGTGAAGGGGTTAAAAAGTTTTTCCTCTTAATCTATTCCTGTTTTACACCTCAGTATTGCATTTGTTTATATTGTTCGTGTTAATTTTTCTCGTTACCATGGGTGTGTGGCTCACAGGTTTCTCTGAAGGCGTGTATCTCTGAAGCAAGAACAACAGAATCTTTAGGAGCAATGAGAATAAAATAAAAACAAATCATGGCAACTTTTGACCTAGTGATAAGGACTTTTTATGTCGCTAGACAGTTTTTCTGACATCTATGAAATGTACATATCCATTTTTTTTTTTAAAAAGTCTGTGATTTTCAAGTATCATGGTGCATTACTGATTTGACACATTCACCTTTCCTGGTGAAGCCTGACACAGTTTGCATTTGATGACCATGCCGCACCGCAGGGGCAGAGAGTGACAGATTGGGGCCCTTGTGCCTGAAAATGTGATAATTGTGACTACAGGGTGAGTAATGGGGATTTTTTTTATAGATGCCTCTCCATTACTAACCTCTACATTACGCAACAGATATCAACCCTAAAATATTACCTTGCTTGCCAACACGCCAGGGCGCACAGGAAGAGCAAGGCAAAGCACCAGAAGTAATGGTTGCGCATGTTCTGGGATGGCTGCGGGCTGTTATTTTTAGGATGGGGAGGGACAAATATCCCTTCTTCCCAGTCTGAGAATACCAGCCACCAGTTATCTACCTTACATTGGATAGTTATCACAAATAAAGGGGGCCCCACTCCGTTTTTTTTAATTATTTACATAATTTTAAAAAAAATGTGTGGGGGTCTCTTTATTATTGATAATCAGCAAAGATAAACCAGACAGCTGAGGGCTGCAGGTCCCAGCTGCCTGTTTTACCTGCGCTTGTTATCAAAATTAGAGAGGACACTTTTTTAACTTTTTTTTCTTATTGTGCCAGCTAATCACAGTACTTGGTACGGCTGAGAAGGAGTGTCCACACTGAAAAAACTTGTTGATTGGCTGTGCAGCAGCCTTTCAACAAACTTTGTTTGGGCTGCCAAACCTGAACAGTAACATGAACTTCCGGGAGAAGTCCTTGTTCAGGGTCTGTGTACAGACCCCGAAGTTTACCGTTTGGGTTCACCCATTCCTAATAAGGATGGGGCTATGTATATAACAAGAACGTACACTATACACTAAGGGAATGTGCTATACATACTAAAGTTTCATTCCTGTATCCATGTAACGTGTCGATGTGCTGTCTGATTTTTTTTCTCTCAGAAAGCACACAGACCCATTGAATATGTCCTTTTCTGATCCTTAAGATCTAAACAGAAATGGACATGCTCTGAGTCTCACAGATCTCTTTATCAGATCTGTGATTTTCGTGGATGTGTGAATGGATCTATGTAACTCTATTGTGTGCCGTCCGATAAAAAAAAATCAGGCAGCACACAAACATATGATACGAATAAGAGAATGTGACCTAAAGGATTTTACAAACAACAGAATTACTCCAAATCATGCAATATAAAGAATTATTTACATCCAGTAAGTATTAGAGCCATTTTCTAGTGTTCTCCATCTGATCAGACCTCCATGTAGACATCTCCCAGCCATGACTCATCTCATCAGACTGATCACCGCAGCCCTAAAAATAACAAGGTCACATTATATATGTCTCCTGAATATAAAATCCCCCACACTGGGCCCCTGAATATAAATATGTACCCCACCATTAATATGCACTACTCACAAAAAGTTAGGGATGTTTGGCTTTTGGTTGAAAATTATTGAAAATTTAAAAGTGCTACCACTATATTTTATCGTGAAAGTAGGCCATTCATGTAGAAACATGCAATAGTGATTTCCTCATCTCAAACAATTTATTGAAACAAAATGCCAGCAAAAGAGTTGAGCATACCCCCAAAAAGTCAGGCAATATAGAATTAATCTTCAGCTCACCTGGTCCAGCCTGCCCAGTCCTCCTTTCCATGATCTCGGTGCACGGAATGAATCCATCCCCATCTGGAAGAAAATTCTTGGTGAAAAAAAAAAAAAAAACTTTGGTAGTTCCAGCACACGATATAGGAAAATTAAAAAAAGCCTTTAGTTAGTCCATCATTAAAAATTACAATACCAAATGTAATAAAAGCATGTGTAGGCTTATGCGTTTCGGATCATATTTGACCCTTAATCATAGCATAAAATACTGGATAAATGTAGCACTTATCAAGGAAAAGCAACCAAAGAAGGCTGCCTTGGGTAACACCCACCAGAATCAGCTGTGATACCCGCATCACTAATTCAAGGTTAGCAATGGTACCTCACTGGATTAACCCTATGATGCATCCATCTTATACAAACATGTTACAATGTGAATTCTCACTTAGTGATAACCTAATGGTTTAGTCACTTTTTAACCAAATTTTTATATATATAAATTCATCAGGAAGGGATGGGATTACAGGCGCACACCACCGCACCCAGCGAAAAAAAAAAAAATTAAAAAAAAAAAATGTAATAAAAAAACCTTTGAAAAAAAAAATTTTTTTTCTTTTTTTTGTTTTTTCCTTTCCCCTCCTCTTCCTTTCAATGTATCTCTATGTTTCCAAATATTTTAGTATAAATACATCAATTCATGCTTCAAATTTAATCCTGCTGGATATCTGGTGTTAAGTTTTAGAATCCATCGAGCTTCAGTCATGTGGAGTAGTTTAATTCTATCACCACCACGCCAGGAGCAGGAACAAATTCCAAACCACTTACTCGCAGGCTGCTCAATTCTCCCTTATGTTCATGCAAAAAATGCTTAGAAGCTCCCGAAAGACTGCGGGTAGTGATATTATTGATGTCATAAATGTGTTCCGACAACCTTCTTCTTATACTACGACTTGTGGATCCTACATACTGTTTTCTGCATATCGTGCAAAAAATAATATAAACACAGTAATCAGTAGCACAATTCATAAAAGTTTTGAGATGAAATACTTGACCCTCATTGCTTGTAACAGACTTATTATTATTTATCATGAATTTACATAAACCACATGACTTCTGCCCGCATCTAAATGAGCCTTTAGTAGATAACCATGTACAACCTGTTTAACCTGAGTTCTTACTGAGTTCACTGGGAGAGATTATATTTCCTATTGTCAAGGATTTTTTTGGAACAAATTTGCAACCATTTTTTAGAATTTCCCTCAGCATACTATCAGTAGTTAATAATGGTAGATGTTTTCGAACAACATTGATTACTTTGTAGTAATTACTATGATATGTAGTGGAAAAAATCATTTAATTGGAAAAATCTTTACTTCAGTCAAAAAAATCAGATAGGAACTACTGATCTCTACTTTTTTCATTAGCCTTTGTTTCAGCTTTTTTGACCATTTTATAATTATAACCTCTATGTTGTAGCCTTTTTTTGATATTATCACATTCTTCCTTATATTTTCTATCATCGGTGCAGCACCTACGAGCTCTGATGAATTCCCCTGTGGGGATATTCCTGATAACATGTTGTGGGTGTTGACTAGAAGCATGCAAAATGGAATTTCCTGAAATTTTTTTAACGAAAAAGCTGACAATCTACTTTTTTTGTTTAAACTATCACCACCCAATTGTATGTCGAGAAAGGAAATCATATCCCTGTTAGTATCCACTATGTAGGACAAATTTAAATTATTATCATTAATGTAATCTTTAAAACTAGACACTAAATCATTGGATCCTTTCCACACTATCAAAATATCATCTATGAATCGTAAATATTGTTCTATATAATCTGAATAAGGATTAAATTCAGAATAATTAAATTTCGACTCCCACCAGTTCATGTACAAATTAGCCAGGGATGGGGAGAATTTAGCTCCCATGGAACATCCCTGACACTGCACATAGAACTGGCGGGAGAATTTAAAGTAGTTATTTTGAAGCAGAAATAAAGTAACATCTAAAATAAATTCTTTCATTACATCAGAATAATTGGAGTATATGTTCAGTTGATCTGTCAATGCTTGCATAGCTAGGCCATGTGGAATACAAGAATACAGCGTTTCTACATCACAAGTTATCCACATGAAATTCTCATCCCAATTCTGATTTAACATTACTGATAGCACATGTTTGCTGTCTTTCAAATAACTAGGTGACATAACTACCAATGGTTGCAATCTCTCATCTAACCAAGAACCAAGTCTTTCCAATAATGAATCCACACCTGACACTATAGGTCTGAAAGGGGGAGGAAAAAGCCCTTTATGGGTTTTAGGTAGGGCATGAAAAATGGGAATTTTGGGATTTACTGGTAATAGGAATTCTTTTTGTTTTAAATTGAGAATGCCTAGATCAAATCCTTCTTGTAAAATTTTTTCCAATTTTATTTTTATAGTTTGAGTTGGATCCCCATCTATTTTCTTATAAGCATGGCTATCATTTAAAATGTTATTAACTTCTCGTACATATAGGGTCTTATCCAATATTACCACTGATTCCCCCCTTATCAGCATTCTTCACTACAATGTTTAGATTATTTCGTATGTTTTTTAAAGCTTTTCTTTCTCCCTTGGATAAATTATCCCCCTTGTTATTATTGGAAAACACTGATTTTAATTCTCGTTCCACAGAGAGCTGAAACTCATCCATAATGGGGACTCTTGATTGTAAGGGATAGAAATCCACTTTTGGCACTCTAGAAACCACACTGTTATCACTGACAAAATTGTCCCTTTGTGAAGAATCAGATAAAGAATTAAGTTCAGTCAAGGCAAATTGTTCTCTAAACGTGAGTCCTGCATATTCATTACCAGTTAATGAATATGCAGGACTCATGTTTAGTGAACAATTTGCCTTGACTGAACTTAATTCCTTATCTGATTCTTCACAAAGGGACAATTTTGTCAGTGACAATAGTGTGGTCTCTAGAGTGCCAAAAGTGGATTTCTATCCCTTACAATCAAGAGTCCCCATTATGGATGAGTTTCAGCTCTCTGTGGAACGAGAATTAAAATCAGTGTTTTCCAATAATAACAAGGGGGATAATTTATCCAAGGGAGAAAGAAAAGCTTTAAAAAACATACGAAATAATCCAAACATTGTAGTGAAGAATGCTGATAAGGGGGGAATCAGTGGTAATATTGGATAAGACCCTATATGTACGAGAGGTTAATAACATTTTAAATGATAGCCATGCTTATAAGAAAATAGATGGGGATCCAACTCAAACTATAAAAATAAAATTGGAAAAAAATTTTACAAGAAGGATTTGATCTAGGCATTCTCAATTTAAAACAAAAAGAATTCCTATTACCAGTAAATCCCAAAATTCCCATTTTTCATGCCCTACCTAAAACCCATAAAGGGCTTTTTCCTCCCCCTTTCAGACCTATAGTGTCAGGTGTGGATTCATTATTGGAAAGACTTGGTTCTTGGTTAGATGAGAGATTGCAACCATTGGTAGTTATGTCACCTAGTTATTTGAAAGACAGCAAACATGTGCTATCAGTAATGTTAAATCAGAATTGGGATGAGAATTTCATGTGGATAACGTGTGATGTAAAAACGATGTATTCTTGTATTCCACATGGCCTAGCTATGCAAGCATTGACAGATCAACTGAACATATACTCCAATTATTCTGATGTAATGAAAGAATTTATTTTAGATGTTACTTTATTTCTGCTTCAAAATAACTACTTTAAATTCTCCCGCCAGTTCTATGTGCAGTGTCAGGGATGTTCCATGGGAGCTAAATTCTCCCCATCCCTGGCTAATTTGTACATGAACTGGTGGGAGTCGAAATTTAATTATTCTGAATTTAATCCTTATTCAGATTATATAGAACAATATTTACGATTCATAGATGATATTTTGATAGTGTGGAAAGGATCCAATGATTTAGTGTCTAGTTTTAAAGATTACATTAATGATAATAATTTAAATTTGTCCTTCATAGTGGATACTAACAGGGATATGATTTCCTTTCTCGACATACAATTGGGTGGTGATAGTTTAAACAAAAAATTAGATTGTCAGCTTTTTCGTAAAAAAATTTCAGGAAATTCCATTTTGCATGCTTCTAGTCAACACCCACAACATGTGATCAGGAATATCCCCACAGGGGAATTCATCAGAGCTCGTAGGTGCTGCACCGATGATAGAAAATATAAGGAAGAATGTGATAATATCAAAAAAAGGTTACAGCACAGGGGTTATAATTATAAAATGGTCAAAAAAGCTGAAACAAAGGCTAATGAAAAAAGTAGAGATCAGTATTTACTTCAGTCAAAAAAATCAGATAGGAAAGATTTTTCCAATTAAATGATTTTTTCCACTACATATCATAGTAATTACTACAAAGTAATCAATGTTGTTCGAAAACATCTACCATTATTAACTACTGATAGTATGCTGAGGGAAATTCTAAAAAATGGTTGCAAATTTGTTCCAAAAAAATCCTTGACAATAGGAAATATAATCTCTCCCAGTGAACTCAGTAAGAACTCAGGTAAAACAGGTTGTACATGGTTATCTACTAAAGGCTCATTTAGATGCGGGCAGAAGTCATGTGGTTTATGTAAATTCATGATAAATAATAATGAGTCTGTTACAAGCAATGAGGGTCAAGTATTTCATCTCAAAACTTTTATGAATTGTGCTACTGATTACTGTGTTTATATTATTTTTTGCACGATATGCAGAAAACAGTATGTAGGATCCACAAGTCGTAGTATAAGAAGAAGGTTGTCGGAACACATTTATGACATCAATAATATCACTACCCGCAGTCTTTCGGGAGCTTCTAAGCATTTTTTGCATGAACATAAGGGAGAATTGAGCAGCCTGCGAGTAAGTGGTTTGGAATTTGTTCCTGCTCCTGGCGTGGTGGTGATAGAATTAAACTACTCCACATGACTGAAGCTCGATGGATTCTAAAACTTAACACCAGATATCCAGCAGGATTAAGTTTGAAGCATGAATTGATGTATTTATACTAAAATAGTTGGAAACATAGATACATTGAAAGGAAGAGGAGGGGAAAGGAAAAAAGAAAAAAAGGAAGAAAATGTTTTTTTTTTTCCAAAGGTTTTTTATTAACCCCTTACCTACAATGGACGTAATATTCGATCCATGTGACCCTGGACCTAATTACCATGGACGGAATATTACGTCCCAGCGATCAGCGGCGCCCACGTGGTGAGCGCCGCTGATCGCGGCCGGATGTCAGCTGATTATCACAGCTGACACCCGGCACAATGTGTCAGGGGCGGTCACGGACCGCCCCCGACACGTTAACCCCTTGCACACTGCGATCAAACACGATCGCGGTGTACCGGGGGTTAAAGGGAGGCATCGGCAGGGAGGGGGCTCCCTCCGTGCTTCCCTGAGCCCCCCACGGCAGCGCAATGTGCAGCGCTGCTGCGGAGGGCTCCTTTCCTGCAGGCCCCCGAATCCAAGATGGCGACGGGGGCCTTCGGGGGCCTGCAGGAAGCTGACTTCCTCAGTGCCTGCAAAGCGCAGGCATGAGGAAGTCTGCTGAACTGCCTGTGACAGATTGCTGATCTGTCACAGTGATCTGTGATGTGACAGATCAGCGATCTGTCACAAGACAGTGATGTCCCACCTGGGACAAGGTAATAAAGTAAAAAAAAAAAAGTGTTAAAAATAATTTTAAAAAAATCGCTAAATAAATTAGTAAAAAAAAAAAAAAATATTCCCCAATAAATCCATTTTTTTCAAAATAAAAACAAAACAAAACAATAAAAGTACACATATTTGGTATCGCCGCGTCCGTAGCGACCCGCCCTATAAAACTGTCCCATTAGTTAACCCCGTTAGCAAACCCCTTAAAAAATAAAAATAAAAAACGAAGCAAAAAATAATGATTTATTATCATACCACCGAACAAAAAGTGCAATAACGCGCGATCAAAAAGACGCATATAAATATCCATGGTACGGCTGAAAACGTCATCTTGTCCCGCAAAAAACGAGCCGCCATACAGCATCATCCGCAAAAAATAAAAAAGTTATAGCTCGCAGAATAAAGCGATGCAAAAATAATTATTTTTTATATAAAATTGTTTTCACTGCAAAAAAACGACAAAACATAAAAAACGACCTAAATGAGGTATCGCTGTAACCGTACTGACCCGAAGAATAAAAATGCTTTATCAGTTTTACCGCATGCGGAATGGTGTAAACGCACCCCCCCAAAAGAAATTCATGAAACGCTGGTTTTTGTTCATTCTGCGTCCCAAAAATCAGAATAAAAAGCGATCAAAAACTGTCACGTGCCCAAAAATGGTACCAATGAAAACGTCAACTCGTCCCGCAAAAAATAAGACCTCACATGACTCGGTGGGTCAAAATACGGAAAAATTATAGCTCTCAATATGTGGTGATGCAAAAACTATTTTTTACAATAAAAAGCGTCTTTTAGCGTATGACAGCCGCCAAACATAAAAACCACCATAAATAGTAAATCAAACCCCCCGTTATCACCCCCTTAGTTAGGGAAAAATAATAAAATAAAAAAAATGTATTTATTTCCATTTTCCCATTAGGGTTAGGGCTAGGGCTCAGATTAGGGGTGTGTTGGGGTTAGGGTTGGAGTTATAATTGGGGGTTTCCACTGTTTGGGCACATCAGGGGCTCTCCAAATGCAACATGGCGTCTGATCTCAATTCCAGCCAATTCTGCGTTGAAAAAGTCAAATGGTGCTCCTTCCCTTCCAAGCTCTGCCATGCGCCCAAACAGTGTTTTACCCCCACATATGGGGTATCAGCCTACTCAGGACAAATTACAAAACAACTTTTGGGGTCCAAGTTCTCCTGTTACCCTTAGGAAAATAAAAAATTGGGGGCAAAAATATCATTTTTGCGGAAAAAAATTATTTTTTTATTTCACGCCCAGGCGTTATAAACTTCTGTGAAGCACTTGGGAGTTCAAAGTGCTCACCACACATCTAGATAAGTTCCGTGGGGGGTCTAGTGTCCAAAATGGGGTCACTTGTGGGGAGTTTCAATAGTTTAGGTACATCAGGGGCTCTCCAAACGCACATGACACCCGCAGACCAATCCATCAAAGTCTGCATTCCAAAACGTCACTACTTCCCTTCCGAGCCCCGACGTGTGCCCATACAGTAGTTTTCTCCCACATATGAGTTATCAGCGTTCTCAGGACAAATTGGACAACAACTTTTGGGGTCCAATTTCTCCTGTTACCCTTGGGAAAATAAAAAAAATGGGGACTAAATGTGATGTTTGTTGAAAAAATACGATATTTTTATTTTCACGCCCTGTCATTATAAACTTCTGTGAAGCACTGGGGGGTTCAAAGTGCTCGCCACACATCTAGATAAGTTCATTAGGGGGTCTAGTTTCCAAAATGGGGTCATTTATGGGGGGTTTCCACTGTTTAGGTACATCAGGGGCTCTCCAAAGGCAACATGACACCCGCAGACCATGCCATCAAAGTCTGCATTCCAAAACGTCACTACTTCCCTTCCGAGCCCCGACGTGTGCCCATAAAGTAGTTTTCTCCCACATATGGGGTGTCAGTGTACTCAGGACAAATTGGACAACAACTTTTGGGGTCCAATTTCTCCTGTTACCCTTGGGAAAATAAAAAAATTGGAGACTAATTGATCATGTTTGTCAAAAAAATACGATTTTTTTATTTTCATGCCTGGGCATTATAAACTTCTGTGAAGTCCTTGGGGGTTCAAAGTGCTCACCACACATCTAGATAAGTTCCTCAGGGGGTCTAGTTTCCAAAATGGGGTCATTTGTGGGGGGTTTCCACTGTTTAGGTACATCAGGGGCTCACCAAAGGCAACATGACACCCGCAGACCATTCCATCAAAGTCTGCATTCCACTACGTCACTACTTCCCTTCTGAGCCCCGACGTGTCCCCATACAGTAGTTTTCTCCCACATATGGGGTGTCAGCGTACTCAGGACAAATTGGACAACAACTTTTGGGGTCCTATTTCTCTTGTTACCCTTGGGAAAATAAAAAAAATGGGGACTAAAAGATGATGTTTGTGGAAAAAATACGATTTTTTTTATTTTCAAGCCCGGGCGTTATAAACTTCTGTGAAGCACTGGGGGGTTCAAAGTGCTCACCACAAATCTAGATAAGTTCCTTAGGGGGTCTAGTTTCCAAAATGGTGTCATTTGTGGGGGGGTTTCTACTGTTTTGGTACATCAGGGGCTTTCCAAACGCGACATGGTGTCCGATCTCAATTCCAGCCAAAAACGTCAAATGGTGCTGCTTCCCTTCCGAGCTCTGCCATGCGCCCAAATAGTGGTTTACCCCCACATGTGGGGTATTGGCGTACTCAGGATAAATTGCACAATAACTTTTAGGGTCCTGTTACTCTTGGAAAAATAAGAATTGAGGGTGAAAAGATCATTTTTGTGGAAAAAAATATGATTTTTTAATTGTATGGCTGTATGTTATAAACATCTGTGAAGCCCTTGGGGGTTCAAAGTTCTCACCACACATCTAGATAAGTTCCTTGGGGGGTCTAGATTCCAAAATGGTGTCATTTGTGGGGGTTTCCACTGTTTTGGTACATCAGGGGTTTTCCAATCGCGACATGGTGTCCGATCTCAATTCTAGCCAAAAACGTCAAATGGCGCTGCTTCCCTTCCGAGCTCTGCTATGTGCCCAAATAGTCATTTACACCCACATATGGGGTATCAGCGTACTCAGGACAAATTGCACAATAACTTTTAGGGACCTATTACCCTTGGAAAAATAAAAATTGGGGGTGAAAAGATCATTTTTGTGGAAAAAATATGATTTTTTAATTGTACCGCTGTACGTTATAAACTTCTGTGAAGCCCTTGTGGGTTCAAAGTTCTCACCACATATCTAGATAAGTTCCTTGGGGGGTCTAGTTTCCAAAATGGGGTCACTTGGGGGGGTTTCCACTGTTTAGGTACATCAGGGGCTCTCCAAACGCGACATGGCGTCCGATCTGAATTCCAGCCAAATTTGCATTGAAAAAGTCAAACGGCGCTCCTTCCCTATTGAGGTCTGCCATGCGCCGAAACAGTGGTTCCCCCCCACATATAAGGTATCAGCGTACTCAGGACAAATTGTACAATAACTTTTGCAGTCCAATTTCTCCTGTTACCCTTGGTAAAATAAAAAAAATTGAACCTGAAGTATTTTTTTTGTGAAAAAAAGTTAAATGTTCATTTTTTTTTTTAAATATTCAAAAAATTCCTGTGACGCACCTAAAGGGTTAATAAACTTCTTGAATGTGGTTTTAAGCACCTTGAGGGGTGCATTTATTAGAATGGTATCACTTTTGGGTATTTTCTATCATATAGACCCCTCAAAGTGGCTTCAAATGTGATGTGGTCCCTAAAAATAAAATGGTGTAAAAATGAGAAATCGCTGGTCAATTTTTAACCCTTATAACTTCCTAACAAAAAAAAATTTTGGTTCCAAAATTGTGCTGATGTAAAGTAAACATGTGGGAAATGTTATTTATTAAGTTTTTTGTGTGCCGTATCGCTGTGATTTAAGGGAATAAAAATTCAAAGTTGGAAAATTGCGAAATTTTCAAAATTTTCGCCAAATTTCCGTTTTTTTCACAAATAAACACAAGTTATTTGAATGCAATTTTACCACTAATATGAAGTACAATATGTCACGAGAAAATAATGTCAGAATCACCAGGATCCATGGAAGTGTTTCAGAGTTATGACCTCATAAAGGGACAGTGGTCAGAATTGTAAAAATTGGCCCGGGAGTTAATGTGCAAACCACCCTTGGTAGTGAAGGGGTTAATTTTTTTTTTTTTAAGGTTTTTTTTTTTTTTTTTTTCTCGCTGGGTGCGGTGGTGTGCGCCTGTAATCCCATCCCTTCCTGATGAATTTATATATATAAAAATTTGGTTAAAAGTGACTAAACCATTAGGTTATCACTAAGTGAGAATTCACATTGTAACATGTTTGTATAAGATGGATGCATCATAGGGTTAATCCAGTGAGGTATCATTGATAACCTTGAATTAGTGATGCTGGTATCACAGCTGATTCTGGTGGGTGTTACCCAAGGCAGCCTTCTTTAGTTGCTTTTCCTTGATAAGTGCTACATTTATCCAGTATTTTATGCTATGATTAAGGGTCAAATGTGATCCAAAATGCGTAAGCCTACACATGCTTTTATTACATTTGGTATTGTAATTTTTAATGATGGACTAAACAAAGGCTTTTTTTAATTTTCCTATATCGTGTGCTGGAACTACCAAAGTTTTTTTTTTTTCCCCCAAAAAGTCAGTGTTTCAATAACTTGTTATGTGGCCTTGAGCATCAATTGCAGCTTGACAACAATGTCTTATGCTGTTCACAAGTGAAGATACTATCTGCCAAGGCATGGCATCCCACCTGTTTTGACGATCAGCCTTCAGGTCAATGAGGTTCTGGGGTACAGAATTACGAGCCTCTACATGATGATGCATCTAATCCCATGGGTTTTCTATGTCATTCAGATCTGAAAAAAATGCAGGCCACTCCATTTGATGAACCCCAGTCTCCATCAGCCGTTCCCAAATGATGCGACCTCGATGTGCTGGAGCATTGTTGTCCATGTAGATGAAATTAGACCTGCATTGTTCATGAAGAGACACTATGAGGTTATCATCTTATAGACGCCTCTCTATTACTAACCTGTGGACTTGATGTCAGTGGACATAAAACAAGTGACATTAACCGCACAAGCAATACCCCACTTGCCACGGCACCAGACTAAGTGTAAAGAGCCGGGAAAAAAGCCAGAATTGTCACATCTAATAGATGCACCATTTCTGGGGCAGCTGCGGGCTGCTATTTTTAGGCAGGGGGCAGTATCCATGGCCTCTTACCAGTCTGATAATACCTGCCCCCAACTGTTTGCTTTAAAGGGAACCTGTCACCCCCAGGGTGTTTTTAAGTAAAGGAGCCACCTTCAGCAGCACTAAGGCTGCATTCTGTGAAGGTGGTTCTTCTGTTTCTGACCCCTAGTAATGCAAAAATATTGACTTTTATAAATAGGTCCTCATACCTGTAATGCATCCCTTAGTTATGGTGTGTCCCCCTGTATCAGCCGTCTGCCAGCCGTCCATCATGCCCCTGTTGTGTCCGGGCACTGCTTCCTCCTGTGTAGTATGCCTGTGCTGTGACAACTCTAGCTGCACCTTCCCCCATCCCTCTCCTTCTTTCATTTTCCTCCCTCAGCACGCAGCGTCTGATGAGCTTACCTGCCAGTGACTAGCTTGTGCGATGATGCATGATGGACGGCTGGCAGACGGCTGATACAGGGGGACACACCATACCTATGGGACACATTACAGGTATGAGCAGCTATTTATAAAAGTCGATATTTCAGTGTTACTAGGGGTCAGAAACAGAAGAGCCACCTTCACAGAATGCAGCCTTAGTGCTGCTGAAGGTGGCTCTTTTACTTAAAAACGCCCTGGGGGGGTGACAGGTTCCCTTTAACTTGAGTGGTGTGTGGAAAACACCCAATGTTCAGGCTGCTGAACCCAAACAGTAACAAGGACTTTCTGTAGAAGTTCTTCTTTGAGGTCCATGCCGGAACAGTAGGTGTTCGATATTTACCCCAAATTTTACTGTATGGGTTCGCCTATCTCTAATCATGATGTCTTCCCCCGCCCCCTAATTCATTAAGAGGGACTTATAATAAAATGTGGGGTGAGAGAGGAGCTATCAGGTAATAATTAGTCTTTCAGTCCCCAAGACTGGGGTCCATCTATCAAGAACCCTGCTGCAGACTTACAGCAGGTGTCTGTGCATGAGAAACAAAAGGACCGGAGGTGAGAGGAGACCAGTGAGCTTACCTGCTGAAGTGCAGGACCTGAAACACGTGACCACCGAGGGAGTGGCCGGAGGCGGAGCAAGATGCCAAGTAGCGGTGGTGACCAGCAAAACCGGAGAGAAGTCTGAACATGCCGAAGTCAAGCCAGGAGGTCGATGGAGTGCCAAAGAGTGAGATGCTGAGAGTGGTCCGGACATAACAAAAGGTCAGGTAGCTGAAGATAGTGGTGCAGTACAAACAGGGCAGACAGGAGATAAGTAAGAGTACCAAGCCAAAGGTCAGTGCCAGAAACAGACAGTAAGCGCAGAATCATAAAGCAATGCACAGAATGAGAACACGGACCGGATCGTACACGAGAAGGCAAATGGACTACACAGTATACAAGCACACCAGGGGGTCAGACACACAGCCAGAACAGATGTATCACTGACTAGGATCCCAAGATGAAGGTGGGTAAAAATATCCCTCCCAAACCATAAGGAGGCCATACAAAATTAACCCTGAGAGGACAGGGAAGGAACCCTGTGCATAATCATGACACCATCCTGGTATAATATGCTCCATCCTGAGATGATTGTGCCCCATCCTGGGGTTATTGTGCCTCATCCTAGTCCCCTTCATGGGGTTATTATGCCCCATCCTGATCCTCCATCCTGGTGTACTGTGCCCCATTTTGGCCCCTTCCAAGGTTTATTATGCCTCATCGTGGACGCTTTCCTGGGGTTATTGAGTCCCATCCTGGTCCCTTCCTGGGGTTATTGTGGCCCATCATTAGGTTATTGAGCTCATCCTGGTCACCCTTCCTGGGATTATTGTGCTCCTTCCTGGTGTACTGTGCCCTATCTTGGCACCTTCTTGGGGTTATTGTGCCCATCTTGGTCCCATTCTTAGAGTTATTGTGCCCCATCCTGGTCAACCTTCCTGTGCGTCTTGTGCCCCATCATGGTCCTTTCCTGGGGTACTGTGCCCCATCCTATCACCTGGCTGGGGTTATTATACCCATCCTGATCCCTTCCTGGGGTACTGTGCCCAATCCTGGCCCCTTCCCAAAGTTATTGTGCCCAACGTAATCCCCTTTCCTGCGGTTATTGTGGACCATCATGGCTCCTTCCTGTGGTACTGTGACCCATTCTGGCCCTTCGTGGGGTTATTGTGTCCCATAATGCACCCTTCCTGGGGTTATTGTGCTGCATCCTGGCCTGTTCCTTGAGGTATTGTTCCCCTTCATGGCCCCTTCCTGAGGTTCATGTGTTCCATCCTGGACCCCTTCCTAATATTATGTTCCCCATTCTCCACTATATTTAAAAAAGAAAAAAAAAACACTATTCTACACGCATCCCTCCTCTGCAGCCAGTCTATGATCCGATGGATGACTTCGGCATCTCCGTCATGGCGCATGATGCCACAGACACGTCGTCGACAGCTGCCGGCCTCTGATTAGCTTGTGGCTTGTTTTGCAGCACAGGGAGTTGGAGGGCCACCTATGCCGCAATACATTTCAGCTTAAAAACCCATTATCTACCAATGTCTTTTTTTGGGACGCCTAATCTTTTTGCTTCTAGCAACTAAGATTTTATAATTAGGTCCAATTTTTTGTGTTGTGTTTGTAAAATGAATGTTTTCAAAACAGGAAATCATGTCATTGTCATTTTTAATTGAATATTCTTTCACCCAGAGAGCTTTCAAAGCACCTATTTGAGTTTTTTTTCAAAATTAAGATCATAAGCGGAAATTATTTAAAATCACAGTTCTGTGATCACAAAGTTATTAGAACTATTGTTTATACTTGAAGGAAGGTATATAATGCAAGGGCATTGATGTAGATTTACCAAGGCCAGGGTTATTTTCAAGTGAAATTGCCGTCCCATTTTAGAATCTATTTTTGATGGGTTTTTTTTACAGTACATGGAAATTTTTGTTTGATTCACTAGTTTTTATACATAACCCTAAATCATTTACAACTGATATGGCAGGCAGAGGTCTTTTAGTTTCATTTCTTCCTTCTTACCAGATAGTCTGGAAATCCCTCAAACTTCAAAGCCAGTTGTGAGCAAGAAAAAAAAATGCAACAGAAATATTACAATGTGCAGCAACTCCAAAATGGAAAAATGTCAACCAACATATGAAAGCAGTGCGGACCAGGATATGTCCGAAATAAGCAGCATTTGTGACCTTTTAGAAAATAAAAATGAAGTATTTGAAGAGTTTTTTCCCATGATGTTATGGATATTATTTTGACCCAAAGCATGCTATATGCAAACCAAAAAAATAAACCCTCCTTTTCCATCAGCGAGGAAGAATTACAAGTTTTCTTAGGCATATTATTACTGTCTGGATATCATTCTCTCCCCCCAAGAGGACATGTACTGGGAACAAGCTCAAGATTTGGGAGTTCCATTGGTGTACAAAGCAATGTCAAAGAACCGTTTGAAGGAAATTAAAAAATATATACACCTAAATTACAATTCTAAAATTGACAAGTCTGACAAGATGTACAAAGTTAGTTTGTTCTTTGAAGTACTGGGGAAAGAATTCCTGAAATTTGGTGTATTCCACCAGGAACTTTCCTTAGATTAAATGATGGTCCGCTACTATGGCAAACACCCTACAAAAATGTACATGCGAGGTAAGCCAATAAAATTCGGCTACAAAATTTGGTGTCTGTGCAGTTCCAATGGCTACCTCTACAAATTTATGCCGTACAGTCTGACAAAGAGGAAGAACCATTAGGCTTGAGAGTAATTTCACAACTTACAAATGTAATTCCTAATTCCAAGTCATTCAGTTACAAGTTATTTTTTGACAATTTCTTTACAAGTATTGATGCTCTGGTGATGCTGAAAAACAAAAACATCCAAGCTACTGGCACTATGAGAGAAAATCGCACCAAACAGTGTCCTCTTATGCCAAGCAAGGAGATTGAAAAACAAAAGGAAAGAGGATTTTGTGATTACCGCTTTGAAAAAGCAAATAACATTCTTGTGGTGAAATGGAAGGATAATAAGGTTGTCACGTTTGGCACGAACTTCAGCACAATAGAGCATTTGTCAACAGCTCGTAGGTACTCTCAAAAACAGAAAAAAAATGTCCAAATCTCAATGCCGCTGATGGTTCAGGAATATAATTCCCACATGGGGGGAGTTGATTTAATAGACAAACAAATCTCCCTGTACCGTGTCAGAATCCGTTCCAAAAAGTGGTGGTGGCCCCTTTTCACTCAAATGATAGACATTGCCGTTGTCAACACCTGGAGGGCATATCAAAAGGCAAATCCAGAAGAAAGTGTGCCACTGCTAAGTGTAAGGAAGAGGATTGCATTGGCCTATCTAAGCAAAAGAACACAATCAACCCCAAAACGATGTGGACCTCAACGGAGTAAACTATTAGGTGGCCGAGTTAGTGATGACGTCAGATTTGATCCTGGTAATCATTTGATAGAGCCAATTGCTACACCAAGAAGGTGTGCTTTATGTAAGAAAAAAACAACCAGAATTTGCAAATGGTGTGATGTTCCCCTTGTGGTGTAGTAACCACTGTGTCCACTAGGGGGCGCTGTGTGGATGTCCCAAGAGAACGAATGAATGGCAGAACCTTGAAGGACCGTTATGTATCTCAAGGTGGGTGGCCTTGAGATGGAGACTGATGTGTGTATTGACCAGCAGTGATACTGCTGAGGTGTCGTTTCTACGTGTTAGGGAGAAGTCTCCAGGTAACTAGAGAGTTGGGAGGTCCTGATTACCTACAAACCCACCCAGGGGGTCTGTTTAAAGCACTATTGTAAAAGAGTGTGAAAATGCCTGAAGGACCTGTGATGAGGTCAGAGTCATGTGACCCGGTGGGCGTGGTTATGAACGATATAATGTGGCCAGGATGAGTCACAGCGAGTAAATGCTGGGACCCGGTTGGTCCAGTGTGGAAGGTCCCACTAGGAGAAGCATCTCCTGGCTAACCGCCTGTGGAGTGGCTGTGTGTAATGGCTGCCAGCATCTGAGAGTCCCACAGGAGAGAGTGGATGTCTGCAGCATGGAGCAACAGCCATGAGGAAACCCTGACGTGGGTGAGATAATGATGAGGCTGAAGAGCCTGTGTATGCTGGACATTGCTAACAGAGGCAAACTCTGTAATGGACGATATGCAGGTAATGCTGTTAACTTAAGTGAACTTTCTGTTGTTGCTGTGGTTTATGAGGCGTGAATAAACTGCATGGACTGTTTTGGTTTTATGGAAAACCTGTGCCGGATGTGATTTTTGTGGCTGCAAGCGAGTATCCCCTACTTCAATGACAGCGCTACCTCACATGCGGTGGAGAAAGCTGCGGGCATTGTTGTAGCCTTGTTGCTAGGAGCAATGGAAGATGACTGCAAAGTCGGTTGCTAAGGGCAATGCTGAGCCAGGAGGGCTGATGGTATGGAAAGCCGTGTGATATGCTGACTGCAGTCAGTGGAAAAGACTTATAGGATACCTCTGCGGTAGAGGGGTCTGAGAACCTGCGCGGCCAGCAGGTGACGGTCGTGAAAACCGTGTTGTACTGACCGGGGTCAGTGAGAAAGACTGGTGATTGCTATAGGGTGCCTCTGTGGAGAAGAGGTATCTGAGAACCTGTGGGGCCGACACAGGTAATGGACAGGTGTTCGTGTTGTACTGACCTGGGTCAGTGATAAAGACTGTGTACCTGGAGGGTTCAGTGAGCAAGGTCCTGGAGGGTCAGGGTTGGGAGGTTCTGGGAGAAGAATTAGATCCCTGGAGCACGTGGTATGACCTTGGACCTGGTGAGGCGTGAGTGTTGGGCAGTCTCAGGTGGAGACACTATGTCATGAATAGCACCCGCTGAGCCCCTGGACCTGGTGAGGCCGGTGTGTTGGGAAACCCTGGGAGGAGGGCTGCTGTCTGAATAGCACCCGGTGCACCCTGTGTGTTGGATGGTCTCAGGCGGAGATGGTACGTCCTGAATAGCACACAGACAGGACACGTGAGTTTTTGTGTGGTGTTTTTTTTTTCTTCTTTTCTGAACTCAGCCTGCGGTGGCGCAGTGGGAGTCAAGAAGGTGACAAGCGGCTTCCGGTAACTCGGCGGGGTTACGAAGGGGACAAGCGGCTTCCGGTGGATCGGCGAGTCCACCAAGATGGCACCACAGGAGCTGCAGTGGCACCAGCCGCTGTGTGTGAACAGCAGCAGGTGGTGGCGGTGATCGGTGACAGCAGGAACTGTGGTGGTGCCAGCAAGGACTTGTGTGGTATCGTTATAAAGACATGAACTGTGGACTGACAAGACAGGTATAACGGACATGGGGAAGTCCCAAAAGGAGGTGGTGGCCCAAATTGGGGTGGTAGCCCAAAAGAGGGTGGAGTCCCGGAAGGGGGTGGTGACCCAAATTGGGGTGGTAACCCAAAAAGAGGTGGAGTCCCAGAGGGGGGCGGTGACCCAAATCGGGGTGGTCGTCCAGAAAGAGGCCGAGTTTGGAAAAATGGCAGCACTGGTTGGCTCAGTGGGTATGTCTGGGAAACCGCAGTGTGTCTGTATGAGTTTTGAGGAGTGTGGAATATTCTTTCCGGATATTGATGGGCCACAGGTGTGTACTGTAATGCTGCACCGAGAAAGAGTCTCGGGTCGGCTGGGCTCAAAGAGTCAGGGACTCTGACAGGAACTCCTCTCATTTTCTCTCTGACTTAGAAAAACGTCAGGATTTGCTGTAAACACGGGGTCATGGTGAACTATGCCGTAGACAGGGTAGTGTTTGAGGGGCCCGTGTGTGGTGTGTGCCGAGGGGGCGTGATACCACGGGACTTGGTCTGTGCCTTGGAGAGGGGCCGGGACTTTGTCACATTTGATGACATATGGCAGGAGGTTGGATACGTTTCTACTGTTGGGTTAACAGATATTGAGACGGTGACTGCTCCTGACGTGGACAGGTCAGAGGTAGAACTGTCCGGAAGAAGAAATACATCTGCCCAACTGACGGACCTGACATCTCGTGACAAGACAGATGGTGGGCTGTGAGATGAGGTGACTGGAGTGGACACACGGTCAGAGGGTAACTGGAGGGTTGACTCGAATGATCGGCGTGACTCAGACTCTGGGGTTGACTGTGGCTTTGAGAGAGAAAAAGAGCACAGAATAGAAGCTCTAGAGAAGGAAGTCTCTGAGCTCAGAGGTCACCTGTCAACGTGGCAAAACGTGAACAAGATGCTCAGGGAAGAGATGGAAGAACATGTGAAACGAGAAAGAGTCCAGAGACAACGGGCCGAGCACAGGGTTGAGGAGCTCGAGAAAGAGGTCTTAGAGTGCAAAGAAACTGTAAGTGGTCTTCTGCGGGAGAAGAACTTGGACAGTGATGAACCGCGGCCGGGTCCGACTGGTGGTGGAACGGAGCTGCCGGTGCCCGTCTTGGCAGACGGTCGGGAGGAGATGAGATCTCGTGAAGTTGAGGAACGGAGAACTGAAGAAGACAGTCACCCGGTAGGGGCAACTGTAGTGAGGGAAGTGTCCGTGGTAAAGCCAGAGCCTCCTGGTCAGGAAGAGAGCAAGACCACGACCTTCCAGTCTGTGATTGAGGTGGCAGAAGACATGCAAGAAGCCTGTGCTGAAGGTGTGCATGAGGCTTTCAAAGAGGCAGTCAAAGCGTATAAGGTGCACTGGGCACCTGAGACTCGGCAGTTGGTGATAATGTCAGCCCAGGAAGACACAGCAAAGCAGGTGGCTGTCCTGGAAAACATGCATCTGCAGTGTCTCCATGTCAAACAGTTGGTTAGGCAGAGTAATATGAAAGCTGCTCAACACCTAGAGTTAGCAAGAGAGACTATGGATCGGTTGGGTTTGCGGGAAGAGGTAGTTCCGGTACCCAAAGCTCTGATTGGAAGAATCATTGGAAGATCCGGGAAGGTAATGCAAGACCTTGTGAATATGTCCGGTGTGGTGAGGGTGAGGATCCCTCCTGATGAGGAAGACCAGGTATCCAGTGAAGAGGGCAGGATTCCCATCATGGTGGTTGGTTCCGTGGAAAACCTGAGAGATTTTCAAATGCTCGTGGAGTATCGAGTGGGGTACCTGCAAGAAATTGAGCAGTTGAGGCTGGACCGCCGGCGAATTAATAGAGAAGTACGGAATACCAAGTGGCGGCCGCCTCCAACCTAACAAGATGTAAGGACCCGAAGTGTTCCGCCAAGAAGTGACAGTTCAGATGGCCGAAGAATGTCAGCGAGTGGCAGTTCGACGAGCCGTATGAGGCTGAGAGACATTAGTTTCTGTGAGACGCTGAGTGGGTCAGACTCAGGCCAGACAGTAGGTCCGAGTAAGACTGATGACCGTACCAACTGGGGGAGCTGGTCGGGGAACGGAACAAACAGAGAGAGGAATGTGGTGACTAGACAGTGTCTGACGACGCAGACAGACCGTGACTGGATGGTCAAAGCCAATGACCGATATTCTGACCGCTGGGGGCAGGGGAGGCCTAACGTAGAGATGAGGCTGTATGATAGATGGAGACGGTTCTCTCGACCTGTGGGGCAAGGTGTAATGAGTGCCCGGTCTCGAGAGCCTGATGTAATGTTGTTATGAATGAGTCACCGGAGGAGGAAAAAACAAAAATGCAAGCTAAGTCCAGAAAACCGGAGAGGTTGGTAGCTAGCGGATTGTAGACCCCTGATCCTATTCACAACAACTAACAGTAGCCGTGGGGCGTTCCTACGGTGGTCCTAGACGCCTCTTCACAGCCAGAGAAGTTAACTAAATAAGCCTAAAGAAAGAAAGGGGAAATCTAAACTGCCCCAGAGCAGACCCCAAAGCAATAGACAGCCCCCAACATGTATTGTCGATGAAAACACAAACACAGACAGAAAGACAGGCAGAGCAAACGATGGGGCCCAACTAACTAGATAGGAAAGGACAGAAAAGATGCTGGCTGCAATCCGCAAAAACCCTACCAAAAATGTCCCAACACGTCTGATAGGAATAACGTCCCTGAAGTCACTAGACTTCAAAATCCCTATATCAGCACTCCAATATATTCTGAAGACAGAGCAAAAGAGATTTAACTGATCAGGGACAAAAATGGAAATTCAGCAGAGCCCCAGCCGGGGCTGGCAGAACACAAAACTAAGCAAATCAGACAAAATCTCATGGAACAATAACAGAGCAAAACTTAGCTTTAGAAGACAGGAACTGAACTGGAGGCAAGAGCTCAGAGCAAATAGAACACCAGCAACCCTACAGGGCGTCAGCTGCCTTATATCCACTCAGAGATTCCGGATGTCCAATCGCAATCCACCTGTTCAGGTGACAGGTTTCTCCCATCCAAATCAGTTTCACCACCTCCTTTCACCAGCGGAGGGAGTTCATCGAACATCAAAGGTGAATGAGAAAATGAGCTCACAACAAATGTGTGTTCAACCCCACAAGTTTGAACAGAGGGGGGAGGTATGTGGTGTAGTAACCACTGTGTCCACTAGGGGGCGCTGTGTGGATGTCCCAAGAGAACGAATGAATGGCAGAACCATGAAGGACCGTTATATATCTCAAGATGGGTGGTCTTGAGATGGAGACTGATGCGTGTATTGACCAGCAGTGATACTGCTGAGATGTCATTTCTACGTGTTAGGGAGAAGTCTGCAGGTAGCTAGAGAGTTGGGAGGGCCTGGTTACCTACAAACCCACCCAAGGGGTCTGTTTAAAGCACTATTGTAAAAGAGTGTGAAAATGCCTGAAGGACCTGTGATGAGGTCAGTCATGTGACCCGTGGGCGTGGCTATGAACAATATAATGTGGCCAGGGTGAGTCACAATGAGTAAATGCTGGGACCTGGTTGGTCCAGTGTGGAAGGTCCTGCTAGGAGAAGCATCTCTGTTATGATTGAGTCACCGTAGGAGGCAAAAACAGAAAAGCTAGCTAAGTCCAGAAAACCAGAGAAGTTGGCAGCTATCGGATTGCAGACCCCTGAACTTATCAACACAACTAGCAGTAGCCGTGCGGGGTTCCTACGATGCCCTAGACCCCTCGATCACAGCCGGAGATATAAATAGGTCTAAAGAAAGAAAGGGGAAATCTAAACTGCCCCAGAGCAGACCCCAAAGCAATAGGCAGCCCCCCACAAATAATGACGGTGAAGCAAGATGAAAACACAAACACAGACAGAAAGATAGGCTGAGCAAAGACGGGGCCCAAACTATATAGAAAAGGACAGAAAGGCTGCTGTCTGCAATCCGTGAAAAACCCTATGAAAATAAGAGCCAACAGACTGACAGTGAAAAATGCCCTGAAGATGCTAGGCTTCAAAAAGCTATGTCAGTACTCAGGCATATACTGAAGACAGAGCTGCAGGCAAAAGGAGATTCAGCTCACCCCAGCAGGGAATGGCAGAATCCAGAAAAGGAAAACAAAAACTAAACACAAATGCAACAGGCAAAGCAAAAAACTTAGCTTTAAGAGAGCAGGAATCAGACTGGTGTCCTAGGAGTCCACAAAGAAATCACCCGCAGGGCACAATGGGAGAGGCAGCCTTATATCCAGTCTGTGACTCCACTCAGCCAGTCATCATCATTAGTCTCAGGTGTCTGATAATCAGGCTCACTACCTTTCCTTACCAGAAGAGGGAGTTCCCCGGGCCTCAGTGATGAAGGGGAAAATGAACTCACAACAGTACTTCCCCCTTGAGGAGGGGGTCACCGAACCCTCAACCACGCCACCAGGGCGATCAGGGTGTGCCCGATGAAAGGCACGCACCAATCTTTTGGCATGAACATCAGAGGCAGAGACCCAGGAATTATCCTCCTGACCATAACCCTTCCACTTAACCAAATACTGGAGTCTCCATCTAGCCAGACGAGAATCCAGTACTTTCTCTAACACATATTCCACGTTACCTTCAACCAATACAGGGTCTGGAGGCGCCACCCCCGGAACAACAGGTTCAACAAACCTCTTCAACAAAGACTTCTATACCAGGAAAGATCTTTGAACAAATTATTAAACAACATGTATGTCAATACCTGGATAAGAATGAAGTGATTAAACAGTCAGCATGGGTTTGTAACTAATAAGTCATGTCAGACTAACTTAATTTCCTTCTATGACGGTATCACTGATTGGGTGGATCAAGGAAATGCTGTAGATATAGTATATCTTGACTTCAGCAAAGCATTTGACAAAGTCTCTCATACAATCCTTATTGAAAAAATGACTAAGTATGGAATGGACAAGGCAACTGTTAGGTGGATTCATAACTGGCTTAGTGATCGGACCCAAAGAGTGGTCGTAAATGGCTGCACATCCAGTTGGAAGAATGTCTCAAGTGGGGTACCACAGGGCTCTGTCCTGGGCCCTGTATTGTTCAACATCTTTATCAACGATTTAGATGAAGGAATTGAGGGTAAACTGATTAAATTTGCTGATGACACAAAGCTAGGAGGGATAGCTAATACTAGAGAAGAGAGAGAGAGGATTCAAAAAGATTTAAATAAACTGGAGAAGTGGGCAGCAACTAACAGAATGGTTTTTAACAGGGAGAAATGCAAAGTATTACATCTGGGCAATAAAAATGGAAAAAGCATATATAGAATGGGAGGAATAGGGCTAAGTGACAGCACATGTGAAAAAGACTTGGGTATACTAATAGATCACAGACTGAATATGAGTCAACAGTGTGATGCAGCAGCAAAAAAGGCAAATGCAATTCTAGGATGTATTAACAGAAGCATACAGTCTAGATCACGTGAAGTCATTATTTCCCTCTACTCCTCTTTGGTCAGACCTCATCTGGAATATTGTGTCCAGTTTTGGGCACCACATTTTAAAAAAGACATCAACAAACTGGAGCAAGTTCAGAAAAGAGCGACCAGAATGGTGACCGGTCTGCAAACCCTGTCTTATGAGGAAAGGTTGCAGGATTTGGGAATGTTTAGTTTGCAAAAGAGAAGACTGAGAGGAGACTTAATAGCTGTCTACAAATATCTAAAGGGCTGTCACATTGTAGAAGGATCAACTTTATTCTCATTTGCACAAGGAAAGACTAGAAGCAATGGGATGAAACTGAATGGGAGGAGACACAGATTAGATATTAGAAAAAACTTTTTGACAGTTAGAGTGATCAATGAGTGGAACAGGCTGCCACGAGAAGTGGTGAGTTCTCCTTCAATGGAAGTCTTCAAACAGAGGCTGGACAGACATCTGACTGGGATGATTTAGCGAATCCTGCTTTGAGCAGGGGGTTGGACCAGATGGCCCAGGAGGTCCCTTCCAACTCTACGATTCTATGATTCTATGATTCTATGACTTATGGAACACATTATGGATTTTAAATGTGACAGGAAGAGCCAAACGAAAAGAGACCGGATTAATAATCTCCAAAATCTTGTAAGGTCCAATAAATCTAGGCTTAAACTTAGGAGAAGCCACCTTCATAGCAATATTTTTTGATGATAACCACACCATATCACCAACCTTAAACTGGGGACCAATAGTCCTATGTCGGTTGGAAAACCGCTGGGCCTTTTCCTGGGAGAGAGATAACTTATCCACCACTTGGTCCCAGATCTGGTGCATTCTCTCCACCACAGTGTCAACACTTGGGCAGGCAGACGGCTCCACCTGCCCTGAAGAAAATCGAGGATGAAACCCAAAGTTACAAAAAAAAGGTGACATCAAAGTGGCAGAACTAGCTCTATTATTTAAAGCAAATTCGGCCAAGGGCAAAAATGAAACCCAATCATCCTGATCAGCGGAAATAAAACATCTCAAATATGACTCCAAGGTCTGGTTTGTTCTCTCTGTCTGCCCATTGGTCTGAGGGTGAAAAGCAGAGGAGAAGGACAACTGAATTCCCAGCTTGGAACAGAAAGTCCTCCAAAATCTAGACACAAACTGAACTCCTCTGTCAGATACAATGTTCTCAGGAATCCCGTGCAAGTGAACCACCTGTTGCAAAAACAGGGGCACCAACTCAGAGGAAGATGGCAACTTAGGCAGTGGTACAAGATGAACCATCTTAGAGAACCTATCACAAATCACCCAAATAACAGTCATCCTTTGAGAGACAGGCATATCAGAGATGAAATCCATTGAAATATGGGTCCATGGCCTCTTGGGGACAGGCAAAGGCATCAACAACCCACTAGAGCGAGAACACGATTTAGACCGGGAGCACGTCCCACAGGACTGCACAAAATTCCTGACATCACGAGACAAGGAGGGCCGCCAAAAAGACCGACTCACCAGATCTCTAGTACCAAAAATACCTGGATGACCAGCCAAAGCAGAGCAATGCACTTCGGACATCACTCTCTTCTTCCACTGGTCAGGAACATACAACTTTCCACTGGGACAATGCTCAGGTTTGTCCTCCTGGAACTCTTCCAGAGCACGTCTCAAATCGGGCGAGATGGCAGAAAGAACTACCCCTTCGCCTAAGATGGTAGCAGGCTTGGTCACCACAGGAGAATCAGCAAAGAAGCTCCTAGAGAGGGCGTCTGCCTTGACATTCTTAGTTCCAGGAAGAAAAGAAACCACAAAATCAAAACGTGTAAAAAACAAGGCCCACCTAGCCTGTCTAGGATTCAAGCGCTTAGCCGACTCTAGATAAATCAAATTTTTGTGGTCGGTGAGGACCACGACTTGATGCTTAGCTCCCTCCAACCAATGTCTCCACTCCTCAAATGCCCATTTCATGGCCAACAGTTCCCGATTCCCCACATCATAGTTACGTTCAGATGGAGAGAACTTTTGGGAAAAGAAAGCACAGGGATTCATTTTAGATGTTACAGGATCCTTTTGGGACAAAACAGCTCCTGCACCAATCTCAGAAGCATCCACCTCTACCTGGAACGGAAGTGAGACATCAGGTTGCCGCAACACCGGGGCGGAGGTGAATCTTCGCTTCAGCTCCTGAAAGGAAGAAACAGCCTCCGGAGACCAATTCAACACATCAGCACCCTTCTTAGTCAAATCAGTTAATGGATTGGCAATACTAGAAAATTTTGCTATAAATTTCCGATAAAAATTAGCAAAACCCAAAAACTTCTGGAGGGCCTTCAAAGAAGTGGGCTGAACCCAATCGTAAATGGCCTGTACCTTGGCCGGGTCCATTTCAATAGTTGACGGAGACAAAAAAAATCCCAAAAAAGAAATCCTCTGTACTCCAAAAAGGCATTTAGATCCTTTGACATACAGGAAATTCCCCCTCAAGATCCGGAACACAGTCCGAATATGTTCCACATGAGAATCCCAATCCTTGGAGAAAATCAAGATATCATCCAGATAGATAATCAAAAATTTATCGACAAAATCTCGGAAAATATCGTTCATGAAACACTGGAAGACAGAAGGGGCATTAGTGAGCCCAAAAGGCATCACCAGGTACTCAAAATGTCCCTCCGGAGTATTAAACGCCGTCTTCCATTCATCCCCATGCTTAATGCGAATAAGATTATACGCCCCCCTGAGGTCAAGCTTGGTAAACCAGCAAGCACCTTTAACTCTGGAGAATAGATCCGAAATCAGGGGTAACGGATACTGATATTTAACAGTAATTTTGTTGAGGGCACGATCCTTTTTGGCTACAAAAAAAAAAAACGGCACCTAAGGGTGACAAGGATTTTCTAATGTGACCCTTCTCCAACGCCTCCTTAATATAGGATCGCATAGCCTCGTGCTCGGGTACAGATAAATTGAAGAGCCGACCCTTGGGAAATTTACACCCCGGGCTCAGCTCAATTGCACAGTCATAACTCCTATGAGGAGGCAGAGACGCAGACTCATTCTCACTGAATACATCATAAAAGTCCACCAAATAATCAGGAACATCATGCGACTGGGGAGAGGTGGAAAACACCGGAGCCTCATTAAAGGCACACCGACAACCCAACTCACCACAGACACAGATTTCCAATTCAAAACTGGATTATGAATTTGTAACCAGGGAAACCCCAGAACAATAGTATCATGCAGATTATGCAACACCAAAAACCTGCAATTTTCTTGATGGTTTGGGGTGACCTGCATTACCACCTGGGTCCAAAACTGAGGTTTATTTTTAGCCAAAGGAGTAGCATCAATCCCCCTCAAAGGGATGGGCGTCTGCAGAGGTGTCATAGGAAATCCACAACGTTTAGCAAAATCCAAGTCCATTAGATTTAGGGCTGCCCCCGAATCCACAAAAGCCTTGGCGGAAAATGTGGACAGGGAGCAGATCAGAGTAATAGCAAGAAGAAACTTAGGTTGAACACCACCAACAGAAAACGTGTGTGCAAAGCGTTTCTCTCATTTAGGACAGACAGAAATAATATGCGAGGCATCTCCACAGAAAAAACACAACTTATTGCGCCTTCTGAACTCCTGACGCTGCTCTCTGGACAAAACTCTATCACATTGCATAGGTTCAGACATTTGTTCAACAGTTGGAAACACCTCTCGTGCAGTTTTGCGTTCGTGCAAACGCCGATCAACCTGAATGGCTAATGACATAGAATCGTCCAGACCAGAGGGAACAGGAAATCCCACCATAGTATCTTTTATGGCTTCTGACAAACCCTTCCAAAAGAGAGCAGCCAAGGCATTATCATTCCAGGTAGTAAGTACCGCCCACTTTCGGAATTTTTGACAGTACAATTCTGCAGAATCTCGACCCTGGTTCAATGCCAGCAGGGTCTTTTCAGCCTGATCAATGGCATTAGGTTCGTCATACAACAACCCCAAGGCTTGAAAGAATGCATTCACATTAGTCAGAATAGGATCATCTGGTTTCCAAGAAAACGCCCAATCCTGGGGATCGCCACGCAGCAAAGAGATGACAATTTTAACCTGCTGCGCGGAGCTCCCTGACGAGTTAGGCTTCAAGGCAAAAAATAGTTTACAATTATTTTTGAAATTCAAAAATTTAGATCGATCCCCAAAAAATACATCAGGTGTAGGAATCTTTTGGTTCAGCAGCATGTGAATGAGCAAGGTAGGTGGAAATTCCCCGCACTTCCTCAGCGAGCTGCTCCACATGATCAGACAATTGCTTTATCTCCATTGAGAGAAAAAAAAAATCCCCCTACGGCCTCAGAGATAGAGGAAAAAATATACACACTTTTTTTTTTTTTTTTTACAATTCTTTCCTGCTATTGAGTACCCTAGGATCTGCGGTTCGGCGGGTGATTCTTTTATGATTGAGTCACCGTAGGAGGCAAAAACAGAAAAGCTAGCTAAGTCCAGAAAACCAGAGAAGTTGGCAGCTATCGGATTGCAGACCCCTGAACTTATCAACACAACTAGCAGTAGCCGTGGGGGGTTCCTACGATGCCCTAGACCCCTCGATCATGGCCGGAGATATAAATAGGCCTAAAGAAAGAAAGGGGAAATCTAAACTGCCCCAGAGCAGACCCCAAAGCAATAGGCAGCCCCCCACAAATAATGACGGTGAAGCAAGATGAAAACACAAACACAGACAGAAAGATAGGCTGAGCAAAGACGGGGCCCAAACTATATAGAAAAGGACAGAAAGGCTGCTGTCTGCAATCCGTGAAAAACCCTATGAAAATAAGAGCCAACAGACTGACAGTGAAAAATGCCCTGAAGATGCTAGGCTTCAAAAAGCTATGTCAGTACTCAGGCATATACTGAAGACAGAGCTGCAGGCAAAAGGAGATTCAGCTCACCCCAGCAGGGAATGGCAGAATCCAGAAAAGGAAAACAAAAACTAAACACAAATGCAACAGGCAAAGCAAAAAACTTAGCTTTAAGAGAGCAGGAATCAGACTGGTGTCCTAGGAGTCCACAAAGAAATCACCCGCAGGGCACAATGGGAGAGGCAGCCTTATATCCAGTCTGTGACTCCACTCAGCCAGTCATCATCATTAGTCTCAGGTGTCTGATAATCAGGCTCACTACCTTTCCTTACCAGAAGAGGGAGTTCCCCGGGCCTCAGTGATGAAGGGGAAAATGAACTCACAACACATCTCCTGGCTAACCACCTGTGGAGTGGCTGTGTGTAATGGCTGCCAGTGTCTGAGAGTCCCAGAGGAGAGAGTGGATGTCTGCAGCGTGGAGCAACAGCCATGAGGAAACCCTGATGTGGGTGAGATAATGATGAGGCTGAAGAGCCTGAGTATGCTGGACATTGCTAACAGAGGCAAACTCTGTAATGGATGCTATGCTGGTAATGCTGTTAAGTGAGCTTTCTGTTGTTGTTGTGGCTTATGAGGTGTGAATAAACCGCATGGACTGTTTTGGTTTTTGGAAAACTTGTGTCGGATGTGATTTTTGTGGTTGCAAGCGAGTATCCCCTACTTCAATGACAGCGCTACCTCACACCTTTCATGCTAAGTGTTTTGCTGTATTCCATTCCCCTGAGTTATTTGGAGAATTTTGTAATATAATATTTTGAAAAAAAGTGCATATAAAAATGCAAAAAAATAAAGTTGAATAAGTTCTATCTTTTCTGAGTTTTTGCTATCAATTTCTGCCAATGTCCGAAAATTTGGACGCCCTTTTCTGAAAAATCCGTACTTGTAAAAATTTGGCAAATTAAGTTTCTGATTCATTAGGACCCAAATCATTAAAAATCTGTCATTTAAAAAAAAAAAATAATGAAAATTGCTAATTTGGCAAGTAATGCGTTAATGTGCATCTACATATCCAGCTGAAATAGTCACCAATGTTGGCGGGCCTCCCTCTACCTCCAGGCCCCCATCCATCTTCACCAGATGAACCAGTGATATGTCTGCCCCTGCTGCACATGTGACAAGTCCCAAATCTGCCATATGTGTATGTTTCCCAACAGAAAATGCAAGCAGAAAGCGTGTAGATTTATAAAAATATTTTTTTTATTGAAATGTTCAAATATAAAATTAATCTTAAAACAGGGAGAGATGTCAACGAGTGCCACATCACCGGAGGTACATGGGATTCCCCCAAAATAGATACAAATCAGTCATTATAATATATCTGTCCAAAGATCTGATGGTAAATAAATATTCTAAGCCATAATCATCAAGTATATAAAGGGAAAATAATTTCCTCAATAAATAGTGCAAGTAAACCAACATTGTTATCGCACAAAATATTATGGACTGAGTGGAGATATTGAGGGGAAGAAAGGTTAGTGCATAACGGGAGCAATTTACTATATAAACAGTGCTCTAAGTCACAAGGAAGATCTTAAACAATTTAATAAATCCAAGCCTGTCACAAAAAAACTTGTATAAGACCAAACTTAATCATAGTATAATATAAATGGAACAAACAAAGATGTCAAATCAATACATGAACTGTACAAAAAATGAAAAAAGCATATTACAGAATGGGAGGAATAGGGCTAAGCAACAGCACATGTGAAAAAGACTAGGGTATACTAATAGATCACAGACTGAATATGAGTAAACAGTGTGATGCAGCAGCAAAAAAGGCAAATGCAATTCTAGGATGTATTAACAGAAGCATACAGTCTAGATCACGTGAAGTCATTATTGCCCTCTACTCCTCTTTGGTCAGACCTCATCTGGAATACTGTGTCCAGTTTTGGGCGCACATTTTAAGAAAGACATCAACAAACTGGAGCAAGTTCAGAAAAGAGCGACCAGAATGGTGACTGGCCTGCAAACCCAGTCTTATGAGGAAAGGTTGCAGGATTTGGGAATGTTTAGCTTGCAAGAGAGAAGACTGAGAGGAGACTTAATAGCTGTCTACAAATATCTCAAGGGCTGTCACATTGTATATGGATGATCTTTATTCTCATTTGCACAAGGAAAGACTAGAAGCAATGGGATGAAACTGAATGGGACGAGACACGGATTAGATATTAGAAAAAACTTTGACAGTTAGGGTGATCAATGAGTAGAACAGGCTGCCACAAGAGGTGGTGAGTAGAGTTGAGCGATACCGTCCGATACTTCAAAGTATCGTATCGGATGGTATCGGCCGATCTTTAAAAAAAGTATCGGTATCGCCGATTCCGATACCGGAAGTCCCATTCAAGTCTATGGGACTTCCGGTATCGGAATAAGAAAAACCCTTTCCTGCCCTTGTACAGCCTCTCTGGGGTCTGTACGGGCCTTTCGGGGGGCTGTGCCGGCCTGCCAGGGGGTCTGTGCAGGCTCCGGTGGTCTGTGCCGGCCTGCCGGTGGTCTGTGCAGGCTCCGGGGGGCTGTGCCGGCCTGCCGGGGGGCTGTGCAGGCTCCGGGGGTCTGTGCAGGCATCGTCCGATGGGACTACAAGTCCCATCAGGCGATGCCTGCTACCATGACAGTGATTGACACATTAGCCAATGATGGGACAGTAGTAGTCCCATCATCCGGCTAATGTGTTAAATGTAAAAAAAAAAAAAAATTACATGCTACATACATACAACATGCATACTACATACATGCTACATTCATACTACATACTACATACATGCTACATTCATACTACATGCAACATACATACTACATATATACTACATGCATGCTACATACATACTGCATGCTACATACATACCACATATATACTACATACATACTACATGCATGCTACATGCATGCTACATGCTACATACATAACACATATATACTACATGCATGCTACATACATACTACATGCTACATACTACATATATACTACATGCATGCTACATACATACTACATGCTACATACTACATATATACTACATGCATGCTACATACATACTACATGCTACATACATACTACATATATACTACATGCATGCTACATACATACTACATGCTACATACATACTACATATATACTACATACATACTACATACATACTACATGCATGCTACATGCATGCTACATACATACCACATACATAACACATATATACTACATGCATGCTACATACATACTACATGCTACATACATACCATATACATACTACATGCATGCTACATACATACTACATGCATGCTACATACATACTACATGCTACATACATACTACATATATACTACATGCATGCTACATACTACATGCTACATACATACTACATATATACTACATGCATGCTACATATATACTACATGCATGCTACATACATACTACATACATACTACATGCTACATACATACTACATATATACTACATGCATGCTACATACATACTGCATGCTACATGCATGCTACATACATACTACATGCTACATACATACCACATATATACTACATACATACAATACATTCATACAATACATACATAGACATACAGTACATATAACATAGAGTAACATACTTACCAATACTTGTCACATTGTTCCCCGAAGCCATTGTCTTTTCCGGAATAAATATTAACATAACAAACCACAAAAATACTCACCCACGATCCGAAGCAGTCCACGAGTGTGTCCCACGACGATCTTGGGTAGAGAACTGCAGCATCAGCTGTTGCTGCCGTTCTCTACGGGCTGCAGGATTCCAATGACGGAAGGTAGGTATCCTTCCGCACTGTATTCCTCCGCCACTTAAAAAAAAAAAAAAAAGTCCCTAGTCTCACTTTATGCCATTGCTGTGTGGGAATTTCCCACGCAGCAATGGCATAAAGTGAGACTAGGGACTTTTTTTTTTTAAGTGGCGGAGGAATACAGTGCGGAAGGATACCTACCTTCCGTCATTGGATTCCTGCAGCCCGTAGAGAACGGCAGCATCATCTGATGCTGCCGTTCTCTACCCAAGATCGTCGTGGGACACACTCGTGGACTGCTTCGGATCGTGGGTGAGTATTTTTGTGGTTTGTTATGTTAATATTTATTCCGGAAAAGACAATGGCTTCGGGGAACAATGTGACAAGTATTGGTAAGTATGTTACTCTATGTTATATGTACTGTATGTCTATGTATGTATTGTATGAATGTATTGTATGTATGTGGTATGTATGTAGCATGTAGTATGTATGTAGTATGTATGTAGCATGCATGTAGCATGTAGTATGTATGTAGCATGCATGTAGTATATATGTAGTATGTATGTAGCATGCATGTAGTATGTATGTAGCATGTATGTAGTATGTATGTGGTATGTATGTAGCATGTAGTATGTATGTAGCATGCATGTAGTATATATGTAGTATGTATGTAGCATGTAGTATGTATGTAGTATGTATGTAGCATGTATATGGTATGTATGTAGCATGTAGTATATATGTAGTATGTATGTAGCATGTAGTATGTATGTAGTATGTATGTAGTATGTATGTGGTATGTATGTGGCATGTAGTATGTATGTAGCATGCATGTAGTATGTATGTAGCATGCATGTAGTATGTATGTAGTATGTATGTAGTATGTAGCATGTATGTAGTATGTATGTGGTATGTATGTAGCATGTAGTATGTATGTAGCATGCATGTAGTATATATGTAGTATGTATGTGGTATGTATGTAGCATGTAGTATGTAGCATGCATGTAGCATGCATGTAGTATGTATGTAGCATGCATGTAGTATGTATGTAGCATGTATGTAGTATGTATGTAGTATGTATGTAGCATGCAGTATGTATGTAGCATGCAGTATGTATGTAGCATGTATGTAGTATATATGTAGTATGTATGTAGCATGTAGTATGTATGTAGCATGTAGTATGTATGTAGCATGCATGTAGTATGTATGTAGCATGCATGTAGTATGTATGTAGCATGCATGTAGTATGTATGTAGCATGCATGTAGTATGTATGTAGCATGCATGTAGTATGTATGTAGCATGCATGTAGTATGTATGTAGCATGCATGTAGTATGTATGTAGTATGTATGTAGCATGCAGTATGTATGTAGCATGTATGTAGTATATATGTAGTATGTATGTAGCATGTAGTATGTATGTAGCATGCATGTAGTATGTATGTAGCATGCATGTAGTATGTATGTAGCATGCATGTAGTATGTATGTAGCATGTATGTAGTATGTATGTAGTATGTATGTAGCATGCAGTATGTATGTAGCATGCATGTAGTATATATGTAGTATGTATGTGGTATGTATGTAGCATGTAGTATGTAGCATGCATGTAGCATGCATGTAGCATGTATGTAGCATGTATGTAGTATGTATGTAGTATGTATGTAGCATGCAATATGTATGTAGCATGTATGTAGTATATATGTAGTATGTATGTAGCATGTAGTATGTATGTAGCATGCATGTAGTATGTATGTAGCATGCATGTAGTATGTATGTAGCATGTAGTATGTATGTAGCATGCATGTAGTATGTATGTAGCATGTATGTAGTATGTATGTAGTATATATGTAGTATGTATGTAGTATTTTTTTTTTTTTTTTTTTTTTTTAGCATTTAACACATTAGCCGGATGATGGGACTACTACTGTCCCATCATTGGCTAATGTGTCAATCACTGTCATGGTAGCAGGCATCGCCCGATGGGACTTGTAGTCCCATCGGACGATGCTTGCACAGACCCCCGGACATCAGCACAGCCCCCCGGCAGGCCAGCACAGCCCCCCGGCAGGCCGGTACAGACCCCCACAGGGTGCACAGACCACCGGCAGGCCGGCACAGCCCCCCGGCAGGCCGGTACAGACCCCCACAGGGTGCACAGACCACCGGCAGGCCGGCACAGCCCCCCGGCAGGCCGGTACAGACCCCGGGCAGTCCACACAGCCACCCGGCAGGCCGGCACAGCCCCCCGGCAGGCCGGCAGAGACCCCCGGAAGGCCCGAAATGACGGCGCATCATGATGCGCACACACCGCGCATCATGATGACGTCAGTCTGTCAATCAACTTTGAACTTCCGATTCCGATGCCGAATTCCGATATTGAAAAAATATCGGAAGTCGGTATCGGAATTCCGATACAGCAAGTATCGGCCGATACCCGATACTTGCGGTATCGGAATGCTCAACACTAGTGGTGAGTTCTCCTTCAATAGAAGTCTTCAAACAGAGGCTGGACAGACATCTGTCTGGGATGATTTATCGAATCCTGCTTTGAGCAGGGGGTTGGACCAGATGGCCCAGGAGGTCCCTTCCAACTCTATCATTCTATATGCCCATACACAACCTGGGGGGATGCAGCTAACCCCAACACGCGTAACGCGTCGGCTTCTTCGGGGGGGTATGTATACACATGTATAAGTATAATTACAGCATTTCAGAATAAAACATACCTGTCAGACATGTTACAACGAGTGTTTGATATAAACTGCTCGCCTTTTCGGCAGCATCTATTAGTTATCAGGTTGCCTTTAAACCCTTTCTATTTTCATCCTGCTGTCATTTGTCCTCTATTACATGCTATCCTACATTCTGCAGTTTACAGAGAAGTATAATAGATGTAAAGGAGTACAACCATTGCGGCTCATAGGTCTTTAGAAAATCTATGCATAAAACAGTAGCCATGAGCAATTACAAAAAAAATAGTTGGAAATCTGAATAAAGCTTTCCTTAAAATATGTGAATGCTAAAAATATAAAGGAAAACCAAAGAAACGAGCCCGTGCATAAGTTGGTATACATGCACTGTGTAAGAGCACGTTCACACAAATAAAAAGAGCATATACCCTGTAGTAAATAGTAATAGTACATGTAAATAACACGGGTACTTAGTTAACACTATTTTGATCAAAAAAGCGTAAAAGCCCTCCCATCATGGCAAGGTGCACCCAATCGGGACAGGTCCTATCCTGTCTCTAGTATTAAAACCTCTCCTTGTGTCAGCCGACACTGATGACAGATGCTCTATTTATTAGAATGATGGCTGGACCATCCATGACAAGCACTTTCTACCTTTTGTGTCCCCCTATTTCTTTATAGATTTTGGGGTGCGAGCAGAACCCTCACTCCTCCGGTAAGTGTTGAACTATGTGTTACTTTGTAATGTCTTGTTTATGTTCCCCCGCTCAATTGCAAAGTGTTGCAGAATATGTTGGCGCGCGCTATAGATATATAATGATTATTATAAAGGAGGACAATCATAGAGGCTGATAGATCGGCATAGTAAAGGCATGTAGAAAACGGTGAGATATTTCAAGCTAGGAGCCATTCTAAAAATTGGTTGTTGTAAATACTTTTCCGCCCAACCACGACAGAAGTATTCTCGGAATGATACCTTTAATGGCTTACCAGAAAGGAATATATTTTTTTTCATCAATTTGTCTAGCGAACAATATAATTTTGTTATTGTATATCAAAAATTGGTTGCAAATATGAGCAAAGCCTATAATACAATATGTGGATACTACAAATATAAACAGTGAAACAAGCAGAAAAACAAGTAAGATCACCGATTATTGTCTTTATTTACGTACAACGCCGAGAATTATCCGTCGATGGTCGATGTTGCGCTTGAAATAAGCCAGGTCTGCATCTGCCATCAAAGTCAAACATTTCAGACCTTTCTCTTTGACGGAATACATTTTTAATAAAGCCAGCCTGCTATAAATGATGTAGCCAACCCCCTCCCCAAAACCACTGGGCAGCCAGAGCAGCACATATCTCCTACCTGCAGGCAACTACCAGACTTTCATCTACCTAGGACATGCTCACATAGCAAACAAGCCGGCTAAGTATCTTGTCACCAATAAGAAAACAATGCTGATGGACCAATAAGGAGGTCCTGGTTTCTCCAATCAGGCATTGCAATACATCACAACTCCAGCTGAACTGGTTAACAGCTCCAATTGCCCTGGTAAAATCCAGGAGCTGAGTGTGCTGCTGCTGCTGCTGCTGCTGCCACTTTTCCCTGTAAGCTTGCAAGGAGCAGAGGAAGGAGATGATGAATTCAGTGGAGAAAGCAAGAAGTGATTTGGCTGGTGCTGCTTCTTTTTTGCATGATTCCATTCAAGATCTTGCTATTTTCTTGTAATCTGGTCACCAGGGACTGATTAAAAAAAAAAAAAGTCATGAGAAGGCTGCTGGGAATGCATTGCTGTGGAGCAGTGGAAGAGGACAGGGACTGATATCCCAACAGTTTGTCCAGCTCTTGATCTGTGGTCTGATTTCTGCTGTCTCTCTGGAAAAAAAAAAAAATCTGTGGGCAATTTGTAAATCAGAACCCTGCTCCCTCTACATGGCACCATCAGAGGTACAGTACTCTCCTAGACAGCCTTACTTTGTATCACTTGTGTTTCTTTGTTTACATTGTATCTTAAGTTAATGTCAATATTTATGGTTGTCTGTTCCTTATTGTTCTGTAGGACTGTATGAGGGTTTCTGAATCTTGTCCCCCCTCTCCAGGGTCTTGTATGGGAACTCCACTTCCTGCAGTCGCATCTTTGGAGTATTGCATAGTACAGCATGCATATGGTATACCAAAATCTGTATAGTGTTCTCATAGTGACATATTCATAGTGTAATATTCAGGGCACCTGGCATTGGTAAACTTCTCTCTAGGGCACCTGTAAAAACAGATGAAACCTATAGCTAAGGGCAGAGATAAGATGTTCAGTGATGGGAATGATGGTACGCCACTGGGATAAGAAGAGTACAGTATTATGGTCACTAGACAGTACATTTCTTACTTTTAAAATCTAATATATTACCCAAGTTCTCGTAGTTTCTTTCCCTAGTTGGGCTCCCAATCCTAATTTATTTATATCAAACACATACATATTAATAATGGTAGGTGACCGGAAAGGGGATAGGAAGTGGGGAGACAATGTGCAGCCTCCATTCAGATATTATCAGAATTGGATTGGAATCGGCGATCAAATTATTATACACAGTAAATGATGATATGTAGTGTTTGTAGTGCATTAAATACAGTTATATCTAGCGATGCCTTTATCATTTTGACTTTGATATGTATGCAAAATATAGTTGGGGGGGGGTTGGAAGGGGGGAGCTTTGATGGGGTCATGTGTAAACCTTGTTGTTTCTATGGAGATTTAAAAAAAGTGAAAAAAAAATATATGGCAAAATGTATCCCATCTGTGCAACAAAATATTCCGCAGCATAAACTGTTACATGTCCCACAAGACAGTAACATATTGTACTTTTTTTTTTTCAAACTTTGCCCAATATGTGGGATTTTAGTTACACCCCCCCATTGAAATATTTTAACAGAACTAGTTTAAAAAAAAAAAAAAACTTCCCTCTGTGTATTTGGATCAGGGCTATAATTTTTCAGGCTGTCTTTTCTTTATAAATCTCCCACCTAGATACTTTGTATATACAATTCCTTTTATGTTTTATAGCATAGCATGAAGCTAATCTATACAGCATGGAAAGTTTAATCGGCATCGCTGTGTGTAGAACTTCCCAAAGTGTTTGCTACATAAGTTCTTTTTTTTTATTTTAAACTTAAATAACATATTTACTCCACGTTGTGTTGTCCAAACCAGGAATTCAAGTTTCAGAATTGATAGATCATTAGGAGGGATTGTCAAATATATCCCTAAACGATCTACTGTCATGGGTCCACAATTGTTTCAATAAACAAAAAAAAATGCATGTACGTCCACCCAGGCTATGGTCTGTAAAGATCATGTCCACCCTCAAAAAAAATATAAAAATCAATAGTGGGGTCCTGAGTGAAAGAGACACTGCTCTCCTCTTGATATGTGCTTCATAGGCTTTATCTAGAAATCCCATCCTCCTTCTTAAAGGGATTGACCAGATTTAGAAAAAGGATCTTCCCTCTCTCCTAAAACAGCTCCACTCTTGTCCATTGGTCGTCTCTGGCATGGCATGTCGGCTTCAAATGAATGAAGGTGAACTGCAATACCGGACCCAACCTGTGGATGGGAATGGAGCTGTTTCCATAAAGAGGCAGACAGATATATATTGTGGCATAGCGCCTACTATATGTGTTGGGTAACACTCACTTGGCAGTGGATTAGCATAGTCGGGCACAGGTTTTTCACACAAAACAGTCAATACAGTTTATTTAATCGTCATAAACCGCACCGTCAGTCAGGTGTCACATCACCGGCTTACACACAGTCCATTACTTCATCACGTGTGGCTTTACAAAGCATTCACTAGACACACCGGACTCTCCAGTCACTGAGCGACTGCACAGATCAGTGACAGACCATTGTCAATGCACAAAGTTCTTTCCCCATACCCGGGGTTACCTCTCTGGAGCTCCTGCTCCACAGGCTGACTCCTCATCAGTTCAAGGTCCTCAACAGGATGGCGCCTTTCTCAGTGTGGGGTCGCCCCAGGCCCCACATGTGGCAGTCCAGGTACTATTCAGGACCCTTGTCCAACAACCAGGCCACCAGGTCCAAGGTCTCACCACGTGCTCCAGGAATCCAATCCTACTCCCAGGATCTTCCAAAACAGACCTTCCAGGACCTTGCATCCTGAACCATTCAGGTACGCACACTCTCTCCATGTGACCAAACTTCAGTCACATTATATGGTTGTAACCACCCCCATGGATGGGTGGTACATGTGTGGTTAGTCAATTCCCGCCCAGCTCTCTGACTAACTCTATAAACCACCCTTATAAGAAATACACAAATACTTTTGGAACTATAAGTCCCAGCATAACCATATCATTTTGGGCTTACAGCGCAGAGAACCTCTGCGACACCTACCGGCCATTAACAATAATGCCAGTCCCAAATTTACCATTATAATTAGCTATCCTAAAGCGCGCACACAGCGCCCCCTAGCTGTTACAGAGGTTCCTGCATCACTATATATATATATATATATATATATATATATATATATATATACATAGCAAATGAGAATTGCATTATATACGGTATATATTTATCTGTGCATTTCCCATTTGACTGATCTTCCATCTTTCATGAAAGCAATAATGGTTTCCATTGGCAATAATAAGCATGATAGAGCGTGTATGCACCAGGGACATTAATACACATGTTCATAGCAGGCAGAATATGCTCCATTAATTTCCAGCAGCGAGTCTGGAGCATTTGATGCTATATGTGCCTCTCATAGGTCTGTCCTACCTGAAACGCTGAAGAAGAATGCCCAGTTTGGCACATTCTGTTTAATGTGGTGAAACAAGCTCCTTTCTCCAACCTCGCAGCGCTCCTCATTACGTATCATAAAGTGGAGCCGAGACATTTTTCCTCCACAGTATGAAATTGAAATATCTGTCTGTTGTGTTATGGAATAAAAGCAGGTCAGTCCATCAGGGCTTCTTTTGTATATTAAGGTAGTAAATGGCAGGGCCAACGAGTTCACCATAATGGACGAATTATGCCGCCTGTCTGCTTCCCCCATATGCATTATTTGTTGAGCTGGTAATAAAATAAACCTCTATTTGTATTATGTCCGTATTGTATGATCAGCAGAAAGCCGCGCAGCAATTATTGCACGCCATCCATTATTATATGAGAAGTCCTTGAGTTTTCGATATTGATGGAGTTTTTATGTGCTAACTTATTCTCTTCATCTGATAAATGGGATTTGGAGGAACCATAACAGTTCCAGTGGGGCTTTCAGAACAACAACTTTTTACAGTTTGGCAGGAACTGATTGGAAAAAGCTCAAATAGCAATTCATTATTTTATCTTTTTGTAAAAATTGTATTTTTGGTCTAAAAATCAATTTTTTTGCCATTTGATATAATTATAAATGTTACACTGATTTAGCTTTTGCTGACTTTTTTTATCTGAAACATTCAACTTTGTTGTGGTCTGTGTTTCATAAATCAACTAAAAGCAACACAGAAAGAAACAAATAAAACGTCCCCTCCGACAGAATCAAAATGAGCTCCTTGATGGGTTATCAGTAGAGTTGAGCGAAACGGGTCGAAAAAATTCAAAAGTCGCCGACTTTTGGCAAAGTCGGGTTTCATGAAACCCGACCCTAGGATGAGGTCGGCCACGAGGTCGGCGACTTACGCGCCAAAGTCGCGTTTCAAAAGTTTTCTTTTTCAGCCAATCAGGATCCACGGACACTGTGGGCAACGTGATGACCTAGGCACGGGTCACCACCATCTTTCAGAAGGGCATGCAAGTGATTGGCTTGCTTTGGTGGGCGTCACAGGGGGTATAAAAGGGCGTGCACGCCGACCGCCATCTTACTTCTGCCGATCTTAGTATAGGGAGAGGTTGCTGCTGATTCTGTAGGGAGAGCGTTAGGCAGGGAAGAAGACAAAAAAACTGCTTCTGCTGCTAGCAATTTGGCCTGCACAACACACAAGTCACTGTGTGTGCAGTGCAAGGGGAGGCTATATTGTGGTGTATCAGTGGTGTTGGTTGTTGGGCTGCCTTTTAAGGCTTCCTGACACGCTGGCATTGCTGTTTACCCACTGCTCCGCAAACTGCTTTTTTAAAAGCAATCCAATCTCCCTTATCCTCTAGTCACTTTTGTCACAGCTGTGCCATCGAGCCTGTCACATAGCGCTCAGATAGCAGTGGGCCTCACACAATCCACAAGTGTCCAGTGTCCAAAAGTGTGCGCAGAGATTCAAAATCTCCATTATCCTCTCGTCACTTTGGTCACAGGCAGCTGTGCCATCGAGCGTGTCACATAGCGCTCAGATATCAGTGGGCCTCACACAATCCACAAGTGTCCAGTGTCCAAAAGTGTGCGCAGAGATTCAAAATCTCCATTATCCTCTCGTCACTTTGGTCACAGGCAGCTGTGCCATCGAGCGTGTCACATAGCGCTCAGATATCAGTGGGCCTCACACAATCCACAAGTGTCCAGTGTCCAAAAGTGTGCGCAGAGATTCAAAATCTCCATTATCCTCTCGTCACTTTGGTCACAGGCAGCTGTGCCATCGAGCGTGTCACATAGCGCTCAGATATCAGTGGGCCTCACACAATCCACAAGTGTCCAGTGTCCAAAAGTGTGCGCAGAGATTCAAAATCTCCATTATCCTCTCGTCACTTTGGTCACAGGCAGCTGTGCCATCGAGCGTGTCACATAGCGCTCAGATATCAGTGGGCCTCACACAATCCACAAGTGTCCAGTGTCCAAAAGTGTGCGCAGAGATTCAAAATCTCCATTATCCTCTCGTCACTTTGGTCACAGGCAGCTGTGCCATCGAGCGTGTCACATAGCGCTCAGATATCAGTGGGCCTCACACAATCCACAAGTGTCCAGTGTCCAAAAGTGTGCGCAGAGATTCAAAATCTCCATTATCCTCTCGTCACTTTGGTCACAGGCAGCTGTGCCATCGAGCGTGTCACATAGCGCTCAGATATCAGTGGGCCTCACACAATCCACAAGTGTCCAGTGTCCAAAAGTGTGCGCAGAGATTCAAAATCTCCATTATCCTCTCGTCACTTTGGTCACAGGCAGCTGTGCCATCGAGCGTGTCACATAGCGCTCAGATATCAGTGGGCCTCACACAATCCACAAGTGTCCAGTGTCCAAAAGTGTGCGCAGAGATTCAAAATCTCCATAATCCTCTCGTCACTTTGGTCACAGGCAGCTGTGCCATCGAGCGTGTCACATAGCGCTCAGATATCAGTGGGCCTCACACAATCCACAAGTGTCCAGTGTCCAAAAGTGTGCGCAGAGATTCAAAATCTCCATTATCCTCTCGTCACTTTGGTCACAGGCAGCTGTGCCATCGAGCCTGTCACATAGCGCTCAGATATCAGTGGGCCTCACACAATCCACAAGTGTCCAGTGTCCAAAAGTGTGCGCAGAGATTCAATATCTCCATTATCCTCTCGTCACTTTGGTCACAGGCAGCTGTGCCATCGAGCCTGTCACATAGCGCTCAGATATCAGTGGGCCTCACACAATCCAAAAGTGTCCACTGTCCACAAGTGTGTGCAGAAATTCTAAATCTCCCCTGTCCTATAGACACCTTGTACCTTGTTTTACATTACTATATAGTTTGTTGGATTTTGTCTACATTTCTACCAAAAATGAGGAAGGCTGGTGGAAGAGGCCGTGGAATTGGGCGGGGGTTGGCAGCTGGTAATGATGGTGTTGGTGGTGGATCTGATGGTAGTGGCAAGAGCAAAATAGGACCGAATGCAGGAGGTGCTGACCCTGCGTCATCATCTGGCTACATAAGGCCTCGAACGCTTAGTTTTCTAGGAGTTGGCAAACCGCTTTTAAAGGCAGAGCATCAGGAAAAAGTTTTGTCTTACATTGCTGACTCAGCCTCCAGCTCTATCGCCTCCTCTTCTTCAGTTGTAAAAAGTAAAAGCACTGAGTCGTCATTGGAGGCTCATGTTCATGAACCACACCTTTCCTTGTGTCCTTCACCCCAACCAAGATTGAAGGATGACGCAGGCCATACTACTGATTACTCCATAGAGCTGTTTTCACATACCATGCCTGGATTATCAAGTGAAATGGTGAATTACCCAGGCCAAGATGAATCTGACATGGAGTGCACTGATGCACAGCCGCTGATGGATGATTCTGCTGGTACATTCACTCAGAGCACTACATTGTCCTCGCAGTGTACAGAGCCAGATTTTGACCCTGATGAGACTCAGGTGCCCCTTCCCGCACACTATACCACCATACACGGTGACACAGAGAAAGGTGCACATGACATAGAAGAGGAGGTGATGGATGACCCAGTTGTTGACCCAGATTGGCATCCATTGGGGGAAGAGGGTGCTGCTTCCAATAGCTCAGATGAGGAGCATCCACAACAGACATCGACATCGCAACAGCTGTTATCTGGCAGGCCCAGAGCACTCCAAAGACAGGTTCCAAACATCAAAAGAGTTGCTGGACAGCTTGTCCAGAGGGTCAAAAGATCACAGCGTGCTAGGCCGCAAAATGTCTGCCAAAGTAGGAAGAGTGCAGTGTGGCACTTTTTTGAACAAAATCCTCATGATCAGGCCAAGGTTATCTGTAAGAAGTGCGCAAAGACCTTTAGCCGAGGGAAAAATCTGAAAAATTTGAATACCAGTTGCATGCTTAGACATTTAATCAGCATGCACTTGCAAGCGTGGACACAACACCAAACCTCAAGTGCCACATGTGCAACTGATCACAACGAAGGTAGTCAGCAACGCTACATTGTTTCCCCCACTGTAAGCCCACCGGTTAGCACAGCAGCAAATGTTGAGGTGTCGTTGCAAGACCACAGCAGTCAGGGAATCCCACTGTTATATCAACGAAAGACTGATTCTAGGCCATCAGAAAGAACACCAACTCCATCATCAACCCTCTCTCAGTCCGCCCTGTCCACCGCTACTTCCACCATATGCAGCTCTCAAGTCCAGCTCACCCTCCCAGACACTATGAGTAGGTCAAGAAAGTACTCAGTCTCTCATCCGCGTACACTGGGTTTGAACGCCCACATTGCCAAACTAATCTCGTTTGAGATGATGCCCTTTCGGTTGGTGGAAAGCACAGCTTTCCGCGAACTCATGGCCTATGCAGTACCACGCTATGACCTACCCAGTCGCCACTTCTTCTCTCGCAAAGCCATCCCAGCCCTCCACCATCATGTGAAAGACCGCATTGTCCATGCACTCAAGCAGTCTGTGAGCGGAAAGGTGCACCTCACAACTGATGCATGGTCCAGTCGGCATGGCCAGGGCCGTTACGTGTCTATCACTGCGCACTGGGTTAATGTGGTGGATGCAGGGTCCACAGGGGACAGCGGTGGTGGGACAGTGCTGCCTAGCCCACGGTATAGGAAACAGTTGGCTGTAGGCGTTCGACCCTCCTCCTCCTCCTCCAGAAGCGAAAGCTCATCCACAGAACGCAGTCGTACGAGCACTCCATCTGCAGCTGCCACTGTTGCACACGAGGTGTCCCCCTATCGAGCAGCTAGTGGAAAGCGTCAGCAGGCTGTGTTGCAGATGATGTGTTTGGGCGACAGACACACCGCCGAGGTGCTGGCCGAGTACTTGAAGCGACAAACTGAGTCATGGCTGGGCAGTGTACATCTTGAGGCAGGCAAGGTAGTTAGTGATAACGGCCGTAATTTTGTGGCAGCCATAGCCCTTTCAAAACTCAGCCACATACCTTGCTTGGCTCACACCTTGAACCTGGTGGTGCAGTGCTTCCTCAAAAATTATCCGGAGTTAACAGCCCTGCTCCAGAAGGTGCGAAGACTGTGTGCGCACATCCGCCGGTCGCCTGTACACTCCGTTCGTATGCAGAAGCTGCAGCGATTGCTCCACCTTCCCAACCACCGCCTCATTATCGACATTGCAACAAGGTGGAACTCCACCCTGCACATGGTGGAGCGGCTGTGCGAGCAGAGGCAGGCCATAATGCATTTGTGGGAGGATACACGGCCAGGCACTTTGAGAGCAGACATGGAGTTGACAGGCGTGCAGTGGTCGAAGCTGAGAGACCTTTGTAAAGTCCTTCAGTGTTTTGAGGAATGCACACGGCTGGTAAGCGCAGACGACGCCATCCTAAGCATGAGCATCCCACTTATGCGTCTGCTCATGCAAACTTTGACGCACCTTAAGGAGCAGGCGTCTGCAGCCAATGTTGATGAGGAGGAAGAGGAGGAGGGAATCCTTGATGACATTCAGCCATTGTCTGCTCAGGGACCTCTCCTGGACGAGGTGGAGGAAGAAGAGGAGGAGGAGGAGGATGATGGGGATGATTACTTAGGGGAGGAGGATGCATCTCGGGCAAGTGAAAATGTTGGCGTGGCAAGGTCTGGTACAGGGTTTGTGCGTGACTGGAGGGATGTGGATTTGCCAGAAAGTGCTCCTCCACCCAGCACTCGCAGTGCATCATTGACACCGGGAACATTGGCCCACATGTCAGATTATGCCTTGCGGATCCTAAAAAGGGACCCCCGCATTGCCAAAATGATGAACGATGATGACTACTGGTTGGCCAGCATCCTGGATCCACGCTATAAAGGCAAATTACAAAACATCATGCCACAGGAGAACCTTGACCTAATATTGGCTAAAAAACAAGCAACTCTGGTAAATCGGTTGTTTGAGGCATTCCCAGCACACCGCAGCAGTGATGGTTCTCACACGAGCCGTACGGGCCAGGGGCAGCTTAGCAGAGGTGTTCGTGGTGCACACAGCAGAAGTGGCGTTGGAGACAGGGGTTTCATGACAATGTTGTGGACTGATTTTTCAAATACCGCTCACACAACTGGTAATACTGCATCAATGGAAAGTGACAGGAGACAGCAGTTGTCAACTATGGTTACAAACTACTTTTCCTCCCATATCGATGTTCTCCCACACAGGTCATTCCCCTTTGACTATTGGGCCGCTAAACTGGACACCTGGCCTGAATTGGCCCAATATGCCTTACAGGAGCTTGCTTGCCCAGCTGCAAGTGTGCTATCGGAAAGAGTCTTCAGTGCAGCTGGATCAATCCTGACAGAAAAAAGGACCCGTCTGTCAACCCAAAATGTGGATGATCTAACCTTCATTAAAATGAACCACGCATGGGTTTCCAAGGATTTTGTCCCACCTTCCCCTGATGACACATAGGGTGACAGAAAAATGGCTTGCTTTGGTCCACCTCTTCCTGGTACTTCACCTATTTCGCCTTTTGCATCAGCTGAATGTCCAACATCAACATATGCCACTTTCTAAAACTCCCTAACTGTGCTGCCTCCCCCCCCATGGCCGGGGTCACCACCTACCGCACGACACCGTGCGAGTGCCGTTGCCCTGGACAGGTGGGTAGGCCGACTCTTGGGCGCGGGCACTGGCACAGGGTCCCTCATAGTGCAATCAAGTGTCTCTGACGGTGGTGGTGCACACCCGCCGTCAGACACACCGCTGTACTATGAGGGGCCCAGTGCCAGTACCGACGCCCACGAGTGGGCCCCCCTTGCTTGGGCAGGGCCCCAGCATTTGCAATCTTTACCTCTCCCTGCTCCTCCGCTGTGTAATCTGGGCCGTCAAATCCATACTGTGCCTGACACCGTCTGAGCCTGCCTCCTGAGACATATATTTTGAATGTGTACGCTATCCATACATGTTATCCGGGGATACGGTACCCTTTCTAACCTTTGTGCAATCACGTGCAATCCATACTGGGCCTAACACCGTCTGAGCCTGCCTCCTGAGACATATATTTTGAATGTGTACGCTATCCATACATGTTATCCGGGGATACGGTACCCTTTCTAACCTTTGTGCAATCACGTGCAATCCATACTGGGCCTAACACCGTCTGAGCCTGCCTCCTGAGACATATATTTTGAATGTGTACGCTATCCATACATGTTATCCGGGGATACGGTACCCTTTCTAACCTTTGTGCAATCACGTGCAATCCATACTGTGCCTGACACCGTCTGAGCCTGCCTCCTGAGACATATATTTTGAATGTGTACGCTATCCATACATGTTATCTGGGGATACGGTACCCTTTCAAACCTTTGTGCAATCACGTGCAATCCATACTGGGCCTGACACCGTCTGAGCCTGCCTCCTGAGACATATATTTTGAATGTGTACGCTATCCATACATGTTATCCGGGGATACGGTACCCTTTCTAACCTTTGTGCAATCACGTGCAATCCATACTGGGCCTAACACCGTCTGAGCCTGCCTCCTGAGACATATATTTTGAATGTGTATGCTATCCATACATGTTATCCGGGGATACGGTACCCTTTCTAACCTTTGTGCAATCACGTGCAATCCATACTGTGCCTGACACCGTCAGAGCCTGCCTCCTGAGACATATATTTTGAATGTGTACGCTATCCATACATGTTATCCGGGGATACGGTACCCTTTCTAACCTTTGTGCAATCACGTGCAATCCATACTGTGCCTGACACCGTCTGAGCCTGCCTCCTGAGACACATATTTTGAATGTGTACGCTATCCATACATGTTATCTGGGGATACGGTACCCTTTCAAACCTTTGTGCAATCACGTGCAATCCATACTGGGCCTGACACCGTCTGGGCCTGCCTCCTGAGACATATATTTTGAATGTGTACGCTATCCATACATGTTATCCGGGGATACGGTACCCTTTCTAACCTTTGTGCAATCACGTGCAATCCATACTGGGCCTAACACCGTCTGAGCCTGCCTCCTGAGACATATATTTTGAATGTGTATGCTATCCATACATGTTATCCGGGGATACGGTTCCCTTTCTAACCTTTGTGCAATCACGTGCAATCCATACTGGGCCTAACACCGTCTGAGCCTGCCTCCTGAGACATATATTTTGAATGTGTACGCTATCCATACATGTTATCCGGGGATACGGTACCCTTTCTAACCTTTGTGCAATCACGTGCAATCCATACTGGGCCTAACACCGTCTGAGCCTGCCTCCTGAGACATATATTTTGAATGTGTATGCTATCCATACATGTTATCCGGGGATACGGTACCCTTTCTAACCTTTGTGCAATCACGTGCAATCCATACTGTGCCTGACACCGTCAGAGCCTGCCTCCTGAGACATATATTTTGAATGTGTACGCTATCCATACATGTTATCCGGGGATACGGTACCCTTTCTAACCTTTGTGCAATCACGTGCAATCCATACTGTGCCTGACACCGTCTGAGCCTGCCTCCTGAGACATATATTTTGAATGTGTACGCTATCCATACATGTTATCTGGGGATACGGTACCCTTTCAAACCTTTGTGCAATCACGTGCAATCCATACTGGGCCTGACACCGTCTGGGCCTGCCTCCTGAGACATATATTTTGAATGTGTACGCTATCCATACATGTTATCCGGGGATACGGTACCCTTTCTAACCTTTGTGCAATCACGTGCAATCCATACTGGGCCTAACACCGTCTGAGCCTGCCTCCTGAGACATATATTTTGAATGTGTACGCTATCCATACATGTTATCCGGGGATACGGTTCCCTTTCTAACCTTTGTGCAATCACGTGCAATCCATACTGGGCCTAACACCGTCTGAGCCTGCCTCCTGAGACATATATTTTGAATGTGTACGCTATCCATACATGTTATCCAGGGATACGGTACCCTTTCTAACCTTTGTGCAATCACGTGCAATCCATACTGGGCGTGAGAACGGCTGGCGAGCTGTTAAGCAAGCTACAGCACCTGTCCAGACAAGTACAGGGATTCCCTAGCGAGGAGACTTATTTGATTGTTTTCAATGTTGGGACAGCAATTTTTGGGGAGCACTATACTCTGGAGAATGATAGATGGGGCCCACCATACACTGGAACATTCCAAAGGTGGACATCAGACACTGGAGCAGCATTTACAGGGCCCATTATACACTAGAGCATTAGAAATGGGTCCCATTATGTTTGGAGCATTATTTGGGCCCATAAGACAGTGGAGCTTCATCCATGGGGACCACCATATACTGTAGCATTATGTGGAGCTCATCATATACGGTTTCAAACATTATATGGGACCAATGATTCTGTATGGAGAAATAGATGGGCCTCGTCATGAGATGTAAAAAGTGAGGTATTTTTCATTGTACTATACCGCTATTTATCTGCCGTATCGGAGCATGATGAGTTGTGGTATGTGTTAAAGGGGCGCTCTTTCGCCCAGGGCACATGAAAACCTGCAGCCAGCCCTCCCCCCCCCCACAACTTTAGCCAAATAACCCCCATTTTTCAGTGCGTAACTTGTATTATGAAGTTAATTAAGGTTGACAAGCTTAAGTAAGAAGAATTGATGCTTTTGGCATTCAAATGGGCACTGTAGGTGTGTTTCCTGTCCTCCTCTCACTGCCGACTTTTATTCCCCATTGACTTACATTGGGTTTCGTGTTTCGGGACGACCCCGACTTTTCCCTATAATCGGACGATCTTGCTCGACCCGACTTTTGGAAAAGTCGGGTTTCACGAAACGAAACGCGACCCTAAAAAAACAAAAGTCGCTCAACTCTAGTTATCAGTTAATTCATTCAACAGTCAGTAGTAAGCAGTGCAGCAAAACATCTATGGAAGGAGAATGATGCTAACATTTTAATGAATCTAAATTGCAAAACTTATATACAATGGGGAAAATAAGGATTTGATACGCTGCAGAATTTGCAAGTTTTTCCACCTACAAAGAATGGAGAGGTCTGTAATTTTTGTCATAGATACACTTCATCTATGATAGAATCTAAAAATAAAAAACTGAAAATCACATTGTGTGATCTTTTCATAATTTGCATTTTATTGCATGAAATAAGTATTTGATATAGTAGAAAAACAGAACTTAATATTCGGTACAGAAACCATTGTTTGCCGTGGTTCATGACCAAGTTTGCACACACTGCAGCAAGGATTTTGTCTCACTCCTCCATACAGATCTCCAGGTCTTTCAGGTATCGGGGCTGTCGCTGACCCACATTGAGTTTCAGCTCCCTCCAGGACCTTGAAATGCTTCTTACAGAGCCACTCTTTAGTTGCGCTGGCTGTGTATTTCATTGTCCTACTGGAAGACCTAGCTATGACCCATCTTCAATGCTCTTACTGAGGGAAGAAGGTTGTTGGCCAAAATCTCGTGATACGTGACCCCTTCCAAACCTCCCTTCAATACAGTGCAATTGTCCTATCCCCTTTGCAGAAAAGCACCCCCAAAGTATGTATTTTCCTCCACCATGCTTCATGAATGGGGCAGTGTTCTTGGGGTTGTACTCCTCCTTCTTCCTCCAAGCACAGCAAGCCGAATTTATACCAAAAAGTTCCATTTTGGCCTCATCTGACCACATGACCTTCTCCATGCCTCCTCTGGATCATCCAGATAGTCATTGGTGAACTTCAAACAGGCCTGGTCATGTGCTGGCATCAGCAGAGGGACCTTCCGTGCCCTGCAGGATTTTAATCCATGACGGCGTAGTGTGTTCATACCACAAGATATGGCATTCCCAAAAACCCTGTCTGATGACAGATGCACATATAGCCATTACGTGGCTTGCAGGCTCTATCTATTTTGGCCAGAATATTAACCAATACCTCATTTAATGTACTCATTGTATGCATTAATTTTTTGCACGTATCATATAATTTTTTTGCAGGATGCAGCCGGGCCTCTTTTTGTTGGGTTGGTCTATTGGGGCGTCTGTCACTGTGTGTTGCATATTATAGTGCTGGCGCAGCCCGGCTGAGAATACTATGGGCGTCACTAATAAGTTGCAAGCCAGACACTTTGCATCACACTTACATGTGTGACTGGCGTCCTATGCAAGCCTTATCTATGTGCATTTTTTTCTAGTAGGCAGGCAACCCCTCCATGGTTTGGTAGGTGTGGGGTGGCTGTTTTTATCAGTAGATTGCACCTGAGCTGCCCCTTGCCTTTATTAGTGGAGGCCTGCTGCATCCTGCTATATGTGCATTTGTAATCAGACAGGCTTTTGGGAAGGCCATATCTTGTGGTATGAGTTTTTTTTTTTTTTTTTTTCTATGTTAGCTGCTCTGGCGTAGTGTGTTACTAATGGTAATGTTTGAGACTGTGGTCCCAGCTCTCTTTAGGTCTTGGACCAAGTCTTCCAGTGTAGTTCTGGGCTCATTCCTGACCTTTCCCAGAATCATCCTGATCCTTCGAGGTGAGATCATACATGAAGCTCCAGACCAAAGAAGACTGACAGTCATCTTGTGTTTCTTCCATTTTCTAATTATTGTGCCAACAGTTGCTGCCTTCTTACCAAGCTTCTTGCCTATTGTCCTGTAGCCATCCAAGCCTTGTACAGAGCTACAATTTTATCCTTGGTGTCCTTAGATAGCTCTTTGGTCTTGGCCATGGTGGAGAAGTTGGTATGTGATTGATTGTGTGTGGACAGGTGTCTTTTACTCAGGTATCGAGTTCAAACAGGTACAATTAATACAGGTAGTGAGCGCAGAGTAGGAGAACTTCTTAAAGAAAAACTAACAGGACTGTAAGAGCCAGAAATCCTGTTGGTTGGTCAGTGATCAAATACTTATTTCATGCAATAAAATGCAATTTAATTATTTAAAAATCATAAAATGTGATTCTCTGTTTTTATTTTTAGATTCTGTCTCTCACAGTTGAAGTGTACCTACGATAAAAATTACAGACCTCTCCATTCTTTGCAGGTGGGAAAACTTGCAAAATCCTCTGTGTATTGTCCCATTTAAGGAGGCATAAAAAGGGCACTGATGGTGGACAACCCCATTAAGCTGTTATTATGGGATTTGGGCAAGAAGGGGTGATATACTTGGTTCATGCATACAGTATACATTTGTGCTCAAAAGTTTACATACTCCCGCAGAATTTTTGCTTTCTTGGCCTTTTTTCAGAGAATATGAATGATAACACCAAAATTTTTTCTCCACTCATGGTTAGTGGTTGGATGAAGCCATTTATTGTCAAACCTCTGTTTTTTTTCTATCTTTAAATCACAATGACAACCCAAAACATCCAAATGACTCTGAACAAAAGTTTACATACCCCATTTCTTAATACCATGTATCACCTCCTCTAACATCAATGACAGCTTGAAGTCTTTTGTGGTAGTTGTCGATGAGGTTCTTTATTTTCTCAGATGGTAAAGCTGCCCACTCTTCTTGGCAAAAAAGCCTCCAGTTCCTGTAAATTCCTGGGCTGTCTAGCTTGAACTGCACGCTTGAGATCTCCCTAGAGTGGCTCAATGATATTGAGGTCAAGAAACTAAGATGGCCACTACAGAAGCTTCACTTTGTTTGCTGTAGCCAATGACAGGTCGACTTGGCCTTGTGTTTTCAATTGTTGTCATGTTGGAACATCCAAGTATGTCCCATGTGCAGCTTCCGGGCTGATGATTGCAAATTTGCCTCCATTATTTGCTGATAGCATGCTGCATTCATCTTTCCTTCAACTTTGACCAAGTTTCCTGTTCCTCTGTAGCTCACACATCCCCAAAATATCAGCATTCCACCTCCATGCTTTACGGTAGGATTGGTATTCCTTTCATCATAGGCCTTGTTGACCTCTCGCCAAATGTAACGTTTATGGTTGTGGCCAAAAAGTTCAATTTTGGTCTCAACCCTCCAAATTACCTTGATCCAGAAGTTTTGAGGCTTGTCTCTGTGCTATTTTGCATATTGTAGGTGAGATACTTTGCGGCATTTGTACAGTAATGGCTTTCTTTTGGCGACTAGACCATGCAGACCATTTTTCTTCAAGTGCCTCCTTATTGTGCATCTTGAAACAGCCGCGTCACTAGCTTTCAGCGAGTCCAGTATTTCAGCTGATATTTGTGGATTTTTCTTTGCATCCTTAACAATTTTCCTGGCAGTTGTGGAAGACATTTCTGTTGGTCTACCTGACCATCGTTTTGTTTTTAAAGAGCTCCTGATTTTCCATTTGTTAATCACAGTTTGAACGCTGCTGACTGGCATTATCAATTCCTTGGATATCTTTTTGTATCCCTTTACTGTTTTATACAGTTCAACTACCTTTTCCCATAGATCCCTTGACAATTCTTTTGCTTTCCCCATGACTCACAATCCAGAAACATCAGTGGCTGGATGAAAGATGCAAGAGCCTGTCTGAATCCTAGATACTCAGCTTTAATGCACACACTGATTGCAAGCAATCAGGACACAGGTGAGGATATTACTTTTAGTAGCCATTCAAACGCATTTGTGTCAACTTCTGTGCATGTCATCAGGCCAAAATCACCAGGGTATGTGAACTTTTGACCAGGGTCATTTTGATGTTTTGGGCTGTCATTATGATTTAAAAAGAGAAAACACAGTAGTTTGACAACAAATGGCTTCACCCAACCACTAACCTTGAGTGAAGAAAAAGTTTTGGTGTTATCATTCATATTCTCTGAAAAACGGCCAAGAAAGCAAAAATTCTGCTGGGGTATGTAAATGGAGCTCCCCGCGGGGCCTGTTGGTACTCGTTATCGGGCCCGTCGACTTCAATGGGGGACGGTGTCACGGCGGCGGCAACCCGGTCCGTGGCCCAGAGGCGTCCAGTAATAAAATAGGGGAAAGTTGTGTGGTATTTATGTGGTAAAAATGAAAATAAAGTTATTAGATGGTGAAATATGTGACGCCACCTGTGGTATTTTAGTCAGAGGTGACCAGCGCTGCGGTGTTGCTTCTCTGGGATGGATGTTGGGTGCAGCTATGATGTTGTAGCCCTCCACAGGTAGGGCTGTAGTCCCAGGGCAAAGATGTTAAATAAATAGAAAAAGTGGCTGTAAACGTTGGGGTGCAGATAAATGAGAGAAAGACAGAGAGGTGCAGTTTCTTTACCTTTTACTGGTAATAGGTTGCAGTCTGGAGTACCACATACAGGTGATGGAATGAGTCCAGCTCGCCTGGAGGCATTCAGGGCATCCACTTTGCCAGGTGGGGATTTAGGACCTTCCTTTCTGCGCTATGTGTGTGGGTCTCCACTGTATATAACTATGCTGCGACCCTCTATTCGTGATGGTTTCACTAACCTGTACGGCTGTCAGTGTGAGCCTATTCCACGGGTACCGTTCTCTTCACCGCCCCGGGCTCTTTATCCGCTGACGTGCCCTCAGGTGTTCAATGTGCACAGGAATTTATAATCCCCTGTACTTTCAGATTCGGCTATCAGGACTTACAGCTCCTGTCAGCCTAGGACTCTGATGTCCCTTTTATCTTTATTAGCGCTTCACTCAGGGGTCTGCTATATGCAGTATTTTAGCTTCCCTAAAGTCTCTCAGTCTCTGCTCTTGTCCTTTCCCTCTTCACAGATCAGCTCTGCCTATTGAGCTCCTCACCGATCAGCTCCCTGTCTTGAACTGACAGGATCTTCCAGAAAGATCCTTTTACCTCTCGTCCTCACGTTTTAACTGTCATTTCTCTTCACAGCTCACAGCTGTTTTGTTTCCATGACAACCCCCTCAGCTGATTTCTAGCTGACTCACCAACCCCCTCTGCTGGCCAGAATTTATAAGGCATCTCCCTTTTCTGACCTGCAGCAGGAAATTGTGATTAAATCTATGCTGCCTGGCATGGGGTCCCTTTCTGCCTCTAAGCATGACTTTACCTATTAGAGGGATGTAATGTCATTGTGACAACCGGACTCTGGGGTGTAAACTTTTGATCACAACTGTATTAGGACTGCATACTAACTAATACTATGTCAATCTACTCCTTTAAATTTATAAAAAGATCGTGTATAAATATAACAAACATAAAATTGTGGCTCGTTCCATCATGCTGTATTATGAAGTATAGTATAGTGCATATGACTCAGGAAATCAGAGTTGCAAGGTCTCTAGATATAAATATTAGTTTCATGCTTTAGTCTTCAGAGAAAACTTCATGCGAGATGGGAGGCAAATGTAATATAGTCAACAATATGTTGTACTGGTGGAATTATCTTCTACTTATATTGTATGATTAACAGTAGAACCAAAGCAATGAGAAGGAGCATAAGTTGGCATCAAACACTTGCCACAATTGGCTTCATTTTGCCTCTGGCAAGTATGTTAGTTACAAGGAAATGGAGGGCATTCTGGAATATATGGCCCAACAATCATTTGTCACAACAGGATGATGTTACCTCTAGCAGCGACACTGTCAGTATGAGTCTGTATGATTACAAATGACAGAGATAATTTGGATAGTTTTGTTTGTTTTTTTTTAAACCTGAAAAGTGTGCAATTATATAGAGAGGTCAGAGATTGAAAGACGTTTCATATATTTCTAAGAGACTTCAGTGTTGCATACATCATTTTAGGGTAATTGGAGTATCTTCAAATCAAGGAAAATTTAGACGCCGTATATCAATTTTTTAAAAAAAATATGCCAGACCTGGCAGACTTGAATTTCAAAAGATTTGATCTTCTTTTCTAATGTTAATCTGAGCAGTTCATAAACCTTGTAAATGACAAATTAAAGGCAACAATAGATAATGTCAAAGACCCACACAGCTCTATAAATGTAAATGACAAAGACATACATATAACAAAGAAGCAATGCATAGAGAGTCAAGGACTGAAACAGAGTGCAGGCAATTAGTAAGAAACCCTTGAATGTACTTTTACAAGAACGACTCATAAGTGTAACATTATGCAGTTGTCATCTTTCTCCCATGTTTTTCCTGCTACATGACATGCTACTTTGCAGAGACGTATTTACATTTCGCACATTTTCATGCTATTTTAGGCTTTGCCTTGCAGATTTAGAAATAGTAAAGTGATCAATCAGGGAGATTTTGATTTAGCATAAAATGTATTCGTTTATAATGATGTCAGTACATGTAAATGTGTTCAGATTACCCAAAATTTGTTCTAAGCTTGTTTCTAAGGGCTAAGGGTTCTCCTAGTGTAGAGTGGCAAGCCAGGTCTGGCATGCCAGTGTGAGGAGACTTAAACGGCTTGTATGCCCCTCTGGGTAATGCAAATTGTCTCTTCAGAGAGGACGAGGACTTGAACTCTATTGCCACCTGTTGGAAGAAGCAATCCTACAAGTCACTATTGACCCTTTAGGGTATGTGCACACGTTGAGGATTCATTTGCGGATTTTTCCGCGCGGAATCTGCAGAATCTGTAGGTCAAAATGCCTGCGGATTTCCTGTGTATTTAGTGCAGATTTCGCCTTTGTTTTTACACCTGTGGATTCCTAGAATGGAAGAGGTGTAAAAACATTGCAGAATCCGGACAAACAATTGACGTGCTGCGGAAAATAAACCGCTGCGTTTCCGCACTGATTTTTCCACAGCATGTGCACAGCGGTTTTTGTTTTCCATAGGGTAACATGGTACTGTACATCCCTTGGAAAACTGCTGCGGATCCGCAGGGCCCAATCCGCTGCAGATCCGCAGACGAATTCGCAACGTGTTCACATACCCATAGTGAGCCTTGCCATATGATTTAGAATAAAAGCCAAGCCAGAATCCCTATACCCTGAAATGGGGTCTGCAAATTGGGATTCTCGTTAGGATAAAAGCCAAAGTCATATTGCAATGCTTCCTAAAGGGTTGATATTGACTGATAAGATTGGTGCTGCCTATTGGAAGTAGCAGAGTTCCAGTTCTCTTCTTCTCTGAAGAGACAATTTGCATATTTAATTTCCCATTGCATGGCATTTAAGTCTCCTCACACTGGCATGTCAGACCTGGCTTGTCAATCTCCACAAGGAGAAATCCCAGTCTTAGCTTCTCACCTAGCCAAATCAGATCTTATACTTTGCACTGATTAGGGGCAACACCCCGAAACACCTTGTGTGCAAATTGGGATTCTAGTTTGGCTTTTATCCTATGTCATGTAGCAAGGGTGGTAATGGGTTGATGTTGACTTTTAAGATCGCTGTTTCCAGTAGGTGGCACTAAAGTTCAAGTCCCCGTCCTCTCTGAAGAGACAAAATGCATTATCTATGCTAGTTAAAGTAGAAAACTGCATTGCAAAAGCAATAAGCTACATACATCTAGGAATGTGAAAACTCTTCTGTCAAATTTTTTTAACACTACAGCAGTGTCTTCGTGTTTTTATTCTGTTTTTTTGTTTTATTTTAAATCTACAATCGGCTTATGCTTAAAATATGGCAGCAAAAAAAACACAAAAGCAGCCTACAAGCTAAAGAGTTGTCAGTGATTAACCCCTTGACGTCCAGAGGTATTTTTGGTTTTGCATTTTCAATTTTTGCTCCCTTTCTTCCCTGAGCTATAACTTTAGTTTTGTTTTGTTTTTGTTTGTTTTTTTAACAAACTTTGGAATTTTTTTCACCACTTAGATAAAAAAGAACCTAGACATGTTTGGTGTCCATGAACTTGTAATGACCTGGAGAATCATAATGGCAGGTCAGTTTTAGCATTTAGTGAACCTAGCAAAAAAGCCAAATAGAAAACAACTGTGGGATTGCATTTTTTTTTCAATTTCACAGCACTTGGAATTTTTTTCCCCATTTTCGAGTACACGACATGGTAAAACCAATGGTGTAGTTCAAAGGTACAACTCGTCCCACAAAAAACAAGCCCTCACATGGCCATAAAATGGAAAAATAGCAAACCCTGCTTCTGATCGGTGGGGAAATCATCCCCGTCTGGTCAGAGAGCCGCAGTTCCCACGCTGTCAAAGACAGCATGAGCGCTCAGCTGTGATTGGAGGTATAAAGTTTACCTCCGGTCACTGGTGTCAGCTGATAGGACTACTGATCCCATCATCCGACACCTGCTACCACTAATAACAGCGAGAGCAGGAGCGGCAGATGGCAGTATTCATCAGTCGCTCCTGCGCTGTAAATAAATAATTAAAAAAGAAACTAGCATGAGTTCCCCTGTATTTTTGCTAAGAAGCCAGGCAAAACTCACAGCTGAGGGCTGCAACCCTCAGCTGTCAGCTTCAGCAAGGCTAGTTATCAACAACTGAAGGGTCCCCACACTGTTTTTTTTAAATAAATTTAAAAAAACGGTGTGGGGTCCCCCCCATTTTTGACAACCAGCCTTGCTAAAGCAGACAGCTGGGTCTGGTATTCTGGTAAAGGGCCATGGATTTTGGCCCCCAATCTAAAAATGGCAGTCCGCAGCTGCCCAGAAAAGGCACATCTATTAGATACCCCAATTCTGGTGCTTTGCCCGGCTCTTCCAACTTGCCTTGTAACGGTGGCAAGTGGGGTTCATATTTGTGGGATTGATATTACCTTTGTATTTTCCGGTGACATCAAGCCCACAGCTTAGTAATGGAGAGGCATCAATAAGACACCTATCCATTACTAATCCTATAGTTGTAAGGTAAATAAAGACACAGCCATAATAAAGTCCGAAACAAGACTAAACAGTTTTCCATTTTCATTTAAATGCCTAACTCCAGCGAAGCCCTCATTCTTCTGTAGTAAAAGTAAAATAAAAAAAAACAATATACCATACCAGTCCGTCATTCTGTCCCACGCCGTAATCCATGTCTGGGGGATAAACATTTTTCAACCTGGACGGTGCCAAGATGCATCCGTCCTGGCTGAGAACCACTGGTGAATGAGCTGCTGTGAACCTCAGAGACCAGTGGTGACATCATCAAGGTTATGTCCAGTCACTTAGGCTGAGTTCCCAGCCGGGCTGAACTGCCGTAACCTCAGTGACGTCCCCGCTAGCACCGTGAGAGTTCCCTTCTTTTCACTGCGCCTCAAAAGTAGTTTTTGATTACATATGGGGTATCGGCATACTCAGGAGAAATTGTACAACAAATTTTTGGGGCCATTTTCTTTTGCTTGATTGTGAAAATGAAAAAAAAATTGGGTTAAAACAACAGTAATTTGTGACTTTTTGTTTTCATTTTCACAGATCAACGTAAAATTCTGTGAAGCACCTGGGGGTTCAAAATACTCACTACACAAGGTGCTTACATAAATTCCTTGAGGGGTCTAGTTTCCAAAATGGGTCATTTGTGGGGGGTTTTCATTGTTTCATGGATTAGGCACACCAGGGGCTCTCCAAACAGTACATGACATATGCACACAGTTCCATCAAAGTCTGCATTCCAAAACGTCACTCTTTCCTTTCTGAGTCCTGCTGTGCGCCCAAACAGTAGTTTTCCCCCACTTATGGTGTATCGGCGTACTCAGGAGAAATTGCACAATCATTTTTATGGTGCAGTTTCTCCTGTTACTCTTGTGAAAATAAGTTTTTTTTGTGGGAAAAATGTGATATATATACTCGAGTATAAGCCCGAGGTACCTAACTTTGCCACAGAAAACTGGGTAAGCTTATTGACTCGAGTATAGGCCGGGTATGCATTGTCCCCTCATCCCTGTCCTGCTATGTGTGGCTCCCCCTGTTGTATGCATGGTTCGCATCCTCCCCGTCTATGCATGGCTCCCCATGTATGCATGGCTCCCCCTTCCTCCCCTGTGTATGCATGCCTCCCCCGTGTTTTCATGGCTCCCCCTACACCTCCCGTGTATGCATGGCTCCCTCATGTATGCATCGCTCGACTCAACTCCCCAATCCTCCCCCATCATACTCACCCCCTCCTGGCGGAGTCTCTGCACTTCCCTGCTTCTCCGTTGTCCCGGGGCCAGCAGCTTCTTCCTGTGCAGACTGCAGAGCGGTCACGTGGTACCGCTTATTAAGCTAATGAATATGCGCTCCACGCCTATGGGAGAGGAGATGCGTGCATACTCATTATATAATGATGTAGCGCAGGCACAGCTTTCTTAGGGAAGTAATGACAACTGGGCAACTAGTACTGGGGGGACTTTAACTTTTGGAAACAATCTGTATCCTCAAGGTGGAAAGGCAGCATTTCTGTGGCCAACAGATTGGAGATGGTGGAGATCAAGCTCTTGGCTTTGGCATGTGTAAGCGGAAGCACTCTTTTATGTGACAACAACTGCAGGGCTGAGGACTGGCTGCTGTGCTGAGAACGGGTGGCATACGGAGAAGAGGACAAACTGTTGGATTGTGAGTGCGGTGCAGGTGGAGATGTTATGATGGACTGAGAAAGATGTGTTGTGCTCAGTGAAACACAAATAGCAACCATCTCCACTTCTGTAACAGCTGATGTCTTTTTTGCAAATTTGGCAGATAACCTGAGTTGAGTCATCCTTTGCAGTCTCAGAAAAGGCCCAGAATAGGCATCCCTTGTTGCCCCTGCAAACTGCAGACTCGCAACCGGTTCTGGCCAAACCCACAATTGTGGCTGAGGATGCAGTGCTTGTTGTGGTTGCATCACTACATGTCTGTGCAGCAATCCACAATGTACCTTCCTCGTCTTCCTCCTCCATCTCCTCTGCTGAGCTACTCGGCTGCTTGCCTCTGAGTTCACACCAAGTGGGATCAACAACCTCATCGTCATCCTCCCTGTTCTCCCACTCCTCACCTTGAGCCTCACCCTCTTCCTTCCCTGATACTATAATACAGTTTGTGTGCACCTCTAATATCTGGGTCTCAATAGGATTACCTTCACATTTGTGGGTTAACGTCTGGTGACGAGGGTCTCAATTCCGCTCGGACCCTACTTCGACCAGCTCCGGATCCAACATGAAAAAATTTGGGCATTGGTGTGGTTGCTTTCCTCCTCTAGATTCTGTGAATCTTTTGGAGCAGACCACTGATGCCCATGGAATATAATGTGTGAACTGTTCTGCAGAATGGCTCATCTGTGGTTCCCCACAATCAGTTGGGTTGGAAATTTATGATGTGGGAGAAAACAAGTGTGATTGGGATGCCACCTCTGAGTGTTGTCAGAAAAATGGAGTCAAGTAACCCATCCACTAACAGATGTCAGTGGTTTTTGGATAGGACAAGATGATGTTTGTTCAGTTGAGCTTTCGTTAACATCAACACCTAACCCACATACATGTCGAACACCAAGCCTCTTCCCCCTTCCACCACAACTTTTTCCTACTCATGTTATATGTACCTCTTTTAACCTACTGTTTCACAACCTAAGGCCCACATCTGTCAGTCACTCGTAGCTAAATGAACAATCACTATTTTCTTAGTGTGCTTGAAAAACAATTTTATACCTGACGATTTTGACGAGCAAATGTGGCCTCCTGATTCTTCACTGCAAAATAGTTTTATTCCAAACGATTTTGATAAGCAAATAGGGCCTCTTGGCTGAACCCCAATATTAGGACTAGTGATTATGAGCAAATGGGGCCTGCTGATTCCTCACTGCACCACAGTATTTGCACAAATGATTTAGATTAGCAAATGGGATCTCCTGACTGCATCCAAGTTTTAGCACAATCTAGGTGGATGCTGGAAAATCGATTTCACACAGGACAGGATCCTATGTAGCTAACTGATAAGTTCACTTTCAGCTGCAGGAGCAACCTCTCTGCACTGTGACACTGAGCAAATGGCGCTAGCAAAATAAGATGTCCACTTTTTATATGGACTGGGATATGTGACTTCGGCAGCCAATCACAGTAGACCTTGCGTTATGGCATTCTGGATGGTTTCTGCACCCTGATTGGCTGCAGGAAAAAACACACATTAAGTTATTACAGAACCCCCCAAAAAATTACTCTGCCACACCTTTGACCTAGACACACCCCCTCCCCTCATAAAACAGGTCCCCCCCATCTCATCAGCACTATCCTAGACAAAGTGAAAACAAAAGCATTAGTGGAAACACGATCATTTACCGATCTGTGACAGAATTTTGCAGACTTTAAGGAAAAATGCTTGGGAACCTGAACATGAATGTGCTACGTTCATGCCAAATATGAGTTCACTCGTCTCTAATTGTTGCTTCAGTAAAAAGGATGCCTTTCTTGAAAAATTTAATGTGTACTAGTATCTATGAGGAGCTAGTAGCATTTGTTGTATCTAGTGTCAGGAAGGAATCTTTTCCCTAATGTGGGGCAATTATCATCTGCCACATGGGGTTTTTGTCTTCTTTTGGATCAACATGTTAGGTTATTCTGTAGATTAAACTTGATGGGCTTGTATCTACCTTCAACCTTAAAAACTATAAGAGAAAAGGGTGTAAAAAGGCCTCATAGAACACAAATTGGATGAAAAATGAATGAAAACTCCATTTTTTGTCCATGTGAAAGGAACATCAGTAGGAGGAAACTAAGTTCTAAGTTTTTCCTTTTCAAGTTGCAAAACATGACCCAAAGGCTATGTGCACACATTGCTTTTTGCTGTGTTATTTCAGTGCAGATTCAGCTCAAGACTGAGGCTCCAAAATTGTGAAAACTGGATTCTGTCTGGGCCTGTCATGTATGGAGTATAAATGCACATGCTCTGCCACCACTCCACTCATTTACCTATGGGACTGCCGGAGTTGGTAGAGCATAGTGCTTGACTATTACCAGCAGTGCCCTGACAGTAAATATAGCAGAGGCCAAGCATGTGCATCTCATCCCATTTTCGGTTTGGCGCCCCCTTATTGGGTTCATTGGGTATCCCAGCATTTGTATCCACAGCTATCATCAAGGTTTCCCCAATTCAGTGCAATGAGTAAAGATGGTGTCTGAAACTCATCTGCTGTTTTACATGGTGTTGGATTAGATTTTTTAATGGATTTTCAATAAAACATATGTATCTAGGATCCATCTTCCTAGATTTTTTATTCCTTTTTGCACTAAAGGACTTATGCAATTTGGATCTTTATTCCCCAAGGGAACTGTTTTCCTCTCCTTTTTTGTCTACTAATTAGGGTTAGTACATGAAATCAATGGGACCCATTTGTTCTCATTAACAAAGGGGCTATTGTGAGCGGATAAATGCTAGGTATCCTGCAAGAGCCTGTGATAGTCATATCACCTGTACTGACTAGGTGGCAATCTTGATCACACACCATTGATTTAGACTCCTCATCCCTCTCCACAATGTACTTACTTTTTGGGTATATTTTCATAAAAAAAAAATAAAAAGTCAGAAATAAATAGATTCTCTCTTGCCATCAAAAACTTGAGAGAGGTATAAAAAAGACAATACTTCATTTTCTGCATCTTCAAAACTATCTTCATGTAAGGAACATCTCTGAGCAAAACAACTCTAAATGGTCCCAGATCTCTCAAGCTACTGTTGTATTTGTCGTGTGTGTCAGGCTGCATATCGAATAACTGTCAGAAATTCTGTTGTAGCAAAGTAACACATCTGAATTTTGGAATAGTTTACATAACCTCTTGTAATGGCCGTAACCTGTTTTTTTTTTTTTTTTACTTATTTATTTTTATAAAGGTGTTGTGTGTCTTTTTTTTTTGTGGAATTCTATTTTATTTTTTGTATTTTTTTATACTGGGCATTTTCAGTTTCTGAATGCAGTATGATCTTGAGTGAGCATGTAGCGCACTGTCTCCTGTGCTCTTCCAGGGCGTTTAGAAGTTCAGCATTTGACATGTTCACTCGAGAATGAAGCAGGAGAAAAGCCTTATTATTTTCATACTCTGCTGAATTCTCACGCTATCGCTAGCATTCTAGATGCATAAGGAAACTTAGCTTTGAACCATACAGCAAAAGAACCACTGTCCTTGTGATAAGTAAAGTATTCTCTTTCGATTTTCTTCTGCATATGTTTTGGTTTTTTTTTAACCTATTTTATGCATTTTTCCATAGTTGCACTGAACAGTGGCTGGTATCACAATATTGTTTTGCATGTTCTGCTGCAATGATTTTAATAGTTTGTGCTTTGTAAGATAAGTTTGAGTAATTTGAATGTATGTCATATGTCATGTCATTGCCTTTGTTGCGTACTCTGCGTGCGAGCGCACAGCTTTTCTAGCAGATGATGGCTGATTTCATCAGCCATCATGTGCCTTTAACAGGCACGAGCGGAGCTCCGCTGCTGGTAACCTGTTAAATCCCACTGTCAATTTCTGACAGCGGCATTTAACACATGCCAGCAGTGGGGGGCGTCTCATTCCACATGCCCATTGGCACGCCTGTCATGTGATCGTGAGGCACTGATGGGTTGCCGGAGGTTTGCTGAAGACCCCCATGGTTGTCATGATGATTTTTCTGTGAAAGCCAGCCTGTAGCTGGTATTAATAGGAGATCTGAATTTTAGCTGCATATGCATTGCTCTGTATAGTATAAGCGATCAGACAATTGCAGCTTCAAGTCCCCTAAAGGGAAGTATTAAATACTGTAAAAAGTGGGAGGAAAAAGTTTTTAAAAATATGAAAATAAAAATAGATCTATTAAAAAGAAAAAATACACATTTTGATTTTGCTGCGTCCACAAAAGTCCATCACTATATAAAATAAATTAATCTGATTCGGTAAACGGCATATCGAGAAAAATCAAAATGCCAGAATTTTTTTTTTTTTTTGGCCACCTCAACATTCACAAAAAAGGTAAACAAAATTTCATATCTACTCCCAAATGGTATCAGAAAAAATGTCAGCTCAGGGAGCAAAAAATAAGCCAAAAGTACAACTCTTTCCGCAAAAACAAGTCCCCTTATACAGCTATATGGACGGAAAAAAAAGTTATGGCTCTGGGAAGAAGCAGAGGAAAAATAAATATTAGAAAATAAGCCCTGGGGTGAAGGGCTTAAATCGCTTAAAATGGTTTGATGACTTTACTGTGTATATTAAGACAGAGTCTGCAGAGTAATCCACAGTGAACAGGAGCAATCAGTCCATTGTGTGCTTCCGTATATTTGTTTGTTTTTTTTTTTTTTTCGTTTTTTTTAATTTTCTATTCATACATTCCTTTCTATTAGGTATTTCCATCTCGGGACATATTTATGTTCAATACCCCTGTATAGTACTGAGATCAGCTCTGAAGTCTAGCTATAAAAGCAATATTTAACTGACAGTAAAAACTGATGTTTTACGCTACATGGGAGAACATGGTATAAATCAGCGAAGGTAAATTTATTTTCCTTTATAACAAAAGAACACCATCCACATTTCCCTATTATTGCAGATAGAAGATGAAGTGTTGTACCCTGAGGAATTGCTGCTTGCTTCTATAATGAAGCAGATTCCTTTAATCAAGTGAAAACCAATGGGGATAAGAAAGGAGCGAACATGGCTTAGTTTCCCTTTAGGGAGATACACACAAATAGCAAGTGTGAAAGGAGCGTTTAACAGTCACATGAAATAGACATTTGCTGCTATGGTAAACACTATGGCATCTTGATTTTTTTTTTCATATTTCATTTCATTTTGTTTTGTTTTGTTTTTTTCTTGTACGTTTTGCAAAAGTACATGTTCATAGAAAGCTTTCTCCAGTGGAAAAAAGTTGACAATTGGCTATATAGATGATTCACTTTTCATTGACTCAAAATCCCCCCAATAAGTTTAATTTTCTATTAAACATTAAGAATTTTAAACTTATAGGATGACATTCCCCAAGAATTTTCTGGATATCTTCATCATTACACAGGAGACAAGTTATTGGCAACTTTCACTAGTAAACCATATATTGAGAGGCACCAATTGCATTTTTTTTTATTTCTTTCCGAATCAAAACTTGCTAAAATTTTTCCCTTGATTTTCTACATTCTGTAAGATGTATAGAGAAATCATGATTATCCGCTAGAAATTAGCATTGAGTAAAAGGAGCCATAGGCAAAGATGTTCGGCTGAACAGTAAAAAAAAAAAAAAAAAAAAAAAAACTAGTTCGGGTACGAGAACAGTACCTGGACCCCATTCACTTGAATGGGGGCCCGAACATCAAGTGTTTACTTGCGGTAATGATTTTACTGCCGATCAGACTCAGTGTTTGCCACTCTATCGTGCACGGCAAACAGTGCTGAGGCGAGTTCACCGCAGTTCAAATTCACCGCAGTGAAATTATTCCAGTGAACTGAAGTGAACTCACCTCTGCACCATGAGACTTTTTTTCACTGTGCTAGCAGTGATCTCACCAGAGGGAGGTCACCGCAGCTCATTGGCCCGGCTGGGAACACAGCCTTAGTGACTGGCACTGATCTCGATTAGGTCACCGCTAGGGATGGGCGAATCTACTCGTTAGGACTCGTTACTCTGCGAGTAGTAGGGGACTCGCAGGAGTCGGTAATCTGCGAGTTTCCAAGCGATTACTCGCACAGTAACGAGTCCAATACAAATCAATGGCAATCCTAGTTTTTTCAGAGTTTATTACAAGCAATCCTAGTTTCTTAGCGATTTTGTGTCCCCCTGCTGACACAAAATCGCTAGGAAACTAGAATTGCTTGTATTAAACTCTGAAAAAAAAAATAGGAGTCTTAGCGATTTTGTGTCCCCCTGCTGACACAAAATCGCTAGGAAACTAGAATTGCTTGTATTAAACTCTGAAAAAAAAAAAATAGGAGTCTTAGCTCTCTCTCTCTCTCTCTCCCCCAGCACAGGAATCGCTGCAATACTCGCATCCCCATTCATTAACATTGGACTCGCTAGACTTGCAACGAATAGCGAGTTTACGACTCGGACTCGTTACAGTCTAGCGATTCCGAGTATTTCAGGATTCGCCCATCCCTAGTCACCGCTGCTCACTGATGCCGTACTCGCAGTGATGCCGTACTCGCAGCAACTCATTCATCATTGGTTCTCAGCCTGGATGGTTGCATCTTGGATGAAAACTATTAGGATTAGTAATGGATAGGTGTCTTATAGACGCCTCTCCATTACTAAGCCGTGGACTTCTTGTCACCAGACAATACAAAGGTGACATCAACACCACAAATATGAACCCCACTTGCCACTGCTACAGGGCAAGTGAGAAGAGCCGGGAAAAATGCCAGAATTGGTTCATCTAATAGATGTGCCTTTTCTGGGCAGCTGCGGACTGCTATTTTTAAGCTGGGGGAACAATATCCATGGCCTCTTACCAGCCTGAGAATACCAGCTCCCAGCTATCTGCCTTTGCAAGGCTGATTGTCAAAACTGGGGGGGGGACCCCAGGCCATTTTTTTAAATTATTTAAATAATTAAAAAAAACATTGTGGGGACTCCTCTATTCTTGATAATCAGCCTTGCTAATACTGACAGCTGAAAGGTTGCAGCCCGCAGTTGTCAGTTATCAAAAATACAGGAGAACCCACACAGTTTTTTAAAAACTTATTTATAGTGCAGGCGTCAGCTGATGAATACTCCCATCAGTCGCCGCCTGCTCTCACTGTTATTAGCGGCAACAGGCAGTGGCTGATGGGAGCAATGGTCCCATCTCTGGCACCAATGGCCGAAGGTAAACTTTTTACCCCCAATCACGGCTGCGGGTTCACACTGTCATTTGACAGCATGGGAACCACAGCTGTCTGACAGGCTCATAATACGTACACCTTCCAGGTTTTTATTAAATTATATAAACACAGGCTAGATGTTTTCCAGTAGTATACAGGAGTATATGAAGTTCTCAATCCTCAATGAAGGAGATTTATTAATATCCACTGCATGCACAATGATGACCATATTAAGAAATAAAAGAGACATGCAAAAGCACAGGGTTCACAAAGAAGCAAATCACAATATTTTATTGGTAAATACAGAACTGCAAACATTAAGGCTGTGTGCACACGCTGCGGATTCTGCTGCGGTTCTGTAACGGATTTGGCCGCTGCGGATCTGCAGCAGATTTTGCTTCGGTGCACAGTACCATAATATCCTATGGATATTAAAAACCGCAGTGCAGACGGTGCAGATTTTTCCGCGTGGTTTTCCTGCGGTTTCAAAACCGCAGAAAGAATTGACATGTCAATTCTTTCTGCGGATTCCGCTGTGGTTTGCCATCTCCTCCTTTGAGGAGATGAAAAACCGCAGGGCAAAACCGCAGAGCAATCCGCAGGTAAAACCGCAAGACCTGCAGATTTACTTGCGGATTTTACAAAATCCGTGCAGCTAAATCCGCACCCCATTCCGCAGCATGTGCACTTACCCTAAAAACATTTAAAACCACAAAAAACACAATATGCCCATAATAAGCTATGTCTTGCCTCTCCCTATATCCAAAATATGTGCCATAATAATTGTGCACATATGCATAACACCATAGTCAGCACATAAGAATGAGAGTGGATCTAGATCCACCTAGAAGTTGCATGTTCTGATACTGCATCAGGAAAGTGCTGTCTTGCCTCCTTCCTCCTTTCCACATCTTCTAATTATGGGACATTTCCAGCCCACAGGGCAAACTTTATCAAACCGTATGGCGCTGTTCTATTAAGGTAGTACCATGATTCTTGGCCTCTTATTTTGGCCTATTTATTGATAGACATTATTCCACTCCTGAGTAACTGGGTACCTATGTACTAGCCAGTCCAGGTTTATCATACATTCCATATAGGTTTATTAGTATTTGCTCTTTTTGGCCAGGCTGGACTTTATCAGCACGTGCAACTTCTAGTTGGATCTAGATCTTCCTCCTGCGGCCACGTCCAGGGAGGTTGGCTACAGTCCCATGGAGCTTAAATTTCTGAATAATATGTGCAACTGCAGTCACAGGAACATCAAGCTGCTTGGAGATGGTCTTATAACTTTTACCTTGAGGCTATGTGCCCACGTAGCGATTTAATCCGGACAAAGAGAACCGGACTCCTTCCCAGAAATCGCGCGGTTTTTTCAGCGTGATTTCACCGTGATTTTACCGCGATTTTGCCGTGATTTTCGCTTGTGATATTCAAGCACTTTCCAAGCGATTTGAAGCATCGCTTGGAAAGTGATTGACAGGTTGGTCACACTCGTCAAACATAGTGTTTGACAAGTGTGACCAGATTTTTACTATTGAGGCCACCTATGCGGCATCAATAGTAAAAGATAGAATGTTAAAAATGATAAAAAAATAAAAAATCGGGGAATACTTACCTTCCGACGTCCCGCGCTGTCTCAGCGATGCTCCCGTTCCCAGCGATGCCTTGCGAGACCTGTGATGACGTTGGTCTCGCATTGCTATAGCGATCTCACGAGACCGCTAGAGTCACGCGAGACTACGTCATCACAGGACCTTGCATTATTGGGAACGCTGTGGCCCGGGAATGCAGCGCGGGACGCCGGAAGGTAAATATACCCCAATTTTTATTTTTTATTCTTTTTTTTACAGGGGTATGGTACCCAGGGCCTGGAGGACAGTCTCCTCTCCTCCACACCGTGGGTACAAACCGCACATGAGACGCTTAACTTCCCGCATGGTGGGCATAGCCACATGCGGGAAGTAAGCGATTCTCATGCATTCCTATGGGTGTGGAATCGCGGCAATTCTTTGCGATTCCGCACAAAAGAATGAGCATGCTGCGATTTTTTCCGCGATGCGATTCCGCCGCGGAAAAAAGCGCAGCATTAGCACAGCATGTGCGAAATGACATAGGAATGCATGGGGGGCGTTCTGTACACGATTTTTAAACGTTTTCGCAGCGTTTTTGCGCTGAAAATCGCTGTAAAAATGCTTAAAAATCGCATCATGGGCACACAGCCTTAACATGTTTGTCTATAATTTTCTTTCTAATCTCCTGAGACAACTCTTTCCTTCGCTTCCTCTGGTCCATGTTGAGTGTGATACACACCATGCCACCAAACAGCACAGTGAGTATCTGTAGCCTCTATACAGGCCACTCACTGATTCCAAGATTGTAGACACCTGTGATGCTGATTAGTGGACACACTGTGATGTAACATGTCCCTTTTGTTACATTATTTTCAGGGGTACCGTCATTTCTGTCCAGGCCTATTTCACGAGTTATTTTTTTTTTTAAATTCTGTGGAAGCATGATTGGAAACCAATGTCTCACTTTGATTTGAAAAATATTCAGGATTGAGAGTCCTCAGTAGTTGATACCTTTTAATGGCTAACTGAAAAGATGGTAATACATTGCAAGCTTTCGAGACTACTCAGGTCTCTTCATCAGGCTTTGATTTGTTCATTTTCATAGATTTTTAATTTATTATTACTTTTGTTAGATTCAAGTTATTTCTGCAACCATTGTGAGTTTTTCTGTCATTAAATGAGGGGTACCAACAATTTTGACCATATGTGTACAGTATCTTGAGCTTGTCTATTGCAGGGGACTGCAAAAGTAATAGGTCTGTAGTTCCAAGAAAAGAAGAAATAAAATTATACGGAATTCAAATTCTAATGTTCTTTGTTATAATAAAAACTCACAATTTCTGTTCCCAGCTAGAGAACATTTTCTAATGGTTTTGGTACACAAATCACTATTATTAGCTTGGCTGCAATGTAAAATAAAGAATCAACTTATCCCTGGCATTCTTCAGGTGCTTTGGCTGGCATTGTCGTGCAATGTTTTCTTGGTTTCTATTCTTGCCCTTTTGCTTAACAGGAAACTAAACTACACGTATAATGGATATAGCTTATTGGTAAAGTAGAGAACCTTGAGAACATTTGTATGGAATAAATATTCCAAACAGGGATTAGTAGCAAAGACTGGAAAGTCATATCCTTTATCCCCTACCCCTATCTTACTAATTTTCAGGAAAGTGGTTTGGTGAGTGATAGAAGTTGCAATCTGAGATCCATGCCTTTAGGTCCACCTACAACTCAGCTATTGGCAGACAGTGGCTCCTCCTAAACTGCTGCGGCCCACCCATACTCATTCACTGTCTATTTTGTGCGTGTGTTTTAGTGAGTGAGTAAGCTGCTAGATGCCTCTCCTGAGAATAAAAGGATCAGACTGGAAGTTAAAGAAGCACTCCTCCTCCCATTAACATTTTTATCCTCTTTAATATAGTGAAGCAACATGTTATGTAGCACTGTATACTTACAATTGTCAATTCGAAATATTTTTCTACTGGCTAACCCATTACAAAGATATACATTTTTCCTGTACTTAAAATTGCTCATTTTCTACCTTCCTTTCTCTGCTCTATGTAGAAACAGGATTCACTTAGAGAGATGTTGGAATATGTTTGGTGCAACAACTCCACTCCTGTCTGAGTGTTTAGTTGCTAGATTTGTATGCTGTTTACAAAGTAAAAAAAAAAAACTCCCAGAGGCTCACACAGGGATAGCATGTGACCGTATTTCCTGTTTTTCCTGTGTCTGTGTATGAGAGAAGCAGCCTGCTGTGGATGCTGCACAGATAGACACACAAAGGATTTATTCCTGCTCTATTAAACTTATCATATATTGCTCCTGTTTGCTCCTGAATAAAGAAGCTCTGCTGTCATACACTTGGAGAGTATCCTAAATAATCTGCTGCCAACAAGGGAAAGATAAATTTCAGCTTCTTAAAAATCCAAAAAATGTATGAATACAAAATTTAATAGCTAATTGCATAAACCCATGGTGTAATCAAAGAGCAAAACATTTCAAATGCTACCTGGGATTCTTTCTTAAAGCTTTCATCTCTTTGGATTCTCTACGTGGGGCCGCACATTTTTGTTGCTTCTGCACGCAATGAGCAATTTAGCTGAGCTCCTTTTATTTCCTTTACAAGGATTCAGCTACTCAGTTTTTAATTACGTGGTGTCATAGATATAATAAAAATCAAAAGAGTTAAATGGGTAGAGAGGCAAAAAGAGCAATTGTAAGTGCACAGTGCTACAGTATATTACACAAGGATTGCAATATATTAAGAGGATAAAAACTTTGATGGGAGTGCTTCTTCTTCTTCTTGATCTGCTTTGAATCGATTTTGAGTTGAATTTCTTCATATTTGCAGGTCCCAGTGATTTGGATTGCGATGATGATGATAAAACAAAAATTGAGTCAGCCAAAGAGTGGTCTCATGGCATCAGGTGTGGCTGTATAGGCTTCCCCATAAAGCCTTGCTGCCATCGTGTATTCTAGCACAGCTAATCAGGGGAGACTATGACAGGGACTTAAGAAAATTCTCATTATTACAGTTGCCATATACTTGGCAACGTAGCACTTTTTGATTTATCGTACATTTTTGGTCCTGAGTAGAACAGTTTTAGGTAAGTCTTAGCTTCCACCACATTTTTAGTTAAATAATAATTTTAGGACCAACATCTGGGGTGAATTCCTGGGATTGAATCCCTGCAAGGGTCTCCGCACAAAATGAGAACAAAGATTAAATAAAACACAAATTCATTATGTTAAGTGAATTGAAATTTTGCTATGTGTCTACATTTTTATCATCTTTTGTGATATTATTTATTTTTTGTGCTCGCATCTGTGGTGTGTTCCACAGGCAGGTCCCAGCGGAGAACAGGGCACAAAAGGAAAAATTTTTGTAATCGGTAAGAAAATAGTTTGGTTAGTCTAAATAGAAAAAAAAAAAATCAAGGCTTTGAATGTGAAAACTTCTCCATCACTGGCCTCCTTCGTCCATGGAGGTTTACTAACACGTGCAGGCCACAATTACCCTCCTTTGCCTCCGACTAGCATATTGGTGGGGAAAAAGAGAAGGGCATTGTGGAATACATAGCTCATCGATTGTCTCAGTCACTGCAGGAGTATGTTACCTCTGACAGTGAAACCACCAGCTTTGGCAGTGTTTTTATAGTATGCCTGATCATAAATGACTAAGAGGGATAATTTTGGGACCTTTCATGTGGTTTTTTAGACAGGAGGGTAAGTTTAGTGTGTTATTAATTGGGTTGTTGGTTTCTACCAGGTTACCATCTGTTTCTCTAATGATGTCATTTTTATATTACTAAGGCTGTTTTTGTGTTTTAAAAGCTTGAAACGGTTGAATACAGTTTTAGGAGATCTCAGCGTGTAATAGTTGTCTATTCAGGGCAATTTATGCTTTGCAGTATTGTGATTTGGGGAGAATCGATTCTGTGTCAATCATTTTTTGGGAAAAATTAGAATTTCAAAAGATTAATTCATCCCTATGCCAGATTCTTCTTTCCCTCAACATGACCTATGGGAAAAAATCAGGAGGCCACCATACTCATAAAATGGTTAACTGTTTGACTATCTTATGTTTATGGGGGCCTTAAAGTGGAACGTCAAGGTTTTTTTTTTTTAATTTTTCATCCCGTGGACCAGGCCCGGATTGGCAATATAACCAACCGGGCATTTTCCCGCTGGGCCGCTGTCACGTGGGCCGCCCGATCATCTGGCCGCTTGCCAGCTGCTGCGGCTGCGGCCACTGTTGCTCCTGCCGTCGGCCCTCTGCCGTGATAGTTTCCAAGTTCCTCCCGCACTGCAGGGAGATAAGCCGCCATGCACCCCATCCTCGCCTTAGCATGAGACCCCCTCCCCCCCGCAGCCACTCACAGCCACTCACAGCCAATCCAGCGTCGCACTCGCTTGCCTGCTCGCTCTGTTCGCAGGACCTGTGATGAGGTCACAGGAGGGGAGGAGTCAGGGGGTCACATGATCAGGAGCCTTTGTCCAGACCCCCGATCATGTCACCCCTGACTCCGCCCCTCCTGTGACCTCATCACAGGTCCTGTGCGCTCAGCCTTGCGTCTACCGTCTGCAAGACTCTGCTTTGCTGTTGTCATGGTGCTGGTTGAGGTAAGTATGTGTGAGGTCAGGATTTACAGTGTGGATGTAGCAGAGCTGTGTGTGTACGAGGTGTACGGAGCGGAGCCGTGGGTGTACGAGGTGTACGGAGCGGAGCCGTGGGTGTACGAGGTGTACGGAGCGGAGCCGTGGGTGTACGAGGTGTACGGAGCGGAGCCGCGTGTGTACGAGGTGTACGGAGCGGAGCCGCGTGTGTGCGAGGTGTACGGAGCGGAGCCGCGTGTGTGCGAGGTGTACGGAGCGGAGCCGCGTGTGTGCGAGGTGTACGGAGCGGAGCCGCATGTGTGCGAGGTGTACGGAGCGGAGCCGCGTGTGTGCGAGGTGTACGGAGCGGAGCCGCGTGTGTGCGAGGTGTACGGAGCGGAGCCGCGTGTGTGCGAGGTGTACGGAGCGGAGCCACGCGTGTACGAGGTGGACGGAGTGGAGCCGTGTGTGTATGGAGTGGAGCCATATGTGTACGGGATGTACGGAGCGGAGCCAAGTGTGTACAAAGCATACAAAGCGGGCTTTTCCCACGGACACAGGAGTACACGGCGGAGCCCCGAGGAGCATTTTAAAACACACACATGACGTTCCACCTGAAGTGATGTGCTGGAAGCTGACCGGAAATGAGATAATTTCTTGAGGAGATTGTGACGGAACCAGGAATGCTTCAGATCCATCACCGTGTCCTCCTCCGACAGCGCAGACAGCAGGATCGCCTTGGAATCGGGGATGACGGCCATGTGAGCGGATCATGATAGGTCCTGCACCGGGAGGCTCAGGTGGGCACTACAATGGGAGCCGGGCTGCTATAGTATCTTTGTAGAATCTTTCTTTATTTCTTTCTCTCTTTTTCTTTCTTTCTCTGTTCTTTCTTTCTCTGTTCTGTCTTTCCCTCATTTTCTTTCTCTCTCTGTTCTTTTTTTCTCTCTCTGTTCTTTCTTTCTCTCTCTAATCTTTCTTTCTTTCTTTCTCTCTCTGTTCTTTCTTTCTTTTCTTTACTTCTTTCTTTCTCTCTCTGTTCTTTCTCTGTCTCTCTCTGTTCTTTCTTTCTTTCCCCTTTCTTTCTCGCTCTCTGGTTTCTTTTTTCTCTCTCTCTCTGTTTTCTCTCTTTCTTAGTGCCAGTCAGTGTGCCCATAATGCCAGCCACTGTGCCCTCAGTACCAGTCAGTGTGATCAGCAGTGTTAAATGGGTGCGATTAGGTGTGGACATGGGTGTGACTAGTTGTGAAATGGGTGTGGCTGGGCGTGGCCAAAAATTTGCAGCGGCGCGCTGTGCGCGCCACAGTTTTTGTCCATCTTTCCCTTCTTCAAAAATTGGGAGGTATGATAGGGGCAGCTATGACCAGGGCGTCTGGTTGCCCAATAGAGAGCAGTTCTGCCAGGAATTCTGTAATCATGCATACAAAAGGGGACAGAGATTTGGGAGGAGTACTGTACCTAAAAGCAATAAATAGGACTGAGCTGAAATACTGGGCACAGCTGTGACTACATGTTATATAGTCGTGTTAATCTCCTCTCACTTCTTGTAAACTACAAGTGTACAAAGATATTATATAGTCACCATGTGGCTAGTGGGCCTGTGTAACTTCAAATGCCAGGGCTGAATTTTAGTCCCAGTCCGGCCCTGCCGTGGACCTTATGGTCTCATGACCAAATTGAAAAGCATTATATCATGAATTTTCTGAAGTAAAAGAACAACTAGTAATTCTTATGATTGCTTCTTCTTTTATATAGTAGGTTTATATACTTCATGCTTGCTGGGCTTTATTGTTTCCTTTCATAGATTTATTTTTCTTAATACTAAATTTGAATTTTCAGCTGTTATAATAAGTTCTGCTATCTATCAGATTAACAGTGCAATTGTTTGGGAATATACTCAATAAATGCCCTTGCTTGCTAACAAATTTGATTGCATGAACTCTTTTATAATTTTTTTTTTCATAGTCTTATCACTGTCAGTCATGAAATAATGACAGCATATGGCAGAAACTTGCTTCATTATTTCTTAATGAACCATAACAAAATTAAATGTGTCTGCGATCTGAAAGCTGCTCGCTTCCCTCTAAGTAGTGGATGGCACAGATATTGTATGAACAACACAAACTGCTGTCACAAGATGTAAATCCTTGTCGATCTCTGGAGGGCTCTTATTTGCATAACATATTTTAGACTTCTGATTTCTTCCTGTGATGAAAGCCTAGGTTCATAAATAAATAGCCTCATTACAAGAGCTCTATATGGGATTCTAATACAAGAGACGGCCCCCTTCTCCTCATCTTCCTTAACCCCTTTATGACCTTTGGCGCATATTTACGACAATGGTCGTGTACCTGCCTTTGATGTGGGCTTGCATGCTGAGCCCACATCTTTCCCTGCACATGGTGTCTGATTTACTGAGTCATCATGTGCCTTTAAAAGCCAGAGGGGGGAGCATAGCACCTCCTGCTGCTGTTAACCAATTAAATCCAACTTTCAGTCACTGACAGCCGGATTTAACACGTGCCAGACGGAAGCGAACCATTTATCGCACCCATTGGCACCCCTGTCACGTGATAGCTGAGGGTCTGCTGAAGACCTCCTTGCCTGTCATTATGATACTCCTGTGAACACTTACTTGTGGCCAGCATTCGTAGGAGATCATGATTTCTGCTGTACATAGCAGTGCTGAATCCCTGCTATGTATAGCACAGAGGATCAGACAATCGCAGCTTCAAGTCTCCTAAGGGCCCCGTTACACATATCAATGTCCCAGCGTTCCCACCAACGATCCGACATGGATGGGATTTCTGGGACATAGTTAGGTGTTCACTGGTGAGCTGTCACATAGACAGACCCACCAGCGATCAGGACAAGCGAACAAGCTGGTTTCCAATGTAAACAGGGGGTATCTAAGAGCCGCGTGGCTCTTAGATACCCGCTGTTTACCCTGGAAACCAGTGTGCATGCTGGTTTCCAAGGTAAACAGCGGGTAACTAAGAGCCGCGCGTCGCTGATCCCTGGTCTCTCGCTGCCACACGCAGTGATGCGCGCTGACCAGCGGGAGACCAACGATCATAAAATGGCCCAGGACGTTCCAGCGCGATCAGCGATACCCGGCAGGGGGGCCGGTTGCTGATCCATATCACACACAGCGATGCTGCTGGCGAGATCGCTGTGGCGTCACAAAATCAGCGATCTCGCTGGCGATCTCGCTGTGTGTGACGGGTCCTTAAGGGGTAGTGATGAGTGAACGTGCTTGGGTAACGTCTTATCTGAGCACACTCACAAACTCGTGTTATCCGAGCATCAGGAGTGCTCATATATTATGTTAGAGTCCCTGTGTCTGCATGATTTGTGGTTGTTAGGCAGCCTGAACACGTGGGGATTGCTTGTTTGTTAGGGAATCCTCACATGTTGAGGTTGTCTAACAGCCACAAATCATGCAGCTGCAGGGACTCGAACATAATATACGAGCACTCCCAGATAGTCTGATAACAACCAAGTGTGCCATGATAGCGTCTTACTATCTTACACGTTCATCAATACTAAGGGGACTATTTAAAAAAAAAAAAAATTAAAATTATGAAAAAATCAATACAAAATTACAAATCAATCACCTTTTGCCCCATTAAAAATAAAACAATTAACAAAAATATACATATGGCATCACTGCGTTCATAGAAGTCTGACCCATCACTTTCTAAAATAAATTACGGTAATTTGATCAGTAAACGGCAAGAAAAAAAATAAAAACGCTAAAATTACATTTTTTTTAGGCCGATCCAACATTGCAATAAAATTCAATAAGAGAAGATTAAACATTTGTATGTACTCCAATCTGGTCTCAATTAAAATCTGCTTTTCACAGTGCAAAAAAATAAACCCTCACACAGAGCCAGATCCAGAAAAATGAAACTGGTATGGGTCTCGGAAATAGTTTTTGTTTTTCTTACAAATTTCTTACAAATTTCCAAATTAAAAAAAAAAAAGTTATACATGTTTGATATCTGTGCGCTCAGGCGGAGGCTGACCTGGGGAATGATTGTGTCAGTTTCACCATATAGTGAACATGGTAGGTAAAAACCCCACAAAAATCAATTGTGGAATTGCACTTTGTAATTGGAATTTCTCCTTCGCCTCATTAGGGAACACAGGTACTGCGGGTGTATGCTACTGCTGCCAGGAGGCTGACACTAAGTGGATGAAAAAAGGTTAGCTTCTCCTCCACAGTATACACCCTCACCTCGATTGCAGGCGGAATCAGTTCTTGCTTAGTGTCCTAGGAGGCACACACGTCTGGTCTTTTTCCAGGCTCTCTTCTTTTTTCTTTTTTTTTTCTTTTTACTTTCCATGAAGATGAGATGGGGCAACTGACCCTATTGAAAGGGTCCGATTTCCCCAAACCAACAACGGGAGAGCACGTGTGAGTGTCGCCTCCACGTATCCTCTCCCCCAACGTGGGACGCGTCTGTTCTTTTTTCCCAGACTTTTTTCTTTTTACTTTCCATGAAGATGAGACAGGGGCAACGGACCCTATTGAAAGGGTCCGATTTCCCCAAATCAACAACGGGCAAGCACGTGCAAGTGTCGCCTCCACGTATCCTCCCCCACAACGTGGGACACGTCTGGTCTTTTTTCGCATCCTTTTCCGCGACACGGGACATGATGCCGGAATCGCCCTGACCACCCTAAGGTATCGAAACCCTATTCTGTACAGAGGCCTTCAAATAGTCCGTGGGGCCCCCACTGCACCACCAAGGCTAGACTGCGGTGCTGCAAGGCGGCGGACAGTCCCTCTCATCATCCCTTGGAGGGAAAGATGGAGCTAGGGTGCCTGCACCGTTCTTGATTTGGATGCAGCCCCCTTCCCCCCTAACCTGAGAAGCTGGAGCTCCAGGAGTGAGGTGCTGAAGGAGGTGGGCTGGGAGGGCTCCTGAAACCGCCAGGGTCCGCATTCCCCTGGGCGGCAGCAGCGGTCGGGCGCCAGTATGCGCCCCCACATCGGTTGCACTCGAGCGCATGTCTTGACCAGGCCTCGGTTTCTTGGTGGTCCCGTCCCCATGTCCGGGCGGGCGCCGTAAATTTAGTCCCTGCCCCCGTGATGCGTGTACTTCCAGCAGACCCGCCCCCGGAGTCTCGGGCGGGTGCCGAAAAATTTAGTCCCCGGCTTCAGCCGGCGCTAGGCCTCGAGCAGAAGCTCGGCCCATAGGATGTCACTGCTGCAGGGCCGCCCACACGCCGAGGCGCACTTTTTGGGAAAGGGGCAGCAGTTTAGCAGGCTGGACGATCCTGGACTCGGCACAGGACTGAGGTAAGTGCTACCCCTGAAGGAGGAATGCCACCCTCTGTTTTTTTGCCTGAAGCTAAGCAGTAGAACCCTGCAGGCATATCACCAAGCAGGGCCACCATGCCCAGAGCAGCTAAGGCATACACGTTTCTGTATGCTGCGTGTGCCTCCTGTCAGTCCGCCTTCTTACATGAAAGATCTGCGAGTCCAAACTGCCCAGGAGCCCTCCCCTGTGACTGCCCGGAATGGGCTCTGCCTCTGTCGCAGTCTACGGTATTACGAGAGCAATCGAGTCCCTTCAAGCCCCAGATAGGGGCAGGGATAGTGGCTCGCCTGTCTTGGAGGGGTCTTCCACCTCGCAGGAGCCTCCGGCCTGCAGGGGCCGCTCTCTCACTAGGGGGAATAGAACCCACACAGCGTCTCCCGGTCCGTCCGGTGCATCGGCATCCGTGAGCTCTGCCTCTCGCTCGCCCTCGCCAGTAGTCGATAACGAGAACTCAGATTACGACTCAGACGAGCCCCTTGACTTAGTTACTCTGGGTTACCAGGGTGTCATTTAAGCCGGTCAAACAGCCTCATAGAGTAATTGCCGCTCACCCAGAGCTGACGACATAGTACAGCGACACATGGAACGGCCGGACAGGCGTTTCTTAGACCAAAAAGCGCTTGACGTTTTGAGGTGGGTGGAATCCCTGGCAGTATATCCACCTGTGTCGTGCTTGGTCTCTAAAGCCCTGTTGTCCATACCTAATGGTTCCTCTATTAAGGATCCCACTGTCTGTCTCAAAGAGAGCCTGGCTCACACAGTATTGGAGGCATCAGGTTCAGCACTTTCTCCCTCGTTTGCTGCAACTTGGGAAGTTAAGGCCATGGTGTTATGAATGGGTCACCGAGGAGGAAAAAACCTAAGCATGCTAAGCCCAGAAAAACCAGAGAGATTGGTAACTATGCAGATTGCAGATCCCTGATCCTACCATACAACTAGCAGCAGCCGTGGAGTGTGCCTACGATGAACCTAGACGCCTTGTCACGGCCGGAGGACTAAATAAGCCTAAAGCAAGAAAAGGGAAAACTAACTGCCCCAGAGCATACCCCAAAGGAATAGACGGCCCCCACACATGTATTGACAGTGAAACAAGATGAAAACACAAACACAGGTAGGAAAATAGGCTGAGCAAACGATGGGGCCCAAACTAACTAGAAAGGAGAGGAAAGGACAGGCACAGTCTGCAATCTGCCCAAAACCCTACAAAATAATGTCCAACACTTCTGATAACAAAATTAACCCTGAAGTCACTAGACTTTTCCCACTATATCAGCTGTTATGAAAGGGTCGCCGAGGAGGAAATAAAAAACAACACAAGCTAAGTCTCAGAAAACCAAAGAGGTTGGTAACTATGCAGACTGCAGACCCCTGATCCTAACACGTAACTAGTAGCAGTCGTGGAGCGTTCCTACGGTGGTCCTAGACGCCTCGTCACAACCGGAGAACTAAATAAGCCTAAAGCAGGAAAAGAGGAAAACTAACTGCCCCAGAGCAGACCCCAAAGGAAAGACAGCCCCTCACATGTATTGACGGTGACACAAGATGAAAACACAAACAAAGGCAGGAAAATAGGCTGAGCAAATGATGGGGCCAAACTAACTAGAAAGGACAGGAAAGGAAAGACACTGTCTGCAATCTGCCAAAAACCCTACAAAAATGTCCAACACAACTGATAGCAAAATTAACCCTGAAGTCACGACTTCTCCCACTATATCAGCACTCTGAAATATTCTGACAGAGAAAAAAGAGGCCAATCTAATAAGGGACAAAAAAAAGGCAATTTGGCAAATACAGATAAATAAGAGTGGAAATTCAGCACAGCCCAGCCGGGCTGGCTGACCACACAAAAAACTGAATTGACCAACAAGAGCAAGTGTGAACATTAGAAAAAACAAACTTAATTTGAGAAGACTGGAACAGAGCTGAGTCCAAGACCTGAGAAGCAGACTGAATCATCAGCACCAGGATAGGGCATCGGTTGTCTTATATCCAGTCTGATACTCCAGAGATCCAATCGTTATCTTCCTCACCAGGTGGCAGATCATCACCAATTAAACCAACCTCACTACCTCCTGTGACCACCAGAGGGAGAACGGAAGGGGAACTCTCAACTGGTGGAGCAGAAAATGAGCTCATAACAATCAGCACTCTGAAATATTCTGAGACAGAGCAAAAAGAGGCCAATCTAATAAGGGACAAAAAGCAAATTGGCAAACACAGATAAATAAGAGTGGAAATTCAGCACAGCCCAAGCCGGGGCTGGCTGACCACACAAAAAACTGAATAGAACAACAAAATCAAGTGTGAACATTAACAGAGAAACTTAGCTTGAGCTGACTGGAACAGAGCTGAGAACCAAGACCTGACAAACAGAAGGAATCACCAGCAACTGAATAGGGCGTCAGCTGTCTTAAATCCAATCTGAGACTCCTGAGATCCAATCGTCATCCTCATTCTCAGGTGGCAGATCTCCACCGATCACATCAGCCTCACTACCTCCCGTTACCACCAGAGGGAGTCTGAAAGGAGAACTCACAACTGGTGAACCAGAGAATGAACTCACAACAGTACCCCCCCTTGTGGAGTGGTCACCAAACCCTCATCCAAGCCACCAGGCCGATCAGGATGGGCCCGGTGAAAAGCACGAACCAATCTGTTGGCATGAACATCGGAGGCAGAGACCCAAGAATTATCCTCCTGACCATAACCCTTCCATTTGACAAAATACTGGAGTCTCCGTCTAACCAAACGAGAATCCAATATTTTCTCTACCTCATACTCCACATTGCCTTTGACCAACACAGGGTCAGAGGTGATGCCATAGGAACCACTGGCTCAACAAACCTCTTCAACAGAGATTTGTGAAATACGTTATAGATCTTGAACGTAACTGGAAGAGCCAATCGAAACGAAACAGGATTAAGAATTTCCAAAATCTTATAAGGACCAATAAATCTTGGCTTAAATTTAGGAGATGCAACCTTCATAGGAATATTCTTAGACGACAACCAAACTATATCACCCACTTTAAACCGGGGACCAATGGTCCTATGCCGGTTGGAAAATCGCTGGGCCTTTTCCTGAGAGAGTGACAACTTATCCACCACTTGGTCCCATATCTGCTGCATTCTCTTAACCACAGTGTCCACACCTGGGCAGGACGAAGATTCCACTTGCTCTGATGAGAATCGAGGATGAAACCCAAAATTACAGAAAAAGGGTGACATCAAAGTGGCTGAACTAGCTCTATTGTTCAGTGCGAATTCGGCCAAGGGCAAAAATGAGACCCAATCATCCTGATCAGCAGATATAAAACATCTCAAATAAGACTCCAAGGTCTGGTTTGTTCTCTCAGTCTGTCCATTGGTCTGGGGATGAAACGCAGAGGATAAGGATAACTGAATTCCCAGATTGGAACAAAAGGCTTTCCAGAATCTGGAAACAAACTGGACTCCTCTGTCGGACACAATGTTCTCAGGAATCCCGTGCAACCGAACCACCTGTTGTAAAAACAAGGGCACCAACTCAACGGAAGATGGCAACTTTGGGAGTGGTACAAGATGGACCATCTTCGAAAATCTATCACAAATCACCCAGATAACAGTCATTCTCTGAGACAGGAAGATCAGAAATAAAATGCATTGAGATATGGGTCCATGGCCTCTTGGGCACCGGCAATGGCATCAGCAACCCACTAGAACGAGAACAGAGTTTAGACCGAGAACAAGTCCCACAGGACTGTACAAAATTCCTGACGTCACAAGATGAGGCAGGCCACCAAAAGGACCGACTCGCCAAATCTCTGGTACCAAAAATACCTGGATGACCAGCCAATGCGGAGCAATGGAATTCAGACATCACTCTCTTTCTTTCACTGGTCAGGAACATACAATTTTCCCATAGGGCAACGCTCAGGTTTATCCTCCTGAAATTCCTCCAGGGCGCGTCTCAAATCGGGTGAAATGGCAGAAAGAACTTCCCCCTGACCTAGGATGGTAGTAGGCTTGGTCACATTAAGAGAATCGGCAAAGAAACTCCTAGAAAGGGCATCTGCCTTAACATTCTTAGTGCCCGGAAGAAAAGAGACCACAAAATTAAAACGCGTGAAAAACAATAATAATAATTAATAATCTATATTTATATAGCACCAACATATTCCGCAGCGCTTTACAGTTAACAGTTTCAAACACAACAGTCATAGGTAATAACGTTAACAATACAATAATTAAAGCAAAATAAGACGACCCTGCTCGTGGGAGCTTACAATCTACAATGAGGTGGGGGCGATACAAAGCACATGTTTGTATTTACAATGATGTATTTACAATGATGGTCCAGCCATCTTCAGGGGGTGGGAGATAGATGGAGATAGTGAATGGGCTACACACACACAAGCATAAAATGACTTTGATTACTGAATGTGATAGGCCGCTCTGAACAAATGTGTTTTGAGCGAGCGCCTAAAACTATGCAAATTGTGGATGGTCCTAATATCTTGGGGTAGAGCATTCCAGAGGATTGGCGCAGCACGGGAGAAGTCTTGGAGTCGGGAGTGGGAGGTGCGGATTAGGGCAGAGGTTAGTCGAAAGTCATTTGCAGAGCGCAGTGGTCGGTTAAGCCGATAGACAGAAATGAGGGAGGAGATGTAAGGGGGTGTCGCACTGTGGATAGCTTTGTGGGTGAGAACAAGTACTTTGAATTGTATCCTGTAATGAATGGGAAGCCAGTGTAACGACTGGCGAAGAGCGGAAGCGTCCGAGAAACGATTAGCCAGATGGACAACCCTGGCTGCTGCATTAAGGATGGACTGGAGAGGGAAGAGTCGAGTGAGGGGGAGGCCAATTAATAGAGCGTTACAGTAGTCCAGGCGGGAGTGGATCAGGGCGACAGTGAGGGTTTTTTTTGTTTCCATGGTGAGAAAAGAGATGTTCTTTAGGTGTAAGCGGCACGAGCGGGCAAGAGATTGTATATGGGAGGTGAAGGAGAGATCTGAGTCAAACATAACGCCCAGACAGCGCGCCTTCTGTCAGGGTTTTATTATGGTGCCACCCACGGAGAGGGAAGTGTCAGATTTAGGGAGGTTAGTAAATGGTGGGAGCAGAAGAAGTTCAGTTTTGGAGAGGTTGAGTTTCAGATAGAGCAGACATGATGTTGGAGACTGTAGATAGACAGTCAGTGGCGTTCTGTAGTACAGCAGGGGTAAGGTCAGGGGATGATGTGTATAGTTGTGTGTCATCAGCATAAAGATGGTACTGAAAGCCAAATCTGCTGATGGTCTGTCCAATTGGGGCTGTGTAGAGAGAGAAGAGAAGGGGGCCAAGGACTGAGCCCTGAGGTACCCCGACAGTGAGAGGAAGAGGAGATGAAGTGGAGCCAGAGAACAGAACACTGAAGGAGCGGTCAGAAAGATAGGAGGAGAACCAGGAGAGAGCAGTGTCCTTAATGCCTAGTGACTGGAGCCTAGAGAGTAGGAGAGGGTGGTCAACAGTGTCAAAAGCTGCAGAAAGGTCGAGAAGAATGAGCAGAGAGTGGTCACCATTACGTTTTGCTGTCAGAAGGTCATTGGTCACTTTGATGAGTGCAGTTTCTGTCGAATGTAGGGGGTGGAAACCGGACTGTGAAGGGTCTAGGAGGGAGTGAGTGGAGAGGTAACGGTAAGGCGGGAGTATATCAGGCGCTCCAAGAGTTTAGAGATGAAGGGGAGATTGGAGACTGGTCTGTAGTTGTTTGTGCAGGATGGGTCGAGGGTGGGTTTCTTTAGTAATGGAGTAATGATAGAGTGTTTGAAGGAGGAGGGGAAAATGCCAGAGGAGAGGGAGATATTAAAGATTGTAGTTAGGTGAGTTGTGACGACTGGAGAGAGAGACTGGAGGAGATGTGAGGGAATGGGGTCGGTTGTGCATGTAGTCGGACGAGGAGAGAAGAGGAGCCTGGAGACTTCTTCTTCTGTGATGGGATCGAATGTGGAGAGTGAGCCAGGGGAAATGCAGGGAGGGATGAGAGTCACTGAACTTGGTGATTGGGAGCGGATTT